>NC_054477.1:99811269-100411269 GCF_017639515.1 Carcharodon carcharias | reverse complement strand
GAACAAATGCTAGATGAATCTTAGTGATCTCACCAGATCATGACATGAGAATCCATTACAACCTTTCAATAGTGCAGTATAGTAAACATGTCTGACACAATTAATTATCTCTCCATCACACTGACTTTTAGCACTTTAAAACTTTACTATTAATGCCTCTATTGGGACAGGTTCCATTATATATATCCCTACCTGAAATCAACCCAGGAGAATCCACTTATCTAACATAGCTGACTGTTGCACATGCATGTCATCACACCCACTTTGGGTTGCATGTTGGTATTTGGATATTACTACATGCCATCATAAGAACTGCAACCTCTCAATTCTTTCACTCCCGTTGGAGGAGAAGAAACCCCTTAACAACAAAGCAAGCAGAGGCAGCTATCAGCCTCCCAAAAGCTTGATACCTTATAAAGGAAAGCAAGTCTCAAAGGGTGTCAGATGTAGGGAAGATAAACCTAGTAATTTAGGATTTATTAATAGATTTTATTGCTGTCCTTTCTCATGCTATTCCATTCTTTGCTAGCTGTTAAGGAGGGATAGACTTATTTATTTTATTTAGTGTGTGTACAGTCACAGAGCCAAGCAATAGTCTTGTCAGTGGCTAGATGGATTTTAAGCCAGCCTTGAAATTTAGTTAGCAGACGCTCCTCAGCAATATCAGTCATTGTTTGGGCTGCACGACAGCTGCATGGTCTTGGTGACCCCACTGATGTTGGGTGGCTCCAGAGGCCTTGGCCAGTTCAGAAATTGTTTAAAAGGGCCCACTGTCATTGTGGAAGATCAAGGTGTGATGAATGAGTAGTGAGATAAGAATGGTTTCTGGTGGATGTTTATCCTGCAAATCCTCCTGCCATAGGTCTCAGTTGTTACTCCTCGGCCTTGTGGGTTTAGCCATATGGGTGAGGAAAGGTGTGCTGCTGGTGGGTTGAGGAGGGCATTGAATAAGGCCAGGCTTGGGTTGGAGTAGACCTTCTCCAATAGCTTTCCTGTTTCAATTTCCCTCCTGATGTGGAGGGCAATTTTGCTGAGGACTGGGAGCCAGGGAGGTGAGTTGATCAGAGAGTACCTGTGATGATGCACATTGTTGAGTTGGGTTGTGTTGAGTTGAGTTAAGTTTCATGAGGGCAGATTGGTTCCATACTGGGAGGCAGTATTCTGCAGTTGAGTATGTGATAGCAAAAGCAGAGATTTTTAGTGTCTTGGCATATGATCCCCATGAGGTACCAGCAGTTTACTGAGGAGGTTGTTGCAGGTTTTAATTTTTTTCTGTAGTCTTGATGAGGTACTGTAGGAGGAAAAGGGGATGGACTGAAGCAATAAGTCATGTCGCCTGTTCTGTTCTGAGACTGTCCTCCTTATCTGTGGACTCTGGGAATAGTACTTAATTACTAGACAGACTGTAGTTATACACTGGTATTTGCTTAACACTTGCTTATTAGTACTACATCTAAACAGGTTACAGATTAGGCATGTTCCTCCTAAGCATGTTGTTTCAACCTCCCTTTCAAGAGTCTAACATATAACTGACTGATGTCAGTGATACATCAAAATCTACATCATACATCAGCATGTCCAATTTATTAAACTTTTATACTACACCTCCCCCACTTATATTACTCAATTTTCAAACAATATGAAACTATATCTTTAACTATTTATATTGCACCTCTTTAACTCCCTTTTTATAACTACCGCTTCTGCCCGATTTCTCCCTCTTCAAGTCACAGTCCAGAGAGATTCAGTCTCTCACAGTATTATTGGCCCTTGAAGATGTCTTGGAGATGTGAGGAATTGCTTTTTGGCCTCAGAGGACATCATCATCATCATCAGATTGGGACAGCAATTTAGCAGCATTGCTGGAACGCAGAGTATAGGTTGCAGAACCTCTGAACTGCAAGGATAACAAAAACTTTTCAATGAAGGACTGATCCAAGAGAGAAGTCTGAAGAGCATCAACATTTTGACTCTCTGGGACTAGAAAAGAAAAACTCAGGACTCTTTGAAGAACTCGTTTCTTCCTCGAAGCACACAGGGAAAGACTCCAGAAGAGGAATGATCTTCAACTCCAGGGAAGACTTTCACAGCCATATCATTCACTACTGCATTGAAGATTGAAAAGGTATTGAAGATCTGAGACTTTAATGAATTATAAATGACAAAGAAAAGGAAATGACAAAGTTCCTGTAAGTCTTTCAGGAAAAGATGAAGAGATGATTTCACGATGCTACTTCAGAAGGACTGTCTACATTCTATAGGCAGTGGTGAGAGAGGCATGCTTCTCTCTACATGAGACTACTCCACTCTGGGCAATGGGAAAAATTGATGAGGATATGGAGACAAAGCACACCATGTTCTGTAATGGGATGAATTTCAACAACAAAATGAAGACAAATTTCCTGTAGATTTTCAGCTGGGACTGAAGTATGGGTTTCACTTGACTTTTACCCCTGGAAACAACCAGCTCTTTGGCAGTATGAACTCTGCACTCTGACACAGAATCAGGCGAGGCATTCTGTCTGGAAGATTCTTCATGCATAATGAGAGATAGACTAGGTAACACAGTGGTATGTTCAAAACAAAGAGCTGAATGCTGCTTAGCTGCTAGAAACACAGCTGACTCCTCAAAAAAGACAACACGGTGCATCTATTGATTGGAAAGACAGACCAACCTGTAGGATATCATCCCCCGGTGGATCAGTCAGTACTGCCACAGCTTCTTCCTCATCACTTTCTTCTGGAAAAAGCCAATACAGGTCCAGCAGGTATTCATGTGGATAGTCATCATCTGCCGCAGTGCCTTCTCTATCTGCCACCTCTGGCCTAACTTCATGAAGAACTGAGAGATTCATAACTTCAATCTCCGTCTGAGGTCTAGAGGATGGTGTCTCTGCAAAAGAGAGGAACTTGCTGCTGATTGAATAAACCTCCGCAGCTGCTATAGGCTGATGTTCCACTGATTCTAAATCAAATGTTGAAGATTGTTCCCTGTACGACATTGAGTCATGCAAACCCTGGGCATCATCCGGTTTTCCAAGGATTCCTAGAAGCATGCCAACTTTGCCACTCAATAAGAATGGGTGTTGATTGTGGACAACATAGATTCAACAATCCATCACCCCTTGTAACGAAGAGGAACAATACTCCTGCCTTTAAATGGAAGATCTGTACCGCCTAGACCTTGTAATTTGATGTTTGATGGATGAAGGGATGTTGGCTGAAACCAGCCAAAATTATCTGCTAGAACGATAACAGCAGCTCCAGTATCAACCTTAAAGGTGGTATCGAAGCCTTTAACTTACACTGTAACTTTCCAATTGTCTGGGCTAAAACTATTCGTTTCCCCTAGGAACTCTGTAATTTCATCTTTACCTTGATCTCCAATTTCTTAGATGGAGTGTGTTTCAAAATATTTCTTGTCTTCTGCCTCGATTGAAGTTGTTGGATTTGTAGAAGTGCTTGAAATATCCAGTTCTGCCACACTGGAAGCATCCCGCACCCCCTGCCAGGCAGCTCTGGCATCTATCTTGGTTCCTCGTGCCACAATGCAAGCATCCCAAAACGGCTGCTGGTGTGGTTTCCTGCTCTTTTGCCCAGTTTGATGGGCATTCTTATAAGTGGGCCACTGCCTGTGGGCCTACCCATTCAGCAGAGTCATGTGAACCCTCAGAGTCATGCTGAATTACAGCCCAATTAAATTGTCTATAAGTTCAGCCTGCCTCGCATACATGCTTAATCTAAAGTAAAGTCATCTTTGGTCTGCAGAAAGTCAGGGAGATTTTCATTTCAGACGCCCAGGGCTATGTGATCATGGATTAACTCCTTCTTCAGCACCCGTGTCCACAATATAGGTCAGTGAGAAATAATTCAATCAATTCCCCAGGTCGTTGCGATCTTTAGTTAAAACGTGCTTGTTCTATAATTAAGTTTCACTTCAAGCTAAAAGTCAAAGGCTTTGAGAATGTTCTCAAATTCCACGATGGATTCCTCCACTCCCTGCCTCAGGAGAATGTCATCTGCTACGGGACCTACTGTATAAAGGAAGGAACTGACTTGATGCTTCTGCTCTTTAGTGTGAAGGCCTGATGATGCACGATATCAAAGGAAATGGCATTTCTATAACTCCCACTGCTGGCCTTTCCACAGGCCCTCGAGACAGTCAAACAAGCAGTGTATTTGCAGAGACAGCTCACCAAGTATGGTTATCGTTACCCCTCTCCAGTTTTCCCACCCTTCCTCCAATTGACAAGTACGAGCTGCTATCACGGTTTCTTCACTCTGTGATTCTTTCGATAAAGCTGATGTCTCCACTGCTGCCACCATGTTCTGTGACAGACCTTCTTACCTATGGACTCTAGGTGTAGTACTTGATTACTAGACTGTGGTTATACTTTGGTACTTGTTTATTAGTACTACACCTAAACAGGTTACGGAGTAGGCATGTCGCTCCTGAGCATGGTGTTACAACCTCTCTCTCTCAAGTCTAACAGATGACTGACTGCTGTTAGTGATACATCATCATCTATGTTATATATTAGCTTATCCCATCTGTTAACCCTTTATACTGCATGTTCTACTGCAAGATATGTGTAGACTGCTTATTAAGACACTATTTTAATTTATTATCCTCTTCTCTTTCTCTCGATGTGTAAAGGGACAAAAAGCCAACGTCCAACCCATCTGACATTGCCAGCACATCACAGCATGCATCATTACTCTGTTTTTAGAGACACCCATCCCAGGGAGGTAGTGAGTGAACCACGGTCAAGTGCACTGAGGCACATAGCACAACTGAGTAGAAGCAGCTATCTCCTGCAATTCAAAAAAGCGGGGTCCTGGCATTGACCCTTGGGGAACACCACTGTCTACTATCATCCAATCTGAAATACAAGCATTTACCACAATTAACTACTTTCTGACCCTAGTCAACTTTTCAACCAAGTTAAAACTGACCCTCCAATTCAGCGAATCTCAATTTTGTTAACCAGGCTTTTATGTGGTATTCTGTTCAACACTTTCTTAAAATCCATATAGACAACATCCATTGCTTTCTCTTCATCAACCTTCTTTGTTACTCCTTCAAAAAAATAATCTAGATTAGTCAAACACAATTTGTCTTTTGCAAATCTGTGCTGGCTCTCCTTAACTAACTCAAACCTCTCCAAATGCCTACTGATTTATCCCTTGATTATCCTTTCTAAAACCTTACCCTGATGTTTCTTGAATGTCACATTTTCCACCCCCCCCCCCCCCCAAATCTCTGGCACCATCCCCATACCTAGGGAAGATTGGAAGATAAAGCCAAGCCCTTCCACTATCACAACTTTCACTTCCTTTAGCAATCTGGGATGCAAGCCATCTGGACTAGGCCACTCTAAGCCTAGCCAGCCTTTTCAGCTCATCGTTGCTGAGGTGTACCTAGGCTGTATATGAAACATCTCCTCCTTAAAAATTACCCATTGTTCCATTATTTTTTCCTGGAATTTTTGCTTCCATTTTACCCTGGTTAGATACCCTCTCGTCCCATTGAAGTTAGTTCACTTCCAAAGTAGATGTTCAATATTAGATTGTGCCTTGCTCTTCTTCATTATTAATCTAAACCTAATGAAACAATGATCACTCTTACCTAAGTGTTCTTCCACAGGCCACTTGGTCCACTTGGCTTACCTCAATCCTCAACATCAGATCTAGCAATGCTCCCTTTCTAGTTGGACCTTGAACTTACTTGTCAGGAAACATTTCAGAAATTCCTCCCCTGCTTACCCTTAACTCTAACAATATCCCAATAATAGGAACATAGGACTTGGGAGCAGGAGTAGGTCATTCAGCCCTTCAAGCCTGATTCGCCACCATTCGATAAGATCATGGAAGATCTGGGGATTGTGGTCTCAACTCCACTTTCCTCACTATCCCCCATAACCCTTGACTTCCTTGTCTATCAAAAATCTACCTAACCCAGCTTTGAATAATTTCAATGACCCAGCCTCCTCGGCTTTCTTGGGAAAGAATTCTTCAGAATAACAACCTTCTGAAAGAAAAGATTCTCCTCATATATGTCTTAAAAGGGAGACCTCAATCAATATTTAAAAGTCCCCCAGTATATTCTATAGTTCTTGCTGATCTCTATGACTCCCCTGCAGATTTGCTTCTCTCTCACAATTTGGAGGCCTATAGAACACCCTCAAGTAGTGCGCCTATACCCTTTTTGCTTCTCAACTCTAACTAAATAGATTCTGTTTTACCCCATCAAGGACTCCCGCCCTTTCTAAAAACAGTGTCTTCCCTAATCAGTACTGCTGACTCACGTCCTCATGTTCCTTCCCTATCTTTTCTGAACAGTTTCTATCCTAGAACATTAAATGCCTGTCCTCACAATTTGTAAGCTACATTTCTGTTATTGCCACTACATCATATTCCTACAGGTCTGTTAGTGCTTGTAGATCACCAACCTTATTCACCACTTGTTGCACATTTCCATACACGCATTGTAGACATGCTTTGTATTCCTTGTAGTCCTTCTTGGTCTGCTTCTCTCTATTTTGGTCCTACTTACTTCCCTAATGCTATCCAACACTCCCACAACTTCTTGAGCATTATTCCTCTTTTCTACTTACATATGTTGATGCCCAACTGCCTGCCAATTTAGTTTAAACCCTCCCCAAACACATTAGTGAACCACCCCAGGAGGATCCTAGTTCCAGTCCTGTTGCAACTCGTCCCTTTTTAATAGGTGCTTCTTGTCCCAGAACTGGTCCCAACGTCCTAAGAATCTGAAACTCTCCCTCCTGTAATATGTCTCAAGTCTATGCATCCATATCTTCCTATTTCTACTCTTGGTAGTAGGTAGCATTGTGAGTAAGCCAGAGATTACCTCCTTCAAGGTCCAACTTTGTTAACTTCCTTCCCAGTTCCTGACAATCTGATCTTTGGAGCTCAATACCTGCTTCTTCTATGTTGTTGATACAGACATGTACCATAACTCCTGCCTCACTCCCTTCCTGTTGCAGGATATTCTGCATCCTCTCTGTGATGTCCTTTACCTTGGCACTAAAGATGCAAAACACCATGCAGAACTCATAATAACGGTTATAGAAATGCCTGTCTGCCCCTCTAACTATGAAATCTCTGAAAACAATTACATTTCTATTCTTTGCTATTCCTTCCTGTACAATCGCTTGCCCATTGGTGCCATAATGGACCGCACACTTTCAAGGTGTTGTCACTCTCAGCAGCCTCCAAAGCTGAGTACCAGATTGAGAGTCACACACATCCAGAATACTCCTGCATGTCTCATCACTTCTAAATCTTCTGGTTGGCCACCCATATACTATCCTGAAATCTCACCACCTGTGGGGTGATCACCTCCTGGAATACACAATTCAGGAAACTCTTATCCTCCTTCATGCTCTGCAGTGATTCCACTTAAACTCTGAAATCCTGAGTTTGAGCTCAAGGAGTGGATGCAATTCCTACACACATGGTCCCCCAAGACAACGTGCAGCGCCACAGAATCACAGAATCACACAGTGCAAAAGAGGCCCTTCAGCCCATCGAGTCTGCACCGACATGTGAGAAACACCTGACCTACCTACCTAATCCCATTTACCAGCACTTGCCCCATAGCCTTGAACGTTATGACGTGCCAAGTGCTCATCCAGGTACTTTTTAAAGGATGTGAGGCAATCCGCCTCTACTACCCTCCCAGGCAGTGCATTCCAGACCATCACCACCCTATGGGTAAAAAAGTTTTTTCTCATATCCCCCCAAACCTCCTGCCCCTCACCTTGAACCTGTGTCCCCTCATGAGTGACCCCTCAATTAAGGGGAACAGCTGCTCCCTACCCACCCTGTCCATGCCCCTCATAATCTTGTACACCTTGATCAGGTTGCCTCTCAGTCTTCTCTGCTCCAACCCAAGTCCATCCAACCTCTCTTCATAACTTAAATATTTCATCCCAGGCAACATCCTGGTGAATCTCCTTTGCATCCCCTCCAGTGCAGTGTCCTGGAGTTTTTTTTTACAATGTTTAAAGGAAACTTGCAAACATGAAACCAAAATGTGATTAACAGGGTCATTAAGTTCGTGCCTGATGCAGGAATTGTAAGCAACCGGTCTCAGCTGCCTATCCATTATCTAATAAAACACCTCTATGCCCTCTTTTAGAATCTTGTTAATACCTTGTTTAGGCTATTGATTTTAATTAATGCATCTATATCTGCTCTGTGCTAATGCTCTTAAAAACAATTCCACTATTACAGTTACCCTGATTGAGAGTTTATTAATTGGTTTAACTAGTTCAGCTATAAATTTACTACAGTGCTTTATAGTTTCCCAGTCCTAGGTTAAACTACTGACTTAATTTTAAAAAGATTCTGTAATAAATTCGAAAATATTGCTAACTACGAGCATTTTGACTTTAATTTATTCAGTAGACTGGCTCTCTGATGCAGTTAACTTGTCAGTTACTAAGGGAGTTTAATGCTAAAATAATGTCATCAATTTGTATCAATCTCAGACATTGATCACAATAATCAGCTTGAAATTAATCTACACCTAACTTTCATTGATTTCAAAAACTCAATCTGCTAATTACTTGCATGCTCAATGTTTAAGCATTTGTAGCTATGGGCAGGATTTCCTCCTTGTTGGGATGGCGCGGCGGGCAGGCCCGGGAATGACTGCGAGATTGACCGCCGCCCATGATCGGGCTCCGACTGCAATTTCATGCTGGCTGGCCAATTAATGGCCAGGGGTGGGGGCAGGAGGAGCACGAGTGCTGAAGTTTGCGCATGCGCCGGGACCGCGCACTGAAAGCTCCCTGAAGGCACAGTGCTCCCTCAGGGAGCTAAAAAATTTTAAATACAAAAATAAACATTTTCCAAATGATATGAACATGTTCCCACATTTGATTCAGCCACATGAAGAGGGACATGTAAAAAATGATGTTAAAAATGTGTTTTTTTTAGTAACCGTTGGAAACCTCACCCAGCCTGTGGATGAGGTTTTGTAAAAAATGCAAAGGCCACCTGGCCTATTCGCTTGCCCGCCAACTGAATGGTTGAGCAGGCAGCAAAATATACAAATTAATTAATCGCTTAAGATTCTGCAAACATAAAGAATATGTCTAGGCATTGCACCCTTTATCAATTAAACAACTCGTCCCTGATGCATTTCCCATGGCAATGCCTTGACCAACTGTGGGAGGTGGTGGGCGTAGTGGCATTGTCACTGGACTAATAATCTAGAGACCTGGGGTACTGCTCTGGGGACCAAGGTTCTCATCCCACCACAGCAGATGATGGAATTTGAATTCAATCAATCATTAAAAAAATCTGGATTTGAAAATCTAGTGATGACCATGAAACCATTGTCAATTGCCGTAAAAATCTATCTGGTTCACTAATGTCCTTTCAGGAAGAAGATCTGCCATCCTTTGACCCCAGACCCACAGCGATGTGGTTGACTCTAAAATGCCCTCTAAAATGGCCTAGCAAGTCACTCAGTTGTATCAAACCGCTAGAAAGTCTAGAAGGAATGAAACTGGACGGATCACTCGGCATCGACTTAGGCACTGGAAATGACAATGTCAAATGCAGCCCTGTTGATCCTGCACAACCCTCCTTACTAACATTTGGGGGCTTGTGCCAAAATTAGGAGAGCTGTCCCACAGACTAGTCAAGCAATAGTTTGACATAGTCATACTCATGGAATCGTACCTTATAGATAATGGGCAGAATTTTCTGTGCCCACTGGCATCGGTGTGTTCGGCGGCGAGAGCAGACAATATGGGGAGAAGGCAAAAAATCGGTTTCACAACGTCGTGAAACCGGTTTGCAATCATCTCCTGAGCCCATCGATGGCGGGCTGCATTCCCTACCATTGGACATCGGGAACCTCATTGTAATATATCAGCATATCATTATAAGGCCAGCCTGCTGGATTTATACTCGCCCTGCTGGATTGAATGCCCACGTTGGCAGGAAAACACGCTGGTGCAGAACATGTCTTGAGAAGTGTGTTGTGCAGAAATTGGGACTTACTGCCAGGGCCTTGCTCACATCATGGACATCCAAGGAGCAGAGGATGCTGGAGCCTGACAGCTACCGGATCCAGGAGGAATGTCCATGGCATGTTGGGTGGATTCTCATGGACATGGTTCTTCTGCAAAGCAGCTCACGGAAGTTGGAGAGTCATCATTGATGCTCACAATGGATGATGGTCGAGAAGGAGGGCTAGGATCGACTGGGTGAAGAAGAGGTGTGGGGGGGGTGGTGAGATTGGGAGGGGAGAAATTAAAGTGTCGGGGAGTGAGCTTGGGAAGAGGGGAATGAAGGTGTTGGTGGGGAAGGGAGTATGGGGGGAGGAGGGGGTAACGGGGGAGAATATGGCAACTGGGGAGATAGGTGAAAGTGGAGTGGTAGGTGTAAGGAAAGAAATTCAGAGGGGAAAAGCGGTTCTGGGGAGAAAGGAGTCTGGAGGGGGGAAGGGGTTCTGGTGGGGAAGGGGTCCGATGATGAAGATGTCCAGGTGAACGTGCAAGGGGTGGGGTCTGATGGGTCCATGACTGCCTCTTGGGGAGCCAACTGAGGGTGGACGTGGTATGACGGAATGGTGAGAATGACCAAGGGCAGAGTGAGGTGGTAGGGTGTGAGGGTGAGAGTTCAACGGTAGCGATAGAAGGAATAATGAGGGTGGTTGGTGGGGACTTGGAGGCAGACACGGACCCTGAGGTTGGAAAAAGGAGGTTGGGGAGGTGAATGTGGATGGGAGTGGGATTTTTGGGAAGGAAGAGAACGTGCACGCACAGTGTTATATAGATGGGAGGGAGTTGCCCTTGGGGTCCTCAACATCAACTGACATACAAACATAAGAATTAGGAACAAGAATAGGCCACTCACCCCCTCAAGTCTGCTCTGCCATTCAATAAGATCATGGAAGATCTGAATGTAACCTCAACCCCACATTTCTGCCTACGCCGATAACCTTTTATCCCCTTGTTAATCAAGAATCCCATCAAGCTCTGACTAAAAATATTCAAAGACTCTGCTTTGACTGCCATTTGAGGAAGAGAGTTTCAAAGACTCATAACCCTCTGAGAAAAAATTCTCCTCATCTCTGTCTTGTAGGGGTTTCCCTTTTCCCTCTGAGAACCTCCCCACATTCAAGTGCGTGACACCAGATTTACAAGTGTATGGCTTGAACAGAATGACCAGCAAGACAAGTTTCATCTGTTATTTCACAATTGCTTTATTGAATCACCCACAACCCCATAGTACAAAACCCCAAAATTTAAAACAACCCATTCCCAGTACCCAACACAAAGTCACCACGATTTGGGCTTAGACTTACAAAAACGCTAACCCCACACAAAGTCCCCACAACTCAGTTTAAACTTACAAAAACACAGGCAAACACCACACCTTGTCTTGAAAGCTTAAGAAAAATCCTCAGGCTAATATCACCAAGATATGGCTGAAACAAGTTATAAAGTGCCAGCAAAAAACAAGTTTTCGCTCCAAACCTTCACAAAACCCTCAGAGCAATGTCACTACGATTTGGCTGAAACTTGCAACTCCCAACACAGCTGGTCTGTCCAGTGTTGATTGTAGGCCTGAGTCAAGGTGACAAAACTCGACCCTTTTTTCGACTGCAGCTCAAAACGTTCAGGCCAACATCACCAAGATATGGCTGAAAACACTTTCAATCCCCAACATGGCTGGTCTGTCCGGTGTAGAATGTAGGCCTGAGTTTTTTTTTAAAAAATACTTTATTCATAAACTATCTGGAAGAACATTACAAAACTTTTCTAAATTGCCATCTCAAAAAGTGCAATCAGATTCAACTTTTACACATGGATCACGAGGTGCTTCAATACAATCAATGAATATTACAATAATTTCAATATGGTCATTACAGACAGACAATGGTATTGGAGTTATCAGCATACATCATGTTGCACTCTGAGTGCTTCAATACAATTATAATACAACTAGAATTCAATGCATACATTCATTGTGATCTGTACAGCTCGAGGGCTCTGAACAATTCCCAGCCCCTCAGTGCACTATGGCTCCTGCATACCCATAGTGTTCACAAATTGTCTCACTTTGGATGGGCTGAGGAAACAGTCCTGAACCTCCCCATTGGAGATGTTCCACTCAGGTGGCATCTGGGGGTTCATGCCAGGAACAAGTTTTGAATTGTTCTCTGTTTGAGAAGTCTCTCTGATCCTCTCCTCTTCTGGGGCATTGTTGCTCCCGGCTTCCCGGAGCTGGGGTGCGCTGAGCGCCTCACTGCTCCCAGATTCCTGGGGCTGGGGTGCGCTGAGCACCTCACTGCTCCCAGATTCCTGGGGCTGGGGTGCGCTGGCCTCTTCGGATTGTGGGCAAAGTTGGGGTGCGCTGCTCTCCTCATTGTCTCCAATGTTCTGGAGCTCGGGTGTCTCGTCTTCCAACTCCCTAAAGCTTTGCTGCTTTTTCTGTTGGTGCGGCCCTTGCCCTTCTTCATCCAAAGAGCAGCTGCCTTTGTCATCCGTATTGGATAGGAAACGCCTCTTGCCATTTGTCTGGGAAGCGGCTTGGTCCCTTCTTAGCCCATTCTTCTTTTTGGCTCTCTTTAACAGCTGCCACTCCCCCTGCTGATTTTCTGCTACTTCCTCCTCCATTGATTCGCTCTCTTGAGGAGTGGGAGGTTCATGGTGCAGTGCAGTTGATTGGCTGTCTGCTGCCTCAATCTTTTCCTCCACCTTGTCTCTCTCCATGTCCTCCTTTGTCCTATTGTTCTCATTGGGGGCCTTGGTGGTTGGAGGGTTGCAAGTGTCCTTGGCAGTAGTGACATGAAGCATTTCATCTGCTTCCCCCTCATTGGCTTTGGCTGCCTGTGCATAAGTGAGGCAGAGTTTGGGGCAGGTCTTGTAGAGATGGCCTGCCTCGCCACACAGGTTGTAGCACTTAGTCTGTTTACAGTCCTTTGTCTGGTGCCCTTCCTGCTTGCAGTTCTTGCAGAGGACGGTGCTGCAGTTGGCCGCCACACGACCAGACTTGCCGCATGAGCGACAAAGTTTGGGCTTCCCAGCGTAGACAAGGTAGCAACGGCTTCCTCCGATAGTGAAGCTTGAAGGAGGTTGGAGGATGACTCCCTTAACATCGGCCTTGAGTGTGACCTTGACCTGGCATATGCTTGTCGAAATCCTGAAGGTGTCTTTAACCTCGGTGCAGCTCCCAACCTTGGCGAGGAAAGTGAGCACATCGGCGACAGGGACGTAGGGGTTGTAGAGATGCACAGTCACCACACGGTCCCATTGCAATGGCAGAGCAAAGAGGCACTCCACCGTCAGGATCTTCATCTCCGGCTGGTCTCTCTTCTCCTTGAACACCTTCGGGAACTGGACGCAAGCAGCCACAATCCTAAAGGTCACGTCGAAATATCCAGCGCTGGGGAAGTCTTGCAGACAGTAGATCTCTACAGCTTCAAATCCACATGACTGCAACAGGATCTGCTTGATGAAGAAGGCACGATCCATGGGTGCTCGTCCTTCGCTGCCACCTTAACAGTATTACATACCCCATGGTTTGGGGCTCGACTGGTTATAGCCATCGCTTCATGATTACACTTGATCTTAGCCAAAAGGCCGAGAAGTGAGGCCTGAGTTAATGTGACCAGCCCTGAGACTCCTTCAAACTGCAGCCCAGATACTGCTCTTCTTTTATAATAATTTAACTCAGACATGTCAAAACATATTTCCTGCTGTTCCAATGTCCATTTAGTTGATTCCATGCAAAGTCCAGACAAATGCCATCAGTTCTTGCTGGTTGAAGCAATACAGGGGTTTTCCATGGAAAATGCACCCAGACGAATATTATCAGTTCTCATTGTATGAGCAATTCTCCTGCTGATTGAGGTGGCACAGAAACAGCACAGTAACAGCACCTGGCTCCAAAGTTAATGAGAGTTTGAATGACCCTCTTCCAGTACTACTGTCTGTGGTGTATAATTCCTTGAGTGTATTGTATTGATACTATTTCCTTTGTGCCATTGTATTGGGCAATCAGATTTCTCAATTGAATTAAAAGCAAAAATAAAATGAAAATACCTGGAAAAACTCAGCAGGTTTGACAGCATCTGTGGAGAGGAACACAGTTAACATTTTGAGTCCGAATGACTCTTCAACAGAACTAAGGAAAAATAGAAAAGAGGTGAAATATAAGCTGGTTTAAGGGGGTGTGGAACAAGTAGAGTTGGATAGAGGGCCAGTGATAGGTGGAGGTAGCCAAAAGATGTCATAGACAAAAGGACAAAGAGGTGTTGAAGGTGGTGATATTACCTAAGGAATGTGCTAACAGGTAACATTAAGGGCAGAAAGCAGGATGAGCAAGGTACAGATAGCCCTAGTGGGGGTGGGGTGGGGAAGGGATCGAAATAGGTTAAAAGGTAGAGATAAAACAATGGATGGAAATACATTAAAAATAATAGAAATAGGTGGGAAAAGAAAAATCTATATAAAATATTGGAAAAAAGGGGGATCAGAAAGGGGGTGGGGATGGAAGAGAGAGTTCATGATCTAAAATTGTTGAACTCAGTATTCAGTCTGGCAGGCTGTAAAGTGCCTAGTCAGAAGATGAGGTGCTGTTCCTCCAGTTTGCGTTGAACTTCACTGGAACATTGCAGCAGGCCAAGGACGGACATATGGGCATGAGAGCAGGGTGGAGTGTTGAAATGGCAAGTGACAGGGAGGTCTGGGTCATGCTTGTGGACAGACCAAAGGTGTTCCACAAAGCAGTCACCCAGTCTGCGTTTGGTCTCTCCAATGTAGAGGAAACCACCACACCTAACCCATCCAGCCTTTCCTCATAAGACAACCCACCCATCATGACCTCTCTCCTCCATCCCATCCCCCTTTCCAATCCCCCCTTTTCCCAATAATTTATATAGATTTTTCTTTTCCCACCTATTTCCATTATTTTTAAATGTATTTCCATCCATTGTTTCATCTCTACCTTTTAGCCTATTTTGATCCCCCCTCCCCCCACCCCCACTAGGGCTATCTGTACCTTGTTCATCCTGCTTTTTACCCTTAATGCCCCCATTAGCACGTTTCTTAGATAATATCACCACCGTCAACACCTCTTTGTTCTTTTGTCTATGACATCTTTTGGTTATCTCCACCTATCACTGGCCCTCTATCCAGCTCTACCTGTCCCACCTCCACCGCCCCCCCCCCACCGCCCCCTTAAACCAGCTTATATTTAACCTCTTTTCTATTTTTCCTTAGTTCTGATGAAGAGTCATACAGACTCGAAACGTTAAATGAGTTCCTTTCCGCAGATGCTGTCAGACCTGCTGAGTTTTTCCAGATATTCTTATTTTTGTTCGCCCATTCCCTGTGTTAGTCTAGTAAACTTTCTCTGAACTACTTCTAATACATTTACATCTTTCTTTAAATAAGGAGACCAGTACAGTACATAATACTCCGGAAATGGTCTCATCAATGCCCTGTACAACTGAAGCGTAAGCTCCCTACTTTTGTAATCAATTCCCCTCACAATAAGTGATAACATTCTATTAGCTTTCTTAATTACCTGCTGTAGGTGCATATTAACCTTTTGTGATTTATGCACTGGGACACCCATATCCCTCTGGATCTCAGAACTCTGCAATCTCTCACCATTTAGATAATAAGCTTCTTTTTAATTCTTCCTGCCAAAATGAATAATATCGCATTTGCCCACATTATACTCCATTTGCCAGATCTTTACCCATTCACTTAACCTACCTGTCATTTTGTAGCGTCTTTATGTCCTCTTCACAAATTACTTTCCTACCTATCTTTTTGTCATCTCTTTGGGATTTATTGTGTTGTATAGTATCACGTGACAGTGTGAACGAATCAGCTCTAATGTTGTGGCACAGACGGTGGTAAATGCTGAGCTGCTCAAACCCAAAGGGAAATGTGAAACAACTGCCACAGCTATTTGCAATTTATATATATTTTGAGGTGCGGGTTTTGAATTCAGTAAAAAGAAGGCCACCAAGTCATGTAGGTTTCTTACAAAACTAAATTAAACCTTTATTAATAGAAGAAATGATTTTAAGCACATATGTAGATCTACAAATTACTACTGTGATAACTTCTAAATCTCCTAATTAACCTAAACTACAGTTACACCTCCGTTAAGGCAACAGTGAGACACATAGATTTAAAAGACCCAGGCAAACTAACACACAATACCCTGAGCAGTCGAATTCAAAATGAGTTTTTCTCAGCTTCAGTTTCTTGTAGACAGCGGCTTGAGGCTTAGATGCTGGAGGCTTTTCTCACTTGTGTTAAATCTTAGAATGTTTGCCCTTACACAGCCTTATCTCCTTTATACATATTTTCTCCTTTGAATGCAAATTCTGATTATTTCACTATGTCTTTGGACTTTAACCTCTCTAATAATAAAAATACAGCAAGGTACCAATTTTACCATAATCTTGGGAAAAATAAACACACTGTTTCTTAACTTTTCCTGGGAAGGTGAAACATGTCACCCCCCCTTTTTTGAATTAATCCTAGTCTGCTTTATTTAAAAATGCAAATGTTCCCTTTACACCTTACATTCTAAATCCTCCCTCATATTTACCTCCTTAACATTTGAAACCTAGCTTATCATCTGATACAACAAAACCTTTACAACAGCTGGCTTTAATTCAATTAATTCCCCCGCACCCCCCCCCCACCGCCCACCAACACAGATAGACACAGACCCCACTATTACTCTACTTTACAATAAAATCCAATAACATTATGAAAATTATTATAACTTCCTGACATTAAGCATGGGGAATCTTAGAGTGGGAGTTCTTCTTGTGGTTGTGGAGCTTGATGAAGCATGTAACTGCTGCTGTAAACTATAAATAAAGTTCGATGTTTTGAATGAGAAACCAGTCTAGAAAATCAAGTCCATAACAAACTGATGACAAGGGTGAGATCGGGTCCGGCATTATCCCTCACCCAGTAACTGTGAATTCTTGTTTAAACAGAGGAAAAGGAAATATTCTCATCAGATATGCTGCAGAGTTCAAACAGAAGAAACAGAGGTGCTGTCATTTTAAGTGAAGGAAAAACTAGGCCCCAATCCAATTGGCTGAGAAATCTCCCGGAGTGCTGTTGACATTTTAAAAAAACAGGACCTGCAGAGGTAAAAGTCAAAAAAAGGGGGGGCAATCAGAGCAGAAAGCAGTGCTGCAGCTTTAAATTTAAAGAAGAAAAACATGGCCCTGATTGGACCACGAGGCCACTGGGTCTCCTGAAGTGCAGGACATCCAACATCAAAAAACCGGTAGAATCACCCAGAAAAGGGAGAATAAATCGCTGCTGTGTTTTTCTCGAACAGGAACAAAGTTTTACAAAGTTAAAAAAAAAGCAGCCACACTTGCCAGTGAGCCCACCAAAACACTTAAAACATGGGAAACACAAAATACAGCACAGAAAAGCTGACAGCTACAGAGACATCCGAGTAAAAAAAACTGTGACTGCTGTTAAAGCAGCAATACTTTAAAGTAGTAAATACAAGGAAAATGGCTATGGACAGAAAATTAGAAAGGACCCCAGAGAGAGGGCAGCTCTGCCAAGGGGAACAAGAGACCTTAGAGAGAGTGCAGCTCTGCGAAGGGCAACAGGAGGCCCAAGAGGGAGGGCAAAAAGAAAATAAACAGTTGAAAGAACAGTTGATTGTCCTTCAAGATCAAATGTGCAAGGAATGTGTAACCATTCAGCAACATGAGTAAATGAAGATTGTCTTAAACAGTAGAATGGAAGCGCAGCAAAAGAAACTCACTGGGGGCTCAAAGGAAGCCCTGGTGATCAACGAAGACTCAAGGAAAGCCCTGGTGATCAAAGAGGTCTCAAGGGAAGCACTGGTAATTGGAGAGAACTCAGGGGAAGCCCTGGGAATTGAATATAACTGGATACAGCCAGGAGACAGGAGTTTAGAGAAGCGAGCTATTGAGTGAAGAGCTGAAGAATCAGCTGAATGAAGCTAAAGAGGCATTGAAAGGAAAAGTTGTATAACTTTCCAAGATACGAGTGGCTACCTGGTGCAATAGTTTCTGTGACCAGACCCTTGTCAAACCATGTAGAAGTGGAGGGCCGGATCACCCTCAAACACGTGGATCATTTGAGAAGAAGGGAGAAACTCCAACAAAACGATGTTCCACCCATAACCATTGTAGAACCTGTAGTCCCTGTTGAAATTGTTCAACCAAGGATAGATATACCAGATGTCTCTGTCAGAGTAGGTAACACTGAACTGCCTGTGCCTAAAGAGGTACCTGATGCTGCTGTGCTTCCAGAAAATGTGGATCCTGGAAGAGGTTCAAAAGTCGTGGAGCTACAATGTTCCACCCAGATCAGGAAACCACCTGAGAGACTGAACTTATAATTCCACGACTCATGTATATATTTGTAATGTCATGTCATATATTTGTAATGTTCTTGTAAATACAAACTATACAAAAAATTTAAATGAGGAGGAATGTAGTGACTGTAGCTTTAAGACTTATTGTGTTGTATAGTATTGTGTGACAGTGTGAACAAATCAGCTGTAAGTGCGAGGAACCTTAGAATTCTTCTTCTAATTGTGGAGCTTGATGGAAGCAGGTAACTATTGCTGCAGCCTATAAATAAAGTTTGATGTTTCTAATGAGAAATCTGTCCGGAAAATCAAGTCCATAACAAGAATCTACTTGCCTTTTTTGAACTTAAGCAAAAGCTTGGGGCAACTGCTTCCTGGTGCATTCTCCTTGGCAATGCCTTGACCAATCAGAGTCCATATGACAACCAATCAGAACCCTATTCTCATGCAGTATAAATTGTTGTTCCCTTTGAAATTTGGAATTCTTGCATCTCACCAGGTGAGTGCATGATAAAAAGCTTCAACAGCATCTCTCTTTTTTCATTAATAAACAATAGTTAGTTGACAACGTGTTGTCTGGCTTCATAGATAACTGGTGAGAAACAGGTAACTCATTCAGTGGCTTGTGCGGACCTTATTGGGAGATTCCAGTGTATGCTAATATAAGTCAAACTGGTTAGTGTTATTTCATTGAGCCAAATTTAGGTATCATTAAATCCTAGGGTGGTAAATCAGAAATGGTTGCTTTAGTTTCTGTTGCTGTGTCTGGGTTCTTCCAGCTCCAGGGCTTTCATCATGGTATGTTTTGTGAGATGAAATTGTGCAACATTGAGCAAAAATCCTTGTTGAGAAACTGTGTTACAGGATTCTGTGAGTTCAATGAGGCTTTGAAATTCTGCTTCAACATGCTTTTAGTGTGGTTGATTAATATGGCATTTGCTAGTACGCCCTTATGCTCAATTGGTGACGCTATGCAGTATCCCGGGACATGAACCATGGGTATCCTTGATCATCCATGTACCATCAGGACTTGCCTCAGTGGGTAGAAGAGCTGTGGTTTGATGGACTGCATTAAAATGAGGGCATTGGGGCTCATTTAGACATTGAGCGACAGTGGAAAGCTGTCAATATTGAATCAGCTGCTTGTCCACATCTCTTGTGATTTTCATTTCCATGGAGGTCAATGGAGATTAAAATCAGGAGAGATATTAAATGGATGGCTTACTGATTTTTACATTATTGTACATTTTACACTATAGTACAAAGTCAAAATGGCCCCCACTGTGTCACCTTCCTGAGAAGTGTACACTCATTTATATTTACCAAGGCTCCCTCGTCAGCACCTTTCTAACCCACGACCGCTACCATCTAAAAGGCCAAGGGCAGCAGGCACATGGGAACACCACCACCTGCAAGTTGCCCTCCAAGCCACTCACCATCGTAACGTGAAAATATATTGCTGTTCCTTCACTGTCAGTGTCAAAATCCTGAAACTCCCTCCCTAACAGCACTGTGGGTGTACCTACACCACATGGACTGCAGCGGTTCAAGGAGGCAGCTCACCACCACCTTCTCGATGGCAATAAATGTTCAATAAATGCTGGCCTAGCTAGTGATGTCCACATCCCTTGAATGAATAAAAAAAACTACTTGCAGCAAATGGTCACAACTGAGTTGCACATTGAGAGAGTAGAATCCTTTTCTCTCCATGTACATAGCAACATCATATAATGGTGAATCTAGTGCCATATGAGTACAATCTCTATCCCTTTGACTTTGCACAGCCTACTCATTCTGTTGGTTTTCCATGGTGTAGGAAATAACCTGTGTTGATAGAACCAACAAGACATCTGAGACAAAAACAGAATTACCTGGAAAAACTCAGCAGGTCTGGCAGCATCGGTGGAGAAGAAAAGAGTTGACATTTCAAGTCCTCATGAGCCTTCGACAGAACTTGAGTTCGAGTCCAAGAAAGAGTTGAAATATAAGCTGGTTTAAGGTGTGTGGTGGGGGGGTGTGGAGACAGAGAGAGAGAGAGAGAAGTGGAGGGGGTTGGTGTGGTTGTAGGGACAAACAAGCAGTGATAGAAGCAGATCATCAAAAGATGTCACCAACAATAGAACAAAAGAACACATAGGTGTTAAAGTTGGTGATATTATCTAAACGAATGTGCTAATTAAGAATGGATGGTAGGGCACTCAAGGTATAGCTCTAGTGGGGGTGGGGAGAGCATAAAAGATTTTAAAATATTTAAAAATAATGGAAATAGGTGGGAAAAGAAAAATCTATATAATTTATTGGAAAAAAAACAAAAGGAAGGGGGAAACAGAAAGGGGGTGGGGATGGAGGAGGGAGCTCAAGACCTAAAGTTGTTGAATTCAATATTCAGTCCGGAAGGCTGTAAAGTGCCTAGTCGGAAGATGAGGTGTTGTTCCTCCAGTTTGCGTTGGGCTTCACTGGAACAATGCAGCAAGCCAAGGACAGACATGTGGGCAAGAGAGCAGGGTGGAGTGTTAAAATGGCAAGCGACAGGGAGGTTTGGGTCATTCTTGCGGACAGACCGCAGGTGTTCTGCAAAGCGGTCGCCCAGTTTACGTTTGGTCTCTCCAATGTAGAGGAGACCACATTGGGAACAACGAATGCAGTAGACTAAGTTGGGGGAAATGCAAGTGAAATGCTGCTTCACTTGAAAGGAGTGTTTGGGCCCTTGGACGGTGAGGAGAGAGGAAGTGAAGGGGCAGGTGTTGCATCTTTTGCGTGGGCATGAGGTGGTGACATAGGAGGGGGTTGAGGAGTAGGGGGTGATGGAGGAGTGGACCAGGGTGTCCCGGAGGAAGCGATCCCTATGGAATGCCGATAGGGGGGGGTGAATGGAAGATGTGTTTGGTGGTGGCATCATGCTGGAGTTGGCGGAAATGGTGGAGGTTGATCCTTTGAATGCGGAGGCTGGTGGGGTGATAAGTGAGGACAAGGGGGACCCTATCATGTTTTTGGGAGGGAGGAGAAGGCATGAGGGCAGATGCGCGGGAGATGGGCCGGACACGGTTGAGGGCCCTTTCAACGACCGTGGGTGGAACACCTCGGTTAAGGAAGAAGGAGGACATGTCAGAGGAACTGTTTTTGAAGGTAGCATCATCAGAACAGATGCGACGGAGGCGAAGGAACTGAGAGAATGGGATGGAGTCCTTACAGGAAGCGGGGTGTGAGGAGCTGTAGTCGAGGTAGCTGTGGGAGTCGGTGGGTTTGTAATGGATATTGGTGGACAGTCTATCACCAGAGATTGAGACAGAGAGGTCAAGGAAGGGAAGGGAAGTGTCAGAGATGGACCACGTGAAAATGATGGAGGGGTGGAGATTGGAAGCAAAATTAATAAATTTTTCCAAGTCCCGACGAGAGCATGAAGCAGCACCAAAGTAATCATTGATGTACCGGAGAAAGAGTTGTGGAAGGGGGCCGGAGTAGGACTGGAACAAGGAATGTTCCACATACCCCATAAAGAGACAGGCATAGCTGGGGCCCATGCGGGTACCCATAGCCACACCTTTTATTTGGAGGAAGTGAGAGGAGTTGAAGGAGAAATTGTTCAGCGTGAGAACAAGTTCAGCCAGACGGAGGAGAGTAGTGGTGGATGGGGATTGTTCGGGCCTCTGTTCAAGGAAGAAGCTAAGGGCCCTCAGACCATCCTGGTGGGGGATGGAGGTGTAGAGGGATTGGACGTCCATGGTGAAGAGGAAGCGGTTGGGGCCAGGGAACTGGAAATTGTTGATGTGACGTAAGGTGTCAGAGGAATCACGGATGTAGGTGGGAAGGGACTGGACAAGGGGAGAGAGAAGGGAGTCAAGATAACGAGAAATGAGTTCTGTGGGGCAGGAGCAAGCTGAGATGATTGGTCTACCGGGGCAGTTCTGTTTGTGGATTTTGGGTAGGAGATAGAAGCGGGCCGTCCGAGGTTGGGTGACTATCAGGTTGGAAGCTGTGGGAGGAAGATCCCCAGAGGAGATGAGGTCAGTGACAGTCCTGGAAACAATGGCTTGATGTTCAGTGGTGGGGTCATCGTCCAGGAAGAGGTAGGAGGAAGTGTCTGCGAGTCGACGCTCAGCCTCCACGAGGTAGAGGTCAGTGCGCCAGACAACAACAGCACCACCCTTGTCAGCGGGTTTGATGACAATGTCAGGGTTGGACCTGAGAGAATTGAGTGCAGTAAGTTCAGAGAGAGACAGGTTAGAATGGGTGAGAGGAGCAGAGAAATTGAGACGACTAATGTCGCGCCGACAGTTCTCAATAAAAAGATCAAGAGAAGGTAAGAATCCAGAGGGAGGGGTCCAGGTAGAGGGAGAATATTGGAGGTGGGTGAAAGGATCCATTGAATGGGGAGAGGACTCCTGCCCAAAGAAGTGAGCCTGGAGACGAAGACGGCGGAAGAAGAGTTCAGCATCATGCCGAGCCCGAAATTCATTGAGGTGAGGGCGTATGGGTATGAAACTAAGTCCTTTGCAGAGCACTGAACGTTCAGCATCGGAGAGGGGAAGGTCAGGGGGTATAGTGAATACACGGCTGGGGCTGGGATTGGAAGATGGGATGGGGACGGAGGGACAGGCAGGGGTGGAGGGTCCTAGATGGGTGTTGGTGTCGATGAGTTGTTGGAGCTTGCGTTCCTTAGCACTTGAGAGAAAGAGAAAAAGTTTCTTGCTGAGGCGTCGGATGAGCCGAAGAATAAAATGAAACTGAAAGACATCTGAGACTCGTTTCGCACATCTTTGCACAGATAATTGGCTTATATTTATAATTTATGTAGTAATTTGAAACAAACATGATATTTAACTGTTTTGTAGTTTTGACTTTTAAAGCCACTGGCAGTACCTGACGTGTGAAATTTTACAAAACTCCATCACGGTTTGTCTGGTAAATCAATACATTTACAGGCATTACTTCTCAGACAAGTGGACTTCACTATATCATTCACACTGCACACTGCTGTCTGTCAAGGTATTTTGTGCTTATTTGCAGGTCTAGCCACAAATTGCTAATAGTTTCCTGCACCAATTAAATTCCAATTGGAAAATCAGAATGGATGAAAAATGGGCAGTGATCTATTTGATCAACTAATTTTCCAATCAAAACCACTTATTTTACACCTGAAAATCTGGTACTCTTGATTGGAAAATCTACCATCAAGTGACATACCTGTGATGTCAATTTTAATTCTGACTTTTTGGGTTTTTTTTTTATTATTTCCTGCACCAGATCTCAAGGCATTTTTTTCTTGCGAGGATCTGGTTCTGGGGAACTTCTAGAGGAAAGTCCATAGAGTACTGTGGCAGGAGGAATTATAAATTGGCAGCACCAGAGCAATTGATACAAGTTAGTGCCTCTTCAAATGACCATTCTTCATGCAAGCAACAGAAAAGCAAAATACTGCAGATGCTGGAAATATGAAATAAAGACATAAAACGCTGGCAATACGCAACAGGTCAGGCAGCAGCTGTGGAGAGATACAGAGTTAACATTTCAGGTCTGAATGATGGATGAAGACTAATAGCTAAAGCTATTACAAAGTTACAAGGCTACTTAACCACAGAAGCATTTAATTTAGGCTCATCATATCCTTATGCCATTCTCTCTCAGGGCAGCACAAATGTCAACTTCTAGCAGGGTTTCTGAATCGCAACCAGCACTAGAACTGTAACTGATTTACCTCAATTTCTAGTGACATTCGTCAATTTTATTGCTCCACCCGACTGAGATTAAATAACTCATAAAAAACCAAAGTTCCTGGACCTTCATGGTTTAGATTGTCTGCACTATAAACATACCAAATGAATTATTAAAGAATGACCTTCTCCATTCATTGCAGGTTGCCTTTTCGGTAAAAGTACAATCCATTTTACAGGCTGCCTTACTGAACCTTCTTTCCTTAACTCTGCAAAATTCTTTCTCTCCCTCCCTCCCAAGATTTCAAAACTCTTTTGTCGATGATCATTTTTGCCCCCTCAAATATCTGTTCTTCCCACAGTGTATTTTACTATTCCACTTCCAATTCTTTCTCAATTGTATTTCAAATTAACTTGTGTTTTCTCTATTTTGTGTCAGATTTGTTTTTGATGAATCTGCTTTACAATTTTCATCTTTGATCTAAACCAGATCAGACAATGGTTTATGAATACCTTGTAGCGTAAGCCAAAATATAAGCAATACTCCAGCACAATGAAGGTAGACTGTCAGTTTCATGTTCCTAAGTGTTAGTCGTGACTCAGTTGGGAGTACTTTTGCTGCTGATTCAGAAGATTGTGGACTGCTTTCCATTTCAGAGACTCGAGCATGTAATCTAGGCTGACATTGCAGTGCAGTACTGAAGGTATACTGTACTCTTGACAGTTCTAGCTTTAAGCCTTCTGAGATAGGTTTAAAAGATCACATGGCACTCTCTTGAGGAGGAGCAAGGGATTCTCCTAGTATGCAGGTTAATAATTATCCATCAACTAACACGATTAAATCAGATTATCCAGTCACTATTGAATTGCTGTTTGAGGGATTTTGCTATGCATCAATTGGCTGGCGCTGGATTCAAATTAATGTTGGGAAAGCTGAAATCCACAGAGATTGCTATATCTTTACGAGCAGCTCCTTTTTGAGAGCAGGTTTCAGGAAGCCTTCCCTTAGCTTGGGGTTAAGCTAGGCACCTCCTCTGAGGAGGAAGGGTGGGCCAGAGGGGGAGGAGGCCAGAAGAGCACATTCAGCCTCTGGAGGAGCGACCTTTGGGAGAAGGGGCGCAAGGCCAAGAGGAAGTCCAAGGCGGAAGGGGCCGCAGAAGAAGCCACTATCCTGCTGCCAGGGTTTACGGGCAGCTGTATGTCTGAGGTACAGTGCTGAAGGAGGCTCCATCTCTCAAGGGAGGCAGTCAACTCTATCCGTTAGATGATAGGCCCTGAGTTCTCTGCT
The DNA here is from genome assembly GCF_017639515.1 of Carcharodon carcharias. NCBI lineage: Eukaryota > Metazoa > Chordata > Chondrichthyes > Lamniformes > Lamnidae > Carcharodon > Carcharodon carcharias. The sequence goes on along the minus strand of NC_054477.1, from coordinate 100,385,931 downwards.
AACTGTGTGGGTGGACATCCCATGCCAGTGGCTCTAAAGGTCACATCTGCCCTCAACTTTTCTGCCTCTGGCTCTTTCCAGGCGTTGGTGGGTGATCTTTGCGGTGTCTCCCAATAAGATGTCCACACTGGTGTCAAGCAGGTTACAGACGCGCTGTTCAGACGGGCATTGACATTCATTCACTACCGTTGGGATCAGGCAAGCCAGATACAGCGAGCCAGAGGCTTTGCAGCCATTGCTGGCTTCCCCCGCGTCCAGGGTGCAATAGACTGTACACATGTGGCCATCAAGGCACCAGCAGATGAGCCCGGTGCCTTCGTCAACAGGAAGGACTTCCACTCCATGAACGTGCAGATAGTGTGTGACCACAGGATGCTGATTCTACAAGTCTGTGCAAGGTATCCAGGCAGCTCCCATGATGCATACATCCTGAGACACTCTCAGGTGCTGGGGCTCTTCAGTGCTCCAGCCCATCTGGGTGGTTAGCTGCTGGGTTACAAGAGCTATCCCCTCAAAAAGTGGCTCATGACGCCTCTCCACCATCCAAGAACAGAAGCTGAACAGCAGTACAAGAAGAGCTATGTCTCCACAAGGCTGTGGTTGAGAGAACCATCGGCCTTCTCAAGATGCACTTCTGATGCCTGGACTGTTCAGGGGGTGCACTCCAGTACCCCCCAGATCACGTTGCTGATAGTGGTTGCATGCTGCACTCTACACAATCTGGCGCAGGAAAGGGGCGAAGCAGTGGACGATGAAGACGTAAACGCAGTGGCTGCGGCTGCACACGATGAATCCAGTAGTGAGTCGGAGGATGAGCACACACAGAAGAACGCTGAGGGGGTAGACACTGACCCGGGCATACTCCAGGGAGGAAGGGACACCTGGGAGGCTTTAATCCAAACAACTTTCCTCTAGCCCGACACAGATGGACCTTCAACAAAAGCCTGTGCTGCAGGCTCCATACTCAACACCTGGGTGCTACATCTGCCTGGATAGGAACATTAACTGGGGGCCAAGTCAATAAAGCTCAATGTGACACAACCCACTCATAACATCATGAGTAACCATCCACCTGCAGAGGAAAAGAAACACCTTCAGTCATGGTCACATGTCTAAATTTAATGATATAACAAAATGATCTTAAGTAAATAAAATGATAAAGGTGTCGAAGAACACACCAACTAATCACAACCTCATCTCGGGGCAACACAAAAGCCCCAGTGAGAAACCCGTGGTGTGCTTAAGGTGCCTTATGTTTATGTTTTTGGGTGCTATGTCTAAGTGTTGTCCCCTCGCTGGCACTGGCATCTGAGACAGCTTGCTCACTGTGCTGTCCTGTTGGCCTCGATGACCTTGGCGGATGTCCATTGGCCCATGGAGCCTGTGCTGGCCCTGCCTGGAAGGGAGCAGTCAGTTCCACAGCTGGCATCTCCCCAGTCATCACAGCCTCATCAGATGCCACGGTCATGGCAGAGGGGCGGAGGAGTTGCTGCCCTCATCCAGAGTGCCCTGAGAGGAACCCGCAGAGATGACAGGCACTTGCTGTGCCGATGTGAGGTCAGTTCAGACCTCCCTACTCACTATAGATGGATGGGCACTGAGCTGGGAAACTTGGTGCCCAGACCATCTCTCACACGGGCACTGAACAGCTGAGGTCAATGTCGATATGAGGGCTTGCTCTGACTGGTCTCCTGGAGGAGCCTCTCCACGAGAGTCGCCACTCTCTCCATGGAGGGCACATGGCGCACTGTCATGAGGCTCATTGCATCGGCAATACTCTGCGTGGACTCCTCCACCAGAGAGACCAAGCCAAGCATAGCCTCATGTATCTCTGCCAGATCCTCCCGCTGGACTTCCAGTGTTTGCTGCTTCATGGACAACTCCAGGTGCACATCATCAGCCACCGACTGAGCATGTTCCTGGTCCCTTGCAGTCCTCCGACTGCTAGCGCCATGGGCACATTCTGTCTCCACCATCTCCTCCAGCGACTGTGAAGTGCCCTCACCACTGTGCCCCGGGACACTAGCCAATGATCTAATTCCTGCCAAGGTGCTAGTGTCTGCGCTGGTGCCTGCCTGGCAGAGATGGTGTGACGCTGGGTGAGTCAGGAACTTCAGGACCCTCAGGTATGAGTGGGGGGCCCTGTGCCTCCTCCTCCTGGCCCTGCTCCGGTGATGCTGAAAGGAAGAACAAGGTCATTTGATTAGTTAACGTGGAGACAATGTCAATGTGCATGCCTGTCCCCTGGATCATTATGCTCTCATCCTTCCATAAGCAATGGTCAAGCTATGTTGCAAACTTCAATCACTGAACATTCAGCACTGCCATGACTGCTGGGAGAACAATGGTGACTTCACTGCTGGGCAAACATACCAGCCCATGGCACCCCAGCCTCACCGACACCGGTGGACCTGGGCACATGGTGCCTCTCTAGATCAAGGGTCTTCTGCTCGAGCCTAGTAATGATGGCTAGCCGGACCGGCCCCCCACCAGTCCTCGCCCATTTGGCAGCATTATGAGCATTCTTCTCCTGAAAAAGAGAAAAGAGCTTTGATTAGTGCAACTTGTACCAGGAATCTCTTCGCTGCCATCCCACCCAAACAGAGTGGGACATTGCAGGTCTCCAGTGCCTCCTCACCCCGCAGCTGCCATACACACACACAAAGATGCCAGGCTTGTCCCCCACCCCCACCCGGCCAAATGCAGCCTACATCACATTTGGCACCACACGGTCCAACCTTGCAGAGCAAGGAGGCACAAGCTAGGTTCACTGACCAATGCCTACATGGTACTTACCCTTCCAGAGCGCAAAAGGCCATTAAAGCACTTGCGACACTGGACCCAGGTGCATTACAACACATTGCAGGAGCTCACCACATCCACCATCTCCTCCCAGGCACGTTTGGTCACGTGGGGGGGCCTCCTCCTCCTGTCCCTCGGAACAAGGACATCCTGCCGTGCTATCGCCTCCTCGAGGAGGGCAGCAAGGCAATGATCTGAGAAACAAGGGGCACAGAGGCCTCCTGCCCTACCTTCCTACCTGGCCTGCTTACCAGCAGCGCTCTGGGGAGCCCTTCTGCTGGCTATGTTTGACAGCCTTTGCAAGGCTGCATTCCCCATCAAGTGGAAACAGCCTCTCAGTATTTACCCTGCCAAACCCCTTCAGAATCATGTGTGTTTAAATCATCTCTTATTCTTCTAAACACAAGAGAATTGTCATGACTGATACAGTTGGTAAAAGCTGAGTTATTTAAAAATCCCAGAGGGAAACTTAAAATGTAGGTTATGACAATTGTTTAAAGTGTTATGTTTGAGATGTGACTCTAAACTCAGGAATCAGACCATCAGCCCCACATGGCTACAAATTACTACTATAATAATTTTTAACAAATTTCCACACTAATTTCTATTAAGGCAACAGCAACCCATAGACTTAATCAAATACCAGACAAAGCATTTTCACCTTAAGCATTCAAAATAAGGTTCTTTCAATTTGGTTCCTGTGGAGTCAGTTGGAGGCTTACAGCTGCCTTTTGATCTCACATTGCCTCTGCTCTGCACACACAAAAACCACAGAGGTTATACCTCATTGTTAATTCTCATTAAGTCAACAGAGATGAAATAAACATCTCTAACAATAAAACCCCTTTCATAGTTCCAACTTTATTAGTAATATAAACATTTTGCTTGATAGCTGGTAGAAAGACATCAGTTTTCACCCTACTTCTTGAATTCTCTATTCAAAAATTGCAAATACACTCTATCTCTCTTACATATCAAAACTAGTACCCATCAAAGCACCCAGACTAGCTGGCTTTAATCCAATTAAGACACACCCACAGACTAAATCTCTATTTTAAAAGAAAAATATTTTCCAAACTATAATATACATTAATAGATTCATGACAGAACATACACCCAACTTATGCAGTCTTCCATCATAAGACCATCCCAGAGACCAATCTAGTGAATATTTGCTGTACCACCTCCAATTCATGTATAACCTTCCTTAAATATGGAAACCAAAACTGTACAGAGTACTCCAGATGTGGTCTCACTGAAGCCATGTACAATTGTAGCAAAACCTCTTAATTTTTGCACTCCAATCTCTTAGTATTATGATCACAGCAGATGTTATTTATTTATTTTATTCATTCATGGGATCTGAGCTTCGCTGGCTGGGCCAGCATTTATTGCCCACACCTACTTGCCCCTGAGAAAGTGGTGGTGATCTGTCTTCTTGCACCGCTGCAGTCCATGTGGTGTAGGTGCACCCACAGTGTTGTTAGGAAGGGATTTTGACACAGCAACAGCGAAGGAATGGCGATATATTTCCAAGTCAGGATGGTGAGTGAATTGGTGGGGAACTTCCAGGTGGTGGTGTTCCCATCTATCTGTTGCATTTGTCCTTCTAGATGGTAGAGGTCGTGGGTTTGGAAGTTGCTGTCGAAGGAGCCTTGGTGAATTCCTGCAGTGTATCTTGTAGATGGCACACATTGCTGACACTGTGCATCGATGGTGGAGGGAGTGAATGTTTGTGGATGTTGTGCCAATCAAGTGGGCTGCTTTGTCCTGGACGGTGTCAAACTTCATGAGTGTTATGGGAGCTGCACTCATCCAGGCAAGTGGGGAGTATTCCATCACACTCCTGACTTGTGCTTTGTAGATGGTGGAGTCAAGAGGTGAGTTACTTGTCGCATGCAGCCTCTGGCCTGCTCTTGTAGCCACATTATTTGTATGACAAGTCCTGTTCAGTTTCTGGTCAATGGTAACCCCCAAGATGTTGATAGTGGGGGATTCAGTAATGGTAATGCTATTGAACATCAAGGGGCGATGGTTGGATTCTCTCTTGTTGGAGATGGTCATTGCCTGACACAGGTGGTGCAAATGTTACTTGCCACTTGTCAACCCAAGCCTGGATATTGCCCAGGTCTTGCTGCATTTGGACATGGACTGCTTCAGTATCTAAGGAGTTGCGAATGGTGCTGAATATTGTGCAATCATCAGCAAACATCCCCACCTTTGACCTTATGATGGAAGGAAGGTCATTGATGAAGCAACTGAAGATGGCTCGGCTGAGGACACTATCGTGAGAAACTCCTGCAGTGATGTCCTGGAGCTGAGATGACTGATCTCCAATAACCACAGCCATCTTCCTTTGTGCTAGGCATGACTCCAACCAGTGGAGAGTTTCCATCCTGATTTCCATTGGCTCCAGTTTTGCTAGGGCTCCTTGATGCCACACTCTGTCAAATGTGGCCTTGATGTCAAGGGCAGTCAGTCTCACCTCACCTCGGGAGTTCAGCTCTTTTGTGCATGTTTGAACCAAGTCTGTAACAAGGTCAGGAGATGAATAGCCCTGGTGAAACCTAAACTGGGCACCAGTGAGCAGATTGTTGCTAAGCAAGTGCAGCTTGATAGTACTTTTGATGACCCCCTTCCATTGCTTTACTGATGAAGGAGAGTAGACTGATGGGGCGGTAATTGGCCAGGTGGGATTTGTCCTGCTTTTAGTGTACAGGACATACCTGAGCAGTTTTCCACATAGCCGGGTAGATGCCAGTGTTGTAATTGTACTGGAACAGCTTAGCTAGGGGTGTGGCAAGTTCTGGAGCACAAGTCTTCAGCACTATTGCAGGAATATTGTCAGGGCCCATAGCCTTTGCAGTATCCAGTGCCTTCAGCCGTTTCTTGGTATCACATGGAGTGAATCGAATTGGCTGAAGGCTGGCATCTAAGATGCTGGGGACCTCCAGAGGAGGCCAAGATGGATCAACCACTCAGCACTCCTGGCTGAAGATTGTAGCAAATGCTTCAGCCTTATCTTCAGCACTGCTGTGCTGGGCTCTTCCATCATTGAGGATGGGATATTTGGGGCCTCCTCCTCCAGTGAGTTGTTTAATTATCCACCAACGTTCACAACTGGATGTGGCAGGACTGCAGAGCTTAGATCTGATCCGTTGGTTGTGGGATCACTTAGCCCTATCTATCACTTGCTGCTTATGCTGTTTGGTTTGTAAATAGTCCTGTGTTATAGCTTCATTAGGTTGACACCTCATTTTAGGTATGCCTGGTGCTGCTCCTGGCATGCCCTCCTGCACTCTTCATTGAACCAGGGTTTATCCCCTTGTATGATGGTGATGGCAGAGTGGGGTATATGCAGGGCCATGAGGTTACAAATTATGTTCGAGTAAAATTCTGTTGCTGCTGATGGCCCACAGTGCCTCCTGGATGCCCAATCTTGAGTTGATAGATCTGCTTTAAATCTATCCCATTCAGCATGGCAGTAGTGCCGCACTACACCATGGAGGGTATCCTCAGTGTGAAGGCGGGACTTTGTCTCTGCAATGACTGTGCGGTGGTCACTCCTACCGATACTGTCATGGACAGATGCATCTGCAGCAGGCAGGTTGGTGAGGATAAAGTCAAGTATGTTTTTCCCTCTTGTTGGTTCCATCACCTCTCCACAGACCCAGTCTAGCAGCTTTGTCCTTTGAGACTCAACTAGCTCGGTCAGTAGTGGTGCTACCAAGCCACTCTTGGTGATGGACATTGAAATCCCCCCAACCAGAGTACACTCTAGGCCCTTGCCACTCTTAGTGCTTCCTCCAAGTGGCATTCAACATGGAAGAGCACTGATTCATCAGCTGAGGGAGAGCAGTACGTGGTAACCAGCAGGACGCTTCTTTGCCCTTGTTTGACCTGATGCCATGAGACTTCATGGGGTCCAGAGTCGATGTTGAGGGCTCCCAGGGCAGTTCCCACCTGACTGTACAGCCACTCTGCTGTTCGAACAGGACATACCCAGGGGATAGTGATGGTGGTGTCTGGGACATTATCTGTCAGGTATGATTCCATGAAAATGACCATGTCAGGCTGTTGCCTGACTAGTCTGCAAGACAGGCACCAGCCCCCCGATGTTAGTAAGGAGGACTTTGCAGAGCCAGCAGGGCTGAATTTGCCTTTGTCGTTTCCTGTGCCTAGGTCAATGCCAGGTTGTTCGTCCGGTTTCATTCCTTTTTTGTGACTTGTTACAACTGAGTGGCTTGTTAGGCTATTTCAGCGGTCATGTAAGAGTCGACCATATTATTGTGGGTCTGGAGTCACATGTAAGCCAGGCCAGGTCAGGTCAGGATGACAGATTTCCTTCCCTAAAGAGGCATTAGTGAACCAGATGGGTTTTTCCAATAATCAACAATGGTTCCATTGTCATCATTTGACTTTCAATTTCTGATTTTTATTGAATTCAAATTTCACCATCTGCTGTGGCGGGATTCAAACCCAGGTCTGAAGAGCATTACCCTGGGTCTCTGGATTATTAGTCCAGTGATAATACCACTATGTCATTGCCTCCCTTTATTGCTGAGCAAGCCATACCCTAAAGTGAAGTCTGTCTCACTGATCATAAAGTTATAAAGTTTTTTTTATTATGAAAACAAGGAGGAAAAGTTACTGACATCAAAAGCATAGAAACTCCAATAGCACCTCTAGAGTTTTAAAAATTAAATGATTTATTAAATAGATAAAATCTTAAGCACACAAGATTAGTTACACACTTAAAACAGTCTTACAGAACACACTCTCCAAAAAACCTGCTTGGTCAAAAGTACACAAGTAAACTACCTTCTTGGTAACAAATCCCTACTAGATTTTAACCATAAAAATCCAGTAATGGTACCCAAATCAGGGAATATTTATCATATTAATAAAAGTACACCTCATGACTTCTCAAATAGACTTTCTTGACTCAACATTGGATGGCTGCCTCCAATTCAAAAGTTTCACAGCTTTTTCAATGGCTCACACACCAAGAGCTGGTCTTCAGGGCTTTTCTCCCACAGCCATTACACCTCAGTTCAACGTCCTTCCTTAAATATCTTTTTCCCTGTTTCATCTCAGATTCCATTGTCTTCAAACATCTCTTTGAACTCAACTTCTCCACATATAAAATTTTTTCATGTTTTCTAATTTGTCTCTACTTTTGTGTCAATAAAATTTAATATATCTTCCCTGTTTATTGATGAAGCCTTTGTAAGAAGCAAATATTCCTCTCCACCTCTGAAAACCCTTTTGAAATTCAACAGCTGAAAAACCAAGTTTCCAACTTATCTCAAAATGCAAATTTTAAATCCACCCTATTTACTTGCAACTCAACCTTACCATAGCCTCTCATTACAAATGCATCAAACTAACACCTTTAACCTTTCATCTCTTAGCCTTCACAGACTGTCTTTAGTAACCTCTCCCTTGTTTAATTAACCCTACACACACACACTTTTATGTGAGGGGCAGAATCCCTGCTGCAGTGAAAAGTCAAGGGCAAACCAGCCTGCAATTGACCAGTTCACCCTGCAGCTATTTAATGATTGCTGGACCTTTAATTGGCTTGAGGCAGGCATTCTGTCCCCATCAGAGAGGAGGTCCCACCTCCGAGAGCTACTGATCAATCAAATACCCATAGGGCAGGCAGGTGGCAGGCCTAGCATCACTGCCATGAAGACAATACAAAATACTTGTTCAAACTCTCTGCCATTTCCTTGTATCCCATTATTAGCTCCCCAGTTTCAACCTCTGAGGTGGGATGAAACTCAATAATCGGTGGAGATTGTAACATTCAAAGGTACAGGATGTTTCAATTCTGGTCACATTGGTTCCTGCCTAATAACAAGGGTGAAACACTCTGGGAGTGTTTTGATAGGTTCCCAGAACAGTGAACAACTCTTTTCACAGAACCAGTTTGAGGTAATTTGCTGGCCAAGAAGTATCACAAACACAAGGACAGGAATATGTCCTGTTAAGTAAATTAAAAGAAGGGAGCAAAGAGAAAGGGCCGCAGTTAGCCGACTGACTCCGTACTGTGCGCTATTGGGCAGTGGTATTCTGCTTGACATGGCCATAGATCTGAAAGTTTGATTGTAAGCTAATGTTGAGTCACTCAGGAGTCCAAGGAAAAGGAAACTTAGAAGGTGAAATTGAAACTGAGGGGTGGGCCATTGTTAAAGCCATCTGAGTGGGAGAGATGTTTGGAAGAATTCCAAGGCAGGATCTTCAAAGGTGGGGATTGGAAACCCACATGAGAATGATGATGTTTCAGTGAGATTGGTTGACCCACAGTGGGACTATCTTCTGGGTGATTTCTTGAGAAGTCTATGGACTCTGTCTTGGTTGCATCAGTCATTTACTCGACCCAGTTTGTCTGTTAATTGACATGTACATCTTACACTCTAACATTCAGGGTAAGAAAGATACATGTTGTAAATTGTTTTATCTATCTAAACTTGTGGTAGAGTTTGTTTTTGTTTGTTCAAAGCCTATGGAATCTTGTGGCTTTATTCCAAAAGCAGGTGTCTCGAATCTCAAACTTCATCTACTTTAAACAAAACATTATTGGTCCCTAACCGGACCTGCCCCACATCCTTCGGTCTGGCCAAGAATCGTAACAAAGAGACCAATGTTTACTTTAGCTACTTTCTTCATTTTCATGTACATGTAGAATCTCTTACTTTCTGTTTTTATATTTCTTGCTAGTTTACTCACAAATTCTAATTTTCCACACTTCATTTTTTATTATTCATCCTTTGCTGCTTACTAAAGATTTCTCAACCTTCTGGCCTAACATGAATCTTTGCAGTATTGTGCACCTTGCCTTTCAATTTGATATCATCCTTAACTTGCTTAGGTAGTGACAGATGCTGCATTCACCTTGCAGAATCTTTCTTTCTCAATGGAATATATCTTAAAAGCTATGAAATATATCCTTAAATGTCTGCCACTGCTTCTCTACTGTCTTACTTTTTCACCTATTTTCCCAGTTCAATGTTGCCAATTTTGACTTCATACCTTCGTAATAGCCTTTATTTAAGTTTAATACACTAGTTTCAGACCCATATTTCTCACCCTTAAATTGAATATAAAACTCTATTATCTTATGATCACTGTTGCCTATAGGATCCTTTACTATGAGATTATTAATTAATCATTCCTCATTACACATTGCCAGGAATAAAATTGCCTGTTTTCCATTTGGTATCAGAACATATTGTTCTAAGAGACTGTTCCAAATACACCCAAATGCACACCTCATCCTCAATGCTACCTTTGCCAATTTGATTCAACAAATCCCTATGAAGATTAAAATTCCCCTAATTATTGCAGTTTCTTTACAAGTTCCCATTATTTCTTGATGTATACTCTGGTCAACAGTGTAGCTAATGTTAATGGACCTGGAAACTACTCTCAGCAATGACTTCTTTCCTACATCAATTCTCTCTTGCTGGATTGGTGGTTTGATGGGTAATGGGCTTGTGTGTGTCTCTGATCTCTTATGGTATGGGGAAGAGGGATGGGTGTATCCCTAACAGATGACACATCTCTCACCACTAGCAGTAATTTTTAGCAGGGTACAAAAGCTGTCTCAGTATTTGAACTTTCTGGGTGCAGACATTCCAAAAAATATTTGAATATGTGCATATGGTCTATATCAGATTTGTGTAAATTTTACTGTCTTTGAGAATTGCCCATTCTATTTTTGGGGGTAATTGATTACAAATGTCCACTTAAACTAAAAAACTACAATAATACTAAAAACTTCAGTGGTAGAATTGTTCCAGAAGTTATTAGACATTTACAAAGACTTATAATTAGTAATTACCAGTCATTTCCTACTTACAAAATCCCTACATGGTTACACACTGAGTAAACCATTGCGTCAAACCATGACAACTATAAGTTCTGATGTGATCACCACGCTTGTGAAACAAAGGACTTTCTTATATGCTTCCTCATTTCCAGTCAGATATTAGAGATTTGAAATCAGTCTGCACATCTGTCAACTTGGAAAACATTCATACAAATCAGAAAGAATTACTTTGACTTGCAGCTTTCAAATTGCAACTGTAACAGATTTAAATCATGGTTTGCATGAATTCCTGTATCAGCAGAACAGGCTTGCAGCCAAAGTTCCACAGCATATTGGGGGAGGTAATTACTTTCTTTCCCTCATTTAGATCTCAGCTATGTTCCATTAATATTTCACTAAGATAAGGGATTTGTGATCTACTTCAAACTTATAGTTGTCTGCAATGGAGTCCTGCTTTGTGCTGCAGTAGAGAGCTTAAGTTGGAGTTTGGTGACTCAGAGATTTTAAAGGTTAATTTCTATCTAAAGTCTAGTCTTTCTTTAATTTAATAATTAACTAAAAGTTGCTGTTTGGGTTGGAAGAAGGTGAGTTTTAGGCCAGCTTTAAAACAGGGTTTATACAGGCTCTGCTTACAGCTACAACTAGTTAATTAGATAACTGGGTAAACAGGATTTCAGAGGCTAGATTCAGAGAGTATAAAAACAGACCATCTTACAGTGCTGACTTTGTCTGCACTGGAGTGCTGTTTAAGTTGTAGCTTGGTGACTGAGCGAGTTCAGTGAGGAGGGAACAAGGTGATCCTTTGAGTACTGTGAGTATAGTTGGGTAAATATTTACTACTTATATTGCTTATAGTTTTAAGGTCTTATTTTGTGGTTCATCATTTGTAAGGGCTATATTCTGTAACAAAGAAGAGCAGGGAAGAAGGGCCCTAGAGTAATTGATATTATTTGATATTAAGTATCTTCCAAAAGGTTTAATTTAATTTAAAGGGGTAAATCATGGCAAGAGAGCTCAGAGCCATGGTGTGATCCTCCTGCTCTATGTGGGAAGCTGGGAACATTTCCAGTGTCCGGGGACAGCATGTGTGCAGGAAGTGCCTCTAGCTGCAGCTCCTGGATGCCCGGGTTTCAGAGCTGGAGCGGTGACTGGGAACACTGTGGAGCATCCACAAGGCAGAGAGTATCATGGATAGCACGTATAGTGAGGTGGTCACACCACAGGCTAAGAGTCCACAGGCAGGAAGAGAATGGGTGACCACTAGGCAGGCAGTGCAGGAATCTTCTGTGGCTATTCCCCTGCAAAACAGATATACCACTTTGGATACTGTTGAGAGAAATGGCCTCTCAGGGGAAAACAGCAACAGCCAAATTCATTGCACCACAGTTGGCTCTGCTGCACAGGGGAGGAGTAAAAATGTGGGAATGCAATAGTTATAGGGGATTCAATTATAAGGGGAATAGATAGGCATTTCTGTGGCTACCAACGAGACTCCAGGGTGGCATGTTGCCTCCCTGGTGCTAGGGTCAAGGATGTCTCAGAGCGGCTACAGGATATTCTGAAGGGGGAGGGTGAACAGCCAGTGGTCATGGTACACATTGGTACAAATGACATAGGTAAAAATAAAGGGATGAGGTCCTAGAAGCAGAATATAGGAGTTAGGAACTCAGTTGAAAAGTAGGACCTCAAAGGTAGTGATCTCAGGATTATTACCAGTGCCACACGCTAGTCAGTGTAGAAATAGTAGAACATATCAGATGAATAAGTGGCTGAAGAGATGGTGTGAGGGGGTGGGTTTCAGATTCCTGGGATATTGGGACTGGTTCTGGGGGAGGTGGGACCAGTTCAAACTGGACGGGTTACACCTGGACAGGACCGGGACTGATGTCCTAGGGGGAATATTTGCTAGAGTGGTTGGGGAGGGTTTAAACTGAAATGGCGGGGGGATGGGAACCTATGCAAGGAGTCAGAGGAGGGAGAATCAAGGGCAAGAATAAAAGACAGAAAGGGGAATAAGAAAAGTGATAGGCAGAGAAATCAAGGGGAAGAATCAAACAGGTCCTCAGTGAACAATAGTGGGAACGGGACAAGTAATGTTAAAAAGACAGGCCTTAAGGCTTTGTGCCTTAACACGAGGAGCATTCGCAATAAAATGGATGAATTAATCGTGCAAATACATGTAAACAGGTATGATATAGTTGGGATTATGGAGACATGGTGACCAGGGATGGGAACTGAACATCCAGGGATATTCAGTATTTAGGAAGGACAGACAAAAAGGAATAGGCGGTGGAGTTACATTGCTGGTTAAAGAGGAAATTAATGCAATAGTGAGGAAAGATATTAGCTCCAATGATGTGGAATCTGTATGGGAAGAGCTGAGAAACACTAAGGGGCAAAAAACGTTAGTGGGGGTTGTATATAGACCCCCAAACTGTAATGGTAATGTTGGGAATGGCATTAAATAGAAAATTAGAGACGCATGCAATAAAGCAACATCTGTAATTATAGGAGACTTTAATCTGCATATAGATTGGGCAAATCACATTAGTAACAATACCTTAGAGGAGGAATTCCTGGAGTGTATACGGGATGGTTTTCTGGACCAATACATTGAGGAACCAACTAGAGAACAGTCCAGCCTAGACTGGGTATCGTGTAATGAGAAAGGAATAATTGACAATCTAGTTGTGCGAGGCCCCTTGGGGATGAGTGACCATAATATGATAGAATTTTTCATCAAGATGGAGAGTGACGGAGTTGATTCTGAGACTAGGGTCCTGAATCTTAATAAAGGGAACTACGATGGTATGAGACATGAGTTGGCTATGATGGATTGGGAAATGTTACTTAAAGGGATGATGGTGGATAGGCAATGGCAAACATTCAAAGAGCGCATGGGTGAACTGCAACAATTATTTATTCCTGTCTGGTGCAAAAGTAAAACAGGAAAGTTGGCCAAACCATGGCTTACAAGGGAAATTAGAGATAGTATTAGATCCAAGGAAGAGGCATACAAATTGGCCAGAAAAAACAACAGACCTGAGGATTGCGAGCAGCTTAGAATTCAACAAAGTAGGACTAAGGGATTGATTAAGAAGGGGAAAATAGAATACAACAGTAAGCTTGCAGGGAACATAAAAAATGACTGTAAAAGTTTCATGAGGTATGTGAAGAGAAAAAGATTGGTGAAGACAAATGTAGGTCCCCTACAGTCAGAAATAGGGGAATTTATAATGGGGAACAAATAAATGACTGACCAACGAAATACATACTTTGTTTCTGACTTCACAAAGGAGGACACAAATAACATACCAGAAATGTTGGGGAACACAGGGTTTAGTGAGCGGGAGGAACTGAAAGAAATCAGTATTAGTAAGGAAATGGTGTTGAGGAAATTGATGGGACTGAAGGCCAATAAGTCCCCAGGGCCTTATAATCTACATCCCAGAGTACTTGAGGAAGTGGCCCTATGGTCATCTTCTAAGATTCTATAGACTCTGGAACGGTTCCTACAGATTGGACGGTAGCTAATGTAACCCCACTATTTAAAAAGGGAGGTGGAGAGAAAACAGGGAATTATAGATCAGTCAGCCTGACATCGGTAGTGGGGAAAATGCTAGAGTCCATTAAAAAAGATATAATAGCTGAGCACTTGGAAAATAGTGGCAGAATTGGACAGGGTCAGCATGATTTTACGAAAGGGAAATCATGCTTGACAAATCTACTGGAATTTTTTGAAGATTTAACTGGTAGAGTTGATGAGGGGGAGCCAGTGGATATGGTTTATTTGGACTTTCAGAAGGCTTTTGACAAAGTCCCATGTAAGAGATTAGTGTGTAAAATTAAAGCGCATAGGATTGGGGGTAGTGCTTTGAGATGGATAGAAAACTGGTTGGCAGACAGGAAACAAAGAGCAGAAATAAACTGATTTTTTTCCGAACGACAGGCAATGAGTGACTGGTGGGGTGCCGCAGGGATCGATGCTGGGACCCTGCCTATTCACAATATATATTAATGATTTAGATGAGGGAACTAAATGTAATATCTCCAAATTTGCTGATGACACAAAGCTGGGTGGGAGGGTGAACTGTGAGGAGGATGCAGAGATACTTTAGTGTGATTTGGACAAGCTGAGTGAGTGGGCAAATGCATGGCAGATGCAGTATAATGTGGATGAATGTGAGGTTATCCACCTTGATAGCAAAAAGAGGAAAGCAGATTATTATCTGAATGACTATAAATTGAGAGAGGGGAATGTGCAACGAGACCTGGGTGTCCTCGTACAACAGTTGCTGAAGGTAAGCATGCAAGTGCAGCAGGTGGTAAAGAAGGCAAATGGTGTGTTGGTCTTCATGGTGAGAGAATTTGAGTACAGGAGCAGGGATGTCTTACTGCAATTATACAGGGCCTTGGTGAGACCACACCTGGAATATTGTGCACAGTTTTGGTCTCCTTATCTGAGGAAGGATGTTCTTGCGATAGAAGGAGTGCAGCGAATGTTTACCAGACTGATTCCTGGGATGGTGAGACTGACATATGAGGAGAGATTGAATCGGTTTGGATTATATTCGCTGGAGTTCAGAAGAATGAGGGGGGATCTCAGAGAAACCTATAACATTCTAACAGGACTAGACAGGGTAGATGCAGGAAGGTTGTTCCCAATGGTGGGGGAGTCCAGAACCAGGGGGTCACAGTCTGAGGATACTGGGTAGACCGTTTAGGAATGAGATGAGGAGAAATTTCTTCACCCAGAGAGTGGTGAGCCTGTGGAATTCATTACCTCAGAAAGTAGTTGAGGCCAAAACATTGTGTGTTTTCAAGAAGGAGTTAGATATAGCTCTTGGGGTGAAAGGGATCAAAGGGTATGGGGAGAAAGTGGGAGCAGGCTATAGAGTTGGATAATCAGCCATGATCATAATGAATGGCAGAGCAGGTTCAAAGGGCAAAATGGCCTATTCCTGCTCCTAGTTTCTATGCTATGTCGACTATGGCTCAGTCAGAGAAGTCTTACCTTTGACTCAGAAGGTCTTAGGTTCGAAGCACTCTTTGGAGACTTGTGCACAACATCTAGATTGACATGTCAGTGAGAAATGCTGCATTGTTAGAGATTTTGTCATTTGAATGCAACATTAAATCAAGACATCCTCTCCCCCTGCCCCAGTGCCTCTGCCCTCTCAGGCGAACTATTTGAAGAAGAGTCGAGGACTTGTTCCTGATGTCCTGAGCAATATTTACCCCTTGCTCAAGATCACGTAAAAGAACAGATTATCCAGTCATTATCACTGTACTACACTGTTATCATTAAATTATATTGGTCATGGATTGAATGACAAAAATTTGTAATGCTAACCTTTCACTGTTGGGACCTATGCTTGAATGGAGTCCAAACTGTGGCAAGAAAGTCTCTTCTCTCTCCTAGCTGCAAGAGCCCTATGCAAAACAACAGTGGGCAATCTCAACAAACGCCACTGATATCAAGACTGATATCAGAAGCTGACCATAATGTGGCAGAGAGGATAAGTAGTAAACAAAAAGCTATGTTTGCTGCCAACACGTGTGCGTAATTGTATGAGGGGCCGCTGTCTTTATCGGGTGCGACCTGCAGCAGAGTGCACGCATGGTCATCACTGGCCCTGGAGTTGCAAATATTACAGTGCCGGCAGCATCAGGTTAACACTTTTAACAATGCTCCCCATCCACAGCTCACCCCAAACCTCACAGACAGGACTGGAAAGAGCAAGTGGCAAATAGGATCCACTCAGTTGCCCATCCTCACCCCCAACTCCCAATTAAAATGACATGTCACATTGGTGTTTTTTAAGAAATTTAATAGAAGATGAAATATCAAAAGAAATGCAAGAAAGAGAAAGAGATAGGAAAATGCTGTGCCCTGAATGCCTGCCTGCTGTGGGGCTTAGGTAGCGTGGGAATTGCTTGAAATTTTCAATCAGCCATTTAATTAATTCAGAGGGATGGGCCACATGGTTGTGTAATGTTTTTTTCCTGGTATAAATCATTTTGGGGAAACATGGGCAGTGAAATAAGATTTATTATTAAAAGTTTGAAGACTGCCAAAGAAGCTGTCACCAGTTATGAGGATGCACTTGTGTCTCCTGCAAATTACGTCATTGGATTCCACACGTATGCTGACAAGTGCTGTTGGTGGCCATCTTGCTTTGGCAAGAGTTAGTGTAAAAAATATTAAACTACTCAGTAAGATTGGGGTAAAGTACATTAAGAGTCATTATAATAGTTATAAACCTGTATGTAACAATCTTTTTTTTACATTGCAGAGCACAGGTCATTAAGACATTGGTTCATCTGAATTCTAATCCTAAATGCCCAAAACAGGCACAGCTCTCTTGTTCACCAGGGCACAATGTCATCAGTTACCACACTTAACTCTCCAAACAAAGCTACTGAAAAATTGTGACATTTCTGCTTGTCCAATGTGTTGTGTGTAGTGTCTACAATCCCACTTACCTCAGGCAAAATTGGCAAGAGTCAAGGCTTTGAACCCCCAAATGTGTGCTGTTGCTCATGAAATTTAATCAGCCAAAACCATGTAGTTTACCAAAATAGAACGGAGAACTGGTAAGCTTCTCACTGATTGTTAGTTCAACCAACATTGGTTTACAGGGTTATCAGGAACTAAGAAAGAGATGGTGCATGAAGATGAACTCATCATGAATGCTGAACTCTGGGTTGGGAGAGGGGTCAAAGCAGACAGAGAAATGTTCTGCATGGTCACAGTCACCAAGAATGACTGCAATAACTTTGAACAGAAGTTCTTAATTTTTTTTCTTTCATGGGGCATAGACAGAGCCGGCTAGGCCAGCATTTTTATTACCCATCACTAATTCCCCTTCAGGTGATGAACCGCCTTCTTGAACCACTGCAGTCCCTGTGGTGTAAGTACACCTGCTGTGCTGTTAGGGGGGGGGGTTCCAGGATTTTGACCCAGTGATAGTGAAGAAATGGCGATATATTTCCAAGCCAGGATGGTGTGTGGCTTGTGCATCTGCTGCCCTTGTCCTTCTAGGTGGTAGAGACTGCAGGTTTGGAAGGTGCCTTGTTGGGTGGCTACAATGTAACTTGTAGATGGTACACACTGTTGCCACTGTGCGGCAGAGATAGAAACAGTGAATGCTGAAGGTATTGGATGGGGTGCCAATCAAGCAGGCTGCTTTTTCCTGGATGGTGTCAAGCTTCTTGAGCGTTGCTGGAGCTGCTCGCATCCAGGCAAGTGGAGAGTATGGCATTACATTCCTGACTTGTGTCTTGTAGATGGTGGGCAGGCTTTGGGGAGTCAGGAAATGAGTTATTCTCTGCAAATTACCAACCTCTGACTTGCTCTTGTAGCCACAGTATTTATATGGCTGGGCCAGTTTAGTTTCTGGTCAATAGTAACTCCTAGGATGTTAATAACGGGGCAATTTAGTGATGGTAATGCCATTGAATGTCAAGGGGCAATGGCTGGATTGTCTCTTATTGAACATGGTCATCGCCTGACATTTGTGTGTTACTTGCCATTTATAAGCTCAAACCTGAATGTTGTCAAGGTCTTGTTGCATATGGGCATGATCCTATCTGGGACGACAAAAATAGTGAACATTGTGCAAACATGCGCAAACACTCCCACTTCTGACCTTATGATGGAGGGAAGGTCATTGATGAAGCAGCTGAAGGTGGTTGGGCCTAGGACACTACACTGAGGAACTCCTGCAGTGATGCCCTGGAACTGAAACGATTGACCTCCAACAACCACAACCATCTTCCTTTGTGCTAGGTATGACTCTAACCTGTGGAGAGTTTTCCCCCTGATTGCCATTAACTCCAGTTTTGCAAGGGCTCGTTGATGTCACAGTCA
Source organism: Carcharodon carcharias (assembly GCF_017639515.1). Lineage (NCBI taxonomy): Eukaryota > Metazoa > Chordata > Chondrichthyes > Lamniformes > Lamnidae > Carcharodon > Carcharodon carcharias. The sequence continues at coordinate 100,367,419 of NC_054477.1, read as the reverse complement.
GACCGACAGGATTCAAAACAAGGTTTTCAGAAAGCTGAGAATAGAATAGGGAGTCAAGGGCACATCCAAGAATCTTGGAAAGAAAAGGGAGGTTAATATGGGGCATTTAATGGAAAGGATGGCTTGATAGAGAGTGACATTTTTGAGGGGAGTGGTGTTTATAGCAATTTTGAAGGGGAGGTTAATAGTGTCAGAATACAGGGAGATATTTGTGATATTGGAGTACTTTGGGCCAAGGTATTTCAGAATTCAGGAATTGAAGGGAAAAGGAGGTGTGCCTTAATGGAGATGAGCCTTGTAAATTGTGGTGAGATGGGGAGAGATTACAGACTACTATGAGATTAAAACAGAAATGAAGGTGGAGGAGACATTTTGCAGAAGTAAAAGGAGGAAAATGTGGAAGCTGAAAAGAATGAGTTAATGTTTTGAAATGGCCTATCAGTGTTTAATAGTGAGGCCTTGTTTAAATCACAAGGTTTAGCTAGTAACTGTAGCTGTGGGTGAGGGAGATTATCTATACATAAAGTTAGGTGAGAATAGGAGACAGAGAAGAGGCAACATGAGTTTAGGTGAATATTGCATCAAGCAACTAGAGAAATACTCCTGGAAGTATCAGCCTCCACCATTTCCACCAGCCCCAGCAATGTGCAACCAAACACATCTTCCCCTGACATCCTTCTTCAGCATTCCATAGGGACAGTTTTCTCTGTGATACCCTAGACCATTTCTCAGTCACCCTGAACACCCTTGTCAGGCAACGCCTGTCCTTTCACCTGCTCCTGCTTCACTGTCCAAGGACCCAAACAGTCTTTCCAAGTGAACAGCAATTTAATTGTAATTCTTTCAATTTAGTATATTGCATTCACTGCTCACACTGTGGTCTCATTTGCATTGGGGAGACCAAATGCAGACTGGGTGACCACTTTATAACATACCTTTGTTCAGTCTGCATGACGCGGAGCTTTCAGTTGCTTCTATATTGAGCTTTCTATCCATGGCTGCGAGAGTGTTCCAATAAAGCTGAACACAAGCTCAAGGAACAGCACCCTATCTTTCAACTTGGCATTCTACAGCCTTCTGGACTCAACATTAAGTTCAGCAACTTTCCATCATAGCCTCAGCCTCCATCTTGTTTGATTTTTTTTTTTGTTTTGTTTGGTCAGTCTGGTTAGTTTCTTTCTTTCTTGATCCCTTCATGTTACATTCAGATCATTTTAATTTATGCTTCATTTTGGACACAAAATTAAGTTTCATTATTATATCCATTACCACTCTCTTTGGCTGTTGCACCATGAAATCTCTCGTTAATCTCAACTGTCCTCCACCCCATCACAGACCTTCTCCTTTGTTCTTCCTGTCCCCCTCCCCCTTTTCATTAGTTTAAAAACACTTAACGTTTCTATCTTTTTCCATTTCTAATGAAAGGTCATGGACCTGAAATGCTAACTGTTTCTCACCACAGATACTGCCTGACCTTTTGAAATTTTCCAGCATCTTTTGCTCTTATTTCAGATTTCCAGCATCCACTGTGTTTAACTTTTGTATTAGAGCTTTGAACCAGTTGAAGCAAATGCCATCTCTTTGAAAAGTTTCTCTCCACTAAAGGATGTTCTCCAGTTCTTCACATAAACGCAACTCCCTTTCCGGCACAAATCTTCCAACTATTGATCGAGTCTAACGGTCCTGTTGTTCCTCTCTGGCAACCCGCTAAAGAAAGTAACAAGTTTATCCCACGAACCTTGGATCCTTGATTCTTTAATTTGTTTATCAGCCAATGGTGGCAGTTTTCTAAAACTGCAGATGTTTTATCCATAATATTATTGCTAAGTGCAAAACAATCACCATCCCACAGCACTCATATGTTATTATACCTCCATTCTGTTAAGAATTGATTTAACTTTTGCTCCTGGAAAAACAGTCCTAGACTAGCCCTTCCTCTCCGCAGATGCTGTCAGACCTGCTGAGTTTTTCCAGGTATTTTTGTTTTAGTTCTAGCCAAAACCTTGCCTTTACTTAGCATATTGTCTGTATGCTGAATGATGGAGTGTCTTGATGAACAGTACACACTGTTCTTTTGTATATTGGCCTTATCTTTTTCTTCTCTCTTTGGTTTGGCTTGGTGCTCCATTTCTGGCTAGCTCAATGCAAGCATCAGCTGAAGTACTGACAGTCTCAGTAGCCAGAGAGCTGTCCAGTTCTTTTGAGCACTAAGAATTTATTGCTGAAAGCCACAGAATAATCAAGTATAAATCAAGAAAGTTTAACAGAAGCCAGTTGCCAGGAATTTTCTCAGAGCTGGTCCTGCTCCACTGCCATAACTGCAGGATTCAAACTATATTTGACATTACTCGCATTGAGAATGCAGGAGTGTGGTGAGGATAAAGTTGGAAGCTTTCTGCAAGTTGATGACTAGTATTATCCTTCTAATAGTATATCTGCCCACCATGAGTCACTGTCACATAAACAGAAAATGCTGGAAAAACTCACCAGGTCTAACAGCATCTGTGGAGAGAAAAAAGGAGTTAAGGTTTCAAGTCCGTATGACTCTTCTTCAGAACAGTCACTGTCACACAGGCTGTTACAAATTTATGTCTCCTGCAGATACCTTCTTGGGTTCAGCGTCTTCAACTGCTCCTGCATGAGAAACATCTTACTTTTATTGAAGTCGATTCACACTACCCTGCATGATAATGGGACTCAAGGGCGTAACAATCTAACCCTATGATCTGTGCCTGTTTTTACACACATACGCATTTCTTCAATTTCTCCAAGCTCCAAAGTCAGACCAGGCAAATACAAGTTGAGCTGAGGCTCAATCTGTTAAATTATTTCATAGTAGGGTGAATATACAGAGATAATTTAGTAAAAGCTTTTATTTGCATAATGATAAAATTTGCAACCAGCATTGTAATGCTTTTTTTTTTTGCAAGTTTGTTGCAGGCTATCACAAACAAGCAGCAACTCTCAGCATCCTGTATCACTGTGTATACATAGGAACATCTAGACTGGACGATTAAACTCGTCAGGTCATAAATCTATCTTACCATCTTCTGCAGCTGCACACCCTAGGAATGAGCTTTGCAGGGCCCACTTGCTGTCTCAGCATGATCATCTGCTGGAGTCATTTGAGTCTGTACAAAACAACCTAAAATTTACAGCTAGAAATGTAGAGTCCACTAGCTACATCTGTGTATATTTGTGTAGGAAGCCGTCTTTGCACTGCAGTCTGTCATGGAGCTTGAGACAACTCCTGCAGTTTTCCTTTATGCTACAGGCCCTAAACACATACAATTCCACTCATTGTAACACAACCGACCTATGTGTAGCGAGGAGTTTGGTACCAAGTCAGGAACTCGCTTGTTCCGACAGTGGGCCTTGCCATGGTTCTTTGCCCTCTCATTACCCAGATAGATGCTGCCTCCTGCCCCAATGACAGGGTGCCAGTCGCTGCAGCTGTTGGCAGGGTCATCATTGGCTGCAAAATCCACAGTATATCTGCCAGAAGCTTCTCATGTGTCAGAGCAGGGGAACGAAAGGCCTGCCTTTACCTCTGTTGAAGCTATGAGAGTTGTAACATATAGGAACATTAGGAATGAAAAAGACTTACTGGTTGCACAAGGGGAAATCACATGGCATGCATAGCAAAGTTAATGGTGTTATGTTCCACTTCTTTCTTTAATGAAACTTTATTGAACTCCTTATTTTCCTGGTCTCAACTTTGTTACAACACCCATTCAACCTGAATGATAATGGTTTTGAGGATGAAAGGGTATGAAATATGATAGCTGGGATTATTGGAATGAATTTTGTTTTGGGATTGGGGGACGTTGTCAAATGCCCTCGTGCACAGATTGGGTAACTCCATCATGGGCTTCTTCACTTTCCTCTTCCTACAGCTCAATGTTGCGAACAGAAGACCACATGCAGATTAGATCTACTGCAGGGCACCTCTTGATTTGTCCAGGCATCAGAAGTGTATCTTAAAACCAAATGGCTTGTTCTATTACCACTCTTGTGGTGATATAGTTCCTGTTGTCTGTCTCCTCTGGTTCACTGGTGGGGCTCCTTAAAGGAGTCAGCAACCAGGTCCTCAGAGGGTAGCCCTCATCATCCAAGATGCTGTATGGAGAAGTGAAAGCCTGTAGATGTTAGTGAAGCCCTAAATATTGAGCACAGCCAGCATATACAATCACCTTCCTATGGTCACAAATTATCTGAACATTGAGAAATTGGAATCCCTTGTGATTGCTAACTCCAGGTGAATGAGGATCCCTTTATTGGCACATGTGCAGTCAATGACTCCCTGGACCTGTGGGAACCCAGCCATTGTAGCAATGCCAACAGCCATCTAAGTTCAATTGGCCTCATTGCTGTTAAAGTGCATATAAAAGTGGCGACTTTGGAAAAAAAGGTAATGGCCTCTGAGATGCACTTTTGGGCAGCAACTATCACCAGCAAATCCCAGGAAGCACCAACTGGTCCAATGATGGACGTCTTCATCAAGGCGACTTCCGGCGTGAGCAGTGTGCTGCGCTGTGAAAAGCTGAGCCTCCTATTGCTTCATTAGAGAACTGATCTGACCTACGCAACTGTTACTCCAACATGTTGGGAAATCTCACCTTCTGCATGCATTCCTTGGCCTTCGAACTGTGTCCATCCCCTATATGATGTGGATCAGCATGTGGCTGCAGAAAAAGGCAGCTGCTGTTATTGCTGATGCTCTTGGACTACTGTTTCATAAATTGCTCCCATCCAGCAGTGAAGGCTGACTGCAGAGAAGCTGAGATCAAAGTAAGTAAACTCCAAACTAGTTGAAAGTACTTCCATAAAATATGAAATTACCCTAAAAGTAGTGAATTCAGGTCCTCAGAACAAATCCTGCAGAATAAGTTTTCCACAGAGGCTGGTCACAAGTTTTGTAATTCCACTGTTTGAAACTGTTGTACTGTTAAGCAGTGATTGTTCAATGACTCCAGTCTATACTTTTGCCTTTTTAACCCAAATTCAACCCAGCTTCAGAAACCCATGATCTCGCTTTCAAAGCCAGAATGCTGGTTTACATCACAGGCAACTGCCTCTGAATAATTTAATTACTCACACAACACCTCTGCTTGCAAGCCTGCCCAGCTTAAACCTAAAGGCGCAGGGGCATCATATTCAATTTCAACCCATCACAACTTTGCAGGTTTTAACCACCCACAAAACTTGCCTGCAACCAAACTAGCCTCCTCTTGGAAGTTAAAATTCTGTACAAAACTTCTAGCAAATTCTCATTCGGCTACCGTTGAGTACTTAACTCCAATCTACAATAGTCTCTTTCATCGGACAGCAATAAGCTGGCATTTACAAATTCTTTCCTTTTAAATAGAATTTCAAACTTTACCATGATGTTGCAAACTTTCATCTGGAAGTGTTCCTTCACTGGCATCTATTCAGCCCAAAGGATTCTCCCATTTATATAATTAAGCACTGCAATTGGGCTGGTGTACAGATACTTAGGGCATTTTACCTTGTGCAAAAACAAAAAAAACTTGCGTGGGTCAGATCAGGTTTTCTAATGAAGCAACTCATTTTCTTTCCAGGTTTCTCTTCTCCAAATTGTGCAGTGGGCATAATGTGCACTCACATTAACTATTTAAAGAGCAAATTCAAAAATGGAATTTGGAGGAGCTAAGTGGCTTTGGAAGAAGACAGAGGTTTTTAACATGGATTACAATAAGCAAGATCAGCACCCAAATTAAGTAGTACTTTCCTTGACTTCAGGGGGAAGAAACATGCTGTTTGCACCCAGGTGAGTTTGGAGGTGACGGAGGAGGAGCAGAAGCACTGTACTCATCTTATATGCAGGGAAATCACTGCTACAGCAGAGCAGCTTGAAGATCAGCTTGTGAAACCACAGGTAAAGTATCTGTCATCATATTTAAAGCAGCAGGCATCTCCTTCATAGCAATGTTTGCAGGACTGTTTGCATAAAAGGACTGGAATGGGGGAGTGAGAAGTGGGCTAGAGGATTTCAATTTTTCCCAAGGCACTAGCTGAATCTGCAAGCCATTAGCATCCCTGGTGCCAATTGCCAATGTGAGCAGCTAGTCTGGAAATGGATGCCCCATCTTTATATTACTCCTCAGCCTCCTCCATTTCAATGTCTATCATATGAGTGATGAGTACCTCAGTCAGCTTCAATATTCTGCTGTGCAATGTTGTGCAGGATGCAGCACTTGAGTACTGAGGGGCACCTTTAAGTCTAACTACCTAAAGCACATCTTCAAGTGCCGATGGCTTACTCGTGCGCACACCTCACTCCTGTGCCTCAGTAACCCTTGAGAAAATCAGGAGATTGGGGATGTTACACTGGTGCAGTAAAAGAAATGGCAAAGATGTGTCATAGTGGTTAAGAAAAAGTGGTTCAGAAGTTGATTTGCATGTGGGGCATTCTTGTAATTTATCACCATTTTCAGAAACCACAATTGGTAGATTTTTAATTTTTAGTGAAAATTAAACTTATCCTAGGCAAGGAAGTACTTGAGGAGAGCATAAAAGGACAGTCCATGACAGCTTATGCATTTATAAGTAATCGCATGTTCCTTTTCTGACCTTGTTTTTGTTGAACACGTTGCCAGGGAACAGACATTTTTGCACTGTGAAGAGTGGGGACAAAAACACAATAAAAGCTCTGCAGCAACACCTAGTGCTCAGTTAAGCACAGCATTCTCAGTTAAACTCAGAAGACAGTACATTTAAAAGGCTGTTGGTTAGTCAGATGCATAGCACCAATCTCTCCAGAACCCTTTTTTCAAAAATTATGGCCCACAGCCAATAAAAATTAGTTTGAAGATTATAAATTAATCTAAAACCAAATTTACTAGAAGTCATGCCAGAGTCACTCCAAGAATGACAGATGAAATAAGACAGACAAGCTGCAAGTTCAGGGAAAACAGTAATGGCATAATTTGAATAGCTGGTTTCCCAAGACAAATAAAAAAAATGATAAAGACGCTATATGTGCCCATTTTTAGAGAAAGGATGAACAAAACCACACAATAACCATTTATATTGCACTTCATCACATTAAAAACTACACTTGTAAAATGCAATGACTTTGAGATAAACACACCAGCCATTCAATACCATTAACATCACACAAAAATTAATGAGCTATTAATTATTTTTGATGCTATAGGTTGAAGGCGCTAAGTTGGCCAGAATGTCTGGAGAACTTGCTGCTCTTCAAATTGGCTAATAAATAGGACATTCAATTCAACATCTCATGCAAAGAAAACTCTGGCAATGCAGCACTCAAAACTCAGCTTTACATTGTGGAAATTACAGATAAGTTCTGTTCACAAAATGCAAGGCAAATCTAATCAGAATTACTACTCAATCATCAGCAAAGCGAATGAAGGTATTATCAACAGTGCCATCAAGTTGCACTGTTGATAATGCTCAGTTTGGGTTCAGCCATAAGACCATAATACATAGGAGCAGAAATTAGGCATTCAGCCCATCAAGTCTGCTCCGCCATTCAATCATGGCTGATAATTTTCTCAACCCCACTCTCCTGCCTTCTCCCCGTAACCACTTGGCTCCTGACCTCATTACAGCCTTGGTACAAACATGAACAAGAGCTGAATTCCAGAGGTTGTGGCAAGAATAACCGCCCTTGACATCAAGGCAACATTTAACCAAGTGCGACTTCAATGAACTCTTGTAAAATTGAAGTCAATGGGAATCAGGAAGTAAAGCTCTCCATTAGCTGGAGTCATACCTAGCACAAAGGAAGATGGTTATAGTTGTTGCAGCCTAATCTTATCAGTCCCAGGACATTGACATAGGAGTTGGTCAGAACAGTACCCCAAGTTCCAACATCTACAGCTGCTTCATTATAAGGTCAAAAGTGGGGATGTTTGCTGATGATGGAACTGAATTCTGTACAATTTGCAACTCCTCAGATATTGAAACAATCTGCACGCACCTGCAACAAGAGCTGGACAATATTCAGGCTTAGGCTAGTGTCAAATAACATTCGTGCCACACAAATGCCATGCAGTGACCACGTCCAATGAGAGAGAATCTAACAACCTTCCCCCTTGACATTCAATAGCATTACTATCACTGAATTCCCATCAACACCTTGGGGCATTGTCATTGACCAGAAACTGAACTGGACCAGCCATATAAATAGTGTGGCTACAAAAGGTCAGAGGCTCAGTATTCTGCAGCCAGGAACTCACCACCTGACTCCCCAAAGTCTGTTCACCATCTGCAAGTCAGCAGTGTGATGGAACACGCACTACTTCCCTGGATGAGTACAGCTCCTTAATCACAAGAATTTTGCTGAAAGAGGCACATTTTGCCAAAGCTTTTCATCATACACTTACCAGGGCAAATTTCAAATGATCACAATTTACACTTCAGGGAAAAGGTGTGCTAATTGGTTGGCAAGTGGACTCTTGATTGGCTGAGGTGTTGCCATGGAGAAAGCAACAGGAAACAATAGGCTCCCCCAGCTCCCAGATAATTCAAAAAAGGTGCAAGGCTTGAATATATTCCTTTTGTTTGCAGAAATTAAGACACTGCATACAAATTTATGTATGGGTTTTGCAAGTGGGGGCTGGTCAAGCACGGTCTCTACCCTGCCTATTACGGACAATAGAAGGAACATTCTGTTTGATTCAATTATTGGGACACATGCCCTATGTACCTAGCTTTGCAGCTGCACTGAAATTCATACATGAAGTTGTTCAATTTGGTGGTAGGCAGAATGTCTTTTTGGACTGATAGCAGCAGCCTATTAGTGAAAAACGCCACTCACATAGCCACTGCAGAGTTGCAGGGTGAACAGCTTGCTTAACCTGTTGTATCTCAAAATCTTTGAATTTTGCCTTTCCAGGGTAATTTGAGGTAGATTGAGCACTTTTCAGGTCTGAAAGTGGCAGCCTTTGGCCCATTTACAAGTTTACATGAGACACAGTGAACAATGGTCTGATCAGGATAGCTTTTGTGCTGCAGTATAGCTTTGATACATTCTATTTCTGCATCAATCTTGCAAGGTGAGCAAAGGGCTAGGGCCCTATTTACACGATTTCCAAGGCCAATGTGGAACTATACGAATCCCAACATGTATATTGACCATATTAACCAGTGAAAGTAGACTTGTGGTAGATTGTAGTGGACAGCCCATTAGCCAATTTCTCAACTAGCATGTCAAGGGAGCGAAAACGAAATACTTGGAAAAACTCAGCAGGTCTGGCAGCATCGGCGGAGAAGAACAAAGTTGACATTTCGAGTCCTCGTGACCGCCCCCCCCAACAGAACTAAGTGAAAATAGGAGAGGGGTGAAATATAAGCTGGTTTAAGGTGGGGGGGGGGGGGGGGGGGGGGGGGTGTGTAGGGACAAGCAAGCAGTGATAGGAGCAGATAATCAAAAGATGTTACAGACAAAAGAACAAATAGGTGTTGAAGGTGGTGATATTATCTAAAAGAATGTGCTAATTAAGAATGGATGCAGGACACACAAAGTAAAGATAGCTCTAATGGGGGTGGGGTGAAATAAGACTAAAAGGGCATAAAAGGTTTAGATTTAAAAATAATGGAAATAGGTGGGAAAAGAAAAATCTATATAAATTATTGGAAAAAACAAAAGGGAAGAAACGGAAAGGGGGTGGGGATGGAGGAGGGAGTTCAAGATCTAAAGTTGTTGAATTCAATATTCAGTCCGGAAGGCTGTGAAGTGCCTAGTCGGAAGATGAGGTGCTGTTCCTCCAGTTTGTGTGAGCGTCACTGGAACAATGCAGCAGGCCAAGGACAGACATGTGGGCAAGAGAGCAAAGTGGAGTGTTAAAATGGCAAGTGACAGGGAGGTCTGGGTCACTATTGCAGATAGACCAAAGATGTTCTGCAAAGCGGTCGCCCAGTCTGTGTTTGGTCTTTCCAATGTAGAGGAGACCACATTGGGAGCAACGAATGCAGTAGACTAAGTTGAGGGAAATGCAAGTGTAACGCTGCTTCACTTGAAAGGAGTGTTTGGGCCCGTGGACGGTGAGGAGAGAGGAAGTGTTGCATATTTTGCATATGCATTGGGAGGTACCGTAGGTGGGGGTTGATGAGTAGGGGGTGATGGAGGAGTGGACCAGGGTGTCACAGAGGGAACGATCCCTACGGAATGCTGCCGGGGGTGGGGGTAAAGGGAAGATATGTTTGGTGGTGGCGTAAATGGTGGAGGATGATCCTTTGAATGCGGAGGCTGTTGGGGTGATAAGTGAGGACAAGGGGGACCCTATCATGTTTCTGGGAGGGAGAAGGCGTGAGGGTGGATGCGCGGGAGATGGGCCGGACACGGTTGAGGGCCCTGTCAACGACCATGGGTGGAAAATCTCGGTTAAGGAAGAAGGAGGACATGTCAGAGGAACTGTTTTTGAAGGTAGCATCATCGGAACAGATGCGACGGAGGCGAAGGAACTGAGAGAATGGGATGGAGTCCTTACAGGTCCTCACACCCCGCTTCCTATCACTGCTTGCTTGTCCCTACAACCACCCACCCACCTCCCCCCCCCACTTCTCTCCCCCCACCTTAAACCAGCTTATATTTCACCCCTCTCTTATTTTTACTTAGTTTTGTGGAAGGGTCATGAGGACTCGAAATGTCAATTTTGTTCTTCTCCGCCGATGCTGCCAGACCTGCTGAGTTTTTCCAGGTATTTCTGTTTTTGTTTTGGATTTCCATCATCCGCAGTTTTTTGTTTTTATGTCAAGGGAGCGTGTTAGATGACTCCAGCTCAAAGGGGAATTTGAATGCAGGATGGAATTTAAGGTGTGTCAGGAAGATATAATAGTGTTATTGGAATTTATTGTAAAATAGTTGTGTGTGAGTGAGAGAGAGAGAGAGAGAGAGAGAGAGAGAGAGAGAGTGAGTGAGTGTGAGAGACTTAACTGGATTAAAGTCAGCTGGTTTGAAGGCTTTGATGTAAACATGGGGGAAGCTTAGAATGTAAGGTGTAAAAGGACATTTGCATTTTTAAATAAACCAGTCTAGATTGTTTTCAAAGAGGGCGTGAAATATTACACCTAGCTAGATGAAGTTTAGAAACAGTGTGTTTGTTTTTCCCAAAGATTACTGGTAAAACTTAGTGCTATGAGAGATTTTTATTATCAGAATGATGAAGTCCAAAGACATCATGAAACAATGGGAACTTGCATTCAAAGGGGAAAATATGTATAAAGAAGAGAAGACTGCTTGTAAGGAAAGACATTTTAAGATCTTACAAGTGTGTGAAAAGCCTTCAGTATCTATGCCTCAAACTGCTGGCTTCAAAGAGCTGAAGTTAAGAAAACTCACTTTCAGGGTATCATGTTTCTTTGCCTGAGTCTTTTAAGATCTCTGCCTTACTGTTGCCTTAACAAAAGTATAACTGGGAGTCAGATTAATTAGGGGATTTAGAAGTTATTGTACTAGTAATCTGTAGACATATATATGTGCTTAAAAATTATTTTTCTTGTTAATCAATATTTAAACCAGCTTTGTAAAAAACCTATAAGACTTGGTGGTCTTATTACTACTGAATTCAAGGCACACATCTCGAAATTTATACAAATTGCAAAACAAATTGTGGCAGTTGTTTCACGTTTCCCTTGGGATTTGAACAACACAGCATTTACTATCGGCTGTGCCATAACAAGGGAATCCTTATACGTGGCTGCAGATTCAAAGATCGCAAAAGTATCATCTACATAATGGAATATGCACAGGATTGGAGGTTAGGGCTCATTCCAACAAAACTCAAGCAGTTTCACACAAAGTCAAAGGGGTCTTTCATTGGCATCTCATTCACCACCTTATACATCCACTTCCTCCAGTACAGGTGCACTGCAGCAGTGTACACAATGTACAAAATACATTGCATCAACTCACCAAGCCTTCATCAATACTTCCAAAATCCAGAACGACTACTGCCTAGAAGAACAAGGGCAGCAGACACATGGGAACAACACCACCTACAAGGTTTCTTCCAAGACACACCATCCTGACATGGAAATATATTGCTATTTCTTCATCACCAAGTAAAATTCCTGTAACTGGCTGCCCAACAACTGGGAGTATATCGACACCACAAGCACTTCTGCAGTTCATGAAGATGGCTCACCACCATCTTCAAAGACAGTTAGGAAATGGAGATAAATGCTTGCCTTACTAGCAATACCCACATCACAAACAAAAAAGCCAGACTAGTGGAGGTCCAAGTACACAGATTAAAAAGTCACTAACAGTTCCAGAAAAATTACCAAAAAAGGCTTTTATAGCTAGAATATGAGGAGGTAGAAATAATGTTTCAGCTATATAAGGCTTTGGCTAGACAACACCTCAAGTACTATGGAAGTTCTGGATACCTTAGGAAGGATATATTAGCCTTGGAGGGAGTGCAGTGTAGATTTACTAGAATGATCCCTGGGTTCCAGGGTTAAGCTACAAGGAGAGGTTAAACAAACTCAGCTGCATTCCTTGAAGTTTAGAAGGTTAAGAGATGATCTGATCAACATTTAAGATATTGAGGACAGAGGAGATTGGGAGAAATTATTTCTGCTAGGGGAGTGTAGAGCTAGGGGGCAGTCTAAAAATTAGAGCCAGACATTTCAGGAGTGAAACAAGTAAACATTTCTTCATACAAAAGGCTAATAGAAGCTTGGAATTCCCTTCCACAAATAGTAGCTGGTGCTAGATCATTTGTTCATTTTAAATAAGATTTATAGATTCTTGTTTGATAAAAGTATAAGGGATGTGTGACAAAGGCAGGACATGAAATTAGGTCACAAATCAGTCATGATCTCATTAAATAGAGCCGAACAGGCCCAAGGGGCTAAATGGTCTACACTTCAGTATGTGGTAAACCCGTGTTGGGCTCTTCTGCACAATCTCAACCAGTGATGCGTGCACAACCAACTGAACTAAACTGATGCATAGAACAGTGACCCAGTTGGATCATTTGTCTTTACTTAGTTAAGCTTTTTGCAGCTTGGCTAAGAGTTGAGGTGCTACAATTAACTACAGTGTCCTTCAGGTGGAAAAGGAAAAAAAATAAATTCATCACTTGTCATAGAATGAATATTTGAGTAATACAATACTGACCAATGAGGACACCATAAGTGATTTGTGAATTTGTAGATCACTCTTCTACTAATTCACTGGAAAAACATCAAATTTTCTTCTAATAAGGATCCCAGGTGTTGCGGGGAGGAGGCAAAGGGTTGCACAGTGCTAAAACCAAAGATAGATGTAAGAAAACAAAGCAACTCTTTACCACAAAGAATATATTTTATACCACATGAATCATCATGAACCATTGGAAAGTATTACATACAGAAATAAAATGCAACAGAATTTACTGTATGTATTTATATACTGGCATGCTGGTACAGCTGAAAATCAACATTAATGTACTGAATTATATATTGAAGTATGTGTGCATTTATCAGAACTCAATATAAAATAATTTTACATGTTTAACAACTGTCACAAGACAAATGTCAGTGTTCAATGTATGCCAAGCATACGTTCTGGCTATTTAAAGATATTAGGGTCATGATCACTAAGATTTCATTATTCATGTGCAAAAACAAAAAAACTATACACTTAGATAAGTATTTGGAAATGTTTTGTAAATTTAAAACTTTGTTGCATTGTTTTAGTTCCAACACTGATTTGTTAAACTGGTAGGAGGCAAGGACCATATAGGTCACCAACCCATAGAAATTAAAAACACAACCTTTCCTCTCATTAGTATAACTACCTGTACATGACCATGCAAAGCAGTGATTATGTTTCTTTCACGGTTTACTTCAAAAAAGGTAATTAAGTTTAATCAGGATGATCTAACAGAATCCTCTTCCTTTTAAAGGTGGAAAATTGTGGGACTTGCTTAGTTTAGGACTTGGTTTTAAAAAGAGAAGTTTAGAATCTACATGGCTTCTCAAAATTAGCACTACTGTTACAAAGATGAGTACACAACCACAAACCGATTGTATACACTCTTGTTGCTCAGCTCTGGAGCACAAGCTGCATAGCACATGCATCATCAAATTTATACAATTCATACAAAATCATTGTTGACCTGTGTACAATTTTTAAAATCCTCTAAGACAAATGGGAGCTCAGGCAGGAGAGGAAGACCCCAAGCTCAATCTACAAGATTTAGAATGTAGCACTTTCATTAAATACACTGCCTAAGACTTGACATAAAAGAAATTTTAAAAACCGTAGCCCAAGAAACAACCACATGCTCGTGGCCTACCCACAGTGACGCAGCTGTACAATACATGTATTTTTCTTTACCTGGACAGAATCTGAAAGCAGCACTCTCCAAGGATTGAACAAGAAATTGGAAAACAAGAGGATTTAGTAAGTGAAATTTAAAATGTTTTCCGGGTTTGCCATCAGTACCTATTTAAAAAATATACTCAATTCACACGCCACATTATTTTTACAAGTAAAAACCCAAATACATGGTTTTCAGAAGGTATAATATATTCAGCAGCTCATTAGAAAATGAATTATGTTGCAAAAATAGGCTTATGAATTTCAGCATAAAAAGGAATACTCTTTGGAGATCTTTTTGATCACAAAGCTCCTGCTGATTTGTCACAATTCTTAAATCTAATATTTTATGATACACATATATATGTCCTTATAACTATTAACCTCCACCTAAAATTCACTACTGTATATAGGACTCTTGACACTATCTGTCCTGCTAGCCATCTAACATATAACATAAACAGGCCATTTAACCACTCTACCACCTACAAAACAACTTCAAAGGCTTTTTCCTTAAGCATGTATATAACCAGCACCTCTTTATTTGTCATGTCTTATGTCTTTTGGTTTAAAAATAACCTTTTGATCAATTGCAAAAGAAAAAACCTACTTTCAAGCTCATCTAAACTAATTTTGATAAGACATTAAAGGAAAATGTACATGTCCAATATACTGTAAAAACATGTACAAGTAATTAAAAAGCATTGACAAATCTTTCATATTTAAATAAGATCAAATTAAACTAACAGCTGAGAGTTCACTTTGAAGTCACCCAATTCCCATACTCAATTGGACAATTGTTTGAAATTTATGTTTCAATAGCTTAAAGGCAAAAGCAAATTAGATACTGTGTATACTGAAAAATGGAAGACGCAGATAGGCAGCATATTTGGATACAAGATGTAACAGAGTTTCAAAGGAGCTGGGCAAAGGCACTTATAATTGGCACCAGGTTCTCTGTTGACATCTCAGCAGCCGTTAAGTAAATCTGATAACACAGTGAAAGCCTACTTCAGAGTTAATATACTAGCTTAAAACAGAGATTTTTCAACCTCAAAAATGTTGGGAAAGTTAAAAAACGTAATCATTGCTGCAAAACTGCACAATTCATACAAGTAAAGGATTACACTCAATGACAGGTATTGCTCCAAACGTATGAAATGGGTCAGAAAAGACTTAAACGGGATACAGCAAGACAGTATTCTAACAAATTAAAACAGGTCAAAATTGTATAGTTTTTACTAATCACTACTTCAGAGATGTGTGAAATACTAAATGGCAGAATCCTTTTCAAATATTCAGAGTTTATCCAATGTTGCATCAAAGAGACAGAATTCGGTTAAGTCCAAAACAAGTCATAAAAATGTCTCAAGTTTTCATTTCCTTCACAGAATCAAAGGCAGTCTGATAGAACCAAGGGCCCTATAGCCATGTCAGGAAGCTCTCCTTATCTATCTTTGTGGCAGCAAGGACAGACTCCATGTCATTGAGAATGTCAGAGCTCAGTGCCTCCTGTAGGCTTGGCATTAACTCCTCTCCTTCTACATTCATGCTGTCTTCCTCCAGTGTTCCAAGGTCCACATTAGTACCAGGGATAGTTTCCAAGTAGTCTGGAAAACGGTTTTGCTGAGAGGCAATATTATTTGGGCCAAGGTTTTCACCTAGGTAAACAAATCAAAAAGAAACTGAGGATAGCTCAATTGCTCAACAGACATCCTATCTCCACAATAAAATTCAAATACTGAAAAGAAAACTTTAACACTGTTCATCTGCTATATACTCATTTCCCCAAAATTTCGCTGCTTTTTTTTCCCCAATGTGCTGATGGTCTTTAGTGTAATGTTTTGCCTGGTTGTTTGACCAGGTAAGGAATCACAGCTGACAATTACACCTTTGTGTGATGTCGGTTCATTTATATTTTGCAGCAGAGATCACTAATCAACGAGAAATCAAACCACTGCACCTCCTTCCAAGCCTAGGTGTACCGAGGCCATAGTAGGAGCTGGCATTGTCACCAAGATCAGCTAACTCAAGACAAACTGAAATGTTGAATGAGTTTATTAACAAGTGACAATGTTACATTTTGCAGTACTGACTAATTTATTCAACATAACATCAGATCAAAATCTGTGGCTAACCTAATGCCATTCATCATTTTTTGACATTAGAAACTTAGGTGATCAAATCACTAGAAAACAAAAGGGAGTTTCCTGTTCCAGGAACCCAACAGACCTGTGTCCATTTCCTCAACGCTGTTAAGAAAGTCGTCAGGTGTTCTGGGTACACTGTAGCTGCTCATGCCGAGTCCACTGTCTGTACTCTCCTCCCTGGAATGGTATGTTCCACTATAAGAAAAATAAACCAGTTGGGAGGAAAGATGGGGGGGAAAAAGCTATGCATTGAGAATCTAAGCATTTCTTTTTACATGCACACTCCTTCTTTCCCCTCAGGAAAAATATACCCAAACATCCTCTGGATTTCAGCTTCTGATCAGCCCCATGAATCCAAGCCAATTAGCAGAAAATCAGATAGGTAGGCAGAAACTGGTAATGCAGAGTATGAATAACTTCATTGTGTAGCTTTAACCAAGAGGCTTTAGTGTCTGCTTTTTGTAACCACGTGCCCTCATGCTCTATTTATTTTTCATTTGCGCTTATCCATATCAGTTAACTTTGTGGAAACTGGTCCCAATTAGTTTATATAAATATTGCAGCACTGAATATTAATGTGCATCTTAGAAAACTTGCATTAAGAAAATGCTATTCCTAACTTTTGATTCAAATAAGGAATATGGCATAGTGTTCTAAACTTGAAAACTGGAGCTTGACATTCAGTTGCAAATAAGTCTTTGAAGAAAATACTCAACTCAAATTTGAAATTCTATTACAAGTACACATTAGAAATCTTGGAATACAATTTACGTAATCTTTGCATCAATACATCTATTAAGAAATTTAATGACTAACATAGGTAAGCAGATTTTCAAAACCATCAAGTAATACAGTTCAACTAAACAAGATTCCTCAAAAACTTGGGTAACGTTTGACATGTCGTAGTTTGGGCATTTGAGAAGCAATAACCATTTAGAATAGACAGATATAATTTAGTTGCACTTAGTTTGTATTTTGTTAGGAAAGATTGTGTAGCTCTCCTGGATATGATTCCATTTACACCACAGCTGTAGCAAAGTGATTTTGTTTTGCACTGATGCAGTGTTAATGTAGCCTAAATCCAGAGCAAAGACCTCATTTGATGAAGGAAAATTTAGGATGAGAATTTTATGGAGGACTTTTTTCATATGGCTAGGGAGGCACTTATAATTTGATGATGAGGTTAACAATCCTTTAAATTACTGCGGATGATGCAGTGTGAATGGCTGTGATGCCACCAGGAATGGATCTCTTTATGACAGAAGTTTAGAATGTAATGGCCATGGTCTGACTTGGATGGCCAGAATTTCAATTTGAGTTGTTCATGTTCCACTTGTGGAGCAAGTGACCACATCTTGCCTGGCCTGACCTCAAGCAGTTGAGGGTTCTTTAGATTATCTGTGCAAGGTGGAAACCTGGACTTAACCACTCGGGTCAGTTACTAGGCTGCGGGTAGTGATTTTGCAGTCAACCAGGAGGCATACCAGAGAGGTGGGCTGTCATCGGTTTGTAGGGCTTGGAGTGTGTTCCAGTGGGGGCTGTGGGATTTCAGACGATTACATTGGTGTTTTTTTTGAGGTCCTGTGTCAATGGGAGCATTTCATTAGCTGTCAGCCAGTGGCATTCTTGAAGAATGTTTTTCCTGCCGAGGTTCGACATGTGCCAGCCTAGGAAGCCACTTGAGCTGTGTTGGTCTCAATGCCCCATAAATAATTCTCATGGTTTTCTGGAGGTGGATATCATGACATTTGTGTAACAGTTCCTAAGCCAGGTTGAGCAGCAGTACTCTGCTGTTGGGCAGACCATGGCAAATGAAACAATGCGTCATGTGTTGGCTCTGCTGCTCCAGGTGGTACTTGTCAGTTCCCTTTGAGATTCACTCATACTGTGGCTGGGGCACTGAGTGCTAATGTAGGTTGAGGCAGGGCCCAGGACAGGGGGTTAAAACCATAAAATGTTGGAAATATTTAACAGTTCTGGCAGTATCTATGAAGAGAAAAGCTGAGTTCAGGTTTCAGGTCAGTGACCTGTCATCAGAACTCCTTCACTGCTTGTGTTCTGATAAAATATCATTGACCTGAAATGTTAACTCAGTTTTTCTCTTCAATAATGCTGCCATATCTGCTAAGTATTCCCAGCATCCACACTATTTGCTATTGTGTCAAGGACATTGGCTGCAGGTGAGCAGAACTTCATGAAAGATAGCATACAGGCAGTAGAGTTTGGGATAAGTGATAGTTTTCAGTTGGTAGAAAATGAGAAGCCAGCTGAAAGAACATTCAAATAGTCAACTCTGCAGCCAGGAAAGGAATAGATGAAAGTTCCCTCAGCAGATGGGCTGGGGTAAGGCAGAGGAGGGAGATACATGGAGCTAAAAATAGGTAGTAATTACAAGAGAGAGGATATTGGGTTTGAAGTTCAGCTACGAATTGAACAAGATACCAATGGTCAAACAGTAGCTGAGGAGGACGGGATCACCTGCAAGAATAAGGAAATTGAGAAGGGATTTAAAATAATTGCTTTAGTCTTCCAAATATTTAACTGAAGGAAACTGCCACTCAACCACTGTACAAGCGAAAGTTAGACAATGCCTATGGATACTGTTGCCAAGAAGTAGTATGTAGATGAAGAGGAAAGGGCCAATGTTAGATCCTTGGAAGGATGAGACGATTGTGAAGAGAAACCATTGTTACAGGTGCTCACTATGGCTCAGTATTAGGACTCTTCCCTCAGAATCAAAAGGCTGTGGGTTCATGTCCCATTCCAGAGACTTGAGCGCAAAAATGCTGGCCGACAGTCCAGTGCAGGACTGAGTGTGTGCTATACCATTGGAATATCACCTTTTGGAAGAGATGTTAAACTAAGGCTCAGGCTGCCCTTTCATTGCATTGCTGCAAAGGGCAGAAGGAGCGTTCTCCCTGAAGTCCTGGGCAGTATATATCCCTCAACCAACATCATTAAAACAAATTCTCTCTTTCTTACAGATGCTTTGGTTAGATATGGATGGAACCAAGTGAAGGTAATCCCACCAAGCAAGATAAAGGAGGGGCACTGGATGAGGATGGTTCCATCGACCATATCAAAGACTGCAGAGGATGAGAAGAAAAATACTACAAATCACACTTGATGTCATTTATGGTCTTAATTAGAGCTGTTTTGGTGCTGCAACAGAGGAAGAAGCCTGACTGGAGAGATTTACAGTTGTTAGAAAGATAGCAACAGATTTGGGAAGCAACACCACATTCAAGATAGTAGCTTATGAGAGCAGCGGGAGAAAGGGTGTTTCTTTTCCAGAAAGGCATGAGGGCAGTTTAAGGGGAAGACAATATCTTCACAAGTTGCATCAAATTCAGATTCATAGAGTGAATAGCCATGATCATCTATATTTTAAAAAGGGCTGTTCAAGCAAGGTCAGAGGTTGCTTTAGTGAACTAGATCTTCACCTCCTTGGACAAATGGACATGTTTTAAGATATTTGGCAGCAGGCCAGCAATTTTTTTCCAATCACAAAGAGCACAAATAAATTCCTAGATTTAGTTTCCTTTCAAGGTTTCTCAATTCTTACTGATTATTTACAATCCACCAATTAATTTAGCAGTTCTTTTAGATCACTTCTAGAGAAATGCGCTCTGATCTATTGGCAATGCATGTATCTTTTACGTAAAAAAACTGCATCAGTGGGCAGAATTTTGCCCTCGGATGGTGTGCAGGCTCCACTGGCTTGGCGGCGAGTGGACAGCCGACCCCCGCCAACGAAACGGGGCCCGCCACTGTTTTGAGTGGGCGAGCCAATTAAGGCCCACCCAGTGGCCTGCCCGACAGGGAGCGCTATGCGCTTCCTGTGCGGGGGCGGGGGAGAGAATCCCCAGCTGTCAATGTGCGCAGAAGAGCGCACAGCTCCCTGAGACAAAGTGTTGTCTCAGGAAGATTACTGAGTATACAAAAATTAAAAAAGAGAAATAAAAATATTAATATGTCCCCCTCATGTGACAATATCACATGAGATGGGACATGTTAATACATATCACATTACATTTATTAAAGTTTTTAAAAAGGAACATGAAACCTCATCCCGCCAGTGGATGAGGTTTCCTGTTTTTTCAGAAGCCCGTTGGGGCTCCTGGCCTGCCCATCAGCCTTAAGGTTGGACGGGCAGATCCCTTAATTACTTTAATTACTCTGTCAATGCCTCAATTGGCCATTGACAGGTTGGCGGGCGGGCAGCTGCTTTCGCTGCTGTCTGCCCACCTTCCTGAAAATTTAAAAGGACAGGGATGACGCTCGGGTTTCCTCCCGACGTCACCCCATGTCATTTTTCCGTTGGCGAGCGGGCCGCACCCCCAAATTGTCAATGGGAAAATTCTGGCCAGTATTTGCTAAAGATTTCATTTTATGATTCTAACAAAGACTTGGAAGGCCAAGTTAATCATTCCTACTTTTTACAAAGACCATTTTCATCTTAATAGGAAAAAAAAATTGTTCTTTTCAAAAATACTGCTATTCTGGGCAGGTAGCCAAGCACCCACCATTCTTCAGTCTGCCAAATACAAGGGTACATGCCGAATAATGCAGGATGAACCTTCAAGGTTTTGGGGTTTCCAAATAGAGGCATTCGATGAGTAGAAGAATGCTGTTATTTCATGCTATCAAGACATTGCTTCGGCAAAGCACAAAATGATCTTCAAATATCAGCCAGACCCAAAGCTGTGAAGATTATAGCAACTCACAAGTAATTAAGGCCGGAAACAAAAACAGAAAATGCTGAAACAATTCAGCAGCTCTAGCAGCATCTGTGGAGAGAGAAACAGAGTTAACACTGAGTCTGCATGACCCTTCTTCATAAGGGTTCGAAATGTTAACTCTGTTTCTCTCTCCATAGATGCTGCTAGACCTGCTGAGATTTTCCGGCATTTTCTGTTTTTGTTTCAGATTTCCAGCATCCACAGTATTTTGCTTTTATTTAATTAAGGGTCTGCATTGATTAAATATTCTATTGTGCTCTGTAAATTTGCACTTTGTAATCCTCTTTTTAAGTCTTCTGACAGAGTGGAGCAGATTCCATATTAAAATCAAGAATACAGTAACTTTGAAACAGTGCAGTAGGTTGGATGCTGTACAGTCACCAACAAGGAATGAGTGTTTATACTATGGGGGAGCACAAAACCACCCACAGTTTTTAATGAGAGGTCAAGTCTCTCAGTTTGTATTGAAATGGTACATTTTAAAAGCATCTCACTTGAAAGCATAGCACACTCCATATATTTCAATGGCCTTGCAATTAGCCTCCTAACTTGGATTATAGCATTCACTCTGCCCTTGCTTACTATTTGACATTTCAATCAACTCCTGCATGAGCTTTACTTCACAAATGGATTCAATACTCCAGTGGAAAGGCTCCATAATTGCACTGGTCTTGATTGATCACCCCATTCCACCATGTGTGCAATTTCACCAAAAGTGGTTTTAATACCACTCTAACAAATCTCAAGCAAATGCAGTTAGTTCAAGCTGCATTTATGATATCAATGGAAGGTCTGCACAGACCTGCAACATCAATGCCCTGTATCAGATTCAAAATGGTAGACTTTACTTTGCAGTTGTCAGTGTGCACTGTTATTCAGAGGCTGTGAGCAAGTCTCATTCTATAAGGATGTAATTGCCTGATATCTCAAGGATACTTTATTAATGTAGATATTTATATCGGGTTTGCACCAACAAGGAATTTTAGACTGATACCCACCTATTAAGGAATGGATCTGAACTGTTGGTAGTCATTGTCCTTACATCTTGGGACATTGCAGATGATGAAACTGGATTCTGAGGGCTGCCATCTTGTTCCATTGTTGGTAATTGACTGCGCAAGGCCATTTCCTGTGAACAGTGTGTAAAGAGTGAAGCCCAAGACCACAGGAAAGTCTTTAGTAATAAATACATTCATATTGTTTCTAAAATATATCATTACCCTATCTTATATATTTTTTGAAATGAAAGGACAATGATCAAATGGTAATAGTTTAGCACGGAATCCAATAAACCCCAATTTAATTCAATATATCTCAACTGACCTTACATTGCTTACATCATGTAAACAAGGCTTACTACAGTTCTACAGAAGAGGCACTGATGATGCAGTTAATGATGCACATTAGTTCCTTTCGACACTCTGTGTGAAGTTAATTGTGTTTAAAGTAGCATCTGCTTTTCCTTTCAAAGTTGCTTTGCTGAATAAATCTCAAGTATTTTAATTATGAAAGATTGTTTACTGATTTGGCCCAAAAAAGCATGTATTTGCTTGCAGCTGGAGTCACATAATTGGTTAACCCAAACTAAGGGGAAACAGGGAAAGGGGGAGAAAGATCAAAAATTAGATCTATTGATGAAGCAGATTTCCTGTGATTTTCTTCCAATATGGTTCACTTAAGACTCCAACTTATTGGGCAGTCTTGTGTACAATTGCCTTCCAGTACCTTATCCAAGTGAACTCAATGAGCAAGTCAACTGATTTTGTCCTCATCTGACACCTACATGAATGTTAATTACATTACAGGTTGAATAACAATGAAAATATTATGGGGGAGGCAGTGACATAGTAGTACTGTCACTGGACGAGTATTCCAGAGACCCAGGGTAATGCTCTGGTTCGAATCCTGCCATGGCAGATGGTGAAATTTGAATTCAATAAAAATCTGGAATGCCCATGAAACCATGGAAACCTGCCCTCTTTACCTAGTCTGGCCTACATGCAACTCCAGGCCCACAAATGCCCTCAAATGTCCTAGTAAGTCACTCAGTTGTATCAAACCGCCAAGAGTTCTAAACGGAATGAAACTGGACAGCCCACCTGGCATCGACCTAGGCACCGGAAACTACAATGGCAAACTCAGCCCTATTGACCCTGCAAAGTCCTCCTTACTAACATCGGGGAGGCTAGTGCCAAAATTGGGAGAGCTGTCTCACAGACTAGTTAAGCAACAGCTTGACACATTCAGACTCAAAATCATTCCTTACAGACAATGTCCCAGGCACCACCGTTGCCATCTCAGGGTATGTCCTGTCCCACTGGCAGGACAAACCCAGCTGAGCTGGCAGCACAGTGGTATACAGTTGGGAGGAAGTTGCCCTGGGAGTCCTCTACATTGACTCTTGACCTCATGGTTTCATGGCATCAGGTCAAACATGTGCAAGGAAACTTGCTGATTATCATATACAGATTATCACATACAGCGCTCCCACCACCATCACCAAACCACCCCCCGCCTCCTCCCATTCAGCTGATGAGTCAGTACTCCATGTTGAACACCACTTGGAGGAAGCACTGAGGGTGGCAAGAGCACATAATACACTCTGGGGGAGGGTGGGGGGACTTCAATGTCCATCACCAAGAGTGGCTTGGTAGCAGCATTACTGACTTACTGACTGAGCTGGCGGAGTCCTAAAGGACATAGCTGCTAGACTGGGCTTGCGGCAGGTGGTAAACCCAGAAGAGGGAAAAACATACTCGACACCCCGTCCTTATCAACCTGCCTGCCACAGGTGCATCTGTCCATGAGAGTATTGGTAGGAGTGACCACTGAGTAGTCCTTGTGAAGACAAAGTCCTGTTTTCACATTGATGACACCCTCCATCGTGTTATGTGGCACTACCACTACACTAACTGGGATAGATTTCAAACAAACCTAGCAAATCTGGGTAACCATGAGAGGCTGTGGGCCATCAGCAGCAGCAGCATTGTACTCAAATCTAACCTCATGATCTGGCATATCTCCAACTCTACCATTACCACCAAGCTTGGGAATCAACTCTGGTTCAATGAAGAGTGCAGGAGGGCATGCCAGAGTAGCACCAGACATATCTAAAAAGGTGTCAAAGCTACAACGCAGGATTAATTACGTGCCTAACAGCATAAGGAGCAAGTGATAGACAGGGCTAAGCGATCCCACAACCAATGGATCAGATCCAAGCTCTGCAGTCCTGTCACATTCAGTTGTGAATTGTGGTGGACGATTAAACAACTCATTGGAGGAGACGGCTCCACAAATATCCCATCCTTAATGATGGGGGCTCCCAGCGCATCAATGTAAATGATAAAGCTGAAGCATTTGCAACAATCTTCAGCCAGAAATGCAGAGTGTACGATCCACCTCGGCCTCCTCCAGAGGCCCTCAGCATCAGATGCCAGTCTTCAGCTACACAAGTGCCAGGCAATGACCAGCTATTACAGGAATCTAACCACTGCTCCTCGAGAGTCAATGGCATCCCCACTATCAACATCCTGGGGGATACCATTGACTAGAATTTGGAATAGCCATATAAATATTGTGGCTACAAGAGCAGGGCAGAGGCTAGGAACCCTGTGGCGAGTAACTCACCTCCTGACTCCCCAAAGTCCACCCCACCACCTACAAGGCACAAGTCAGGAGTGAGGTGGAATATTCTCCACTTGCCTGGGTGAGTGTAGCTCCAACACCACTAGAAGCTTGACAACATGCAGGACAAAGCAGCCCACTTGATTGTAGATGGGGTGTCAGTCACTGCCTCCACACCAATGCACAGTGGCAGCTGTGTGTACCATCTACGACGTGCACTGCAGGAATTCACCAAGCCTCCTTAGATAGCACCTTCCAAACCCACGAGCACTACCATCTAGAAAGACAAGGGCAGCAGACATATGGTCTGCACTGGAGTGCTGCTTTGGGGCTGCATTAGAGTGCTTAAGTTGGAGTTTGGTGGGAGAGGGAGTCAGTGAAGAGGGAAGATTATCTTTTTATTTCCTCAGAAAGAAGAGCAGCAGCCTTGGCAAGTAGGACCTGGAAGTATTTCTACTGTCCTTAATATTCTCTAAACTAGAGGAAGTACAAGTAAAGGGAATAATTTATGGGTGAGTCATGGCAGGGCAGCTCAGCCATGTTGAATGCTCTTCCTGTGTGATGTGGGGAGTCAGATACTTCTATGTCCAGGGCAACCACACGTGCAGGAAGTGTCTGCAGCTGCAGGTACTGTGGAGCATCCACAGGATGAGATCTTTGTGGATAGCATGTACAGTGAGATGGTCACACTGCAGGTAAATAGAACACAGGCAGAAAGGGAATGGGTGGCTGCCAGAGTGAAAACGTTAGGCAGGTAGTGCAGGAGTCCCCTGGGTCCATCTCCCTTTGCTAGTATTGTGGGGGAGGATTTAAATTAGATGGCAGGGGGATGGGAACCTGAGCAGAGAGACAAGAGAGGGGAGCCAATGATAGGAATGAAAGACAGAAAAGTAGAAAGCAAAAGTGGAAGACAGAGGAGACCAGGGCCAGCAGCAAATAGGGCCATTGTAGATAAAAGATGTGCAAAAATGTTAAAAAGTCTGAAGGCACTGTATTGGAATGCATGGAGCATTTGCAATAAGGTATACAAATTAACAGTGCAAATAGGTGTAAACGGGTATGATATAATTGCGATTATGGACACATGGCTGCAGGGTGATCAAGGCTGGGAACTGAATATCCAAGGGTACTCTATATTTAAGGGGACAGGCAAAAGAGGGGGTTGGATGGCAGTTAGTTAAGGATGAAATCAGTGCAATAGTGAGAGAGGATATTGGCTCAGAAAATCTAGATGTAGAATCAGTCTGGGTGGAGCTAAGAAGCAACAAGGGATGGAAAACGTTAGTGGGAGTTGTCTAAAGGCTTCCAAATAGTAGTGGTAAGGTAGGGGACAGCATTAAATGGTAAATTAGAGATGCATGCAATAAGGATGCAACAGTAATCATGGGTGACTTTAATCTACATATAGACTGGGCAAACCAAATTAACAAGAATGCTGTGGCGGATGAATTCTTGGAGTTTGTACAAGATGGCTATTTAGACCAGTATGTTGAGGAACCAACTAGGAAACAGGCTACCCTAGATTTGGTATTGTGCAATGAGAAGGGGTTAATTAATAATCTTGTTGAGTGGAGTCCTTTAGGGAACAGTGACCATAACATGATAGAATTCATTATTAGGATGGAAAGTGAAGTAGTCTGATCTGAAACTAGGGTCCTAAATCTAAACAAAGGAAACTATGAAGGTATCAAGCGTGAGTTGGCCAAGATAGATTGGGGGACTTCATTAAAAGGCAGGACAGTGGACAGGCAATAGCTAACATTTAAGGAACAAATGTATGCAGTGCAACAGTTATACATTTCTCTCTGGCACAACAACACAATAGGAAAAGCAGCCCAACAAGGAATGCTAGGGAACCAAGAGTCTAGTGAGGAGGAGGAATTGAAGGAAATTAATATTACTAAAAAAAGTGCTGGAGAAAGTAATGCGACTAAAAGTCAATAAATCCCCATCGTCTGATAAATCTACATCCCAGGACAAAGGTGGCGGCCATGGAAATAATCAATGTGTTGGCTGTCATCTTCAAAAATTCTGTAGATTCTGGAATAGTCCCAGCAGATGGGAGGGTGGCAAATGTAACCCCACTATTTAAAAAAAGGCAAGAGGAAGAAAATAGGGAATTACAGACTGGTTAGCCTAACATCAGTAGGGAAAATGCTAGAGTCTATTATAAAGGATGTGATAACAGAACATTTAGAATTTTTGAAAGGGAAATCATGTTCGACAAACCTACTGGAGTTTTTTGTAACAAGCAGAATAGATAAAGGAGAACCAGTGGACGTGGTATAGTTGGATTTTCAGAAAGCTTTTGATAAAATCCCACCTAAGAGGTCAGTGTGCAAAATGTGGGGTACCACAGGGATCAATGCTAGGGCCCCAGCTATTCACAATATATATTAGGTGATTTGAATGAGGGAACCAAATATAATACCTCCAAGTTTACTGAAAACATGAGACTTGGTGGGAATGTGAGTAGGGAGGAGGATGTTAAGAGGCTTCAAGGTGATATAGATAGGTTGAGTGAGTGGACAAACACATGGCAGATGCAGTATGACATGGATAAATATGAAATTATCCACTTAGGTAGGAAAAAAAGAATGGTAGAGTATTAAGTAAATGGTGATAGATTCGGAAATGTTGATATACAAAGGGGCATGGTGCCCTTGTAAACCAATCACTGAAAGCAAGCATGCAGGTGTAGCAAGCAGTTCAGAAGGCAAATGGTTTGTTGGCCTTCATTGCGAGAGAACTTGAGTACAGGAGCAAGGATGTCTTGCTGCAGCTGTGCAGCTGTACAGGGCCTTGGTGAAACCACATCTAGAGTAGTGCGTGCAGTGTTGGCCTCCTTACCCAAGGAAAGGATATACTTTCCATAAAGAGACTGCAGCTAAGGTTCACCAGACTGATTTCTGGGATGGCAGGATTGTCGTACGAGGAGAGATTGGGTTGGCTCAGCCTGTATTCACTGGAGTTTAGAAGAACGGGAGGTGATCTCATTGAAATGTATAAAATTCTGACAGGGCTAGACAGACTGGATGCAGGGATGATATTTCCTCTGGCTGGGGAATCTAGAAAAAGGGGTCACAGTCTCAGTCCTAAATGGCCTACCCCACATCCTGAGATGAGAAGAAACCTCTCCACTCAGAGGGCGTTGAACCTGTGAAATTCTCTACCACAGAAAGCTGTGGAGGCCAAGTCACTGAATATATTTAAGAAGCAATTAGATTTCTGGAATCTAAAGGCATCAAGGGGTATGGGGAGAACACAGGAGTACGATGTTGAGATAGAGGATCAGCCATGATCATACTGAATAGCAGAACAGGCTGGGAGGGCCGAATGTCCTACTCCTGCTCCTATTTTCTATGTTTCTATGGGAACACCACCACCTGGGAGTTCCCCTCCAAGCCACTCACCATCCTGGAGTTAGGAATATATCGCTTTTCCTTCACTTCATTGTCCCTAACAGCACAGTGGGTGAACCTACTCCACATGGACTGCAGCGGTTCAAGAAGGCAGCTCACCACCATCTACTCAAGGGCAATTAGGGATGGACAATGGATGCTGTCCTAGCCAGCAACGCTCACATCCCCTGAGTGAATTAAAAAAGTCTGGAACTTAGTTTCCTGACCCAGGAATGCTGAAAGTTTAATTAATTAACAATACTCAAGTGGAAACTTCAATCACATATTGTTTCCTTCAGGTCAGCAGCCTGAGAGTCAAAGAGGTTGGGCTGGGTTCAGCTGTGGCCAATGCAGTAATATCAGGTAATTCAACACAGACAACTTCTAGTCATTAATGCTCATCACTTAATCCATATAAACTCTTCATCCAGTGAACCACTGGGAATCCACGCTTGCTTAATAGTAAGCAAAATCAAGGTCCAGCAAAAAGTAAATTTTACAGGCTATTCCGTTAGGTGAATTCATACCTTCACTGTATTCACATTGATGTCCGAATAGCCCACTCTGTCTTAAGTGCATATAGTAGCATTCATTCTACATTGAGAAAATAACGTAGGATACTGGAATCCACTGTTGATTATGCTGAAGATAAAGGAGGAGGATGGGGTTTTCACAGTCATAAAAGTGATTGCACCAGGAACGCAAATCATATCTTGAGTTACTAGCAGCTACTGGAAAGTTAAGGGCCAGAAGAGGGAGGAATACAGCTCCAGGAGTGATTTCCTTCCTATATTTTGTTTGAATTTATTTTAATTTACTGTATTTTAAATGTTGGATACTGGGGGCAGTTTAAGGTTGTTCATTTGATGCCATAAATGTCAACTGATTTAAGGGTGCAATAGTTAACAGTTTACAAAAAATGGACGATTACTGATTTTCTTAACGGTCATATCTTTTAGCAGCAGTTTGACTATTTTGTCAGTTAAGCCAATGCAAAAATGAGCTGAGTAGCAACATTTCAATCTCAAACTCAGAAACCAGTGGAGAATGTAAAAGGCAAAAGAACAACTTGGGTAGGAAGTGGGGCAAACTCAGCTTTGTAATGTTGTTCAGATAGGATTTTTCTTTTGTAAAATGAACACTGTAGAATCAATAAGAGGAGGTCCATTCTTGAGAGTTTGATGCTAGTGTGGGGTTCAAGCTAACACTACCTACACTTTTTCAGTTAGAAGGAAATTTGATACAGGAATTCCTCACATATGGAGAATGATATGTAGCTTTCATGGACCTTAGACCAGCAAGGGCAGCACTTCTGCATTGGTGTTAGAAATGGAGTCTCAGGAAAGGATCTCAAAGCTTGAGTAGCAATTGACCAATCTCTGCAGTAGAGTTAATGAAGGGTTTCTGGCTAAATGGTACTCCCCAAGATATGGCTGCTCAGAGGTTGTATAGGCCAGTTCAGGACAGATGGTTAACGTAGGAAGAGAAAAGTGATCAACCATTTGCAGGGGGCAACCGAAGGAGACGGGACACTGATGCAAAGAACCTACATTATGTGAACTATTCAAACAGGACATAATTATGAAATGGACAATAGAGCTACTCAGAGCTGGTCTTGACCAATATTACAGCACCACGACTAAAGGGACTCCTCAAGAGGGTGGGAAAAAGGTTAGCTATAAAGAAAAGTGACAGTAGTGGGGAACTCTATAATTAGACAATCATTTCTGCAGTTGCGATTGGGAACCCTGAATGATATGTTGCTTTCCTGGTGCCAGGGTGAAGAATATCATGAAAATGGTGGAAATTTCTGGATATAGATGAACAGCAACCTGGTTCTGTGGGAATGAACGATACAGATGCAATGTTCAGGAAGATAAATAATAGGGAAAAATAAGACCAAGGATAGTAATCACTGGAATGCTTTCTATGCCACACACTGAACTGCTTATGGACTGAAAAATTGGATAGATTGTTTTCACATTCTCAGGCACTGGAACAAGGGAAAGCTAAACTGAAGGAACAGCCTCATCTGAACCAAGAGAGCAAATAGAGGAGTGGTGGAAAATTTATACTAGTGCTGCAGGAGGAGTGCAGGTAGCATGGGTTTGAGACTAGAGAGGGAGAGTATGATTAATGAAGCTGTTGGACTAGAGGCAGAAGACTTAGCTGAAATAAGGTGAGACAACACTATCAGGAGAATACAGGAAAAGAACAGTTAAGAGATGGAATGTGAATGCTGGAGAAATGATGCAGGAAGGACGGACTTCAGGTTCTTGGAGCATTGGGATCTATTCAGGTTGGATGCTTTGCATCTTAACAGAATGGGGACCAATGTCCTTGCAGGAAGTTAACTAGTATCAAGGGAAAAGGTTTAAACTAATTTGGCAGTGGGATGGTTACCAGGAATGCAACAAGTACACAAAGGACTGGGAGAGACAAATAGCACTAGCATTGTAAAAAATTCAGAAAGGACCAGACAGGGAAAATGTGAATCAATATAAGATGGGGTTTCATGTGCATGGCCATAAATGCACAGCATGGTAAATAAGGTTGGTCTGCAGCAAGCACAAGCCTGGCACTAAAGATGAATGATTAATGTGAGGGGAAAGGATAAAATTTATTTGGTTAGAAGTAAGGAACAATAAAGGAGCTCTTATGCTACTGGGTATATACCAATAGACCACCAAATAATGGGAAAGAAAAAAAGCAGCAAGTTTTTCAGCAAAACAAAGGAAGATGAAAGGACTATAGAGTAGTGATGAGGGCCTTCAATTATCCTAATACACACTGGGATACTAAAGGGCAAAACGAAGAAGAATTTCCTGAAAGGGAAATTTCTTGATCAGTAGGTTCAGTCCAACAAGGAGTACTTGATCTAATACCAGAGAAAAAAAAAGGTCAAAAACAAAAATAGCTGGAAAAGCTCAGCAGGTCTGACAGCATCTGTGGAGAGGAATACAGAGTTAATGTTTTGAGTTCGTATGACACTTCAACAGTGTTCTGATGAAGAGTCATATGGACTCAAAATGTGAACTCTGTATTCCTCTCCACAGATGCTGTCAGACCGTCTGAGCTTTTCCAGCTATTTTTGTTTTTGTTTCTGATTTCCAGCATCTGCAGTATTTTGCTTTTATTATTAAAAAAATGGGTCAACTGTTGTAGGTTTTTGTGAAAGAACATTTGGGAAACAGTGATCACAATAGCACCAGGTTTAGAAACAAGGCCAGCCACACTCAAGCATAAAAAACACAACTGGAGGAGGGCTAATTTCAAGTTGAAAAGGGCCAAGGTGGATTGGAATCAGAAACTGGTCTGCCAAACAGCCATAGAACAATGTGAGGCCTTTAAAGAGGCGATGAATCGTGTACAGAGTACACATTTTCCAAGAGGGGGGTGCCAAGGTAAGGCATACAAAGTTAAAACTTCTCGGATGATTAAAAAGATGGAGTTTAAAATGAAACAGAAATAAAAGGGTGATGACAAATATTAAGTTTGTAACATGGTAGAGAACCAAGTTGAATACAGAAAGCAGAAGAAAGCTAAAAAAAAAGAACCAAGAGAGACAAAGAGGGCGTATGATAATAGATCAGCAGTTAACAAAAATAAACCAAAAGTCTCTTTAGAAATACACAGTAAAATGGTAGTCAAAGAAATGCTGATTAGTGACCAAAATGTAGATCTTACTGTGGAAGTAGAATGCATGGCTGAGGTATTAAATGAGTGCTTTGCACCTTGTTGCACTTGAGAAAGATAGTTCAAAATGGAAAAGTCACCCAGTTCAGACGAGATGTATGTGAGGTCACCGAGAGAAGCAACAAATCACCAGCAACACTGGACAAACCACGTCCCAGCTTTAGGGTTGCAGAGCCCTAACTAAGTGGTTACTATTGAGCATCAATACCCAACTTCACTGTTTGGTAACCGGGCTGGAAAATCAACAACCCACTATTTGGCTGATGTCGTGAACTTCTCTGATAAAAATGTCAATAAACTGGAAACAACCTCAACCATTATTACAACAGATTTTTCAAAGGCATTTGAGAGGGTTGATCGTACAGTTGATGCTAGGTAGTTGATATCAAGTTAAACCTATGTGAGATTCTTGTCCAATGGATTGCCAACTTCCTCACTGCTCACATACTCAAGTGTGCCAGATACTATGTTGTCTAACTAAAAGTGCCTCAGGGAACTTGACTAGGCCCAATTCTTTTCTTAATCCTCATTGATTATGCTCTTTCTTCTAGCCTCAAATATTATAAATATGTGGATGATGACATGACAGTTATGGAGTCTGGGTGGGAGCCAGCTAAAAATTAACTACATAACATGCAGTCTTGTGCATCACTGTTAAATTTGTAATGGGATGTACCTTCTATAACCCAAAATCTTCTGGTTTGTGTTGAAACGAGTGCAGCTGCATCAGCAAAAAGATTGATTTTCTTTGCTTCAGCATGTTGAGCATGATCATAATTAATTCAGAGCCACTCAATTCAGATCACAATTAAGATATCAGTGAACCAAATAAGTAATAATAAAGTTTAACAAATTTCATTTCCCAATCCTCTGATGAAATCTTGGTAAGTCACAGTTTCGGGTTCACAAGCTATCTTTTGGTACCTCACTCAGCTGGCTGCTCTCCACAGGAGCCAGGGAGTGATTGTTGGCAGGCCATTTAACCATGAATGAATCAGAGTGGAGTCAAATTCTATCCTCACTCAACATATGGAGTTTCCAATAGGTCTCACAGCGTAGCAGTTTGGTACTGGATTACCAACCCAGCAGTTAAGAGTTCAAATTCCAATCAATCCAGTAATAAAATTACTACATCATTAGAATCCAGCAATGATAATCTGTCAGCCTATTTCAACGGGATGAGACAGATTGTCCACAGTAAACTGGGCAAATTTGTTAAATGGGTAAAACAACATATGATTCGTGTTCAAAAAGGAATATGATGCAGAACTAATTTATACCCTTAAAGGGCAAGAGCTGTACTTGTCAAAAAAGCAGCCATAGATGACTAAAGAGGCAAGAGATCACATCGAAATTTTTTAAAAGCATACAATAATGGGGGGGGGGGGGGGGAAGCACAGATCCAAAGAACAGCAAAGGGTGACAAAACAGATGGTAAGAGTTATAAAAAGGAGTACAAAAAGAAATTTGCAAGGGATATCAAAATCACCACAAAAAGAATTAAAAAATTATATTAGGAAAAAAGTCTGCGGTTACTATGAGTCCCTTAAAAACTGATACTATCACTGAAAGTAAGGAAACAACAGACCTGTCGAACAATTACTTTGTGCCACTATTTATGGTAAAAAGGATGGCATTCCCAGTATCCCAAGGAAACTACTATTGCATCAAGGATGGGAACTACTAACATTAACAAATTAGTTCCACTATCTTTTTCATTGTTAGAAAGATTGACAAATCCTGAGGACTAAATGGTTTCCATTCCCACGATTCTAAAGGAAGTAAATGAGAACATTGCAGACACATCGACTATGATCTTTAAAAGTTCTCTCAATCATTTCTTTAGGCTGGAAAATTGCATCCTGCTCTGGTTTTTAAGAAAGGTGAGAGAGAAACCCTGGAATCATGGACCAGTTAGCCTAACATCTGCTGTTGGGAAATTACTACAGTCTATAATCAAAGGACAGGCTAGCTAATCACCTCAAAAAAAATGTGAGCTGATCACAGAGAGCATCACAGAATTGTAAAGGTCAGGACATACACTGATGAACTGGATTTTTTTTTCCCCTGAAGAGGTGACTAGAGTAATGTATAAGGGAATACCTAGGGATGTTATTTCTATGGACTTCAGAAGACATTTGATAAAGCTACACTTAGGAAACTGTTAGCTAAAATTGCAGTTCATGTAAATTGAGGGCAAATTATTGGTTAACAGATTGTCAGAGTAAAGATAATGCACATGTACTCTAATTGGCAGGATGTGACTAGAGGCAGCCCATAGGGACTTGCGTTAGGGCCTTAACAAATCACTATTTTTAATTATTTAATTGATGGAGAGACAGCCATATATCCAAATTTGCTGATGGCATTGATAGCAGCGGAGATGGAAACGTAACATTATAAAGATATTAATAGATTTATAGATTAATGCAATCTCTTCTGCTTTAGTTGCATTGCAAGACACAATAATATCTGTATTCTGCCAACATTTAAATTCTAAGATTAAGTTAATTAAGTCCATTTGCCACAGTTTTATCGAATGCAAGCATGTGTGAGGTCATTCACTTTGGGCCTAAAAAGGATTAGACCAGAGTAATTTCTAATAGTGAAAAGCTAGAACAGTGGAGACCCAAAGGGACTGAGTTTCATTTACATCGATTAAAAGGGCATGGACAGGTATGGAAAATAATCAAAAAGGTTAATGGGATGTTGGTCTTTATATCTAAAGGACTAAAACACAAGAGGATTTCTAGAAATCATCTTCAGCTATTCAAAGCCCTGGTTAGACCACACCTTGAGCACTGTAATTAAAACTGAAAATGCTGCACATGCTTAGCAGCTCTGGCAACATCTGTAGTGAGAAAAAACAGAATTAATGATTTTATGATTACCATTCATCAGAATTGGAGCAATTGTTCAGTTCTGGACACTAAATCCTAAAGGGCATATGTTAGTCTTGGAGGGAATGAAGCATAGTCTTACTGGAATGATGCCTAGGTCCCAAGGGCTAAATTACAATGGTTGCATTCCCTGGAACTTAGAAGATCAAGGCTGATTTAAGATATTAAGGGGAAACAGATAGGATAGATAGAGAAACTATTTCTACTGGTTGGGGAATCTAGGATTAAGGGACAAAGCCTAAAAAAAGAGGCCAGGGCCTTTAGGAGTGAAGTTAGGAACATTTCATATGTAAAAGGGTAGTAAAAGTTTGGAATGCTCTTCCACAAATGACAGTATCATTGGGTCAATTATTAATTTTAAATCAGAGATTGATAATTTCTGTAAACCAAGGGCATTATGGGATATGGGGCAAAAGCAGGCATATAGAGATAGGTCACACTGATCTCATTCAACAGTAGAAGGGGCTTGAGGGGGCTCTTGTTCCTATGGTCCTATCTGACTCAATGTGCTGAGCAGGAAATACATTGTAATAACGATTGTTGGTGATGCCAATCTACTTTGTAAGTGCAAGAACATTTTGGTTTCTTAAAGTCAATGACTACAGCAAAATTGTTTGTTTACTCCAGTGTCAATTCAGGCACTCACCTGTCGTAGGAGCTCTTGATGTTTCAGTCGAAGTCTTTCTTTCTCAAACTGGAGTTGCTGGAGCCTCATCTGTTGTTGTGTGTTGGAGCCTGATATTGCCCCTCCTTGTGGACTATGAGGACTATGAGGACCTATGGATGGAGGTGGCTTGACAGGAGCACTTTGAGTCAGTCTTTGTTGGTCCATTGCTGTTGTCAAAAATAAGAGACCATATTATCCAAACATTCAGATCTTACAAAAACTTGATATTCTAGGTTATATCTGGGAGTTATATGTTACTAGCAAACCTGGAGAATCTTACATGCCAGTAGTTCACAATTTAAACTAAATGCAAGTATTTGCCAGAAATTCAGAAAAAATTATTAAAAACTTTGGACTGTACTTGAGCAACTCAGTAATTTAAACACCCCTGAATGTCCCAGAATATCTGGCTTTCAAAATTCCAATTGCCATCTTGATTGGGCAAATCAACTCTCTGCCACAACAACCAACTTCCATTAAAGGCTTTGGGAGTGTCCTGGGCCCGGATAATACTGGATATATAGTCAGTGAGTTGATTATGGGAGCATGCCACAGTGAGTCTTTTATATCTTCATCTTATTAAAATTTGGTACCAAATCATTTCAATGTTGTGTAAATATTGATTTTTAAGAGCTGTGGACATCTGTCAAATGTCAAGATTCTACTATACTGCATTTATGAATTATTCAGACATGTATTTGGACACACTGACAACAGAAGCACTATATAGGAAAGTAATTCCAAACCAAGTGCTTTCAAACTTAAAACAGGAAGCACAAAAAGGAGTAAATTAGAGCTTTTCCAGCACGTGTGAAACACTGGACTAAGTACTACTAAATATTACCTAGCAGTATCTTTAAAAAAAACCCAATGGAAAAAAAGTGCAATGCAATAGTTTATACAGTTTTTGTACTTTAGTCCTTAGCACGCCTTAGATTTTAAGAAAAAAATCTGTTGGGTGTCTGGTTTTAAATCAGCCTGGTAAAATGTAAACCAAATAGCTAACTACTTACTTCCTGAATTGATAGGCAAGAAAGTCACCAAGTATTTTTCTCCCTAAGAAAATATTCTTATTTTTGCTGATCTAAAGAAAGTTAGGTTTCAGGTACTGCTTTTGGAGTCAGGTACTGCTGTTAGTGTCTATAATCAAGAAAAATGCCAGTTTCTATTCAGCTAAATAGCAACAGAACAGAGATAGACTGGCTATATCAATCACCTGAGCAGCTATTTCTTCAAATAAGAAAAACTAAACCGCACTGAAGTTGGATAACTGACATGGACTGAACCTGGTATGTATGTCTTATTTTCCCTGACATTGTAGTTTCACAAACTTTCAGCAATTTTAGATAGGCTCTTGTATCCCATTTTTCACATTAAATGAGGGGTAAATTAATCTTAATCCAGCTCCTGTTTTCTACGCTAGGTATCATAATCCTATTATTAGAATTCAAAACTCTCCTTCATACTTCCAAATTAGACCCAAGAATAATCTATTGACCATTAAGCAGCAGAATCCGCAAAAACATCATGGCGGTGAGCAGCCAAAGCCTCTCATTCTAAGAGACTGCATTGACTCTTTAGGACCCTTTCTAGGATCCTACTCAATACTAAAATATACATTTGCAATTTAAAAATTACATTTATCAAATTCACCGATCATTTAAGGCATTTTGCAGTAATTTTGAAATAGTCGTTTGATTCATGATTGGTTTAGAAAACGTAATTGAGCCAACACTTCGAGACTGCTATTTCTTACTTTCCTGTAGCCTGACAACTTATGAAGCATTGTTTGCAATTTGGAAATCAGTATAGTCGGGTCAAAAAAAAACCAAGCATCAAAGTGTTACCACTGACCTTCTGCTTCCCTCTAACAAGGGACCACATGAAGAGTTTAGACTGTTATTCAGATTACAGCCTGAGCTATTTGCTTTGTGTGTTTTTGCTGTGACTGATAAATAGTGATCATCTATGTAATCGTGCATATGCAAAAGTAGTTGACTGGAATATTTTGTAAAAACTGGTGCAAATGAGCTCCAGGGATCTTAAAGTAGCATTCCTAGTTTAACCTTTTGTAATATCACAATTGCTTTTGAGCATCAAGCATTAGCAAGCGCTCCCAGGTTTGCTTCCAGATGCACATTAAAAGCTCTTGCTACACGAACAAGCCTCTCTCTTCAACCACAGAATGCTGCAGGACTAAGTATTTCTAATTTCCATACCAACAATTCTTTTGCTCAGAAAATTTAGCAATTTTAAAATCAAATTCCATGCTATTTTCTTGGCACTCCAACACTTCTAATGAAAACATAAGCAGTACTATCCAGTTATTCACCATCATCTCAGAAATCAAATTGTTACAGAAAGATGAAATGTGAAAAAAGCCCCTGCAGCTAACTATTTTTTTTTTTAAAAGTCAGCTTCAATTCATGCCTCTTCATTTACAGCTCTTTTAAGGACAGATTCCCACACATAGTCTTTAAAGAACTTCTTTTTGCTGAGGGAATGTACTAAACAAAGCAGCCTTAGCCAAGTGAAGAGCAAAGAGCTGAATGCTTTATACATGTATATGATAATATATCCAGCATGCACAATGCATTGAAAATATTGGTTTAGGAACAAAAGGTTTCCACACCTAATAATCCAGATGAGAATAACAAACATCAAACAAACTTGCATTTATATAGCTCTTTTTATGACCTTCCCAAAGTGCTTTACAGCCAATTAAGTAGTCACTGTAATGTAGGAAACGCAACAAACGGCGCACGGATAGGTCCCACTAATAGCAATGAAATAAATGGCCAGGCAATATGTTTCTGTGATGTTGGTTAAGGGATAAAATACTAGCTAGGCCTGTTCCTCTTTGAAATAGTATATTGTACATTTACCTGAGGGGGCAGACAGGGCTTCATTTTAACATTTCATCTAACGTTTCCTCCGACAATGCAACACTCCCTCAGCACTGCACTGAAATGTCAGCCTAGACTTTGTACCCAAGTCCCTGGAGTGGGGCTTGAACCCACAACCTTCTGAATCAGGTGAAAGTGCCACCACTGAGCCTATACCTCAATTTGTCCCACCTTGAACAAGAAAAGTACCAGTCATACAAATTATGATTGATTAAATTTAACAAACCATCAATGAGTAGCTGATTAGAAAGGTTCAAGTTATGCACTGATTTAGAGTACAGATAGTGTGTAAGAAAAGGATCAGGCTCAACTGTAATCAAATAGGCTGGCATTACCCATACATGAATAATGCTGACTCACTCCCTGTAGCTTAGCAAGCGGTCAATACCTTCAAGAAAGAAGGTACAGCACAGAGAATGTTTTTTTTTAATGTGCATTCATATACTGCCTCATCAACAAGCACACTTGCAAACAAACTGTGGGGATTTTCCCCATTGGCTGCTGTGAAATTGAAAGCCATCATAGATGTGCAATTGGTAAACTTTTTACATTTAACGGAGCAGCAGTAAGAGGTGAATCATGAGGTGGAGTAAGGAGACTTTTTTTGGGACGGGAAATAGAACCAGTTCCAGAGCAGCATGATTTTCTAAAATGGAGAGCACCTTAAAAACAATCACAGATATTCAAAAAGACAAGTCACCACCAACAGTGGAGCAGAGACACAAAGCCAGGTGGGGGCTAGGAACAATGGGAAGGGTGGAAGGGGGAGGTCAGAGGGCAGGAAGGGTGGAAGGGGGAGGCTAGAGGGACAGGAGGAGCGGAGGGAGAATGAGAGGGAGAAGAACAGATCATGATTGAAGTTTAAAGGGCAGGTGGTGGAGGGTGGTTTGAGATAGATAATAAAGAAGATGGGGAGATGGATCATGTTTTTCCCACACGCTTTATCATCTGGATTACATTGCTCCTCCCCCATCACCACTTTAAAGTTGAAGGATGTTCTTCGTCTCCTTCACCCCCACCCTGTCTCTCCACATCTGGATCACCATCTTGACTGTGAATGGCAGAGAGCTGATTTCTCAAAGTCTGCCATGTGCGCTGTGACATCGCTAGACTTAAAACACATCACTATTCACTTTGTAATGAAAAAGATGTTCCCTGCCCCCCTCCCTGACCCTCACAATTTCTACCCAATAAACCAGTTAACAATATACCATCCACACACAATACCCAATGCTCTGCAGCTCCTACCCAGAATGTTTCCCTAGTGATTAGTGACACTGGGTATCACCAGTTAACCTGATATCACCTAGTGCATGAGCCAGGCCACTCGATGATGTCATCCTCAGTGAACACAAGATCTACGACTCTGCTAATGATATCACTAACAATGATGTCACTCCCACCTCCAGGTGAATGAAATACACCTCAAAACCAACATTGCAGCTCTAATTATGTGAAATAGTCAATGCTGTGAACATGTCAAATTCAGCCTCACAGAAACAACAGCAGCAATCCGTATGGTCTTGCATCGACCCCATTCAAGGAGTCACGTTGCTTGGAGGGGTCTGCAGGTCAACTTGAACTTAGCACTGGCGAACAGCTCAGTCGTGCAGGTGTGTTGCCCAATAGCACTATTATCGGATCCTACCAACACACTTTTGATGCAAAAAATATACAGATGCTGTAAATATCATAAGAAATGCTGGAAACACACTTCGAATCAGGCAAGATTTATGGAAAGAGAAGCAGAATTAACATTTCACATTCTGATGAAAGGTCACTGATCAGAAATGCTAACTTTTTACTTTATACTTTACAGATGCTGCCCGACTTGCTGAGCATTTCCAACCTTTTAATGTTGCATTACTCAACTACTGATTCAGAGGAATCTGACAGGGCAACTTGTACATCATGGCAATACTAATCTTGCTTTTCTGGGTGACCCTCTACATTAGCAGGTACATGCCATTGGCAAGGCTATGCTGTAGTAACTTGGCTTGGGGAGGAACAAACTCTGATCCAGGGGTCTTCTGCACCTTCACATGGGATATTTGCGATTCCCAGTTGCAAGTGGAATGAACAAGTGGAATTAATTTTGCACTGTTCTAAAAAAAAAGGAAAGGGACAAAAGCGGCAATTGAAAGGCCAGTCTGCCTAACATCTATTGTTGGGAAACAGCACCTCTATCCTGTGCTTGGACAACATGGTTCAATTTTTCTTCCAAGAATGGAGGTCCAATCAGACCACATCCACCATCATACTCCACTGTTGAAGATGTTCTCATGTTGTAGAAATTATTCGATGATTATTGCAGAAAACAGAGACATGTTGCTGAAGCTTTTCATCTTGCACTTGTCAGGACAAATGCAAGAATTCCAAATACAACAATTTATACTACAGGAGGAGAGTGCTCTTTGGTTGGCAAGTCGACTGACTGGCAGAGGCATTGCTATGGAGAAAGCAATCGTAAACTACGCACTCCACAAGCTCGCAGGCAATTCAAAAGGCATTGGCTTGAACATATTCCTTTTGTTTGCAGAGAATGGGTCCCTGCATATGAATGTATACGTTTCTAGTGAGCGCAAATGAGATACATTTGTGAGCTCAACTGATCTTAGATTTGTTGTTTGTCCTGATGAGTGCAAGATGAAAAGCTTCAGCAACGTATCTCTCTTTTCAACAATATTCAAGTTCTATGCTACCAAGTGAATGTCTCCTTTAATTCCTCTCTCTTCCTCCAAATAAATGGTATTGCTATGAGACCCTGCATAGGTTCCCACCTAGATATCCCATGAAAAAGCTGGCATATTATTTGTTCTCGTTCTACTTGCATCCCCTCCTTTACTATTTTTCCAGTACACAAACGACTCAATTGGTACTGTTCCCTGCTTTTGCCCGAACTGAAAAATTTCATCATCTTTTCTTCCAACTACCACCCCTTCTCCACCTTTCCTCGGTCCATGTCTGACTCCCCTTCCCTTCCTTGATTTCTTTTGTCTTCACTTGTGGGGATAGTCTAACAACAATATTTATTACAAAGTCCACTGACTCACATCGCTACCCTGACTACTCTTTCTTCCACCTTACGTCCTGTGAAGACTGCTCCATTGTCCCAGTTTCTCTGCTACATCCATTCTGACAATGTCACCTTCCATATCTTCCTTTTTCCTCAACCGAGGGTGTCCCCCACCACCCAGACACCCCATGATCAACAAGGCCCTTCATATCATCCATTCCATTTCCCACACTTCTACTCTCACCCCTTCCCCCCTCTCAAATCCCATTTGGGTTTCCCTTGCCCTCACCTTCCAAACCACCAGTCTCCATATTCAACAGGTTATCTTCCACCATTCCCACCACCAAAAAACTAACCCTCCCTCCTTTCAGCATTCCTAAAGGATCATTTCCTCGATAACACCAGGCTCTACTCCGCAATCCTCTCCAACACATCTTCCCATTTCCACAGCATCTTACATGCAAGAGCAGGAGATGCAACACCTGTGCTTTTACCTCTTCATTTCCCAATGCCCAAGACCCCAAACATTTCTTCCAGGTGAAACTCATCCTACTTTCAATTCAAAAAACTGTATTCAATGCTCATAATAATATCTCCTCTACACAGAAAACCAATCGGAGGTTGGGTGACCACTTTGCAAAACATATCCAGTCTACAAGCATGACCAAGTTTCTGGCTGCCAGGCATTTTAATTCTCTGCCCCACACCCACCCTGATCTCAGTCTCCAACATTGCTCTAATGAAACTCAACGTAAGCATAAGATCACCACCTTTTCTTTCAATTTGGCACTTCACAGCCTTCCAGACTAGTTCAAAAACATCAGGTCATAACCACTCTTCCCATTTTTTTAAAAATATGGGCAACTGCCGTCAATGATCCTGCTTTTCCTATTTACACCTCCACCAAGCCAATCTTGTGTTTCTTTAAAAGCAAAGAACTGCGGATGCTGGAAATCCAAAACAAAAATAAAAATACCTGGAAAAACTCAGGACTGGCAGCATCTGCGGAGAGGAACACAGTTAACGTTTCGAGTCCGTATGACTCTTCAACAGAACTAAGGAAAAATAGAAAAGAGGTGAAATATAAGCTGGTTAAGGTGGGTGGGCGGGCGGGGGTGGGTGGGACAGGTAGAGCTGGATAGAGGGCCAGTGATAGGTGGAGATAGCCAAAATATGTCAAAGACAAAAGGACAAAGAGGTGTTGAAGGTGGTGATATTACCTAAGGAATGTGCTAATAAGTGACATTAAGGGTAGAAAGCAGGACGAGCAAGGTAGAGATAGCCCTAGTGGGGGTGGGGTGGGGGGAAGGGATCGAAATTGGCTAAAAGGTAGAGAAAAAACAATGGATGGAAATACATTTAAAAATAATGGAAATAGGTGGGAAAAGACAAATATATATAAATTATTGGGGGGGAAAATACCCCAATAATTTATATAGATTTTTCTTTCCCCACCTATTTCCATTATTTTTAAATGTATTTCCGTCCATTGTTTTATCTCTACCTTTTAGCCTATTTCGATCCCTTCCCCCCACCCCAACCCCACTAGGGCTATCTGTACCTTGCTCGTCCTGCTTTCTACCCTTAATTAGCACATTCCTTAGATAATATCACCACCTTCAACACCTCTTTGTCCTTTTGTCTATTACATCTTTCGGCTATCTCCACCTATCACTGGCCCTCTATCCAGCCCTACCTGTCCCATCCCCCTTAAACCAGCTTATATTTCACCTCTCTTCTATTTTTAATTAGTTCTGTTGAAGAGTCATACGGACTCGAAACGTTAACTGGCTTCCTCTCCGCAGATGCTGCCAGACCTTTTGTTTCTTTACTTGTCCATTTACTATCTCCTTTTGTCATTTAATCTCCCTCGCCTTTCACCCAATCACAGAACTTCCCTTTTCTCTCCTCCCTGCCATTCCTGTCTCTGTACTCACTGAAAACTTACATCTCTAATTTCTTCCCGTTTCCACAAAAGGTCATCAAACAGAAACATTAAATTCTGTTTATCTTTCTCCACAAATGCTGCCTGACCTGAGCATTTCTTTTGGAAAAGGACGGGCTATTTCTTTGTAAATAAATGTCAAGATAATTAATATCAATTCATCGTGCTATTTTTCAAGGGCAGCAAGCCTCGTGGCAATGGTCCAGGTGCAACTCAGCGTGTGATGAAGGAGAGGGAGGAAAAACAAAGTCTTTATAACAATTTATTTTTGAAACATCTTCTCCTTTGAGAATTTGGAATGCTGGTTATCTTTTTAGCCTGAAGGTAGAATCATATTTGTGACAATCAACTCAAAAACATGGGTCACAGACAACACAATCCAAAGCTGAAATTTGGAAGCCGAGCACTGAGACCGAAGAGTGAGTGTGGAGATATGGCTTGCCAATATTTTTGAATTGCTGGAGTTTTTTTTTGTCATTTTTACTGGACTTTGTTGGTTTTTACTTGATTCCATTAAATAATTAAAGTGCTGATGGAATCTTACTATACAACAGACCAGGAAAATAATGACTGCTAACAGCAGAAAGAAAGCTTACGACTGCCTATTTTTTAAGTTGACGGAGCGGGGATTTTTTTTGGATTTCACCCAAGGTTTTGTTTTGGTCTTTGCTTTATGCTGAGAGTGCCTAAATTATGCATGCATATCAACCCCTGAAAAATATTTGCGCAAAAATCACCCCGTAAATTTTCCCTAAAAATTGGTTCAAAAAACTTCAACTTTTACATGGTTCTCCATGGTAGTTGAAAGCCAGCACATGCACGAGGGAAAGGCAAATTGGGTCTGATTAACTTAATAGAGTTCTTTGATGAAGTAACAAAGAGGGTTGATGAGGGTAATGCGGCTGAAGTGTGTATCGACTTTCAAAGGGCATTTGATAAATACCACATAATAGACTTGCTAGCTCATGGTGATTAAAGGGTTGCATGAATACAAAACTGGCTAAAGGGCATAAAGCAGAGATTGGTGGTGAAGTCAATTTTCAGACAAGTGGTGTCACGCAAGGGTTGGTGTTGGGACCACTACTCTCTGACATATATTAATGGCCTGGATATGAGTATAAAAGGCATCATTTTAAAGTTAGTGAGTGACAACACTCTGAAATGTAGTAAACAGAGGAAGATAGCAACTGACTTCAGGGAGGCCAGAGATACCGGTGTAATGGGTAGACATGGCAGGTGAAATTTGACGCAGAATGCCTGACATCAAAAGCTTTGGCAGGAAGAATGAGAAGCAACACAAATTAAATGATACAATTTAAGATGCAGACAGGAGACACCTGGGGTATTCGTGCTCAATTCTTTGACAGTGACAGGGCAACAGAGAAGCTGT
Organism: Carcharodon carcharias; assembly: GCF_017639515.1. Classification (NCBI taxonomy): domain Eukaryota; kingdom Metazoa; phylum Chordata; class Chondrichthyes; order Lamniformes; family Lamnidae; genus Carcharodon; species Carcharodon carcharias. Next base: position 100,322,677 of record NC_054477.1, on the reverse strand, counting down.
TTAAAAAAAGGATTCTTAGCTTTATAAATATATAGAGGCAGAAAGTACAAAAGCAAGGAAGTTACGCTTAACCCTGATAAAGCATTGGTGATGACCCAGCTGGAGTACTGTAGCCAATTCTGGGCACAGATGTCAAGGACCCGAGAGAGGTGGAGGAAATCAACTAGAATGGTACCAGGAACAGACTTCACTTGGGTGCACAGATTAGAGAAACTGGGGTCATTCTCCTTTGAGTAGAGGAAATTAAGAATTAACAGGTGTTCAAAATCATGAATGGTTTTGATAGACTAAAGATAAGGGTCAGTAATGAGAGGACACAAGTTTTAGTGTAGTAGAGTTACACAGCAAGTTATGATGATCTGGAATGCACTGCCAGAAAGGGCAGTGCAAGCAAATTCAAAAAATATTTTGAAAAGGGAAATGGGTAAAACACGTGGGCCAGGATTTTACAGTCAGTGTGCTGGGACGGGCCTGACACGCCGGCACATAAAATGACGCGCGATGACATCAGGTACGCATCCCGATGTCATCGCACTGTTTTGTTCGGCGGACGCGCGCCGGAGTCGGCTGTGTGCCTGCCGATAATTAAAAGGTCTATTAAGGTCATTAAAAAACTAATCAATTTCCAATTTATGCTGCCCAATCAACCTAACGGTTGGGGGGCAGGCGAAAAGGCCAAGCGGCCTTTATATTTTTTAGAAAACCTCATCCATGAGCAGGATGAGGTTTCCTAAAGCCTTTACAAATTGAATAAAAACTTTTTTTGAAAAATAAAGCATGCCCCATCTCATGTGGGACATGAGGGGATGTTTCATTAAACTTTTATTGCATTTATCTTTTTTTCAAAAGTGCTTCAATCTTCCTAAGGCAGCTCTGTGCCTCAGAGAGCGCTTCAATCTCCTTTGCTCACATGCACGTGAAAGAGTGCTGAACCCGACTCTCCCTCCTCCCCCTGCCCGCACAGTGCTACCACTCGCCCATTATGCTGGGTGGGCCTTAATCGGCTCATCCATGTAAAATGGCAGTGTGGAGCAAAGGGCGACAGTCGGCTCTGCAACCGACCGATTGCCTCTCCTCCCCTCAACCCCCAATCCACCAAGCCCACCCAACGCGGGAAAATTTCAGGCCTTGAAGGGGAAGCATTTGCTGGGCTATGGGGATGAGCAGGGGTATTGGTCTAATCTTAACAATCATGCAAAGAGCTGTCACAATGGATCAAAAGCTATTTTGTGGTGTTATAATCATTCTATTCTCTGCTCTGGCCAGCCACCTGGATAATTGCACTAAGAACACCCACCATGTTGTTGAGACACACTACCCCTGTGCTAAATGGAATAGATTCAGAACAGGTCTAGCTGCCAAATCTGGGCATCCAAGAGGCTTAGTGGATGATCAGCAATGGCAGAATTGTATTCCACCACAATCTGCAACTTCCTGGCCCAGCATATTTCTCCCTACCATTACAACCAAGTCAGGCAACCAATTCTGGTTCAATGGAGTATAGAAGAGCATGTCAGGTGCATCTGAAAATGAGGTGGCAACCCGGTGAAACTACAACACAGGACTACAAAAGCACTGAAATCACAATCTTACAGCACCAGAGAAAGGCCTTCAGATGCAGTCACATCCATGCCAGATCTTTGAAAGCTGACCAATTTAGTCCAACAGCCCAGGTTATTTCTCCGTAATTCAAGCCAAGTGGGAATACAACATCATGATGATAACAGATCAGACTAAAAATGGGATAATAAATATGCCTAGATACAAGGTATTCAAGAAAGATAGGATTTAAAGAAAGGATATGGTGTAGTAGTATTAAGGAGAATATTATAGTGCTAGACAGAGAATGTCCCAGAGGAGGTAATGACATAATCTATTTGGTTGGAACTAAGAAACAATAGAGGTACCCTTGTACTACTGGGTGTATGCTATGGGTGACAAACTAATGGGAAAGATGGAGGAATAAATTTGCAAGGAAATTACAGAGGTGAAAGAACTACACAGTAGTTATACAAAGGGGCCTTACAAAAGGACTTGAATTATCCCACCACAGACTGGGCTGATAACAGTCTACAGGGCAAAAGGGGAAGAAGAGTTCCTAAGAAAATTTGAGAATTTTCTGGATTAGTAATTTCCAGGTCAACAAGGAAGGCATTGCTGGATACGGCTCTGGGAGTGATGTGCCAAGTCGATCAAGTGTCAAGTAGAGGACCATTTAAGGGATAGTGATCATAGTATCATAAGGTATAGGTTAGCTATGGAGAAAAGTACAAAAAGGGCAAGGAACAATCCAGAGCTAAAATAATTAATTGGGATGGGCCAATTCCAATGAAGTGAGAGCAGATCTGGCCCTGGTAAACTGGAACCAAAGATTGGCAGGGAAAACTGTAATGGAACAATGGGCTGCCTATAAAGAGGAAGAGAAGATGTCGAAGTACATTTCTATGAGGGATAAGGTATGAAAAACAAAACCAGAGCTTGGGATGATGGATGAGATAGAAAGTAAAACAAAGCAGAAAAATGGTGCATATAACAGACATCAGGTTGATAATACAGGTGAGAACCATGCTGAATATAGAAAATTCAGAGGGGAGGTGAGAAAGGGAATATATGAGACGCAAAGAAAGGATATGAGAAAAGACTAGCAACTAACATAAAAGGGAACCCGAAAGACTTCTGTAGGCTATTGAATAAAAAAAGGAGTGAGGCTGATTAGGGGCCAAAAACAAGATTTATGCAGGAAAGCAGAGGGCATTACTGAGGTAGAGTATTTTACATCTGTCTTTATCAAGGAAGATTCAGCTGCCCAAGTCACAGTGAAAGAGGAGGTAGTTGAGACACTGGGTGGGCTGAAAATTGATAGAATCAATATTTGAAAGGCTGGCTATACTTAAAAGCTGATAAGTCAGCAGGATTGGACCAGATGCAGCGGACAGAAAAGTAAGTGGAAACTGTAGTGACGCTGGCCATAAGCTTCCAATCCACCTTAGATACAGGGGTGGCACCAGAACATTGAGAATTGAAAATATTATACCCTTATCATAATCTATGTCACCTGGACAAACACAGATGAATTAAACAAAGCCAGCATGCGTTTAGTCAGGGTAATGTTTAACTAACTTGAGTTTTTTGATGAAGTAACAGAGAAAGGATGATGAGTGTAATGTGGTTGATGTGGGGTAGATGGATTTCCAAAAGCTGTATGATAAAGTGCTACACAATAGGCTTTACAGCAAAGTTAGAACGCATGGAAGGAACAATGGCATCATGGATACAAAGTTGACTGAGCGACAGGAAACAGTGGGGGTGAAGAGTTGTTTTTAGACTGGAGAGAGGTATATAATGGGGTTCCTTGGGGTCACTATTGGGACAACCGCTTTTCTCGATCTACATTAATAACCTCTGCTTGAGTGTGCAGAGCACAATTTCAAAATTTACAGATATGAAACTGAAGTATTGTGATCTGCGAGGTGGATAGTGATAGACTATGAGGCCATAGCTATCCTGGTGGGACAGGCAAGCTTGTGACAGATGAAATTTAATGCAGAGAAGTGGGAAATTATACATTTTGGAAGGAAGAATGAGGAGAGGTAATATAAAGGTTGCAAACAATGCAGAAACAGAGGGACTTGGGGATGTGTGTGTGTGCAAATTGCTGAAGGTGGCAGGCCAGGCTGAGCAAGTGGTTGAAAATGGGCTTTATAAATAGAGGCAGAGTACAAAACAAAGTAAGGTATGGTGAACCTTCATAAACATTGGTTCAGCCTCAACTGGAACATTGTTTTTGAGTACTACATGTAAGAGGGGATGCAGAAAAGTTTTACAAGAATGGTTACAGGAATGAGGGACTTGCAGAAGCTGAGGCTGTTCTTCGAGAAGGTTGAGGGGAATTTGATAGTGGTATTCAAAATCATGAGGGGTCTGGACAAAAAGGGAGAAACTGTTCCCTGTGGAGGAAGTCCACCCTCAGTGAAATTGATCTAATTGAAAACTCTGCTGCACTAATCATTCGCATCGTTTTGTGCTTGATGACCTACATTGATTTTAAAATTCTCATTGTGTTGAAATCCCTGCATTCCTCAGAATTCAACAGGCTCCTAACCTAGTAGGCATGAACACCATCAATTCTATGAAAGCAGTATGCTTGCATTGTGCCTAGTCTGATCCTTGCAGCCTGCTTTTTAACGACTGGATCAAATTACACATTGCATATTATAGATTTATTCTACAGCAGGCAGGATCAAATTACACATTCCAAAAAAATGTATGGTCTGTCTGGCCTCCAAGGAAACCAATCAAAAATTTAGTCCAAACCATTTGTGCTGCAAATAGTTGAGCCTTTTGGGGACTCGGCTCTACCAATCTTCTCACAAATGACACGCTTTATATTCACTAATTTAAATAGATTAACTCCATCATTAATTAGTCACAGCTGCTGATTGTTCCATCCGAAGTTATAATAAACAGGCCACTACCTCTGGCTCTCTAGGCACATATCAATGATCCCACCCACTATTAACTGCTTCATCCATGACATTAATCCTTTGTTTCCCTGTAATCTTGTGGTTGTCCCTTATCTGGTGATGGGTGATTATTTTGGACTGCTTCATCAATGTAATGCTAAATAACCATTTTCAAGCCTTTTAGCACAACTTACAAAGCTAAAGACTATAGAACAAAGGACCCAACTGTGGCAATCCAAGTCCTTAAACAGCATCAACAAATTCCTAATTAAATAAAAAGCCCATTTTAGAAAACAGTCAATGTTCTGCTCCACCGTGAGATGCATCACTTTATTGCTATCTTCAAAAAGAGCCATTTAGATTTTTGGCTATGTTCTGGTCACCTCATAAAAGGGTTTTACCTTAGACACAAAATACACCAAACAGCAGCATTCTAAGAACTTTCTCGTTGCACAATATATTACACAGTGCAATGTCTTAATTGTGCTTTACTAGATGATTTATGAAGCCCAGTTAATAGATTGAATCCAGATTCAGACTCATTTCAAATCCAGGAGTATGTCTTCTGGTGACTGAGTTATTGTAAATCATTTATAATCCTGCAAAGGATATAAAACATCACAACTTACAGAAGCGTATCTGACACACTATGAAGTATAAACAAAAATACCTGGAAAAACTCAGCAGGTCTGACAGCATCTGCGGAGAGGAATACTTTTGATGTTTTGAGTCCATATGACTCCTCATCATACGGATTAGAAACGTCAACTGTATTCCTCTCCACAGATGCTGTCTGACCTGCTAAGTTTCTCCAGGTATTTTTGTTTTTGTTTCAGATTTCCAGCATCTGCAGTATTTTGCTTTTACACTATGAAGTGTATTTGGCTAACATATTGGTGAGATTCTGGTTCAAAGTTTACTTTTGCTGTACAGCTTAATAACTAGTTTTGCACCATGATAGCTAGTTTCCAGTTAGTAGACAGTGACTTGAAAATAGAAGAAAAATCAATAAGAACAGAAAACAGTTTATATAATATTGTCTCCTGGATGACAGCAAGATGCCCGCTGATGGTTTTCTGCGCATGTGCCGATGGGCAATGATGTCATTGGACGGAGAGACAGTGCTGGCAAAACCAGTCTTTAAAAAACTTCTGTGATTGAGGGGAATATTAACAGAGAAATTGTTTGCCCTTCCCCATTACGTAAGCAAAAAGTAAAAAGGCCTCAAATAATGCAGGCTGTGTATATAACTGCTATGCCAAACCTGTTGCACTGAACAGAGTTGGAAATCAAGGTGAAAGAGGTACACATGCCTAGTTTCTGACACACATTAAACATTGCGTCTTTTTTTTTTGATAACTTATTGCTGTTAAACGGCATGCATTTTTATTACATTTTGGAAAGTTGTTTTAACTACTTTTTGATTTTGATCCTGATCTCTGTTGCTCACAAGGGCGTCACAGAATAAAACAGTACAACAACGCATGCGCCACATGAGCGGCAAACGCAGTCTTAATATAAGCAGAAATAAGCCATTCAGCCCTTTAATGAGATCACTGGATCTGTATCCCATTTCCATCCAGCTGTCTTGGCTCCATATCACTTAATATACTTAGCTAGCAAAACATATCAATCTCAGATTTTAAATAATTAATTGAGCTAGCATCTACAAAAAAATTATATATAGTGTCTATAATGTAATAAAACATACAAGCATTGAATTGAAGCATTATAAAACAAGATATGATGCCAAAACATGGGCCTAGAGAGCCAGAGGTAATGGCCTGTTTATTATAACTCAGGATGGGACAATCAGGAGCTATGACTAATTAATGATGGAGCTAACCTATTTAAATTACAGTGAATAAGGAGATATTAAGTTAGGTATAGGTTTAAGTTAGATATTAAGTATAGTTTCAGAGATAGTTTTGAGGAGTGTCATAGAGGAGGAAAGCAAAGTGGAGGTGGAGAGATGTAGGGGGAGATTAGGGCCGAAGGCATGAGGCCAGAATGAAAGTGCAGAATGCAGCTATCTCGGAAGGTTGTGGGGTGGAGGGGGTTACAAAGAAAGGGACGGGTAAGGCCATGGAGGAAGTTGAAAATAAGGATGCAAGTCTTAAATTCAAGGCATTGCTTGACCAAGACCCAATATAGGTCAGTGAGTACAGGGGTGATGGGGGAAACAATAGTTGAGAGACTTTTAGACACAGGGAGTAAAGTTTTGGATGGCCAGGTTTATGGGAGATAGAACGTGGGAAGTGAGCTAGGAGTGTACTTATTGATTTTTTTTTTCTTTACTTTCAGGCCACTCTGCCTACTGACATGAAAACTAACCAATGATGATGCAAAACTACTTATTAAGCTGTGCAGCAAAAGTAAACTTTGTTTGAACCAGAATCTCAACAATATAACGTTAGCCAATATCTTTTGCAGGATTATAGAAGGTTTATAATAACTCAGTCAGCAGAGGGCATACTCGTGGATTTGAAATAAGTCTAAGTTTGAATAGGTTGTCTGGAGGCATGAACGTGTGTTTCAGCAGATGAGCTACATTTTGTGGGAGAAGACTTACAAATTTCAGCTACCCTTCACATACTCTCCAGAATGGCCTTGCTCTGACTTTAAGGTTACATTCCCCAGTCCTAGGCTGCCTTGGCAGCAGGGAAAGTTTTTCCGTCTTCCCTATCAATTCAATTCAAAATTCTAAAGCCTCAATCAAATCATCCCATAACCTTCTATATTCCAGGAAATAAAAGCTGACTTTTTAAGTCATCTCTCCTTGATTTAACACTCGGAACTTAGTGGTTCAAGAAGGCAGTTCACCATCCCAAGGGCAATTAGGGATAGGCAATAAATGCTGGCCTAGCTGGTGACACCCACATCCCAAGAAGGAATAAATTAAAATAAACACTCTGTGCTGCACTCCTCCCAAGATAGAATATGTATCACTTCTAAAGCATGCTGCCCAGAACAAGTGTAGCAACTTGTCTAACCAGGGCTTTTTTATAGCCATAGCAAAACTTCCTCTCCTCCCTACAACCTTCCAGTTGTGAAGGCTAACATTCCATTCACCATTTGATTATTTTTTTGCACCAGGTTACTTTAGTGATGCACCAGACACATTTTAGTGATGTCAATGAACCCTTAGATTTCTCTGGACTGCCACCGTTCTTAGCTTTCATCTTTAAAAAATAAAAAAGTGAATCTGCATCATTTTGCTGTCCCATTTTGATCCAAAATAGATGACCTCTTACTCAGCCACACCATCTGCAAACATGGATTCCATTTCATTAGAGCATTTATGAAACTTAATACTATTCCTCTGCCTCCGCCTTCATTTCAGAATTAATATTCTGCTATTCAATGTGAGTGTGCAGAATGAATTGGAAACATCTCTATTTCGTATCAGCTGGATTGAAGCAATCTAAGTTGTCTTCCACCTGAGTCTTTATATGTTAAGGGCCTATCTTACTTCCATTCACAGCTGCTCATTCGGACTGAGCCACAGAAACTTCACCAAGGTCGCTAATTCCCATCTCCCAAAGATTGGAGTCTTACTTCCTACTCTTATCCCACTGAAATCCTTACCTATACCTTAAGACAACCTCAAGGTCTTACACTTACCTGAAACAAAAACAGAAATACCAGTAATAGGTGGAGATAACCAAAAGCTGTCACAGACAAAAGAACAAAGAGGTGTTGAAGGTGGTGATATTATCTAAAGGAACATGCTAATTAAGAGTAGAAGACAGGACAGATAAGGTACAGATCCACGTGGGTTAAGTCAGAGACGGAGACAGTCACTGAGAAAGGAAATATGGCTGTGAAAGTGGGTTTTAGTAAACACTTTGTCAAACACCAGGAGAGAAATATCCACCTATTACTGGCTGCTTGTCCCAAACCACCCCCCACCACCCCCCCAACACTGCTTTAAACCAGCTTATATTTCACCTCTTTCCTATTTTTCCTTAGTTCTGTTGAAGGGTCGTGAGGACTTGAAACGTCAACTGTGCTCTCCTTCGCCGATGTTGCCAGACCTGCTGAGTTTTTCCAGGTATTTCTGTTTCTGTTTTTGTTTTGGATTTCCAGCATCCGCAGTTTTTTGCTTTTATCTTAGTGCTTAAGATAATGTAATTTCATTGGGTGGATCATTCACCTCCTTCCCAAGAAAAAAAATTATACTCCAGTGAAATTGTGGCACACTGAAGGATAGTCAATTGGAAGGTTCTTTTCTCATTATCTAGTTCAGATAGAAAAAAACCCCAAAAATTCAGATCAGGTCACGACAACTTTTAGGAAAAAAATTACTACCCAGTGCCTTGACCGGGACAAGCTTTGACAGTCAGACCAATAAGCAACTTCTGCGATGGAAAGAAAAACAAGCTATTTTCTACTTGAATCAAATCTAATTTTGGAACCAGCATTTTTTTAAACTTTGGAGCATAACCTGTGTGTGCAAAAATGCTTCCCGATTTCACTCCTGCATGGTCTGACTCTAAGGATAGTAGAGTCAGGAAGTGTTCCTTTCAATTGACCCAGCTAGGTCAACTGAAACTTTAGACTGGGGTCATTTGATTTTTATTAAATGAGGCTATTGAGACATTACAGAACAAAGTCAGATAAATGGAGTTGAGGTTCAGGCGATCTACTTCAGTGTTGTCCAATAGGATTTCAATGCTTATCAAACTTATGATGATCAAGTCATCATATCCCCCACATACTACAAAATATATGCAATATGGGCACTGTCTCAAAACTGGCAACCTCTGGACCAAGGCCATGCCAGATTTTGGATCTTGCTGGTTTTCAGATCAGACACTTCAGCTCAGGTGGATCACACCTGGGGGTCAAGGGTCGCTCAGACCACAGGAAAAGACAGGCACATAAAGTCAATAGCCACACCATTGCGGCACCCAGCCAAACAAGTGGTACATTATTTTACATAACTAATAATTAAAATTCATACATGGCGGCTTAAAAGTCCAGTTTACAGATAGCCAGGTTTGAGGCATTGTACCTGTATTAATAAAACAAATATACAGTCTTTTGAAAATAGATCTGAGGTTAACCACCAGCAATAAAGATCGGTGCACACGCTGGGGTGGCCAGAACAGCTTCAAAAGGGTTTTACAATCCAACTGTTCACCAAAGCAAGCATGTTGTCTACTTTCAAAAGGATGGTGACAATCTGTTAACTGACTGACACTGTGACAAGCTCTGAAGAGCCATACGCACTCAAAATGTTAACTTGGTTTCTCTCTCCACAGATGCTGTCAGACCTGCTGAGTTTTTCCAGCCTTTTCTGTTTTTTATCTCAGATTTCCAGCACCCGCAGTATTTTGATTTTATGACAGTGTGCTCCAGTTTATTAAAAAAAACCAGGAAATTTCAAGAGTAAACTGTCTTGATCTTATCAGAATTGATATATTAGGGGACTCGGGGAGACAAATCTCTACATATTGGCTCTAATACCTGCTATTTCTGAACACAGTGCCTGGATATTTAATAGACCTTTGGCTCATGGCCAATCTCCTGCAATCACTCCTTTTATACCAAGAATGCTCCACTCCTTTCAATCGCTTGTTTCAACAGACCTATTAAGATGAAGCCTGAACACATTTGCATGTTGCTGCACTGCCCCAGCTTACCAAAATTGCCCATTTCAACCTTGATTGGCAGCAATGCAGTCAACCGTTTTGTGAAAGCTTTCAACTCCCAGCTAAATGCAACTATTTTTCATGTTTCATTGAGGAGGTGGCCACAACTGAGCTATATTCTGATAAAATGTTGCAGCCTGATCAATACGTCATTCCTAACAGCAGCTCAATTAGGAACAGATGACAAATAATGTGACTCTCATCCTCATACTCACCACTGCAACTTTAATGCAACACTGTACTGTGTAGAAGATAAACAGCATCTTGTCTCACCTCATGTGGTGAGTGGCCAGTTTATTGGACAACACTGATCCAACCGAATGGCAGAACGGGCTTGAGGGACTGAATGGGGCACACCTGTTCCTATGTTCCAACTTCAGTAGAGACGAGTCAGTTGAAATTTAAAATGCAGTATGAACACTGCAAATTAATTTCCTCTCTTCCATCTATAGTAGAAACACAGGTGCACGTCTGGTACTTCTACTGAAGTAGTTAAATCGACCAGCTTAACCCACTCCTAAATATTGATTTTTCCCTCATAGTTTTTGTAGCTTGTGGAGCTAACTTTGCATTTCACATTACAACCAACATCTGGTAGCTGTTTACTGATATGTATTTTTTAAATGATTTGAGACATTGTACGACGATAGGCTGAAAATAGTTATAAAAGTTAAACTGGGCTGTCAGTAAACTTGCTAATATATTAATCTGTCAGATATGAATTCTCTCATTTGGCATTAAGGATAGATCCAGCAAGCTAAGGGTGCAAGAATTATGCAACTTTAGGATGGCCTTGCTTTGGATAACGAGAATGGTTCAAAAATTTAAATCAATTAAGGAAACCTCTCAAAATTAAATAAGGTGAGGATAAAGGAGGCAAAGGAGCCTTTTTTATACTCTCTAATTTCAGCCAAGGTTCAGTGATAGCATTTCTGTCCCACATCAGAAACTGGAGCACATAATCTAAACTGACACTTTAGTGCTGCAAGTAGCATCATTCTTTGAATGAGACATTTAACTAAGGCTCCACCTGCCCTCTTGAATGAATTTACAAAATCCAATGTCACTTTTCAAAGATGACCAAAATTGTGTCTCTCTGCCTTGTATATTCCTCGTGTTGGCATTACTAGACTATTGAATATTCAAAAATCCTGAAATCAATGAAGCCAACTGCAATTCTCACTACTACCCTTGGTGGCACTTAAGAAATAGAAGGAGTAGAATATTCAACCCTAGAGCTTGTCGCCATTCAATAAGGTCATGGCTGATCTGATCGTGGCTTTAATTCCACTTTCCTACCTCTTTTCCCCCTGCCCCACCCCAATTAACCTCATTTCCCTTGTACATCAAAAATATATTCAATGGCCCAACCTCTATCCCTCAGAAATCCAAAGATCAACTACCGTCAGGAGAGATTCCTCATCTCCACCTTAAATGAGATATACCTTATTCTGAAACCGTGTCCCTCTAGTCCTAGATTACCCCAACCCGCTAGGGCAAACATCCCCTCAGCATCTACCCTGACAAGCCCCACTCAGAATTAGATCACCTCTCATTATTCTAAACTCCAATGAGTATAAGCGCAACCTGGTCAACCTATGTTAATAAGACAACCCCTCCAGCCTAAGAATGAGCCCAGAAAACCTTTTTTCAACTGCCTCTAATGCAAATATATCCATCCTTAAATAATAGGGCCAAAACTGTAGAGTGCTCCAGGTGTGGTCTCACCAACACCCTGCACAGTTGTAACAAAACTTCTTTACTTTTATAACAAAAACAAAAATAAAAATACCTGGAAAAACTCAGGTCTAACAGCATCTGCGGAGAGGAACACAGTTAATGTTTCGAGTCTGTATGACTCTTCAACAGAACTAAGGAAAAATAGAAGAGAGGTGAAATATAAGCTGGTTTAAGGGGGGGTGGGACAGGTAGAGCTGGATAGAGGGCCAGTGATAGGTGGAGATTGCCAAAAGATGTCATAGACAAAAGGACAAAGAGGTGTTGACAGTGGTGATATTAGCTAAGAAATGTATTAATAGGTGACATTAAGGGTAGAAAGCAGGACGAGCAAGGCACAGATAGCCCTTGTGGAGGGTGAGGTGGGGGGAAGGGATCGAAATAGGCTAAAAGGTAGAGATAAAACAATGGATACATTTAAAAATAATGGAAATAGGTGGGAAAAGGAAAATATATATAAATTATTGGAAAAAAGGGGAATGGAGGAGAGAGTTCATGATCTAAAGTTGTTGAGCTCAATATTCAGTCTGGAAGGCTGTAAAGTGCCTAGTCGGAAGATGAGGTGGTGCTCCTCCAGTTTGCGTTGAGCTTCACTGGAACGTTGCAGCAGGCCAAGGGCAAACATGTGGGCATGAGAGCAGGGTGGTGTGTTGAAATGGCAAGCGACAGGGAGGTCTGGGTCATGCTTGTGGACAGACCGAATGTGTGCAACACCACCTTATCTTCCAACTAGGCACTTTACAGCCTTCTGGACTGAATATTGAGTTCAGCAACTTTAGATCATGAACTCTCTCCTCCATCCCCACCCCCTTTCCCATCTCTCCCTTTTCCAATAATTTATGTATATTTTTCTTTTCCCAGCTATTTCCATTATTTTTAAATGTATTTCCATCCATTGTTTTATCTCCACCTTATAGCCTATTTCGATCCCTTTCCCCCACCCAACCCCCACTAGGGCTATCTATACCTTTCTCGTCCTGCTTTCTACCCTTAATGTCAACTATTAGCACATTTCTTAGCTAATATCATCACCGTTAACACCTCTTTGTCCTTTTGTCTATGACATCTTTTGGCAATCTCACCTATCACTGGCCCTCTATCCAGCTCTACCTGTCCAACCCCCCCCCTTAAACCAGCTTATATTTCACCTCTCTTGTATTTTTCCTTAGTTCTGTTGAAGAGTCATACGGACTCGAAAAGTTAACAGTATTCCTCTCCACAGATGCTGTCAGACCTGCTGAGTTTTTCCAGGTATTTTTATTTTGGATTTCCAGCATCCGCAGTTGTTTTGCTTTTTCCCTTACTTTTATACTACATCCCCTTTGCAAGGCCTCCATTCTTTGGCCTTCCTAATTACTTGGTGTACCTAAATGCTAACATTTTGTGATTTATGAACAAGGACCTCAGGTCCCTCTGCAATATAGCATTCCACAGTGCCTCTCCATTTAAAATAGTCTGCTTTTTTAATCTTCCTACCAAAGTGAATAACCTCATATTTTCCCACATTATAATCCATCTGCCAAATTTTTGTCCGCTCAAATTATCTATATTGTTTTGTAGACTGTGTCCTCCTCACAACTTGCTTTTCCACCTATTTTTGTATCAGCAGCAAATTTGGCTACAATGCACTCTATCCCTTCATCCAAGTCATTAATATAGATTGTAAACAGCTGAGGCACCAGCACCGATCCCTGTGGCGCTCCATTCGTTAGTTTGCCAACCTGAAAATGGCTCATTTATCCCAACTCTGTTTCCTGTTAGTTAACCAGTGCTTTATCCATTCTAATATATCACCTCCAACACCATGATCTCTCATCTTGTGTAATAACCTTTAATGTGGTACCTTATCAAATGCCTTTTGCAAATCTAAATACACATCTACTGATTCCCCATTGCCCATCCTGCTTGCTACATCCAAAGAACTCGTCAAACAAGATTTCCCATTCATAAAACCATGCTATTCACAGTGCATAGAAATGATTTGGAATTGAGACCAGAAACACCACTAGCAAAGTCCACAAATATCAATGCTTGGCTGTACTCTTATTTTCTCAATGTTCTGCTACTACTTCCTTAATTGATTCTAGACTTTTTCCAATGACAGAAGTTAGGCTAACTAGCCTATAGTTTCCTGCTTTGTCTCCTTTCTTGAATAAAAGCATTATGTTTGCGGTTTTTCAGTATGCTGGGACCTTCACAGAATCTAGGGAATTTTGGAAGATTACGAACAATGCATGCACCATCTCTGCAGTCACTTTTTAAAAAATCCTTAGATGCATGCCTTGAGGGCCAGGGACTTGTCAGTCTTTAGTTTCAGTTGTTTCCTTAGTACTTTTTTTCTCTAATGCCAGTGATTATTTTATGTTCCCCTCTTCCTATTGCCCCTTGAATTTCTACCATTTGTGGGATGCTTTTATGTCTTCTATCCAATACAGATACTAAATACCTGTTCAAAATTTTTCCTCATTTCCCATTATTAATTCCTAGTCTTCAATCTCCAAGGGACCAACATCTACTTTAGCTACTCTCTTTCCTTTTATACAAATGCAAAGCTCTTACTGGCTATTTTTATGTCTTGCTAATTTACTCTCCTATTCTAATTACTCTTATTTTAATTCCTCTCTATTATTTTAGGCATCCTTTTCTGGTTTCTAAAAGGTTCCCAATCTTCTACCCTACCGCTAATCTTCACATCATCGTACATCTTTTCTTTCAGCTTGATACTATCCTTAACTTCCTTAGTTAGCCACAGATTGTTCTTTCTTCTTGTAGATTCTTTCTTTCTCAATGGAATATATTTTTGTTGAGAATTAAGAAAATGTTTCCTTAAATTCTTACCACTGCTCATCTACCATCTTATCTTTTAACCTATTTTTCCAGTCTGCTTTAGCTAACTCAGTTTTCATATATTTATAGAACAGTCAAATCGAAAGCACAGTTTTAACCCAGGAATTTTCTGCTCTGTACTGCTGCTCATCATACCATGTGGCACATTTCCCCACTAGACTACAAGGAAAACCTAATTTTTGGATTGTTACAGAATGTTAAATTACAGGACTCTAGAGAGCTGTCCTTATGTACAGGAATCATAGCTTTGTGCTGGAGAGAATGAACCAACATACATGAAATCAATCTGATCCAAAGTTGGTCCGAATACAAAGAAAACATGGAATGCTCAAGACTGATACTCATATCGTAGTGACGAGAGCCAAAATCTAATGGATATATTTTCTGTAGTACAGAACGTGCTGCCATTTCAGGAAAGTATATAGATTTACCATCACCGCTTAGGACTTTGCCTCCTGTGTACACATCCCAAAATCTACTTATCATTACTGCTGCCACAAATTTTGTTGCTCTCAGCAATTTATTCACCAATATTCACAGGTCATGATACGCATTTTGGAGGTAATTGCCTTATATTCACTTCCTTAGTCTCTCAGATCTGTGTTTGCCCACATTAATTGCCACTTGTTACTCAAAGTCCTCCCAATTTATGAAGATATTTGGTTTGGTTCACCATTTCCCTATCATTTGAACCCCGCCACCAAACCACCCTGCCCCAACAACCCTCAACTTAATTTGATATTTGCAAACTTTGTTAATAGTGCTTGTCTCAATTCCAAATCATTTATATGCACAGTGAATAGCAATGACCCCAGGCCTCAAAAGCACAATTCTTGTGACCCTTTGCCATGTCAGAGCTCCATTCATGCACACTTTGTTTTTATTATTTAAGCTAATTTATAGTCAACGATTGAGGTAAGGAAGATGCTAATTTCGCAGCATAAAGTGCACCACCTTCCTGATGAACTGTACAAAAACAAGGTTGAAAGCAAAGCACATCTTCGTGTTAGATTGTTAAATCTGCAGCAGCACCAAGGAAACTGTGTGCTCTGAGGTCATAGCATCATTCATAGATTCCTAAGAGAGATTCCACCAAACCACGAAGCAAAACTATTCAGAAAAGCAGGTAACGGTTGAAGTGTCAAGATTCACATAACCAGCAAGTAACCCATCATGGAAGGTAGATACCACATGCTTAACAACATTACGTTGTTACCTTAATACTGACTCCACTTCAGTGCAAGTGGAGCTTGCCAGCTCAGGCCTGTTACTTTAACCAATATTCATTGGAGATGTGGATGAAACTGCGAATGAGCATTCACCTTCATCATCTGATACTTTATGTTATGTATAATGTTTTATTAATGGTGTGGAGCAAATGGTTCACTCATCAACTCAACACTGGAACACTAATTACTCAGTTTTCAAACCTGCCAGAGTAGTCAGCCAGAAGTTCAAAGTATTTTCCTTTTCCCTAAAATTAATACAGAAATTATAGCTAACAATTGGAGTGCAGCATTTCTATAGCTATTCCATTTAAATACCACGACATACTCCACTTGCCTACCCTGAACACTTCAGTGATGTTGGGACTATATATTACATTTTTGCTAATACAGCAGTGCACTACCAGTTACTAAACCATGAGTACTAAGCTATTATGTTAGTTTCATCACTGGGATTCATAATTAGCAGGCATGAGTATGCAGTTTGTTTCACTTCCATGGCTTTAAAATCCAGGAACCTAAAATAAAAGCTAATACAGGTCAGTATAGACAACCATGAAACAGGACATTCCTTCACTCTAATTCTTAACCAGAGCAGAACAGTTCTTATTTCTTACTTCACCAAAGATCAGGAAAATACTCCCCCCACCCCACCTCTCACATTTGGGCCTGGAGTTTTAGTGCATTTTTGCCAAAAATTATCATAGAATTTTAAGTACAATTTGCATTAGTTACAAAAATATTGTGTTGGAAGCAGGTCTCCACTCCCAACCTCCTGCCTAAATTAATCACCATAGGGAGTTTCTGCTAATTACACTCACCTGCAGGCCTTAAGGGAGGCTTTAAAAATTAAGCTGGCATTATTTTTAAGTGCAAGTACACCAAAGGATACTTTCAAGGTTCTGATTCAATCTTTGTTTCAATTTACTAAGAAACTGGCTGCACGAAAATGATCTTATATATTCTTTAAAAGTGAATTCCAATAATTAAACATTTTTGATGAACAGTCATGACCTGAAATGTTAATGGTTTCTCTAAACGGAAGCTCTCAGACCTGAGTATTTGAAGCATTTTTTGTTTTTATTTCCAATGCTTTAAAAACAGATTGCCCTGAGGTGGTAGACTGTGATTAAAATATTTTTTGTGATAAACACATTTTCAGCACTTTTAATCACACTAAGTTATCATTCTCAAAGATATGATGGAAAAAAAATTAAAACAAAAATTATTTTGGCTTCAAATGCTATCCAATTGCACTAGCTCATGGCAGATCTAGCATTTGGCGATAGGCAAACATATTTAAGTGGGAACCAGGGAGGGACGGATGGGGAGTGTGGAGAAAGCTTTTCAAAACAGGCGCAATTTGCAGGGGAATCGCTGCTGCGCCCAAAGCGGAAACTCTATACCATGATCCCTAAATTTAGTAACTTATGCCAAATATCACCACCATCTGAGCTGGCATATTCAATATGGTGCCCCAAGCTATAATGTGGTTGATATCAATGTTTTAGTTCAGCCAAGTAGAAATATTGTTAAATCCAACAATGGACAAGACAACTAAAAAAAAAAATCACTGCATGCAGTCTGATTAAAAATGATAAAGTAAGCAGTGTTCCCACAGAATCAGGGCACTTGTTTCGCCCAATTCTGGCCATTATAAAATATACCTAGTAACCATGGGCCAGTTAAAAAGAACCCAGCTATATTAGAAAAACACACTAGTTGTACAAAGTGGGCTCAGGCTGCCAACGAAGGTCAGTAACTTGAAAAAAATGTTTTTGGCTTGCAGAACAAAATAAATGAAAACCACAATATAATGTCCCTGACCTCACATGCAAGAGGGAAACTCTTTCAAGTTCAATACAACTAACAGCTTGTCTCTATTTAGGCTTGTTTTAGATCTAGTCTGCACCAGCACACATGCATCCCCCCTTCGCGTTGCCTTAAGTTACACTTGAGCTCTTTGACTCAAAAGGCCTGGAAGAGATTAAGTGCCCGACCGCAAACAAAGTCCTGGCACACACTTAAGCCTGTCTGGGATACTTTGGCAGTGCTACGCGCAGACTTGCAAGCTGTGGGCCCACACAGGGAAAGCAGGAATAAAAATTTACATGGGCACACCAAGGTGCTATAAACAGTTCCCTAAAGCAAACAGATGCTCTTCGACAGATGTGGAACGTTTCTCAGGAAGATATTCTTCCTCCACCATATTCTACCAGAGTCCTTATAGCTATTACCTCTGAAGGTGACGACATGCAATGGAACAGACAGCAACAGTGACTAAGCACTCAGTTTTGCAATCAAAGCAGCCAAACAACGGCCAAGTGTTAAACCTGGTGCATTTATTCATTCGCTTGTAATGTTCATAAACCTACCTAGGGAAGGCGAGACAAATTAGTAAGATGAAAAACACACTGATGGATTATTACAGGCTTAGTGCTGTGGCAAAGGAAGAGTTAAAGCTACTCTGCAGTTTGGGGCCCATAGTGGTCGTTAGGTCAACACTTGTTAAGCTTCAAAGAGTTTATGTCCTCCCAGCCTGACCTGCTCAGTGATCTGCACACTGTTTTGATTTAGCTCCCGCCAGTCAGAGACTAGCGCAACAAAATACAGCAATCTGCTCAGTTAAAAATTTTCCACAAGGAATACTACAAAGTTTGGCTGGACAGCTAAAAAACAAGTCAAGCATTACCTGCAGCAAAGCTCACTTACCATAGCGAGGATCAAGCCTTGGGTCCAACCAAGAGGTGGTCTTGTTTTTGTGGTTTATGTAGTAAATCTCCCCATCTGGGGTAATGCCTTGCTCCCAGCCATCGGGAAGTGGGCCTGAACGAAAAGTAAAGGAATTTATGGTGGGCTGCTAAAAGTGAAATATTGCAAGCTCAACAATTACATGGCTACCAGAAAACAATATAAAAAAACCCCCCAAAAAATGAAAGTAAATTTGTTTTGACATAAAAAACAAAACAAAGAAACCAACTCTTGCTAAATAAATCTTTTAACTTGTGTTTTTTTGCAAAGATCTTGCCTGCAACAGTACAGGGAAAATCACTAGAGCATAATCTTGCTGGAATTAATTCATATATAGTTTTGAGACTTGCAATATTCTATTCAGATGCAGCCAGTAAATGAGCCCAATGGACCGGACATAACTAAGATTCAAATATTCCCCATGTATTCAGCAAAGGGAGGTTGAGGGTAAGAAATATAACTACATTAGGAAATGTGTAGTTATTAAACAGGGTAGAAAACTGATGGCTGTAAGACCTTAGTGTCAAATGTTAACCTTTTAATAAGCACAATACAATAGTGCATTCTGCTAGCTTAGCAAAGATGTCCCCTCCCACTTGATTCACCCACATGGGGAATTCTCTGATAAGGTGCCAACTGGTGGACTTGTCGTAACTTGGGAAGTAGGGCTGGTGGGGAGAAAGGAGAAAAGTGAACCCACAAAGGAATTGTTCACCCATAACTGTTCTAGTCAGTTAGGTGCCTGCTATCCCATAAATTGAGAGGGTGGGCAATTGAAGTAGGTGAGAGAGCAAGGCAGGGGGTGGTGGTGGTGGGGTGGGGTGGAAGGTGGTTTGAAGTTTTTTTCTCTTTTTTAGAAAACGTTCATCAGAAATTGGTTATAACTTTATTTTTGTCAAGCATAATAATGCTACTGGTACTAGAAAATTCACAGCTCAGAATTTTTAAGCTAAGCTCTTGTGTACTTTGCTGAGCAGTTAATGTCACTAGGTATGCAAATTTTGCTGTAAAATGCTTCCATTCTTAATACTGTCATAATAGTCGAGTGACACATATGTTATTAGCTTGACTATGTATGAGAAGCAATTGTTTGAGCAAACAGCACTCAAACAAGTAAAAACGTTGCAATTAGCCCTCCACCAAAGCACCTAAAAATGACATGCAAGAATACAGGGTTGTTCTGACCAAAAGGTTGGTTAGTTTATCCAGATGAGTTATGCAAAATCAGTAAGATACCAGAATTCAATTACTGGCCTGTACCAAACTGGATGATTGCAAAGTGGCAATAAAGGTCTATAATTGATCTGTGCCCCTGGGTAAGGGAGGGAGAGTATGAATGTCCACCCAATGACTCCTACTTGAAGTATGGATGTATAGAAAAAAAGTTAAATTCAACATAGTTAGGATATCCCATTGGACCTGCCAATTTCACAGAATCACAGAATTGTTACAGTGTAGGAGGCGGCTATTTGGCCCATCATGTCTGCACCAGCTCTCTGAAAATTTTAACTTAATGCCAATCTCTTGCCTTTTCCCCGTAACCCTGTTTCTACTTAAATAATGTGCAATCATCCAATGAACTCTTGAAGGCGTCGATTGAACCTGCCTCCACCACATTTCCAGGCAGTGCATTCTAAACCCTAACTACTTGCTATGTGAAAAAGCTTTTTCTCACCACGCATTTGCTTCATTTGCAAAACACTAAAACTGTGCCCTCTGGTTCTCAATCCATTTACGAGCAGGAACAGTTTCTCCCTATCTACTCCGTCCAGACTCCTCATGATTTTGAAAACTTCTATCAAGTCTCCTCTTGGCCTTCTCTCCAAGGAAAACAGTCCCAACTTCTCCAATCTTTCCTCATAACTGAAGTGTCTCATCTCTGGAACCATTCTTGTAAACCTCTTCTTCACTCTCTCCAATGTGTTCACATCCTTCCTACAGTATGGCACCCAGAACCGGACATATTACTCTGGCTGAGGTCTAACCAGTGTCTTATATAAGGTTATCATAACCTCCCTGCTCTTGTACTCTATGCCCCTATTAATGAAGCCTGGAATATTGTATGCTTTAGATACAACTCTAACTGCCCTGCCACCTTTAAGGTACATATACACCCAGGTCTCTCTGCTCCTGCAGACTCTTTAAAATAGTACGCTTTAGTTTATACTGTCTCTCCACGTTCTTTGTACCAAAGTGTATCACCTCACACTTCTCCACATTGAACTTCATCTGCCACCTATCTGCCCACACTACTAATATGTCAATGTCCTTTTGAAGTTCTACACTATCCTCCTCACAGTTCACAATTCTTCCAAGTTTTGTCATCTGCAAATATGAAATTGTCCCTTGCACACCGAAAAATACCCATTAACCATTACGCTGTTTTCTATCTCTCAGTGAATTTTGTATCCATGTTGCTACTGTCCTTTTTATTCCATGACCTATAGCTTTCCTCATGCATTAATAAGTAACAAAACATGAGGGCATCTAGTGTCAAAAGAACAAGGAAGAATTGGGGAAGTGTAAATACCTCTAAATTTGGAAGTAACAAAACACACATCACGCACACTAGCGGGCTTAGGGTTTCTTACCATTCATGGAATACTAGCCCCAGAAAGTGAACGGAATTATACCAAACACACACACATCCACAAGTCAGTCTGAGTCAATTTCTGTGTAACAGATTCTAGTGGGTCACTTCGGTAGCTCAGTCTAAATTACTCCTGGAGAAAAACTATTCTAACATTCAAGGCACCAAGGAGCAGATCGTCTGCAAATTGCAGTTCAAATGCTGTAAACATGGAACAACCAGTGACTAGTTCCACTGGCATGATCATATTGGAATCATGTGTTGCTCAGTGACACAGAGTTTAATTGAAATGAGTTCCACCATAGTCCGTGAGAAAAGGGAAGTAGAAATTTAAAATTGTCAGTGAACCTTTATATAACTGTTTCTGGCCAAAAATAAAGAGAGAACCAGAAACAAACAGTGAAATTGGTATTACCATAGCACTTCAGGCATGCCTTCCTTTTGCCCCAGAGGATTCCACCCCAACACACCCTCAGCCACTGTGGCTGATAGAGTCCTCGACCATGTCCAATCTATTTCACACACCACCTCTCATTCCTTCCTCTCTCTCCCAGAACTACAACAGGGCTTCCCCCCGCTGCCTTGTCCTTACCTTCCACTCCCCCAGCCTCCATATTCAACCATTTTTGCCATCCTCAGCGTGATGCCATATCTTCCCTCTCCCCTTTCAGCATTGTGAAGGGACGTTTCCCTTTGTGACATCCTGATCTACTCCTCAGGTCACCCTCAACAACTCCACCCTTTCTAATGGTACCTTTCCATGCAAAGCCCACCCTTTTAACTACTGCCCTCTCACTGTTCGAAGCCCAAAACACTCCTAGATGAAACAGCGATTTATTCAGAACCACAGAACCATAGAAAAGTTACAGCAGAGACAGAGGCCATTCAGCCCATCATGTCTGAGCCAGCCATAAAAAGAGAAAAAAGCAGCTAGCTGTTCATTTTAATCCCACTTTCCAGCACCCTGGTCCATAGCCTTGTAGGTTACAGCACTTCAGATGCATAACCAGGTACCTTTTAAATGAGCATTTCAGACTCAACCACCAGTTTAGACAGTGAATTCCAAATGCCCACCACCCTCTGGGTGAGAAGGTTTTTCCTCATGTCTCCTCTAATCCTTCTACCAATCACCTTTAATCTATGCCTTCAGGTAAATTACCCTTCAGCTAGGGGAAACAGGTCTTTCCTGTCTACCCTATCTAGTCCCCTTGATTTTGTACACCTCAATTAGAACAGAGGCGGCTGAGGGGTGACCTAAGGAAAACAACTCTAGCCTATCCAATTGTTCTTCATAGCTACAATTTTCAAGCCCTGGCAACATTCTTGTAAATCTCCTCTGCACTCTCTTCAGAATAATTGTCCTTCCATAATGTGGTGACCAGAACCATACACAAAATTCCAGCTGTGGCCTAAGCAACATTTTATACAGCTCCAGCATTACATCCCTGCTTTTGTATTCAATACCTCATCCAATAAAGGAAAGCATTCCATATGCTTTCTTTACCACCTTATCCACCTGTCCTGCTACTTTCAGAGACCCTTGGACATGCACTCCAAGGTGTCTTACTTCCTCTACCCCTCTCGATATCCTCCCATTGAGTATTCCGTAGCTTTTTTTGCCCTCTGTAAATTACCTCACTTCTCTGGATCGAATTCCATTTGCCACTTTTCTGCCCACTCAACCAGACCATTCTTATAATTCCGGAGACGAGTTATCCTCTTCACTATCAACTATAAGGCCAGTTTTTGTGTCACCTGCAAATTTCCTAATCATGTCTCCCACATTTCAGTACATTAACATATATGACAAACAACAAGGGCCCCAATACTGAGCCCTGTGGAACTTCACTGGATGCAACTTCAAAACAAAAACATTCATCAATCATTACCTTTTGCTTTCTGTCACTGAGCCAATTTTGGATCCAACTCACCACCTTCTCCTATATCCCATGAGATCTCACTTTTCTGCCCAATCTGCCATGTGGGACCTTGTCAAATGCTTTACTAAAACCCATGTAGACATCTACTGCACTATCCTCATTGATCTTCCTCGTTACTTTTTCTTCTTCAAAAAATTAAATTAGTAAAACACTATCTTCCCCTAACAAAACCACACTGACTAGCCCTCAGCAATCCATACCTTTCTAAGTGACAGTATATCCCATCGCTCAGAACTGATTCCAATAATTTGCCCACCACTGAAGTCTGACTGACTGACCTATAATTTTCTGGCCTAACCCTCGCATCCTTTTTAAATAATGGTATATGTGCAGACCTCCAGTCTTCTGGTACCTTGCCTGTATCTAGTGAGGACTGGAAAACTATCCTCAGAACATCTGCTACTTCCTCCCTGGCTTCCTTTAATAACCTGGGATACAATCCATCCGGCCCTGGTGATTTATCCACCTTCAAGGATGCCAGTGCCTCCAGTATTTCCTCTCTCATTATGCTTATTGTATCTAATATTTCACACTCTTCCTCTTTAACTAGAATGTCTGCATCATCCCTCTCCTTAGTGAAGACAGAGATGAAGTACTCATTGAGAACCCTGCCTATATCTTCAGCTTCAACACACAAGTTAGCATGTATACCTCTAACAGGACCTACCCTATCCTTAGTTATCCTACCTGTACTTTCAATCTAATCTAGTGTATTCACACTTCTTTACATAGGGGAGACCAAATGCAGACTGGATGACCACTTTGTGGAACATCTTTTTCCTGTGTGCAAGCCTGACCCAGAGTTTACAATCACCTGTTATTTAATTCTCCATCTTGCTCCCACTCTGACCTCTATCTTTGGCCTGCTGCAATGTTCCATGTAGTGCAATGCAAGCTTGAGGAATAGCATCCCATCTTTTGACTGGGCATTTACAGGCCTCTAGATTCACATGAGTTCAACAATTCTAGATAGTCACTTCTACCCCCATTTTGTTTCATTTGGCTTTGATAGTTTGGCTTTTTTCCCCTCTCGTTTTTCATATTTTCTATGCTTTGCATTCAGGCAGTAGCCATTCAGGGTCCTGCTACTCACACCTCCTCTAGCCACATCTTTTTTGTATTTTTACATGTCCCATTAACATCCACTTTCACCTTGCATAATTAAATCTGTTTGCCATTTAATATATCCTGCCCTCTACCAAAACAATGATTTTCCCTTTTAATCTTCTCACCACCATCCCTCACCTAATCATAGGGTATTATATTTCTAACTTCTATCAGTTCTGATGAAAGGTCACAGATCTGAAACATTAACTCTCTTTCTCTCTCCACGGATGCTGCCAGATCAACTGAGCATTTTCAGTATTTTGTTTTTATTTCAGATTTTCAGCATCCATAGCATTTTGTTTTTGTATTAAATATAAATTGCTAATAGTTATTGCATTTTGGTTGATAAACGACTGCCTGTTTTAAACAGTGGGAATGGATATATACAGATGCATACCTATAGATACATATATATCTATACATTTACACATATACAAGGCTTCTTACTTTTTTAAAACCATCAGCCTAAATAATGAGGACTGGATGTATATGTTACTGTAAGGCTCACAATTAAGCGAGTTATATTCTCACCTTATGCCTACATGTACACTTTGCAACAGAATCCACTGGACAGCAATAAGGAGCAATACAGATTTGTCCATCCTAACCAAGCAGAGTGAAGACAGTTTGAACTCTAATACTGTCAGTCAGCTCATCCTCTGCTGAGTTGCTCATCGGATAAACTCATTAGGACTACAGGGATAGCTGCAAGTTCTTAATTTCCAGATATAAAAACTTCACCTCCAAGTGACCCACTCTTCAGATGCTTCATGAAACACAACATTCTGAATCTGGCCCATAAGATTTGTAAAAACAACAGCCCATGGTCAATCTCAATTTTCTTGTCTAACCAGTGAGGAACTAACCTATTTCTTCCTATCAGCAGAGTTGAGGTCCTGTAAGGGATACAATGAGCATAAACTTATAGCCTGCTGCTCTGAGAAAACCATCATATGCATGATGTGGATAGAAAGCAACAGCCAGATAAACTATGTAGAAACATGGGTTCACTTCATGCCAGGTTTTATAAACACCACCATGCTGCATCTCAACTCAAAATGTGCCATTAAACCTTTTTTTTAAAATCTGGCTAGACTATCTTTCCTGTACAGAAATCTTAAACTCTCAATTCTTCAAGCTAATATCTAATATTCCATTGCTGAAGGATTACTTCCAATTAAATGATGCCTCAAATTGAAGTTGAAGCACAGACAATTATTAGGCACTAACACATGATATTCTCTAACAATGGGAACACATTAGAAATACATTGTCAACATATTTCGTTATGCTCATTTGTATCTTTGAAAAAATATATAAACAATTGCTTTGACCCCCTTTCCAATTATCTCCCAATCTCTCAAAGGCAGTGAACCATCCTGGAGTATGACAGACTTCACACACCTTACGCAAATGGTTATTCTCCTTGCATGAGCTTAAATGGTAAGAATCAGCAAACTATTGGGCTTTAATGGACATTGACCTCCCTCTGTACTGTGCGTTTCTATCAGCTCATCATGTCTACGTCAGGTCTTACTATCAGACCCGTCCAATTAGGCCCACTTCCCATTCTTTCCCCAGTGCCCTGTAAATTTTGCCTTTTCAAGTATGTATCCCTTTTGAAAACTACTATTGATCAGTTCCCACAGGTAGTGTAATTCTTTCGAGTACAAACACGTTTCCATCTGTTCCTATTCAGATGAAGTTACATTGTTTCATAGTTTGCCATTGTGAGATTTGAACTCTTGATCTTGGGGTTACAAGCCCAGTAACATAACCACTTGGCTATTTAGGCCAAGCGTAACTTTTTCAAGTACAAACCCGTTTCCATCTGTTTCAGATGAAGTTACATTGTTTCATAGTTTGCCATTGTGAGATTTGAACTCTTGATCTTGGGGTTACAAGCCCAGTACCATAACCACTTGGCTATTTAGGTCAAGCCCGCACAGGTAGTATAACTCTTTCGAGTACAAACCCGTTTCCATCTGTTTCAGATGAAGTTACATTGTTTCATAGTTTGCCATTGTGAGATTTGAACTCTTGATAATCTTTTAAATGAAAACCAATTCAACAAAATTGGGATAAATCAGGCACAGCCCCTAAT
Organism: Carcharodon carcharias; assembly: GCF_017639515.1. NCBI lineage: Eukaryota > Metazoa > Chordata > Chondrichthyes > Lamniformes > Lamnidae > Carcharodon > Carcharodon carcharias. The sequence goes on along the minus strand of NC_054477.1, from coordinate 100,296,255 downwards.
TCAGGACAGCTGTAAAACCAAGAACAAAGTTTAAAGGACACTTACAAACTTTAAATCAAAATGTGATTAAAGGGGTCAACAAAACAAAAATTACATTGTTTCATAGTTTGCCATTGTGAGATTTGAACTCTTAATCTTGGGGTTACAAACCCAGTACCATAACCATTTAAGAAGATGTAACTCTTTCGAGTACAAACATGATTCCATCTGTTCTCAGATGAAGTTACATTGTTTCATAGTGAGATTTGAACTCTTGATAATCTTTTAAATGAAAACCAAATCAACAAAATTGGGATAAATCAGGCACAGCCCCTAATTCAGGTCAGCTGTAAAACCAAGGACAAAGTTTAAAGGAACCTTACAAACTTTAAATCAAAATGTGGTTAAAGGGGTCAACAAAACACCCCAGTCCCCGCGGTGGCCACCGAGCACAGAAGGCCTCGAGAGTGTCAGCAGACACCGCGTGCTCCCTCTCCAGGGACATCCGGCAGCGAACGTAGCCGCGGAAGAGGGACAAACAATCGGGCGGGACTCCCCCGTCGATCGCCCGCTGCCTGGACCTGTTAATGGCCAACTTGGCCAGGCCCAGGAGCAGGTTCACGAGGAGGTCCTCCTCCTTCCCGACCCCCTTCCGCACCGGGTGCCCATAGATCAGGAGCGTGGGGCTGAAGTGCAAACAAAACATCAATAAAAGGTTTTTCAAATAACTAAAAAGGGAGTGCAGCCTACAACACCCTATGTATACATGGTCCACGGACTCCACAAGACCGCAAAAAGGGCACATGTCCTGAGAGTCCGTGAACCTATGCATCCTCTTATTATAGGGGACTGCTGCGTGCAACACCCTCCAACCCAGGTCCCCGATAGAAAGGGGGAGGACACCTCCGTAGAGGGCCTCCCATCGGGGGCCTCCGCCACCGGACGGCAACAAGGCACGCCAGGGTGTGTCCGGGTGACGGACAAGGGCGAGAAAATGGAAGGTGTGCAGCAGCAGTCCGTACAAAAAGCCCCTCTTTGCCGTGCCAAAAGGCACGGAGGGCATGTCCCTGAGGCGGTTCATATTGCGGGGCACCAGCACCCGAGGGAGGGTTCGGGGCTTGGGGCCAATGTGGAATTCTGTCTGAACAGAGGAACGTTCAGACGGAAGACCACCGCGCACCTGGGCCACCTCAAGACCCAAAATAGCGTCGGGTCCGAGCACAACCGTTCTCAGGTCTTGGATGGCATCGGCTGCGACCTGGACACTCACAGACGCGCGTCGCGCCAACTCCTGCGGGAGCATCCAGCCCAATCCTCCGCCACCCAGCACGTCCCCGATCCTGGTCACCCCTGCGGCCACAGCCCTCCTCTCCGCCAACCACTGAAAAGGACGGAGGGGCTAAGAAGATGTAACTCTTTTGAGTACAAACACGTTTCCATCTGTTCCTATTCAGATGAAGTTACATTGTTTCATAGTTTGCCATTGTGAGATTTGAACTCTTGATACTCTTTTTGAGTAAACCTGTTTCCATCTGTTTCAGATGAAGTTACATTGTTTCATAGTTTGCCATTGTGAGATTTGAACTCTTGATCTTGGGGTTACAAACCCAGTACCATAACCACTTGGCCATTTAGGCCTTAAGAAGTAACTCTTTCGAGTACAAACCCATTTCCATCTGTTTTTCAGATGAAGTTACATTGTTTCATATTTTGCCATTGTGAGATTTGAACTCTTGATACTCTTTCGAGTACAAACCTGTTTCCATCTGTTTCAGATGAAGTCACATTGTTCCATAGTTTGCCATTGTGAGATTTGAACTCTTGATCTTGGGGTTACAAACCCAGTGCCATAACCACTTGGCTATTTAGGCCAAGCCCGCACAGGTAGTGTATTCCAGGTCTCATCAGCTCTCTGCTTAAACTAGTCTTATTACCCATGGGGTTTTATGCCAATTATCTTGGACTGTTTTCACCTGCCAGTGGAAGCATCAAGCATCCATACATAGAGAGGTCACTGGACAGCAATGAAGAGTGTTGCTCTGACAAAGATTAACTAATTCATTATGCATTAGAGGTGTTATTTAGTCTGTATGGTTCAGTGGGGGGATTGCATGCTGTTTTGGGAATTTCATTACAGGAAGAATGTTAGAGTTTTGGAAAGATCCAAGAGTGTGCTATCAAAGCAGCCCTCACCAACCCTGTGCAAAATTGTCTTTAAACACCACCACCACCCCCCACCAACAACTGGGACTGAAAAGTTGGGTGGGGGTGTGGGTGGGGGAGAAAAGAGAAATCAAGCAGAGGATTTCAACATTAGATAAACTCTTCAGATGATCGCTAGATGATCGATATATGACTACTACTATTTGTTGATTGATGATCAACGTGGTGTGAACATACAATTAGCTCAAGAATTAAGGGATATATTAGAATGAATTATTTAAGCTTTCAGATCATGGGATGCAGATCTAGAGGGGTCAACAGGGGATAGAATATAACACTTTTAAAAATAAATTAGCAAGTTCTTGACAAAGAATGAAAAAAGGCAATGCTGGAATACACAGATCATCAGAAAGCATTTGTGGAAAGATAAACAGTTAACATTTCAGGTTGACAACCTTTCCTCAGAACCCTGGATTTGAAAAGAGCCCATGTTCTTGAAGGAAGTTTGCTTCAATGTATGTGTACTTTCCAAACAATAGACTTCCCTCTACTCTTTCCAACGAAGTATCATGTCCACCTTCCTTTTCTATCCCACTCCTGGTCTAAATTTATAGCTGGGGAGTAACAAGAGCCCATGAAACACTTACTTAAGTCTCTACATCTGAGCAAGGTAAAATGGAAGTTTCCATCTCTCATTTAATATTTAAGTTCTTGATTTCTCCTATCAGTTAGGAGTCATTTCCCCTACCCATCTGAGCAATAAGCCAAGAATTTATGAACTACATTTCCTGTTCCAACTCAAGCTGTCATCTCATCACCTCCAATCCATACTCTCATTTGACAGCAGTACAATCCTGCGCAGCATCTCAACCAGTTCCATTCCCCCCATTACAATTACATACCAATTACCAACCCCCAACACACTACTATATTTCCCCTCTTTGGTGACTTCTCTCCAACATACAGTGATCCGAGTTCTATATCCCCAACAGCCCATTTTACTAGACAATTTTACTTGGCAATGCATGTGGGAAAACATTGCCAATTGGACTTAAGTCATGCAGGGTTGGAGGATAATGGAATCTATACGAAGAAGTGGAGAAGAAGAAAGTTGAAGATTCAAATTGGAGGAGATTGCAAGGAAACAGGGAAGGAAAATTCAGAAACAAACACAGAAAATCCTGGAAAAACTCAGCATGTCTGACAACATCTGTAGAGAGAGAAACAGAGTTGACATCTCAAGTCCCTCTGACCCTTTTTCAGAGCTGGAAAATTCAGATCTGTGGACTGAGGGTTAAGGGAGCTTAGGCATGGAACAGCCAATTATTAAGCGAGAAGAAATACCTTCAGTCTCCTTACGCATGCGCAGACACAGTGCTCTTAAAATTCTGATGATTGCATGACAGTAGATGATGCCGTGAGTGAGTGGTGCTCCATCCAATGATGCAATGATAAAACTGTTGTTTCCCTGCAGCAGCTATTGAAAATTGTGATCTCATATTTTGAGATTCTTTACTGGCCTTCATACTTATAAACTGATAGAGTTCTCTTACATTTTGCATAAGATAATAGATATCTACATGTCCCAATTTCCTTTTCTGCCACACTCTCTAACAATTCTCATAACACAAGCCTGTATTTCCGATCATGTCCCAGTATTGGTGGTATTGATTAAAAAACACATGCAGGATCCAAAACAAAGCAGGGAAGAAAATCAACTTATTAGGAAAACTTTGAACTAATCTATAAGTGACCATATTCTAAAACCCTGAACACCACTACAGCCTTAATGTATATCTTGCAGTTTGCTGCAAACCAAGTTATGAGGTGACAATGATCAAGAGTGGCTAGTAACACTATCTGCCATTTCTTGATGCTCTGTGTCATTTAAAACTTCAAACTTACAATTTAAAAATCAGACTTACATGTCCTCTTAGACAGGTTTATACTTTTTACACCTTTTCATCCACTTACACCCCTCAAAAACAAGGAGAGAGAGAAAGCACGAAAGGGATGGTGGCAAGGGGGGTGGGTGGGGTGGGGGGAACCGACTTCGAAAAATCCTGTGACCCACGTGTAGTCAGAAAAGTGCTTGCGAATGAGTGTATCTGACCACTCATGAGTATGCTGTTGGGTGTTAAGATAGAATGGGCAAGTTCATGGGTAATTCAGTGATGTCTTTCTCTTTGTAAATAAAATCTTGTATGTTTGTTGCAAACATTTTTTTTAATGGTATATGCAGTTTTGTGGGTATTTGAAGCAAAATGATTACTTAAACATTGAATGTTTGCAAGGATTCAATTAGTTGCCTGTGTTTGCAAATTAAGTGAACCTTTCTGTAATGAAGAGATTGAATTTAAAGACTTTCTTTCCAATTGTTTTTTTTTAGTGAATACAAGAATTGAGCCAGTGATAGTGATATAAATTGCCTGATTACATTTGTGAGAAAAGCAACTAAAGTCGATTGCTTCAAATACAATTTTTAAAAAAATGAGCAGTACACTGAGCACGTGCAAAAGATAAAACATTATAGATGATCAATTCAGAAAACCAATGCTTAAAATGTTAATTAGTGCTAGTTCTTTCAAGGTCAATAACAATACGCATTGACAAATATATAAGAGCACCACACGTACAAACAAACTTCAGACGTAAACAGAATCTACAACCTTGCTTTGAAAACTGACATCAAAATTTTCTCTTAAATCAAAGTCAGATCTCAGAACATTTTTGAATGAAAACTGAATTACTTGCATGGAATACTTTGAAATTACAATCCAAACAGACCATTCAGCCCACTCACAACCAGTCCATGTTGGTGCTTATCTGCCATGAACAGCAGTTATCATCCTCTCTCTCCATATCCTTTAATTCTCTTTTCCTTCAACCATCTATCTAGCCTATTCTTAAATACTGACACAAGAGTCTGCTTTGATCACCAAGTCTGGCAGTACATTGTACAGCTTCACAGCCCCCTGTCCCAAATTTCTTTCATTTAATCGTGTATCAATATCCATTTCTTCTGGACCCCTCAATCACTGGAAACCATCTGGCTCTATATATTTTATTGCTTCGTAAATTTAAGTATCTTTGATATCATCCCATAATCTCATCTGCTCCAACAGAAATAGATCCAATATTTCATGTCCTTCTGAATTTGTATTCCTTCATACAAGGTCATGTCCTAGTAAATCTGTGCTGTACCCCTATCATCATCTCCCTATAGTGTGGAGTCCAAAATTACACACAGCACTCCAACTATTAGTCTTGCTATGGTTTTAAATAGATTACATTTTGATTTTCTTATTCTGTACCTCACGTCATAAAACTCATCATACAGTTAGTTTTATTTGTGGGGTGGGGAGGCGGTGGGGCTTATCCACTTGACATGCTGCTTTTCACAAAGAGATAAAAACAAAAAACTGTGGATGCTGGAAATCCAAAACAAAAACAGAATTACCTGGAAAAACTCAGCAGGTCTGGCAGCATCGGCGGAGAAGAAAAGAGTTCACATTTTGAGTCCTCATGACCCTTCAAAAGAACTGAGAACAACAATTCTGTTGAAGGGTCATGAGGACTCGAAACGTCAACTCTTTTCTTCTCTGCCGAGGCTGCTTTTCACGTCTTGTGAACCCAAACTCTCAAACGCCTCCGTTCTTCCACATCACCCAGCCTTCCCTACCCAAAACTATTTTTTTTTAAAAAAAAGGTACCTGCTCACATTTACTGACACTGAATTCCATCTGCCTTTATTTAGCCATTCCATCATCTTGTCAATATCACCTTGACCTCTCCTAACTTTCAGAATTACTTACTATCCCTCCTATTATAGTTTTGGCTGCAAATTTGAGCACCACTCTGTCTAGCTCTATATCTATAATCACTGATGAACACTGAACAATGGTCCCAGAACAGACACCTGTACAATGTTGAAAGTTGAGTTATTTTGTGGCCAAAGGAAGGAAGCTAGACAACTCAAAATTTAGTTAATGCAAAGCACTTGCAAAGGTCCTTTTTTTTCAGTGAAAACGGTACAGTCATTAAATCCATGTTCTGTATTTATTAATGCTCTATAGGGAAACATATGCACCTTTAAGCCAATCTTCTTTAATATGCTATCAATGCACTTCTTATGCCATACTTGCCAAATTAAATTCTACCTATAACTACCAAGCTGGTGACCATATTTCAAAATAGTATTGAAACTTTCCTCTAGATACTTCTGTCAGTCATTCAGCACATGGAGTATAACAACTGTTCTGCTAGGTGTTTTTAAAAAAAACTGTTCAAACAGACACATTAAAATTTACATCCACCATTAAACTAAAGAGTGAATAGGCTAAATTCTCATTGTAGCACTCCCAAGCATTAATTCCCGAAATTAGGAAGATTAGAAGGATGGCATTCTGAAAAGAGATCAAATGGGCAAAAAAAGCCCTTCATCATGTGAGCTTATGAAATGGTCAAGTGGTTGCTACAACTGCTCTTGCTTTGCAGTAAGACAAAATAATACATTTGGAAAGAGTTTGGGAACTTGTTTTACAAGTGTTGCTTCTCCCTCCATCTTATTCATTACCTTATCCACCCACTCCCGCACTCTTTCCAGCATTGCTTCTCTTTGCTTACCTGAAGACGTTGTGTTCATTAAGTTCTGCTGCAGAGACACTGGGCTGGCAGGAGTTGTTGAATTTAACACAGACATGGGTTTCCTTGGATCTTGCCATGTTGTCGTCTGTTCAATGTGACTATAATAAAAGAGAAAAAAAATCAGACAAAATGTTCGATGTGGACATTTCCTACCTCAAAATCAGAACGGAATGATTTTTCTGCTTAACTAACACAAGTTTACAGTTATCTATTCTATCTTAAAATTAATACTGGCTCTAAAATATTGCCAGAGCTCCTCAGTATGCAGTTCTGTCAAAAGCACATTGGTAAAGTCAAATCAGCTGTGTTCTGTGGGCCCCAGAGCTACCAAAACACTTACAAGAATAAAACAAAAAATTAATTTTTCAGTAAATTCCATACACACTACGGATGTCCAATTAATGAGTTTGTCTCAGAAAGCTTTTTCAACACGATCAGAAGGTTATTTATATGAAGCCTACAGTAAATTATATTTAAATATTAACTTTGGTGAGAAAGCAGCAAATAGAGATGAACATATCCATAGGTACGATATCAATTAGAACAATATTTGAAGAAAGGTGAATCTTGTGTTTTAAACCAGTCTCAGACCACTTTCAAATTTTTTAAGCAATGTAAATCATCACAGACAGCAATGGAAATGTGAAATGGATGATCAAAATAGTGAATTGCCCAGATTTTTTAAATTATAGATTTAAATATTGATTATAAAAATTTTAAATGTTCTCAAAAAGAATCCAAAATTTTGGTGTGTTTTATGATTGTCATATTTGCATCCATTTTGCTTCTCTCATTCTCCCAAGTCTGGTTTCTCCCTTTTATTTAGGTAGATTGAATACATCCATATAAAAAATAAACCCAAGAACACATGCAAATACAAAAAGGAAAAAATGGTCCTCGAACCTGATTATCCCACACTTTCCATGTACAAAATTTACTTTAAATGGGTGGTTAAAGTCCATAATAATCTTCTGTGTGTCTGTTTTACATAAAACTTCATTTTTAATAAAGCGAACCTAACAAGCCACTTCACCATTTAGCTTTCCCTGCTAGCCTCCAGGCTATCATTTTTGTCAACCCCTTCCCAGGCCTACAATACTGGAGCCACTGCACTAATGGAATATGCAATTATCTCAGTATATACTCATCCCTAAACAAATACTTGCCCAGTTCTTCAAAACATGCAGTCACAATTTAGCTGGGGCTAAGTTACATAAATCCAAATTGAACAGATCCTATGGATCTTTTATTGTTATAATAGAATTGCTGTCGCTGGACAGAGCGAGGCATGAACTGCAACATATCAAAGTGGCAGGCTATCATTTCCTCAGGGCAACAAATGTGACCTTGCCCACATTCCAAAAACAAATAAACATACAGCATTTCAATGGGTGAGTAGGACTGCATTTGATGAGTTCTGATTAAGATGACTAAATCTTGCACTGTGCTGTGATTCATTCTCTTGAACTCCTCTATAGTCTGAAAGAGATGTGCTTTTGTCAAATGATGAATTTTGTAGTATAATCTAACATACCCACATCCTTTTTATCTGCTCACCACAATCAAATTACAAACAAATGGACCCTCACCTTGTGCCAGGTTAATGTTTACACTTTACTGAATTTTTAAAAAAAAATATAAAACTCTCCATTGCGGAATACTTGATCATTCATTCTGTAACTCTTGAAAATTAACTACATGCCATTATCCTCCAGGTGCAATTAGTTGTTTAATCCACTGGGGAAGTTAAAAATTGTAGAATTTGCTCAATGAGTAGTCTGACTAGTTCACAGGACTGCTGAGGGTGAAGGTGGCTGCGTTACAAAATTTAAATAGATATGCTCAAAATGTTTGTCCATTACTTGCATACCACAGAACATGAACCACACCAGTGGCATGCATCTTAACAACTGAGCCCCACACACTGAAAAGCACAAAACTGCAGCATATCACATTTCATTTATATCATTTCATTTATAATAATGTGGTAAATGTAGTGAAACATTCCAAGGTGTGTTATCACAAAAAAATAATTGATGCCAATCTATATTAGGATATAGTAGGGCAGACAACCAAAGCCTTTTGTCAAAAATATTGGTTTCGAGTGTCTTAAGGGAGGAGAGAAGTGGAGAGGTTTTGGGAGGTAATTCCATAGCTCAGGGCTAGGCGTCTGAAGGGATAACCAATTGTGAAGCAATTAAAATTGGGGATGAGCAAGAGGCCAGAATTGGAGAAGTGTAACTGTCTGAGAGGTTTGTACAGTGGAGAAGAGGTCACAAAAATGGAAAGAGCAAGGAAGAAATTTAAAAATCAGGTTGTTGCTGCACCAAGACTCAATATAGGTCAGTGAGCACAGGGTTGGTGGGTGAACAGAGTTGTTACTGAGTTCTTCACACAAACTTACCAATCACATGCTGATGAAAAGATAATAAATACTCTGGGTTATTTTTATTGAAAACTCAATACTATATACAAGTTACAGGAGAATGCTACATACACATCTTAGTAGGGAACTCCTACTGCTGTGTCACATGCTGCATGACATCACTCCCTGTTGTGATAATGCACACTCACTATTTACATATTCCATTAAAGCAATATCACTACATCTCCCTTTTTCCTTAAAAAGGACGTTACACAAGAATAAATACGTGTAACATAACAGAATTGCCATCAACACTAGTTACATAAAAGTTACTGCCATCGATCATTTAGGAATTGCTAAAACTTATTAATAGTTTACTAATATGCTCTGACCTAAATAGTTAAGCTCTTCTAAGATCTAGAATAATCATTACAGTGTTCTTGACTCGTCAATGTAGACCTATGGGTATCCTACAATTAGTGCTGTGCCGGTTGTCTTTCTAGTGGTGTGCCACAATTCCACTCAGACCTCACCCGCAAATGTGTTCCCATGCTATTGGAGTACGACAGTTGGACACTTCCCTTAGATGACATCTGTTCTTCCCAATGTCACTCCAATAGGTGTTGTGACTTTATATGATCTCGGTTCACTGTAAATCTTAGACACCTTTGCAGAGAACAAGGTTCCCTCTGTTGGGTGAATGACTCAAATATTTTGTCCCACATGTATGCTAGGCAATTCTGCATTCACATGTTGATCGAGTGTAGAATTAATCTTCTCCAGTAGGCTTTCCTGCACTGATGCAAGACTGGATGATTGAGCAGCATAGTGTGTGAACTTCAGTGCTGGTGTGATACCATATACATAGGCCACACATCCCAACAATTGGCTGATTGATTCAAACAGCAGATATCTTCAATGCTCATAACAGGCAGAGTATAGACCATACTTGCAATTCAAAAAAAGTGGTTGTCAGATGTGATTCCGCAATTGGGCAGCACTTGAACAATCCCAAGTGCAGTAATAGCTACACTAACAACCAATTTAAAATAATCAATTGAGCTTGTAATGTGGCTCACTTATGCTTCCTAGAAGCAACGTACATCAATGCAGAGATGTGTTCTCTGCAAACAAAAGAAATACTTTCAAGCCTTGCACAATTTTTGAATTACAATAAGTCCTTACTTAAAAATTACAGCTGCATTCCTGAAAATCATGACCTTAAGTGAAACAACTTTAAGTGAATCATGGATTCCCATGAGAGTCAATGTTAAAGCTGGAATTAGGTTCTTTCAGATATTTTTCACTCAGAGAAACCAACATCTAAGTTGAAATACTGTACCATACATGTACAGCATTGTGCATTCCTAGCTGAAATAACTTGCAAAATAGATGACTGAGTTCCAAGATGGCCACTAAGTCCATGTGCAATTCCCATTCTCTGCCACACAAGGACAGATGTTGCGTGGAGGGTCAGTTTGATGAGCTGCTTGAAGACTTTTGGACTCTCTCCCTGCCTTGATTTAGTCTCTGCATGCTTCGACAAAGTCTCTCTACATTTGGTGCCTTCCCAAATGAACCTTCTTCCATCTTGGTCAGTCACCAGGGGTTGGAGATATTTGACCTCTTCAGGGGTGCTTTGAGGGCATCCATAAAGCATTTCAGTGAAAGTGGCTTGAGTGATTTAGCACCTCAATGCTGAGCGTGTTGGCGTGGGGTATTGTGTTAAATTCTAGGCACCATACTTTAGGAAGGATGTCGAGGTATAGAAACAATGCAAAAGAGAATTATTAAAATGGTACCAGGAATGGGGGCTTCTGTCATGCGGAGGGACTGAAGAACCCCCGGTTGTCCCCTTAGGGCCGAGAAGGTTAGGAGATTTGACAGGTGTTCAAAATCATGAATACTTTTATTGGGCTAAGGAGAAACCATTTCCAGAGGCAGTGGGTCAGAAACCCGAGGACACAGATTTAAGCCCATTGGAAGAACCACCAAATGAGTAAACCTATTTTGAAACTCAGCGAGTTGTTGTTACTTGGGAAGGCGTTGATGGAAGAAGATTCAATAGTAACATTCAAAGGGGAATTGCATCCATACTTGAAAGGAAAGCACTGCAGGGCTATGGGGAAAGGGCAAGAAAGTGCGGCTACAAGTAGTTAGATAGCTATTTCAAAGAGTTGGCACAGGCATGATAGGCTTCTGTGCGGTATAATTTGATTATTCTATGATTAGAAGCTGAGGAGAGGTCTCCTCCACAGGCCCAACACACACCCCCCCAAAGTCTGGTTCTCTAACCCTTTTCCTGAATGCCACAAAATCTCGGCCATATTTTCCTCTGTAACATTCAGAAGCCTCAGCTCCCAAGTGCTTTCTTCTGCAACTCTTCCAGTCATACAGCTAAATGCATTAAAAAAATCTTTTGGTAACCTTTCAATCATGAAATGCTGCATTTCATTTTCACATCTCCTTTTATCTCTGCACCTTGGGGAAACTAAGCACAAAATGATTTTTTCCTGAGCATTCTTCACCCTTTGAAGAAAACATTTAATCTGTCACAGATGGCAAACCCACCCCTTCAATCAACTTCAGATGGGTTTCCAGTATTCTTTGCCCAAATTTCCAGATTCATATCAATATTCACTGTTCCCAAGCCAACTCCTGAGATTGCAGACAAACCTCCCAATGGTGATGGCAGACTTGCAACTCCAACAAAGCACACAGATGATGTAAAAACAAAAATAGCAACAAAAATCAAAAAAACTGATTCTAAACAATAAACTGCTAAAACAAAACAACGTTAGGTGGGCAACTCAGTGATGACTTACTGTACCAGGGAGCTGGAGGAGCCTTTAGTCCCCTGCTGCTTTCTCCATGGCAACGCATCAGCTAATTAGGGTTGACCTGCCAACCAATCAGCATCCTTTTCTCCTGCCATATAGATTGTTGCAATCGCTTGAAATTTGGCATCCATGCTTTTGTCCTGATGAGTGGAAGACTAAAAGCTTTGGCAACATGTCTTTCTTTTGAGAAAAAAAATCAAGTCTGTGCTACCAACTGACTGCTTGTAGTCATGTAATTATGCAGTCTTTTCCAAGTTGACATTATTATTGGAGTCTGCTGTCCAACACACCCAGCTTACAAAAAAACAAACATCATTTCCACGAGAAAGGTAACATTAGTCTGAAAACCTCAAGCTTTTAGTCACGTCCTAATATCTGCTTATGCGGTTCTTTCAAACTTTGTTTGCTAATATTTCTGTGGAGTGCTTTGCTGCATTTTATTACATTAAAAGGTGTTATATAACTACAAATACAAAGTTGTTGTTGATGATATCCTATTCTGGTTAAGACCTAGGTATCTCCACCATATAATAGGAGTGAATATTGCTGAGCTCTTTGGTCAAATTGGCCAAAATCAAGTTCAACCACAACCTCATCCAGTGCACAATCCACCTAAACTTCTGTTACAGATCACCAAATTGTGATACAAAATAAAACCCACTTTTAATGTTTCCCTGTTGCTAGCCTAGAAGCAGAGATCAACCTTTTATGTTACAAAGTGAATTCCAGGTCAATGCTAAATTGACTTCCATGCACAATCCTACCTTACTTGATATGCAGTAACAGTTGTCATCAAGGTCTACCCATAAGCTGGAGAACATTTTACTGCACAAAGCACGGTTGAGTGATACCTTTGAAATTAAGGAATTAAAATTCCTGGATCCAAGACACAAATGATTGTATGCTTTTAACATTGAACATATTTAAAATTCAGAAATGAGAGCAGGCAGGCTGGAACATGACATAGATAGAAGTGTGTGTGCATTCATGTCAGGATGCAAGTATGCTGACTCACTGAACTGGCTCAGCACATTTAGCAGACCAGAACAGAAAATGGCAAGATCCATAAAAATTTTGGGTCTGTACAGCCATGGATTCTCTGCAACTCAGGACTAGGTTGTTGTAGGAAAATTTGGAAAGCCAGGACAAATAACATTCTTTCACAGGGCATTTATCAGCGTCAGGACTTCAGTGAAAGAAGGCACAAGCTCAGCATGGAGCAGTTGCGAAACCTTGATCTTTAATCTACCTGCCTCAGTTCAACATTGTGTATCAGTGGATAAATATGCTGTGCAGAAAGGCTTCTAACATAGCTTTCAATTATTGTGGTTTGGTAGTCTGAATGCACTCCAGATGAAAACACCAACATTGTAATTGCAATTGCTGATATTTTTGCACTGTTCTCCTATAGGAAGTAACTTATATCCCAAGGTAACCCAGCTTAAAAAAGTCAACAAAAAAAAATTGGCTAGGGGTAATTGCTTTCCTTCAGCACCTAAACACATGACCAGCCAACTCATCCATGGAATTGACTATATTGTTCTCAACAAGTTTGGGTGCAAAGCATTGTGAAAGGTATAACATTCTGCTGGGTGGAGGGGTGGAAAGAAAGAGTTCACACGAGTCTTGGTATATACAAGCTAATTACAAACTGCAAGTGGTGGCATGGCTTATTCATTTACATATTTTAATCATTTTAAAGTTGTTTCTGGCCTGAACAATTATCAAATCAACTGCACATGATATAACAAGCATTTGAAGCCACCCAACTTGGCTGGTAAATACTAACACCCACTGCAGTAAGTGATGTCACATTATTTGCTTAAATAGGCAAACGAAGCAGATGGCAGCGATGCAATGTTAGTATGACATCCTTATACAGGTTTTACTTAATGACTCAGTGGAAAGTGTGCCATTCACTAATGCAATCCTGCTAGTCTCGTTTGCCCTTCACCACCACCATTTACAAAGTTTCACAATATTCTAGTGGTCACTTCTCACTAGAGGTTGAACTGGACCAGCCATTGTAGCTACAACAGGGCATAAGGCTTTATAGTCCACGATGAGTGGATCAACATATGGACCTCAAAGACTCAGTCAAGAGTGTGATGTAATTATCAGTCACCCCATGGGAAGAGCTGCAATGAAGCCTGACACCATACAGGACAGAGCAATTTGCTTGATGCCATCCAGGAGTCTCCAATTCTATTCCCAATCCATAAATCAACACACAGTGGCTGCAGTATGTATTATCTATAGGATGTACTGCAACAATCCTCAAAGTTACTTCAACAACTCCTCTCTTCCCTGTAACATCCATCAGTGAAGTTAGACATGAGAATGTCATCACCTCCAAGTCACACAGCATCTTGATTTGAATATATATTGTCATTTTATTATAACAGGGTCCATTTCCTCAAATTCCTTACCAAACACCATCAAAAGGAGTCCAGCAGTTCAAGAAAAGAATCACCACCATCACAAAGCAATTAAGAATGAGCAATAAAGGCAGTCAATAAATGTCACGAACAAAAAAGAATTTTATTTTATATAGGATTGCATAAGACAGAGGCAGTGAAACAGGCTATTAAGCCCAATCAGTTCACCGGTGATTATGCTCTACTCGAGCCTCCATCTAAAATTTATCATAACCACCTATTCCCCCTCTCTCTCAAATGCTCGTCTTGCTGCAGCTTAAATGCATCCAGACTATTTGCTTTAACCAGCTCCTGTGATGGCGTGTTCCAGGTTCTTACCACGCTTTAGGAAAAGAAGCTTCTTCTGAACTCCCTATTGGATATGTTGGATTTCTTTGAGTTATGCCCTTCCCCACAAGTGGAAACATTATCTTTGTATCCAGTCTATCAAAACATTTTTAATTTTAAAGACCTCTATTGAGTCACCCCTCAGCCTTCCTTTTAAGAGGGATATAGACAGAGTAAATGCTTAGATTAGGAGAAATAAACACGAGAGGACGTGGCTTTAGGGTGAAAGGGGAAAGGTTTAGGGGGAACTTTAGGGGGGACTTCTTCACTCAGAGAGTGGTGAGAGTGTGGAACGAGCTACCATCTGACGTGGTAAATGCGGGCTCACTCTTAAGTTTTAAGAATAATTTAGAAAGATACATGGATGGGAGAGGTCTGGAGGGTTATGGACTAGGTGCAGGTCAATGGGACTAGCGGAATAATATTTCGGCACAGACTAGAAGGGCCGAATGGCCTGTTTTTTATGCTGTAGTGTTCTATGGTTCTAAAAGAGGAAAGGAACCCAGCCTGTCAATGCTTTCCCTGATATGTATACCCACATATTTCTAGTATCATCCTTGTAAATCTTCTCTCAAATCTCTCCAGTGCTCCATATCCTTTTTATAAGCTCAATCCTTGGAGGCCTGATTCATACCATCATAGCATTGTGTAGCTTGATTTTTGTTTTGTACAAATATGTATGAAATGCAAACAAGTAGCGGACATGCAAAATGCTGTAAAGCCACACCCACCTGTGTCTCAGCCCCCAGTATTGATAATCTTGATGAAACAAATAAATCCTTTCCTACAAGTTCAAAGGTCAAATTATTTTTTAAAAAATGGCCAATTCACTGTTCTGAACTGCCTGTTCAATTCTTCTGTCATTAATATCTTTGTAAAACTTTAACACTGTTTATTTTTGAGTATTATATACACTAATAGTCCACGCCAGGTCACTAATTTTGCTGAAAAAGCTGGCCAAGTTGGACTTTTGAGAGCTTTACATGGTGGCCTAGGTGCATCTCCTTGATTTTCTCTATTAATTTGTCCCCCATGAGTTTAAAAACCCAAATCTCAGCTTCTGTTATACACAAGGGCTCTTTCCTTTCTCAATTTCTTGCCTTCAAACAAAAGCAGGGATGTGCTGCTGAGGCTTTATAAGGCTCTGGTCAGACCACATTTAGAATATTGCGAGCAATTTTGGGCCCCGTATCTCAGGAAGGATGTTCTGGCCCTGGATAGGGTCCAGAGGAGGTTCACGAGAACGATCCCAGGAATGAAAGGCTTAACATATGAGGAACGTTTGAGGACTCCGGGTCTATACTCAATGGAGTTTAGAAGGATGAGGGGGGATCTGATTGAAACTTACAGAATACTGAAAAGCCTGGATAGAGTGGACGTGGGGAAAATGGTTCCATTAGTAGGAGAGACCTAGACCTGAGGGCACAGCCTCAGAGTAAAGGGAAGACCTTTTAGAACAGAGATGAGGAGAAACTTCTTTAGCCAGAGAGTGGTGAATCTATGGAATTCATTGTCACAGAAGGCTGTGGAGGCCAGGTCACTGAGTGTATTTAAGGCCGAGATAGATAGGTTCTTGATTGGTAAGGGGATTCAAAGGTTACGGGGAGAAAGTGGGAGAATGGGGTTGAGAAACTTATCAGCCATGATTGAATGGCGGAGCAGACTCGATGGGCCGAATGGCCTAATTTCTGCTCCTATGTCTTATGGTCTTATAAAAGCTACTCACACAAATCACAGTACATTTCCACAAGTGCCAGTAGCGCTATGGCAAAGCTGTCATGCTCCAGGAAGCTCAACGGTACAGGGTACCATGATGCATGTAGTCCTCTCTTACTCAATATACACAAGCACTTTCAGTATGAAACTCTGGATACCATAAGAAAATTCTTCCTGCTTCTCTTTTCAAAGGAAGGACACTAAAATGCTTTTGAATTTAATTTTGAGGCAGAACATGCAAAAACATTTTTGGATCCATGCATTTTTTTTGCCATTGAGCTAATGCTACCATTCACTCCAGAAAGTTGAATTGTGCCAAATTTCACAAAAATGGAGGGCAGCCATAAAATAAAACCACCAATAATTAACTCAAACCCTTATTCAAAACAAAGCAAATAAAAATAATGAAGCAACAATATCCAACATATTAGGGCTGCAGGAAGTTACGCTGAAAGAGTATTTTGAATACTGATCAGTAACCATGCTGTACATCACAATGATCCCCTCTCAATTATTGTTCCTTCATTTGCACTGTTACCTTGGGCAGAATTTTCCATATCATCCGCCCTGTCAGCATAAGTCAACTTTCAACTAAGCCAATCTCTCTTACTCATCATGCCATCACACACTCAAAGGGTCACACTGCTCACACAATACTAGTGGGGGGACCACATCACCCCTGATTGTTTCACAGATACTTTAACATCACTGCCATCTCATCCATCATGCTGCACTAACTCCACCCTTCGCCCTCACTGGGGAGCGGTCACCAGGAGGCATGCATGCTTCCCAACTTCTCCTCCATCCCTTCTCGTCGCATTCCATCCATTTGTCTTCATGCAGGCGAAGCTTGCCCACAACAGGGAGAGGAGGATCCCAGGCTGGAGGATGAATGGCCAATATCCAGGAGTTCACTCCCTTCAAGGAGGATGCCACCAAGCTGACTGAGGAGTACAGTGATGTGGGGAAGAGGAGAGATCAGCCTCTCCCATCAACCCAGTATGGATGATCCCTCCATGAGTTAATCACATCCTGACATTCACAGTGCGTGACATGCAATGTAATCAGCCTGTTCATGAACTAAATCTATCTTCTCACTCTTACAGGCATCAGCATGTCCAGATGGAAGAGTAGAGCCAACATAAGCCCCCAGCCTCAGCCCACCTCAGGAGGATGTTGAACAGCCATTGAAGGAAAATCCATCACAGCGTTCATCTGCACCCTCCACCAGTGCAGAGACACAGACCTCGGTGGCTCAGGGTCACTTTCTGGAGAACACCTCATTGATGTCCCTACAGCAGTCAGAAGCAGTGACAGCCCAGGTCTCTGGCACTCAGAACTGCTGGAGATCAGGCACCTGCTGAGTCACAGTCAGATGACCAGCCTGTGCAAGTGGCCACAGAAATAATGCTGGCGATGCATTGACAAGCAGGGAGCATCAGGCAGAGTTGCAAGAGGCAGTTGATGGACTAGAGCGAATGATGGAGGAGTCCATCCACATTCTGACTGATGTCATGGCTCTGACATGCAAGCGCCTCAAGGTCACCATGGGATGGGTAGCATCTACCTTGGAGACTTTGGTCCAGCAGGTGCTGCTGGATTTGCGCTCGGACCTGCACTCCACCTGCACTCCATCACTATAGGGATAGGTGGGATCCAACAGTTGCTAGGTGTTGGGGGTGATGGGGCACCTCTACCTCTCTCCAGGTGTCTCTGCTCCTCAGAGTCAGATAGAGGTCCTCAGGCACCCACAGGATGACCTTCAGCCAGATACCAAGGGTCCTCACACAGAACACGTCATGGGTGCCCAGCGCTCTAAATCCGCTCTGCCTGTGACCGCATCTACTAGGGCAGGTCAGATCGAGGAGGGTGCATTTTCCTGAGCAGGGGACCCTTATCAGGCCAGGGCCCTCTAGGCCTTGACCCTCCAGAGGATATCCACCAAGGTTATCTCGGACAACAGCACCTAGCAGTCAGCAAGCTGCCTCACCTCTACCTCTGCTGCAGATGTCAGGGCTGCACCCAGGCATAATTGTAGAGTTAGGAAAATTAACATTGACTGAGTCATGGGGCTTCACTTTGTATAACTTGCTCATTTGTAAAGATATTTGCTGTTCATGAGAATGGTCTCGTCATTTGAAAGAATTGTGCGTGTGCATCTATGTGCCCTCTTATTGTGAGGGTGAGCCATACTCGCACTCAGTGATCACCTGCCTTTGAGAACCTAACATTCATGGATGTTATTGGATCCTTTTGTTACGTCAAGGGGATATCTCAAACCATTTACTGAAGCAGGCACAAAATATTAGTAAGCTTTACTCCTTACAAGACAACATGGAGTTAGACATGCTCAATAGCCTTGGAGGGTTAGCTGCAGTTGTATCTCTTCATTAGTTGTGCCAAAGCACAAGACCTGCAGCCGTAAGCTGTATCTCAGTGTGCACTGAAGTTTCTCATTAATGTGGCGATGACTATATCAAGTCCTTTGAGGCAGCGTTTATGCTGTTGTGCTGACTTTCACTTCCCAGAGCACATGGATACAGGGTTCACTGCTGACCTTTCCAAAGATTAGGGCTTGGAGAATCATGAGGGTGGGGTGCAAGTCCGAATGCTGAACTTGTTCTCAATGTCACTGACTGTAAAGGCCTTTCACTGGTATGGCACTAAGGGACAGGGGGAATGTGGTCGTCTCCCGTTGCCTCAACCTTACTCCTCTTGGAACCTTGCGGCGATCGTGGGCATGTCTTCCATTTCATCCTTCTTCAATAGCACCATCATGTGGAAACTGAACTTCATCTCCCTCTTCTTTCAAGGAGCTCTCAGCCTCCATGTCTCACTCTGGCAAGGGATCTCCCCTTAGCAGGTTGTGAAGAGTGCAACAGACCATGATTATGCGGGACACCCTCTGTGAGAAGTACTGCAGAGTCCCACCCGAGCAGTCCAAACATCAGAAGTGCATCATCAGGATGCCAACTGTCTGCTCAATGATGGATCATGTGGAGCTATGCACCGCATTGTAACTCTCCTCTGAGGCACTCTTCAAGACACATGGGTGTCATGAGTCATCATTTGAGCAGGTATCCTTATCCTCATCCTCAAGCAGCCAGCCCTGAAATCACTGAGGGTCTTCAATTATGAGAGCAGCTGGGAGTGACTCAGGATGTAGGAGTCATAGGAACTTCCAGGGTACCTGACACAAACGTGCATGATGTGCTTCTGATGATTACACACTAATTGAACATCGAGGGAGTGAACCCTTTCCTGCTAATAAGGGACAGTTGCCATGGAGCCCTCAAAGCCACATGTGCGCCATCGATTGCACCCTGTACTCTAGGGAAGCCCGAAGTAACTGCAAACCCATGACATTTTGCAGCTCGGCTAGCTTCATCAAGTGTGAACTTCACATATGATGAGCCTTACTGTGGAGGGTATCTTTCACCTTGATGCATTAATGTGAGGAGGACTGAGAAATGCTGCATAGGTCCCTTGTGGGCCCCTGTAACAAGCCACTGAGCACGGAGACTTCAAGGCCACTAGCAGGGCATGTACTTCCTGTCCATGGGACACATTCTGCAGAAGGATATAACCCACCACATCTCTGGACAAGTGCAGACATGTACAGCATTGTTTTTCACTCATCTACAGATGGGGAAGTCTTCTTCAGTAGACCCTTCGACGTGCAAGTTGCCTCCATGGGATGGGTCTAACTTCCTCATCTTCTGGTTCTTGCTGAGGCTACCCTGGACCATGGACCTCAGGTGGGGCCTCCTTTTGAAGCTGCGCAAGGCAGCGCCGGGTCCTTCTCATCCTCCATGGATCAGTACATGAAGGTGGCAGAATTGAGGCCAGGCTCCATTATTCAATCCTCCTTCTCTCTGTGGACTGATAGATGCAACAGATTAACGAATTCTGGGCCAATATAGTAAAGCTCCCACTCAAACACAAAGCCCTAGAGCTGCATCTGCATTACCAGCTTGTCACTAATACAGTCTTGTAGCTGAGGCGCAAACTCACAGATTTAGGTGACCAAAATGCAAACCCTGATTCTTGAAATCTCAATCTCACAGAGGTTGGAAGAGTTTTGGACACATTCATGAAATGCGCCACTTTGCCAATCTCATGCCTGCAATCTCTGATCTGGCATACTGATTAAAGTTAATTTGCAAGTGATCAATGACTGGGTGCCCTTAGGCCCGTTATCCATGCCAATTGGAGAAAAAACATTAGAGGCTTTCATTGATGATCTGGCAGATATGCAGCTGTTGTGGTTCCTTAGCGGTTGTCTGCATTCTCCATTTATAACATTCCTCTCTAATGCGGAAATTAAGCAACTATATTGTGAAGCCAATGACTCCTGCAGTCTCTCATTGAAGCGCACCAGAAGACATTGACTCCAATGGCACCTACTCAAGGAAGTCCTCCTCTTTTCTCTCAGTTCTGCCTCTATTTCAATGTTGTGACTCTAAAAAGTTTGAAGGTGCCCCCTGAAAGTGGCCCTTAACCCAGCCATGCGCTCCTCCCAGACTGCCTCTGACCCCTCCTGAGCAGATTCTTTTTCAGCTTTGATTTCAAACTGCGCTATTACTTTGTGGGTTCAAGATGGTGGTGCTCCATATTTATTTTCAGACCATTTTGACTCTCCCCCAGTGTTTGGGTCCCTTCAATTTTCCTGGTACCTTGTGATGTGCAGGTAGACCTCCCTCCAGTTATACTCCAGCCTCTCCCAGTAAGCCTGGATCCCCACTGTTATTGTGGTGGACATTCCAGCCCTCCACCCTGAACCCATCACTGTTGACGTGCCTATGCCCCATGTGAACCTCACCCCTCCCCATCTCGAGGCTGTGTGCGCTGTCACTTACAGAGGAGAGCTCCCCTAGGAGAAAGTACCACACCTTTATTACGTTTCCCCGATTTATAGGCGCCTCCCCTTACCATGGCTGTCCCATCTGCAGCCCAGTACTGAGCCAGACAACCCATTGCTTGTGACAGTGAACACGCCCTGCACACCAAGCTGTACCTTATCCCAATTAAGGACACAGGTTTTCCCTCCCTGCAGCGGGAGTATGACAGGCATACCATGCATTGCTCTGTAATGGCCCATAAAACCCGAGGGACTGCCTTTAATCTCTCACCCTGACCGAGGTCCAGAGAGCCCCAGGACTGCCCTATCTCTCACTCTGACTATTGGCCCCCGGCCAGGGAATATGATGGTCTTACAATGAGCTCCTGTTCCCTCATAACTGATCAGAGTCTCAAAGCTTCCCTTCTACTCCCCCACTCCCCTCCATGAATCTGTGTGACCCATCCATCTTGTGCCACACGAACATAATACCCCCCTTCCTATTCTGGAGTCTGGGTACATCCTCCCTCATTCATACTGTTCGATTCCCAACCACCACCTTGTGTATCTGCATTCTACTTTTCCATGTCAGGCTCCAGCTTCTGCACACTGTCGCCCCTCTGCCTGCCATTGTTCCCTTCCCCACCCAACTCCTCTATAACCCATTACCCTCTACGTGTCAGTCACCCTCCCTCCCCCACTCCAGGTCACAATGCTGGTCTCTGAGTGTGCAGCCAAGCCCGAGAACCACTGCTCAGTGGTGCCCTCCGAGAGTACGGTAGAACGCACCACGAGCAGACCAACCCGACACCCTCACCAGTGTGGTGTTCCACTGCCATCACTAAGAAACTGGAGCAGCACTGTTGCAAGGAAGCTTTGAAAGTTGCACGCACCTCTTAAGTCATGAGCGAAGTGAAGGCTGACCGATGCACGCCACTCATTTTCAAACGTGTTTCAGATCATTCAGTCTAAATGCCTGCTGGGTGATGCAAGATTGGGAGGGGGAACGTGATTCCAGCGAGTAGCATACGTATTTAATGAGCATTCTTGAGATGGTAATGCTTGCAAATAACATCCTTGACACTGATCAACAGGATACCCGACTCACCACGAAAGGAGTTGAGGGGAAATCCAAACCGTTGTCCTGCTAGTGGGAATCTGATTTTTGGCCTCTCTCCAAATTTTCCTCCCCCACCTGCCATGAAACCTGCTGCAGGCAGAATGGGAAATTTCTGCCCTTTGACTCTATTCTGGACTGCTTTGGTAAGAAAAATATCAACTGTATTGAAAATTGCCAATATTTTGAATATACTGAGCACACTCCATCCTAACAATTGGGATAAATGCTCTTAATCTGTCCATAGGTTTAGTTTACAATTCAAAATGGATTGTATACAAAATATTGTAATCCAAAACAAACCCCTTCACCCTAAGTTATATAACCAGAGGACAGACGTCAGGCATCATGTTTCATTTAGCCAATTGTGTAACAAAACCTTGCGTCATTTCCCCTCCCCTACACATGACGGTATTGGCATCGAATCAAATATATTCATCTCTCAAAATACTATCAATCCATTGTTATAGTGGACAGTTGCACTACATTTGCGCATGGACATCATGCTCTCCCAGATATGTCTGGGGGAAGGTTTGTGAAAAGACTCACACTCCCCCTCCCCTTTGAAAAGCAGGTTGGAGAGAACTGTTAATAGGTTTGAATTCACACAAAAAAAAAAACTGGATGGAATTAAGAAAAAGATGCTTGGTGTCCGAATTGCTTATTGCTTTTAAGGACTTCTCCTACTAACTGCAACCAATCTGGGGGAAGAAACAGCAGCATTAATACATGGTTCCACAGAGGCTACCCTGTAATAATACTGTCCTAACAATTTTCTACTGGCCAGCAAGCAGCAGCTAGCTATTCAATTTGTACCTCACTTGTGATGCAGGATCATTTAAAATCCAATTAGTTCTATAAATCTGAACTGTTGGTGCAATGGAATTGTCCTCAATTACATTGCTATATAATTTCCAAAAAGAATCTGTTCTCTTGCTATCAATCTTCATCCAGCAGTTTCCACTTAATTCTGGAGCTGTGCCTCTGGCAGTGTGGGCATTAAACCATCTATTTATATTGTTTACTAGAATGTAAAATACAGCATTAGATTTCATTGAATGAATAGCTAGTTTGGATTTGAGTACCACCCAAACAACATCACAGAATTTTAACGGCATAGGAGGCTATCATTCGGTCCATCATGTCTGCACGAGCCTCTAAATGAGCATCATGACCTAGTGCCATTGCCTAGCCTTTTCCCTGCACCCTTGCAAATTGTTTCTATTCAATAATCATCTAATGCCCTCTTGAATGTCTTGATTGAAGCTACCTTCACCACACTTCCAGGCAGTGCATTCCAGACCCGAACCACTCGAGTGGAAAAACTTGTTTCTCATGCCACATTTGCTTCTTTTGCAAATCACTTTAAATTTGTGCCCTCTCATTCTTGATCCTTTTACGAGCAGGAACAGCTTCTCCCTAACTACTCTGTCCAGCCGCCTCACGATTTTGAGCATCTCGATCAAATTTCCTCTAAGCATTCTTCTCTCCAAGGAGAAGTCCCAACCTCTCCAACCTATCCTCATAGCTGAAGTTTCTCATCCTTGGAACCATTCTTGAAAACTCTTTTGCATTCTCTCTAATGTGTTCACATCCTTCCTATAATGTGGTACCCAGAACTGTACACAATACTCCAGCTGAGGTCCAGCAAGTGTCTTATATAAATTCAGCATAACCTCCTTGCTCTTGTACTCTATGCCCCTATTCATAAAGCCCAAGATACTATACGCTTTATTTACTGCTCTCTCCACCTGTCCTGCCACCTTCACTGATCCATGCACACATACACCCAAGTCTTTCTGCTCCTGCACCCCCTTCAAAATTTCACCCCTTATTTTATATTGTCCATATTCTTCCTACCAAAATGCATCACCTCACACTTCTCCACATTGAACTTCATCTGCCACCTATTTGCCCACTCCACCAACTTGTCCTTTTGAAGTTCTGCACTGTCCTCCTCGCAGTTTACAACTCTCCCAAGCTTCATATCATCCGCAAACTTTGAAATTGTCCCCTGCACACGAAGATCTGGATCATTAACAAAAATCAGGAAAAGCAAGGGTCCCAATATTGACCCCCAGGGAACTCCACTATAAATTTTCCTCCAGCCTGATGGATATCCATTGACCATTACTCTTTGCTTCCTATTTGTCAGCCAATTTTGTATCCATGTTGCTACTTTCCCTTTTCCTTGAGCAATAACTTTTCTTAAGTCTGTTGTGTGGCACTGTAGCAAATGCCTTTTTAAAAGTCCCTGTACACCACATCAACAAGCATTACCCTCAACCTTTTCTGTTACCTCTTCAAAAAAACTCCAGCAAGTTAGTTAAACACCATTTCCCCTTTAGAAATCCATGCTGGCTCTTCCTTATTAACCCACATACTTCAGTCCTTATTAACCCATTTATTTCAATGTGACTACTAATTCTATCCCGAATAATTGTTTCTAGAATCTTGCCCACTTCTAAAGTTAAATTCACTGGTCTGTAATTGCTGGGCTTATCCTTTCAACCTTTTTTGAACAAGGGTCTAATGTTTGCAATTCTCCTCTCTGACACCTCCCGAGTCTAAGGAAGACTGAAAAATTCTGGCCAGTGCCCCTGCAATTTTTACTCTCACTTTCTTCAATATCCTTGGGTGCATCTCGTCCAGGCCCGGTGCCTTGTCAACTTTAGTTACCATCAGTATTCAACACTTATTGCTGATCAATTTTGAACCCCTCTAGTGACATAGTTTCCTCGTCTCTCACCTTGGCCTGACTAGCACCTACCTCCTTCATAACAACGAATGCAAAGTATTAATCTAATACCTCAGCTATGTGAAAATTCCCTTTTAGATGCCTAATCAGCCCTACTACTACTTTTACTACAGTTTTACTATTTATATGCCTTTAGGAGACTTTGGGATTCCCCTTTTATGTTGGCAGCCAGTCTTTTATCAATCCTTCTTCGTTTCTCTAATATGCTTTTTCACCTTCCCTGTATTCCTCTTGGTTCTCAATTGTATTTTCCACTCGACACCTGTCATAAGCGCATTATTTCTTTATCTTAATTTCTATTTCCTTTTTCACCCAGGGAGCTCTGGATTCGTTTGCAAAAACAGAATTACCTGGAAAAACTCAGCAGGTCTGGCAGCATCGGCAGTTCACCCCTCTCCTAATATTCACTCAGTTCTGTTGAGGGGTCATGAGGACTCGAAACG
Source organism: Carcharodon carcharias (assembly GCF_017639515.1). Classification (NCBI taxonomy): domain Eukaryota; kingdom Metazoa; phylum Chordata; class Chondrichthyes; order Lamniformes; family Lamnidae; genus Carcharodon; species Carcharodon carcharias. The sequence continues at coordinate 100,270,622 of NC_054477.1, read as the reverse complement.
TCAACTTTTTTCTTCTGCGCCGATGCTGCCAGACCTGCTGAGTTTTTCCAGGTAATTCTGTTTTTGTTTTGGATTTCCAGCATCCGCAGTTTTTTGTTTTTATCTCTGGATTCGTTTGCCCTACCTTTCCCTTTCGATGGAATATACCTTGACTGTTGCTGAACCAATTCTTTTTTGAAGATAGCCCATTGTTCAGCTGCAGTTTTTCTTGCCAATCTTTCATTCCAGTCGATCATGCACCTACTTAAACACCACAGGGAATCTACATCAAACATGCAGACAAGACCTGGGCCTCAATTAAAGCAGTTTAAATTCAGAACAAGTCTGCATAAACAATCACTGCCAGTTGGTGAAATTTGCTCTGCATCTTAGCTCTCTTGTGAAACTTTATGCTGCAAGTCAGTTTGAGGGAAAGATCCAAGAGTGCTGTTCTCCTAAAATTTACCGTTATATTGTAATTCCAATCTCACTATTTACTGATAGCGATTGTCTGGGGTAAATGCACCCCACCCAGGGTGGGGTGTTGGTGTAATTGTGATTGTGTGAAGGCAGTGGGTGCCTAAACAGATAAAATCATGCCAGTGCAACACATATGTAATCAAAATCAGACCAGTGGCAAGCATTAAAACATGAGAACCAATTAAAAGTCTTACTGGCCAATAGCTCTGGAGAAGCTTAAAGCAGGCTTACACCAGCACAAGTACCTCGCTCTCAAATAGAAAGGCAGTTTAAGATGCAAAGTTATGTTCTCGAAACATAAAAGCATGGAAAACAATTCTTTATAAAGCTCATCCAATATCATTCTCACCCGAGTCCCAAGGTTTTATTATCAAACTCCAGACAAGGCCTTCAGCACAAAATCTTGGTCAACACTACAACGCAGCACTGGGCAAAATGTTGAATCAAGATCCCTCCTGTAGATCCTGTTATTCATGTGAACATTAACGATTCAATGCCATTTTCACAAGTTCCTACTCGTCATCTGTATTCTCTCAAATACAACAGCACTAATCATCCCTGTACAGCATTCAAGCATCTGTTGCTTTGGACAGGGCCTAAATGCCAATATCCATTACACAATCATCATCAAAATGTGTATTTTGTAAGCATGCTGCTTCTATTCCTCTGAAATTAGACCAAACAAATAAAGGATGAAGCCAAATACAGATGGTTATACTGCTTTATTTTTAAAATTGGTGAACATATAAAGCAACATGATCGGATTCTCTTATCTTAATCAAAACAAATTGCCCTCGCACGAAAGAAAACAGTCATTATGCTTCAGCACGAGTGGGTCATCTTGCATCAACCTAAAACAGAATAACTTCCAACTATATTCTACCCTTGTGTATCTTTGTCAGACTGCTTCACAACTGCTTCAAAACCTTGACTTCCCGTGTCTCTATCTGTGCTTCTTTCCTTCTGAAATGAAGAAAGGTATCAAACACCTTACCAAAGCGGTGACAGATGGTCTTCAATTACCAAGACCAACTGCTTAATTGCTTGGGGATACAACTTAAATTTGCATAGCAACCACAAACTCTTGGTGTCACTTCTTTTTAATACCATTTTTCTCCATGTTCAAGTAGCAGAGACTGAGCATAACTGGTACTAACATGCTTCAGCTAGCCATCCAGTGCTTTCAGGCTTCACTCTCTGTCAGAACTGCTCTTTTAGGATCATGAAGACTAAAAACAACACAGCTTCTTTGCTCCAGGGACAACCATCTCCTTAAACTTCTTGCCCAACTATTCCACCCTCGCTTCCAAGTATAAGGAGTTCATGGACTTCTAAATCTGTTCAGCAATCTTTGCTGTTTCCTGCTCCTTGCCCACAAAGCAAACCATCTTCAACCACCCCCCCCCCAAAAGCTTCTCTCTGACCAATTTCCCTCCCATCTCTTCCCCAAACTCATCTTGCACATGAGCAAAGCCTCCTGTGCCTTTGACTTAATTTCGAGTAAACTTCTGGTGACCCAACTTTTCTTTCTGGCCACACACTAGCTGACATTGTAAATGGTCTCCTCAAACTATCTATCTGTCACACTGCAAATCTGCTTGTATCCTCCCTTGAGCCCACTTTGCTTGCAAATGAATAACTATCTCCAACCTCTTCTCACAATTTCTTCAACATATTGTCACCTCCTAAATTTGTGGCCATCTTTCCTGGCACTCCATGTTTGAAACTCTCCAATTAGGATGCCCTTTTCCGAAAAGCCTTAATGAAAGTAAAGAAAGACATTGATTGCATCATCTCTCCTCTCTGTATTCTGTACAGACTTTGTTAACCATACAATCCTCCAATGCTTTTTCTCAGTTATCTAGCTCAGTTGGATTGCCCGTACTTTATTCCACTCTTCGCCAGAACATCTCCAATGGTTTTTCTTCCCTCACAATTATCTTGATTTTTCAAAGGATCTGCATGCTGCCTCTAGGTGACAATCTACTAGACATGAAGTTAGCTTCTACATGTACACAAACAATACCCAGTTCTACCACTAACATGTCACTTGACTCCTCCGTTGTATGTGTATTCTCAGTCTGCCTCTCTGAAAAATTGCTGAATTAGTCAATTTCCTCCATAGAATCAACATTCAGCCCATTGTACGTATGACATCTTTGAAAGGGCTATTCAATTAGTCCTACTTGCCTGCTCTTTCCCTATAGCCCTCCAAGTATTTTCTTTTTCAAATATATATTCAATTCTTTTTCTGAAAATGGATATTGCTAAAGGGTGCCACCACCCTCAGGTAATGAAATCCAGATTATACAAATTTGCTGCATAAACACAGAATTCTCATCTCCACTTGGTTCTTGCAACAATTTTAAATCTGCGTCCTCCTTGTTGAATCTCCTGCCTATGAAACCACTTTCTCATTTTGCTCTTACCAAAGTCCTTCATAATCTTGAACACGTTAATTAAATCTTAACCTTCTGTGCTCTCAAAGAGAATAATGCTAACTTTTTTGGTCTCTCCACGTAGCTGAAATTCCTCATTCAAGGGAATATCTTTTGCATCCTCCCCAATTCAAAGCCTGGAAGTGTGGTGTCTAGAATTGGACACATGACTCCAGCTGAAATGTACATAACTTGCTTGCTGTTACACTTTTATGCCTTTATAATGCTCAGGATCCCATATGCTACATTTTTAAAGTGCAAAACAGCCACTTCAACTTGTCCTGCCACCTTCAAAAAGATTTTTTGTACGTTAAATCTCCAAGTGCCTCTGTTCCAGCACCTTCTTTAAAATTGTAAGATTGAGTTTATATGTCCTCTCTTCGGTCGTTTGACTACTTGTAAATGCACCCTCTTACGGCAGTGTGTGTATGTAGGTATACATAGTCAAGTTGGGATAAACTAGTTTTTCAGTTGGGAACTTTTACTCCATGTGCCGTGTAAAGATGTGATGCAAAGATGCCACAGTCTGGCAACAAAGATGGGATTTTGGATTCCCTAGCTGAACAAATTTGGTTGGAGAAACTTCCAGCAAAACATGTAGAGGAACGGATTTTTTTTTTGATGAGAAAGTGTTGCAAAAATCCAGTCTTTGTGAAAAGGTTATGCGGGAGGACTGCATCAACAGGTATTATTGGGCAACCGGGCGACAATGGTCATGGCAGAGTGCCCTTCAGCTAGAGATCTATTTCACTCCTAATATATCCTTGATACCCTGACAGTGATCAGGCAGCAGGGGAAAGGAAAAGGATGATTTTTTAAAAAAAAAATGGAACCAGACCCAGAAGTATACAAAACGCTCAAAAATTTCCTCGTCCTAGTAAAGCCAAAAGATATGCCACTATCGGACATTTTGTGCAAGCTTGAGTGGCACTACAGTATCAAGCCATTGGCAATTGCTGAAAGTTAGCAGTTTGGAACAAGGAGTCAGTTGCCCAATGAGGAGGCTTTATCATAGCTTTGAAAAAGCTGTCCACCAATTTTAATCTTGGAGAATTTCAAGAGTATGTTGCAGGACAGATGTATGTGTCATTTAGAAAGTGAATGCATTTGCAGGAAATTGCTGACATTGTCAAAGTAAACTTTCAACATAGCTTGCCAAACAGCATTGTCCATGCACATGGCAGAATGTGACTCGTGAGAAGTCAGGCTTAAGAACTGCCAGTTGTCTGAAGTAAATAAGTGGCAGCTGAATAAGCAGAGGGCCCGAACGACAACAGTTAGTAGTAGCAGAGGTACCAGAAGATCCTGTTGTGGGTGCTTAGACCAACACTGGGCACAAAGAATTGTCCATTTGTGAAGGCAGTGTGCTACAGCTGCAAGAAGGATCATCTTGCCAAGGCATCCTGAAAGAACGTAAATAGAGAAAATGGTGGCAGGATGAAACGGCAACCACTGCATACAGCACCAGTTTGATGAAGGATTGGTTGAGAGCCATATGATCTGAAGCACAAGGATGTCTAGTGGAAATTCGCAGGACATCGCAGCCCAAGTATCATTGGCTGGAGCTCCAGCAAACATGGAAGATGATATGGGTGCATTAGTCATGTGATTCCTGATCGCTATTCCTTGAATAGTGGTGACAACATTGACTAAAGAAATCACATATGGGATTACCACATTACGGAGGAAAGAAAATTCCCATAATTGGTCCCAGTTACATACAAGGAGCAATGGGCAAAATTGCTAATCATTGTGGTGAAAGGTGAAAAACCATCATTGCTAAACTTATCAAAAACAAATGTGGGTCTGTTACAAGCAGTCAGGAGAATTTGTAATGGGGAATAAGGAAATGGCAGAGAAACTAAACAAATACTCTTCCTCTATCTCTACGGAGCAAAATACTAAAAACATCTTAGAAATAATGGAGAACCAAGGGACCGGTGTAAATAAGGAGCTGTAGGTATTAATATTAGTAAAAAAAACAGTACTTGAGAAATTAAGGGGACTTAAAGTAGATAAATCCAGTGGACCAGATGATCTACATCCCAGAAAAAGGCTGCAGGGATAGATGCATTGGTGGTTATCTTTCAAAATTGTATAGACTCTGGGATGGTTCCTGCAGATTGGAAGATGGTAAATGAAACCCCACTATTTAAGAAAGGAGGGATAGAGAAAACAGGGAACTAGGGACCTGTTAGCTGAACATTAGTCGTAGGGAAAATACTAGAATTTAATCAAAAGGATGTGATAGTAGAATACTTAAATAACGTTAGGACTGGGCAGAGTTAACATGGATTTATGAAAGGGAAGTCATTTTAACAAACCTGTTGGAGTTTTTTATTTGAGGATGTAACTAGCAGAATAGATAAGGAAGAAACCAGAAGATGTGGTATATTTAGATTTTTAGAAAGCTTTTGATAAGGTCTCACACAAGAGGTTAGTAAACAAAATTAGAGCACGTGGGATTGGGAGTGGGGAGAAATTATACTGACAAGGTTTGAGAAGTGGTTGACACACAGCAAAAAAAGAGTAAGAATAAATGGGTAATTTTCAGGTTGGCAGGCGATGATCAGTGGGGTATCACAAGAATAAGTGCTTGGGCCCCAGCTATTCACAACCTACAACAATGATATGGATGTGGGATTAGGTGTAAATTCGATGTTAAATCCAAGTCTGCACATGACACAAAACTAGGTTGAAGAGTGTTGGGAGCAGGATGCAAAGACTCTTCATGTGGATTTGGGGAAGCTAAGTGAGTGGACAAGAATTTGGCAGATGGATTACAGCATGGAGAAGTCTGAGGCTGTCCACTTTGGTAGGAGGAACAGAAGTACAGGGTATTTCTTAAACGGCGAGAGGTTGAGAGTGTTGATGTTCAAGGGCACTTGTGTGTCTCATGGGTCACTGGAGGCTGACATGCAGGTACTACGAGCACTTGGGAGGGCCTTTATTGCAAGGGGATTTGAGTATGGGAATGAAAATGTCTTGCTTCAATAGTGTACAGCCTTGGTGAGGCCACGCATGTGTGTTATGTGCAGTTTTGGTCTCCTTGCCTGGGAAAGGATATACTTGCCATTGAGAGAGTGCAACAAAGGTTCACCAAACTGTTGTCCATGTCTTGAAGCACCCTGTGTCCATATGCAACAAGACTGGGACAACATTCAGGCTTGAGCTGATAAGTGGCAAGTAACATTCATACCACACAAGTGTTGGCAATGACCATCAACAAGAGAGAATTCAACCATCCCCCCATGACATTTAGTGCCATTACCATCACTGAATCCCCCACTATCAACATCCTGGGGGTTACCATTGACCAGAAACGGAACTGGATTAGCCATATAAATACTGTGGCTACAACAGCAGGCCAGAGGCTGGGAATCCTGCAGAGAATGACTCACGTCCTGACTCTCCAAAGCTTGTCCACCATCTACAAAGACAAGTCAGGAGTATATTGGAATACTTGCCTGGATGAGTGCAGCTACAACAACAAGAAGTTCGACACCATCCAGGACAAAGCAGCCCGCTTGATTGGCCCCCATCCACATGCTTAAAAGTTTACACCACCGACGCACAGTGGCAGCAGTATGGACCATCTACAAGATGCACTGCAGCAACACACCAAGGCTCCTTTAACTACACATTGCAAGTCTGCAACCTCTACCACCTAGCAGGACAACAGCAGCAGATGCGTGGGAACACCACCGCCTACAAGTTCCCCTCCAAGCTACACACCATCCTGACCTGGAACCATATTCCTGTTCCTTCACTGTCACTGGGTCAAAATCCTGAAACTCCCTCTTTAACAGCACTGTGGCTGTTCCTACAACACATGGACTGCAGCGGTTCCAGAAGACAGCTCAACACCACCTTCTCAAGGGCAATTAAGATGCTGGTGTAGCCAGTGATGCCTACATCCCATGAAAGAATTAAAAAAACTGATTCCTGGAATGGAGGGATTGACCTGTGGGGAAGGATTGGATAAACTAGGCCTTTATTTCTGGAGATTGGAAGAACGGGGAGGAGAGAAGAGAGATCTCATTTGAACATATGGAATTCTTACGAGGCTTGGCAGAGTAGATGCAGGAGGAACGTTTCCCCTGGCTGAAGGGTCTGGACCTGGGGGACACAGTCTCAGAATGTGGGGGCAGGCCATTGGTACTGAGGCAAGGAGTAATTTCTTCACTCAGGATGAGGGAAGGGATGGTGAGCATTCAGAGTTCTCTGCCTCAGAGGCCTGTGGAGGCTCAGTCGTTGAGTATGTTCAAGACAGATTGATTTTAAAAACATCAAGGGATGCAAGTATAGTGCAGGAAAATGGTATTGAAGTAGAAGGTTAGCTGTGGTCTTGTGGGGTGGTGGGGCATGCACAGGGGGCTGGGTGGCTCCTATTTCTCATGCTTCTTTGAAACTGGTCAATGCACTTAAGTTCAATCGGAACATTTTCACTCCGATGCAAAATTCAGAACGCAAGACAACGAAACTGCAAAGTATCCTCAGGTGTTTAGTGAAACCAGCAAACAGATTCAAGGATAAGGCCAATGTATGGGTACAGAGGAGCGCAAGACCAGCTTATTGCAAGCCTCATCCAGTATCCTATGATCTAAAGGTAGAAAGCACAACAGGAACTGAAACGACATGAGACTGAGAACATCGTCTCTGAACCAGGACAGTATTTGGACTATTCCCATTGTGGTTGTACCGAAGTCAGATGGTAGTCTAAGAATATATGGGGATTATAAGGTAACTGTAAATCAGGTACTGGAATGTAATCCACCTAATATGGAAGATCTGTTCACAATGTTGTCAGGAGGCCAGGTGTTTCAAAGTCAGATCTGACAAACACATATCTGGAACCAGAGTTAAATATTTGACCATTAATACACACATGGGTCTATTTCTGTATCATAGGCTCTCATTTGGTGTTTCGTCCGACCCCAGAATTTTCCAAGAGATAATGAACCATATTATGCAAGGAATTCAGTGAATACTGTGCTATTTGAATGATATAGTTATTTCGGCTCCAAACAGACAGACCCATGATGGCAGACTGAAAAAGTGTTCCAATGTTTGGAAAAGCAAGGAGTTGTGATGGAGGTACACAAATCCCCATGGTTCAAAACTCTAGAGTATTTGGGTCACAAGGCAGACAAAGATGGGTTATATCCTACCAAGAGTAAGGCTCAAGCATAAGAAATGTGCTACACTCTCAGAATATCTGAGCTCATACCTTTTTTGGGTTTAATGAATTAATACAGTAAATTCAAAACAATATTTGGCAACCTGACTGTATCCACTGAATGAACAAGGAAGGGTAAACCCTGAAAATGGACAAGGGAGTATAACAAGGCATTCCAATTGTGTAAAGTAAATAGGTAGATGGTATAATGCTTATACATTATGATGTGCCCAAAAAGATTATGCTAGCATGTGTTACCTCTCCACATGAAGTAGGTGCTATGATCTCTCAGGTGTTGGATAATGGCAAGGAGAGACCATGGGCGGAATTATGCTCAGGTAGAACATGAAGCATCATCTTTTTGATTTTTGGAATGGTCATAGTTTCATGATTGAAACAGATCATAAGCCACTACAGCTGTTATGAACAATATATAATTTTAAGGAAATCCATTTTTACTGTTTGCCATTCAGGATGCCCCTAAATGAATCGACACGGTTCAGTCCTTTTGAACTGATATATGGGCATGAGATGAGAGGACCCCCTAAATTAAGGAAAAGTTTATAAACCAAAGCTCAGGCTACAATTTTGACCTCTGTGCCAAATTTCCAGGAGAGATTAACCAAAGCGGGTGAATTGGCCAGAGCATATGAAAATCGCTCAAACTATGAAAGTTAGAGCAGACAAAAATGCCTAAACCCGAACTTCTGTCGCTGGAGACAAGGTGTTAGAATTATTACCCATCTCTGGTGAACTTTTAAAAGCAAGGTTCATTGGATCTTATCAAATCCAAAAGAAAACTCAATGATGTCAATTATATTGTGAGCACTCCAAACAGGAAAGAAAGAGTCAGCGAGTGTGTCATGTTAAAGCAATATTATGACAGGGAAGATAGTCAGGACAGGAGCGTACTTACAATAGTCAATGAAGTAGGGAGTGAAATAAAAATATCAGAACACTGAGAATGAATCAAAAGTCAAAAATTCTAAAGTCAATCCTCTAGTAATCAGATCGGATAATACAGAGGTGCTTAAAAATTTAGATGGACTATTAAGCTATCTTCCAGAAAACTGTCGAGGTGGCTTATGAAAGCTATTACAAACTCATGAATCATTTTGTGTGAATAGGCCAGGGAAAATATCTTTGGCCGTACATGATGTCAATTTAGGGGATGCATTACCCATAAAGCAACTTCCTTAGAGGCTAAATCCACAGAAGTTAACCCAAGTGAGGGAACAGATCAAGTTCATGATGGAAAATATTCTTGAACCAAGTCACAGTAGCTGAAGTTCACCTATTGCAATGATGCCAAAACTGGATGGGTCACAGCAATTATGTATAGATTATCGCAAAGTTGATGTGGTAACAAAGGTGGACTTGTATCAAATTCCAAGGTTAGAAGACTGTAGTGAGAAGATTGGACAGGCAATGTTCATTTCAAAAATTGATTTATAGAAGGGATATTGGCAAATTCCATTAACCAATACAGTGAAAGAAATATCGGCTTTTGTAGCCCTGGGTGGACTTTATCAATGCAAAGTCATGCATTTCAGAAAGAAAAATGTACCAGCAAATTTTCTAACCAACAAAGTCATTGAAGGATTATGCCACCAAGTGGTATATATTGATGATTTAATTGTGTTCAGCCAAATATGAGAGGAATATTTACAATACCTTAATCAATCTAACAATTCATTCAAATGAGCCAATTTGGTCATAAACTTGGTAAAAAGTGAATTTGCTAAAGCAACTTATTTGGGCCACACTGTGGGAGAAGGCCAAGTAGCATCCAGAGAAGCAAAACTAAGGGCTACTTTGGATTTTCCAGTGCCCAAGACAAAACAAGAGATTTTGCGGTAGATATACATGAGTGGATTCTATCAGAAGTTTGTTCCGAAGTTCAAGCACTGTCGTGGCCCCCCGATAAGCTCTTTAAAAGAAGAGCAAGAAATTTGAGTGGACAAAGGAGTGTTAAAAGTGCTTCTGACAGCTTAGTCAATGAAGTAGGGAGTGAATATGTAGGGAGTGAAAGATGTACTGACTACCACACTGGTTTTAGCAGCACTAAATTATGCTAAGCCATTTAAACAGGCTGATATCAACAGGTGTTGGTGCAGTTTTGTTACAGGAAGATGAGATGGGGATCGAACAACCAGTTATTTATTTTACTTGGAAGTTGAATTCTTGCCAACAAAAGTATTCAACTGGTGGGGGGGAAAAAAAACTGAGTTTGGTGTTGGCTCTACAACGTTTTGAAAGTTACAACTTTGCAGAGACCATTTTCCTCAAACCTTTTTAGCAAATTTTCATACCAAGAATCTGAGGCTATTTCACTGGAGTTTAATGCTACAACCATATAAATTAGAAAATTATTCATGTAGCAGGAAGAGACAATATCATATCAGATGCTTTATCAAAAGTTTAAATGTGGAGGAACATGGATTTCAAGATCAGAGTGGACTTGAGAAATATAACTCGTATTGAAAAGTGAGGTATCCTTGTACATTTGATGTAAGTACAATGTTATTGCTAGAGTAAGGTCTGTATAATGAAGATAGAGATAGTGATGAGGGGATTGTTTAATAAAAAATTAAACACTTCTTAAAGATGTCTTTTTTCATTTTATTTCTGCGATGAGGTGTTATGAACAATGTATATTTTTAAGTTGACTTTGTACACAGGTTAAGGCAAAAACGAGGTTTTACAACCTGAAGTTAGAGATGGATTAAAAGCTTGTGTTTAGTTTCCTAAGTCACTAAAGTAGAAAAGCTTTACTGTTGCCTAGCAACAATGATCCAGGGACACAGAAAAGACAGGAGTGAGGGGGGTGGTCAGCGTGAGAGTTAGAGAGAAGACGGGGCTTAAGCTCTCAGAAGTAAAACTACAAGACTATTGGGACAGTAGCTAACTAAATAATCACTTATAGGACTCAGTGAAGTGGTCAGTTTAGCAGAGGTGCTACTGGAAGACCGAGTTTAGGGAACTAATTTGTTTATACTGCATTTGAAGAAACAGTGAGCTAAATGGTGGTTTTTGGGTGGATCAGAGAGATACGAATTGGGTGAGATGCTCAGGGATTCACAGGAGGAAAAACATTTGCAACTGTGACAGTCCCAAGCCAGAAGCCTTGTCAAGCTAATGGTAACCCTTCACTGGTTTGTGTGTCTGTTAAAATATTCCAGGAGTAAAGGAAGAGTGGGAATTTGAATCATCTTGTGTTTGTATTATTATGACCAGGATGGGAGGAGTGTGCAGTTTATCCAGCTCCACTACTCCAAAGGTTACAGCATTAGTTTAAAAGTTTAATTCATTCACCAAAATGGCTGATTATTTATTGTTGCCACTGTTATGCCCAGAATAAAAAAGAGACTTTAACAAGGCTTCTTTCAATAAACTTAATGATTGATTTATTACAAAATGACTTTTTTTTAAAAACAAGTTGCAACAACTGGTTAACACTGGAAGTATTGCTATCTCTATCCCTTTTTAAAAATACCACAACAGGGGACACAGGTAGACTCTTTCTGCAGAATGGGCTTTAAACAATAGGTGTTATAAAATAAAGGATGAAGTTCACAGGGCCTTGGCTCTGTCGATCTGGAGTTCCCTTGTGTGAAGATGGGCCACTGGTCCCAATGGATTTCAGGAGGCTCTCGCCAATGGAGCTTCGGTGTGGCAGATAATATAGCTGGGTCAATCCCTCTTGTCTCAGCTTCTTGGGTTTCCAAAAAAAAATGACAAGTTCCACCGAGCTGAGGATTCTTGGCTGGATACTACCACTAACTTTATTTCAGGCAAGGCAAGGCGAGGTGGTGAGCTGGGCAACTTTTACTTTCTCAGTTCAGTCCCAACTGAACTCAAAAACACAAGTCCAAAACTTAAAGCTCAGCTGTCATGTGATTTCCAGTAGCTCACTAGCTTTCTGTCTTTAAACTAGTTTTTTTCTTCCATCAATTAAAGTACAATGCAAACAAGCACATAGCTCTTCCACCGCTTTCCGACCCCCCCGCCCCCAACTTAAGTACTATGATATCAGGTTCTTAGAAAAGGCATTGATGCTCCCTGCCTAAAGGTAAACTTATGATCTTTTTTGTAAAAACAATCCAAGTGTCCAAATAATGCAATGTCCTTCCAAATTTTGAAAGAAAGATCCAGTTTATGAAGACATGGTTTTCCCAACAGTATTGAAATCTTTCCAGCCTTTTTGTCTGATGTGATATAGTTCATTTTTCTTGTTTTAATAAATATTTTATGCTCTATATTAAAAGGTCATCAGCAGACTCCTGAGAATTTGTTCAGTAACTTACCTCCAAGTTTCTAAAAAACTATCAAGCCAGGTTTCACTCTGGGACCTGTTATGAAATCCACTGATCTGAGACCCCCTGTGGAGATTGTACCGTTTAAGGTATAGTATGATCCAATATTGTTACATTGGTTCTTGCCTAATAACAAAAGTGGGACTCTAGGGACTGTGTTGATAGGCCATCCAGATCGGTTCAAAAGGTCAGCGAAGAGCAGTTCAAGGGTCAGTCAATTTTAGTCAGAGTTAGCCAAGAGCAATTGAAAAAAAAATGGCTAGCTGGCTAGCTCCACACAGCTTAAGTGCTGTTGTTAGCTGAGGAGTTGAGTTGGCAGGCTCCAGGCAGAGGGTGATTGGGAGAAGCCCTGGAGAGCTGAAATTACACCAGTAATTAAAGGTTGGAGTACAGACTTGGGAATCCAGGGAAATATAGACTTGGAAGACGAGATTGAAACCTTGGGAAGTAAACAGTAGTTGAGGTAGTCCAAGTCGGAGCAGCTTTGAGTGAGTTCTGAGGCTGTGAAAGTACATAATTGGAGCCCCTTGTGAAGAAGGCAGAGTTTAAAGAGATTGTGTAACTCACTGAATACAAATATCTGATTGGGTTCTTGAAAATCCACTGGTTGCATCGGTCATTTACTCTGTAGTGTGGCACATTTGGCCACATTTTGTTGGTTAATTCACATGGACCTCATACTTATCCTGCATGTTAAGAGTACAAGATAGATATTATAAATTGTTTTATCTTCCTGAAATTATAAACTTTATGTTTTTGTTTGTTCAAAACCGATGGAATTTTGTGGCTTTATTCCAAAAGCAGGTGTCTCGAACCTCAACCTTTACCACAAACAAAGTGTTACTGCTCCCTAACTGGATCTACCCCCCGCCCCCCAACATCCCAGGGTCTGGCCAAGGATTGTAACATAATAGTGGGAATTTGAATCATCATCTTGTGTTTGTATTGAGATCTTGCCAATCTTTTTGTCTAGTATAATATAGTTCCATTTTGATTTAATAGATACAAGGCATAAAATATTTAAAGTTCAGCAGCAGACTCCTGTGAATTTGTTCAGTAACCTAACTCCACATTTCTAAAAAAAAAAATTAGGATCTATCAACCTAGGTTTCACTCTGGGATCTGGCTTGTCCAATATCAAGATCAGGTGGGATCAATACAGCTATTTTGACTTTTGGACTAATCCCATGGTAGTAGTAGTACCAAGTCTTCAGTACCCACTTTTGCTGCAGCCTGAATACAGAGATGGGGTTAATATCATACTGATGAGCAGACAAAATCAAGTACAGACAATAAGGTCATTGTAATGCCGAGGTGATGTCTAGATTACCATCCTCATAAGAGGTAAAGCTCCACAGGGAGGAAATATTTTTCTTTTCACACACAGATGAGCTGCCAGTCACAGATGACTATATTGCAAATGGGTTGCCAACAAAGATACTGGATTTAGAAATCAGGCCATTTTGTGTGTGTAAGAGCACATTGTCCAGTGATAAAAGGTTGTGTTGTGTTATGTGAAGAGCCAGAGTTATAATTCCTGAGAGGTACAGATCGGAGTTGTGATATGATCTTCACAATCAACACTTAGGAATAAGCTTGACAAAGAGTCTAGTGAGAAACTATCATTGGTGGGCATCGCTGCGTAAGGACACAGAAGACGCAGTGAAACAGTTTAGGAGTACGTCAAGGAGTAGAACAAATGCTGCTATGAATATTTTGTAACATGAAAATGGCTAGCTAGAATGTGGCAGAGGCTGCACATAGATTTTTCAGAATTTGAAGGGTAACAGCTATTCATTGTGATAGATAGCTATTCGAAGCGGGTTGAGGGGCTCTCGATGAATTGAACGGCTAGCAAAACTTTAGATATTTTGCGTAGCCCATTTGCTGCTTATGGGTTCCCAGAGGAAATGGCTTCCAACAGAGGACCTCAGTGTTGTTCAGAAGAGTTTTCAAATTTCATCAGAATGAACGGAGCAAGACACATTACAGTTCTCCCATATCATCCTGCTTCAAATTGAGCAGCATGCTCAGTACAAATTGTTAAGCATGCTCTTGTTAAGAAAATGCTTGGAAGAAACATCAGATGTCATTGAATCACAAACTGGTGGTTTTTTAATTTTATTTATTGTAACACCTCATGCTACTACTGGCCAAATGCCAGCTGAATGGTTTCTTAGACAGCCAAGAACAGGGTTTTCATTGCTGAAGCCATTTTTAGCACAGTCAGAAGAGAAACAATCCAGGCAGAAAAAGAGTCATGCTAGGGATATAGTGAGAGAACGAAGCCTGAAGTTGGACCAGAAGGATAAGGTGAAAGAACATCATAAATGGTTGAAGTGATTACTAGGAGGTTCATGAAAATAAAGTGAGGAGTTAGGCAGGATCAAATGATTCTAATGAATTGGATAGTTGGGCTGGCTAGAGTACCAATAGTTACTCCAACACAAGTGATCTGAACTGCTTTCAGGCTGGACAGTCAAGAGTCAGACATGTCTGATGACATGTTAACTGGTCATTCATTCCAGTGCTGCTCATTTCTATGCATGACTATATATCAATGACTGCACTCCAAAAAGTAACTCATTATACATGAAGTGATTACATATGAGCTCATTTGAGACACACAATATAGCAAGCAGATTAAGGAGTCTTCTTTCTATAATATATCAAGTGGAAAATAAAAACAAAAGCACACAGATTCGCACATCATGTCATGTGAAGATGCACACTTTCCTGCTCCTTGTTGAGTCACAAATCACGCATCAGGCTCTGGGAAAGAGAGATCAGACCTTTCCTGTTTAAATAGTACAATTTTGCAAAAGGAAAGCTTCTTATTGGTAGATTTAATTAGGAACTGATCCCATACTCTGCCTTGTGTCTTGGAAATATTGCACAGGGAGCCAAGGTCACAAGTTTGGCTGATCATGAAATAGCCAATTTTAAGATAGTGATTTCAGGGCAAATTCTTCAATCCAGCATCCATCAGCAGGCTCCTAGCATTAACACTGTTACATTTAGCACCAATATCTATCTGGATGGCAGACTCGTAAAGCCACTACTGGATCTACGACTTTGCCATCTTGATAATAAAATCAGTTCAGATGTCAGTCTCACTGAGTACAGCCTAAACAAAATATAGGACATTAGCACAAGACAGAACAGACAAGCCTGCACTGTAACTGAAGTAAAAAGTAAATCCAGAGCACTACAAGGACACAAAGGAATAAAGTGCCAAAAGACATTCATACTGGAAGCTGTACACTCAAAAAGCTAAGACAGAGGATATTACAAGCAAGAATCCTGGAATCAATTAAGAGACTATTTAATACTATGATTAGAGTTTTCCTAGATGAGCCAAATTGTCTCATTCATATTTATTTGGCGATTTATGAAATGGATACACCCCATACACTGACATAATAGCAGATGTTCAACCGATGGTGGGATTTATTGCTAGTATATCGGAGGAAAATGAAGCTTACTTGCAATGACACCCTGCAGAGAAGAATTTATGTAATAATTGGGTGAAAAGTAGTGGACTGGTCATGAATTTGAACTAAACAGAATTTAATTGGTTGAATTGGTCCACAGCCAAAAACAAACCATTCCAAATTAGGTTTATTGCAGAATTTTGTTCAACAGAATTCTGCATCTAATCCCATTGAAACCGTCTGGAACAGAGCCACCTTTTTCACACACTACAGAACAGACAGATAGCCTTTTTGATGGTCTGGAAGAAGCTCACAGTGAAACCAGTTTTTATTTACCCTCCTGCAAAATGAAAACATTCGCTTTGGAGATCAATGATTCGACTTTTAAAGAAAACAAAACATACGCGCAAATGCAACAATGTTATATTATGAGCTAATCAGTTTATAAGATTCTGCAATGGGATAAGGGAACCAGTGTTAAGTTAGGTAAACAGAAAGAGCTGGCACATGGATGTTGCTCTCATAATCCAAACTGTAGAAGTGCTTCCATTCACTCACAGTATGCCAATGAAATCAAATCTTGACAGAATGATAGCTATCCAGATTTTGAGAAATGGGACAAAAAAATTGTCTTTTTAAATAAATGCTGCTTAATGTGTAATGGTGCGTTGTATATATGCATGTGTGAAGCATGTAATGTTAGATTTTTAAACCATGAGCATTGGCTTTTTCAAAAAAAAAATCCTCTGTCCCATCTAAATTTGGACTGGCCAAAACACAGAGCACCAAATTATTTAACTGCAATTTTTCCTTCAGTACTTACCTAGGCACTGAACAATTAGTGTCTCTCACATTCACAACTTTGTTAGGGAGAGGAGAGTTATTCTGCGGACATGATTAGCAATGTAACTTCATTGCAAAAGAGGTAACCAAAGTTTATGACTGTTTAAATGTAGAAAAACATTGAAACATAGAAAATAGAAGGGGTAGATCATTTGGCCCTTCGAGCCTGCTCTGCCATTCAACATGATCATGGCTGATCCACTATCTCAACGCCATACTCCCGCTCTCTTTCTATTACCCTTTA
This sequence comes from Carcharodon carcharias, assembly GCF_017639515.1. Lineage (NCBI taxonomy): Eukaryota > Metazoa > Chordata > Chondrichthyes > Lamniformes > Lamnidae > Carcharodon > Carcharodon carcharias. The sequence goes on along the minus strand of NC_054477.1, from coordinate 100,253,709 downwards.
GAGTCCAGAAACCTATTTCCTTCTTAAATATATTCAGTGACTTAGCCTCTACAGCCTTCTGTGGTAGGGAATTCCACAGGTTCAACACCCTCGTGCGTGGAGAGGTTTCTCCTCATCAGTCCTAAATGGCCTACCCCGTATTCTGAGACTGTGACCCCTTGTTCTAGACCCCCCAGCCAGAGAAATCATCCTTGCATCCAGGATGTCCACCCTGTCAGAATTTTGTGTGTTTCAATGAGATCTCTTCACATTCTAAACTGCAGTGAAAACAGGCCTAGTCAGTCCAATCTCTTTTCATATGACAATCCTGCCATCTCAGGAATCAGTCTGGTGAACATTCACTGCACTCCCTCTAAGGAAAGTATATCCTTTCTTAGGTAAGGAGAACAAAACTACACACAATACTCTAGGCATGGTCTCACCAAGGCCCTGTACAGCTGCAGTAAGACATCCTTTCTCCTGTACTCAAGGCCTCTGGCAATGAAGGCCAATATGCCATTGTCTTCTTAATTGCCTGCTGCACTGCATACTTGCTTTCAGTGACTGGTGTACAGGGACATGCAGGTCCCTTTATACATCAACATTTCCCAATCTATCACCATTTAAATAATACTTTGCCATTCTGTTTCTCCTATCGAAGTGGATAACTTCACACAAATCCACATTATACTGCATCTGCCATGTATTTGCCCACTCACTCAGCCTGTAAATCACTTTGAAACCTCAACATCCTCCTCACCACTCACATTCCCACCAAGTTTCCTGCTGTCAGCAAACTTGGAAATAATACGTTTGGTTCCCTCATCCAAATTATTGATATAAATTGTGAATAGCTGGGGCCCAAGCACTGATCCCTGCAGTACGCCACTAGTCACTGCCTGTCACTCCAAAAAAGATCCATTTGTTCCTACTGTTTCAAAGAACAAAGAAAAGTACAGCACAGGAACAGGTCCTTCAGCCCTCCAAGCCTGCGCCAATCATATTGCCTGTCAAACTAAAACATTTTGCACTTCCGGGGTCCATATCCCTCTATTCCCATCCTATTCATGTATTTGTCAAGCTGCCTCTGAAACACCACTATCGTACCTGCTTCCACCACCTTCTCTGGCAGCGAATTCCAGACACTCATTACCCTCTGCATAAAAAAACTTGCCTTGCACATCTCCTCTAAAGTTTTCTCCTCTCATCTTAAATCTATGTCCCCTAATAATTGACTCTTCCACCCTGGGAAAAAACTTTTATCTACTCTGTCCATACCACTCAATTTTGTAAACTTCTATCAAGTCGCTGCTCAATCTCCGTCGCCCTAGTGAGAACAATCCATGTTTCTCCAAGCTCTCCTCATAGCTAATAACCTCCAGACCAGGCAGCATCCTGATAAACCTCCTCTGCACTCTCTCCAACGCCTCCAATTCCTTCTGGTAATGTGGTGACCAGAATTGCACGCAATATTCCAAGTGTGGCCCAACCAAGGTTCTACACAGCTGCAGCATGACTTCCTAGCTTTTATACTCAATACCCCTGCCAATGCAGGCAAGCATGCCATACGCCTTCCTGACTACCTTAACCACCTGCATTGCCACTTTCAGTGACCTGTGGACCTGTACACCCAGATCCCTCTGCCTCTTGATGCAGTTAAGGGTTCTGCCATTTATTGTATAATTCCTACCTGTATTAGACCTTCCAAAATGCATTACCTCACATTTGTCCGGATTAAACTCCATCTGCCATTTCTCCGCCCAAGTCTCCAACCGATCTATATCCCGTTGTATCCTTTGACAATCCTCTTCACTATGTGCAACTCCTCCAACCTTAGTGTCGTCTGCAAACTTAATTAGCCCAGTTACATTTTCCTCCAAATCATTTACGTATACTACAAACAGCAAAGGTCCCAGCACTGATCCCTGCGGAACTCCACTAGTCACAGCTCTCCATTCAGAAAAGCACCCTTCCGCTGCTATCCTCTGTCTTCTATGACCAAGCCAATTCTGTATCCATCTTGCCAGCTCACCTCTGATCCCGTGCGACTTTACCTTCTGTACCAGTCCGCCATGAGGGACCTTGTCAAAGGCCTTACTGAAATCCATGTAGATAACATCCACTGCCCTTCCATTGTCGATCATCTTTATCACTTCCTCAAAAAACTCGATCAAGTTAGTGAGACACGACCTCCCCTTCACAAAACCATGCCGCCCCTCACTAATACGCTGATTTGCTTCCAAATGGTAGCAAATCCTGTCATGAAGAATCTTCTCCAATAACTTCCCTACCACTGACGTAAGGCTCACCGGCCTGTAATTTCCTGGATTATCCCTGCTACCCTTCTTAAACAATGGAACAACATTGGCCATTCTCCAGTCCTCTGAGACCTCACCCATAGCCAGCGAGGGTACAAAGATTTCTGTCAAGGCCCCAGCAATCTCCTCCCTTGCCTCACTCAGTACTCTGGGGTAGATCCCATTTGGCCCTGGGGACTTATCCACCATAATATCCTTCAAGATGCCTAACACTTCCTCTTTTTTGATCTCAACATGATCCTGGATATCTACACACTCTTCCCTAGACACATCGACCGCTAATTCCTTCTCTTTGGTGAATACTGATGAGAAGTACTCATTTTGTATCTCTCCCATTTCTTCTGGCTCCACACACAGATTCCCACCTTTGTCCTTGAGTGGGCCTACCCTTTCCCTGGCTACCCTCTTGCTTTTTACATATGTATAAAAGGTCTTGGGATTTTCCTTAATCCTGGTTGCCAATGACATTTCATGACCCCTTTTAGCCCTCCTGACTTCTTGCTTAAGCTTCTTCCTACTTTCTTTATGTTCTCCACAAGCTTCATTTGTTCCCAGCCTTCTAGCCCTTACGAATGCTTCCCTTTTCTTTTTGACTAATCTCACAATAAAGTGAGATTGTCTGCTTACCAATTCTCAATCCATGCCAATATATTACCCTAAATCCAATGTGCTTTACTTTTACACACTAACCTTTTGTGGGACTTTATCAAAAACTTTCTGAAAAATGAAAAACACCACATCCCCTGGGTCTCCATTATTTATTCTGCTACTTAAGTCCTCAAAAAACTCCAGTACATTTGTCAAACATGATTTCGCTTTCATAAATCCGTGTTGACTTTGTCTAATCCTGTTGATATTTTCTAAGTGTCCTGTTATCATGTCTTTTATAATAGACTTGAGCATTTTCCCTACTGTTATGTTAACAGGCCTGTAATTCGCTGTTTTCGTTCTCCCTCCTTTTTTTAAAATAATGGGATTACATTTGCCACTGTCCAATCTGCCAGGACTGTTCGCGAATCTACAGAATTTTGGAAGATGACAACCAACTCATTCACCATTTCCATTTCATGGCACTTCAGGAGAGAAAAAAAAATGTCAATTCAAAGGAGGGTATTAGGAGACTACAAAAGCTTGGTCAAAGAGGTGCTTGTTCAGAACTGTGTGCAAGGAGAAAGGCTTGGCAGGCAAAGAGAAAATAAACAATAAAGACAACTGAATGGATGGTCGTAATCTTGGTGATAAATAATCCTGTGAGCTCCTCGCACTTGAAGGTGAGGAATACAGGAGAAAAGATAGAAGGGTTTCAGGAAATGGAGAAAAGCTGAAGGTACTCTCCATAACAACTCTAGGAGTAATGAACAGTTTTAGGAGGAAGAAAACAAAAGCGCTTTCTGTGGTCCAACCAAATCTGGTGATTGATAATTAACCATACGTGCACTAGATATGCTCATCTCTGTGCACATCTAACCCAAAGAAATGAAGGCAAGACACAGGTCAGGCAGGAACCAAAGTGGCCATGAACTGTTCTGTTGAAGAGTCATATGGACTCAAAACATTAACTGTGTTCCTCTCTGCAGATGCTGCCAGACCTGCTGAGTTTTTCCAGGTATTTTTATTTTTGTTTTGGCCATGAACTTTACTGGTACCAAGGGCATCAAAACAGGAGATGAGGGAACAAACAACCAGATCAACAGCTGCAGGAATATAGTAGTGAATTGAAGATCAAAGACTAAGCTTAACAATTGGCAACTTTGAAGTGCAATTATATATGACTTGAGAAGGATAGATGCAGAAAGAAGTGGCGTCAGAAGGGTCTAGGCCTTAGGGGATGTGGGTGGTGAGGAATATAAGGAAGTGGTTGGAAATAGCTTTCTCTGTGATTGTAATCGTAGGAACATACAAGCTATGTGAAATAGCAGATGTGGCTATGAATATGCATAGGTGGCAGAGGAGTCAAGGTAAGTCAAGATGGAGACTGAAATTGATAAGGAGTCAGTGCAGAAGCCAAGAGAAAATAAAGGAGACCAGCTTGGCAAGAAATTCAGGATAGGATGGAGAAACTTATAACTGAAAGAAGGTTTTCAAGAAGAGGTGAGAGATGGAACAAGGCAAGGTGCATGAAGAAGGCAAAAGGTGCTGAAAATTTAGGACAAGACACCAGAGTGTAATTTGATAAGGACCAAACTGCCATCACAGCATTTTGAGAGGGCAGTTGGTGACAAGTATAGTCAGCCAGGGAGACTTCACTAAAGGAGCAAGGTGATCCCAGTCATGAAAAAAGCATCAGTGAAAGTCATGACATCAGTGCAGTCACCTGCAGCCACTTTGTTTGTGAGTGAATGGGTGCTCTGGTGGGAAATTCGGAGGAGGCCAATTATTGTGATCCACTGACAGACTAACAGAATAATGATAAGTGCAAGTCAGGAAATACATCGGTGAGATTCATCCAACATGCCACTTGTGAGGAAAGTCGGTATGATCAGCATGAGGCAGTGGTGATTACTGTTTGTGAAGAGGCAATGATGAAGGTTTTGATGAGCTCTTCAGAGAATGCAGAGGGGCACAGCAGGTAGCTGTGTGATGAATTGAGATGGATTCAAAATGGCAGTAGCAGTAAGGCAGGCATGTAGTGACAGGCTATGGTACAGATTTTTGGTTTTGGGGAAGGGGGGGTTTAGGCTATTCAAGACGCAGAGAGATGTAAAGTGGTACAATGAGGTTACAGAAAAGGTAAGAGGCAGGTAACAAAGAGGGCCATAGTGGGGCCAATAGGAAACAAAAAGAGGGAGGTGATAGGGGGAAAGAGAAGTCTTGAGCTTAGTTCCAAAGTGACAGCCAAAATGCACATACAAAGATCGTGACTGCCCTTGACATCAAGGCCACATTTGACAGTGTGGCATCAAGGAGCCCTAACAAAACTGGAGTCAACGGGAATCTGGGGTAAAAATCTCTGTTGGTTGGGTTCATGCCTAGCACAAACGAAGATGGCTGCAGTTGTTGGAGGTCAGTCATCTCAGCTCCAGGACATCACTACAGGAGTTCCTCAGGGTAGTGTCCTCAGTCCAACCATCTTCAGCTGCGACCTTCCTTCCATCATAAGGTCAGAGGTGGGGATGTTCACACGATGTTCAGCATCATTCACGGACTGCTTCAGTATCTGAAGAGTCATGTCAAAATACAGCAAGACCTGGACAATATCCAGGCTTGGGCTGACAAGTGGCAAGTAACATTTGCGCCACAGAAGTGCCAGGTAATGACCATCTCCAACAAGAGATAAATACACCCATCGCTCCTTGACGTTCAATAGCATTACCATTGTTGAATCCCCCATCGACACCCTGGGGGGGCGGGGGGGGGGTTACCATTGACCAGATACTGAACTGGACTAGCCGTATAAATACTGTGGCTACAAAGGCAGGTCAGAGGCTAGGAATCCTGCAGAAGTAACTTATATCCTGACTCCTCAAAGCCTGCCCACCATCTACAAGGCATAAATCAGGAGTGTGATGGAATACTCTCCACTTGCCTGGATGAGTGCAGCTCCCACAACACATGAAGCTTCACACCATCCAGGCCAAATCAGCCCACTTGATTTGCACCACATCCAGAAATAGTCACTCCCTCCACCACCAACAAACGATAGTAGCAGTTTGTACCATATACAAGACGCGCTGCCAGAATTCACCAAGGCTCCTTAGACAGCACCTTCCAAACCCACGGTCACAACCATCTAGAAGGACAAGGGCAGCAGATAGATAGGAACACCACCTCCTGGAAGTTCCACTCCAAGTCACCCGCCATCCTGATTTGAAAATATATTGCTGTTCCTTCACTGTCGCTGGGTCAAAATCCTGGAACTCACTTCCTGTCACTGGGTCAAAATTCTGGAACTCCCTTCCTAACAGCACTGTGGGTGTACTTAAACCACATGGACTGCAGCAGTTCAAGGCAGCAGCTCACCACCACCTTCTGAAGGGCAACTCGGGATGGGCAATAAATGCTGTCCTAGCCAGCATCTTATCTCATGAATATATTTTTTAAAATAGCAGGGATTCAGAGAGATCTGTCCCGGTCGTGAACGGAGGACAAGAGGAGATATGATATATTTCAGAAAAAGTCTCAGGGCCTGTAGTGGGGTTAAGTTGATGCATAGGCACATAGAGTCAGCTTGAGGCATCGACAAAATAAGTTTGGAGGTAGTTGTGGAAAGTCAATTCAGGAGTTGTTTGAGGGGAGAAGAGTATATATGAATACAATGAAGATTGTCTACTGAAAACAAGAGTTAGGAAGAATGGAAAGTCAACTTTGATCCAGGGCTGCAGCAGAGATGCACAGTGGTCTCAGAAGGCTAGTGCTACACTAAGGTAAAAGCAAAAAACTGCTGATGCTGGAAATCCAAAACAAAAACAAAAATACTTGGAAAAACTCAGCAGGTCTGGCAGCAGTTGCAGAGAGGAGCACAGTTAATGTTTCGAGTCCGAATGACCCTTCAACAGAACTAAGTAAAAATAGAAGAAAGGTGAAATATAAGCTGGTTTAAGGGGGGGGTGGGACAATTACAGCTGGATAGAGGGCCAGTGATAGGTGGAGATAGCCAAAAGATGTCATAGACAAAAGGACAAAGAGGTGTGGAAAGTGATGATATTATCTAAGGAATGTGTCAATTAAGGTTAGAAAGCAGGACAAGCAAGGTACAGATAGCCCTAGTGGGGGTGGGGTGGGTGAAGGAATCAAAAAAGGCTAAAAGGTAGAAATGAAACAATGGATGGAAATAATGGCCAATAATGGACAACTACCTCCAAACTTATTTTGTCGATGCCTCAAGCTGACTCTATATGTCTATGCATCAACTTAACCCCACTACAGGCCCTGAGACTTTTTCTGAAATATATCATATCTCCTCTTGTCCTCCGTTCACGACCGGGACAGATCTCTCTGAATCCCTGCTACGTCCACTTGGCCATTTTAAAAATAATGGAAGTAGGTGGGGAAAAGAAAAATCTATATAAGTTATTGGGGGAAAAAAGGGGGGGGGGGTGGAATTGGAAAGGGGGTGGGGATGGAGGAGAGAGGTCATGATCTAAAATTGTTGAACTCAATATTCAGTCCGGAAGGCTGTGAAGTGCCTAGTCAGAAGATGAGGTGCTGTTCCTCCAGTTTGCGTTGGGCTTCACTGGAACAATGCAGCAAGCCAAGGACGGATATGTGGGCATGAGAGCAGGGTGGAGTGTTGAAATGGCAAGCGACAGGGAGGTCTAGGTAATGCTTGCGGACAGACCAAAGGTGTTCTGCAAAGCAGTCACCCATTTGGTCGCTCCAATGTAGAGGAAACCGCATTGGGAGCAACAAATGCAGGAGACTAAATTGAGGGAAGTGCAAGTGAAATGCTGCTTCACTTGAAAGGAGTGTTTGGGCCCTTGGACAGTGAGGCGAGGGGAAGTAAAGGGGCAGGTGTTGCGCCTTCTGCGGTTGCATGGGAAGGTGCCATGGGAGGGGGTTGAGGTGTAGGGGGTGGTGGAGAGTGGACCACAGTGTCCCGGAGGGAACGATCCCTGCGGAATGCCGCCAGGGTGAGAGCAGGGAAGATGTGTTTGGTGGTGGCATCATGCTGGAGTTGGCGGAAATGGCGGAGGATGATCCTTTGATTGTGGAGACTGATAGGGTGATAAGTGAGGACAAAGGGGACCTTATCATGTTTCTGAGAGGGAGAAGATGTGAGGGCGGATGCGCAGGAGATGGGCCGGACATGGTTGAGGGCCCTGTCAACCACTGTGGGGAGAAAACCTCGGTTAAGGAAGGAGGACGACATGTCAGGGGAACTGTTTTTGAAGGTAGCATCATCGGAACAGATGCGATGGAGGCGAAGTAACTGAGAGAATGGGATGGAGTCCTTACAGGAAGCGGGGTATGAGGAGCTGTAGTCGAGGTAGCTGTGGGAGTTGGTAGGTTTGTAGTGGATATTGGCGGACAGTCTATCACCAGAAATTGAGACAGAGAGGTCAAGGAAGGGAAGGGAAGTGTCAGAGATAGACCATGTGAAAATGATGGAGGGATGGAAATTAGAAGCAAAATTAATAAATTTTTCCTGGTCCAAACGAGAGCATGTAGCGGCATTGAAGTAATCATCGATGTACCGGAGAAAGAGTTGTGGGAGGGGGCCGGAGTAAGACTGGAACAAGGAATGTTCCACATACCCCATAAAGAGACGGGCATAGCTGGGGCCCATACGGGTACCCATAGCCGCACTTTTATTTGGAGGAAATGAAAGGAGTTTAAGGAGAAATTGTTTAGTGTGAGAACAAGTTCAGCCAGACGGAGGACAGTAGTGGTGGATGGGGATTGTTCGGGCCTCTGTTCGAGGAAGAAGCGGAGAGCCATCAGAGCATCCTGGTGGGGGATGCAGGTATAGAGGAATTGGATGTCCATGGTGAAGAGGAAGCGGCTGGGGCCAGGGAACTGGAAATTGTTGATATGATGTAGGGTGTCAGAGGAATCACAGATGTAGGTGGGAAGGGACTGGACAAGGTGGGAGAGAATGGAGTCAAGATACCAAGAAATGAGTTCCGTGGGGCAGGAACAGGCTGACACGATCGGTCTGCCAGGACAGTCCTGTTTGTGGATTTTGGATAGGAGGTAGAAGCGGGCCGTCTGAGGTTGGGAGACTATCAGGTTGGAAGCTGTGGAGGGAAGGTCTCCAGTGGAGATGAGGTCAGTAACAGTCCTGGAAACAATAGCTTGATGTTGGTGGTGGTGGGGTCATGGTCCGGGGGAGGTAGGAGGAAGTGTCTGCGAGTTGACGCTCAGCCTCTGCCTCAATTTAGTCTACTGCATTCGTTGCTCCCAATGCGGTTTCCTCTACATTGGAGAGACCAAATACAGACTGGGTGACCGCTTTGCAGAACACCTTTGGTCTGTCCGCAAGCATTACCCAGACCTCCCTGTCGCTTGCCATTTCAACACTCCACCCTGCTCTCATGCCCACATGTCCGTCCTTGGCTTGCTGCATTGTTCCAGTGAAGCTCAACACAAACTGGAGGAACAGCACCTCATCTTCTGACTAGGCACTTTACAGCCTTCCAGACTGAATATTGAGTTCAACAAATTTTAGATCATGAACTCTCTCCTCCATCCCCACCCCCTTTCCGATTTCCCCCCCACCTTTCTTTCTCAATAATTTATATAGATTTTTCTTTTCCCACCTACTTCCGTTATTTTTAAATGTATTTTCATCCATTGTTTTATTTCTACCTTTTAGCTTTTTTTGATTCCTTCACCCCACCAGGGCTATCTGTACCTTGCTTGTCCTGCTTTCTACCTTTAATGAGCACATTCCTTAGATAATATCACCACCTCTCTGTCCTTTTGTCTGTGACATCTTTGGTTATCTTCAACTATCACTGGCCCTCTATCCAGCTGTACTTGTCCCACCCCCCCTCCCCTCCCCACCTTAAACCAACTTATATTTCACCTTCCTTCTATTTTTACTTAGTTCTGTTGAAGGGTCATTCAGACTCGAAACGTTAACTGTGTTCCTCTCTGCAGATGCTGCCAGACCTGCTGAGTTTTTCCAGGTATTTTTGTTTTTGTTTTGGCTAGTGCTACATACTGGAGGCACGAGGGGCAGTGTGAATGAAATCCAAGCATCAAGAGCAGTAAATTCAGAAAACAGATTTCTGCCCAGTACTTAAAAGCAACATCAGGAGAGGGTAATCCACTGATTATAAATCACTTTGGGATTTTGAGGATGTGACATACTACATAAATGCAAGTTCTTCACAGCAGTCACTGTGACTCACAGGCAGCTTTGTGCAGTTACTCAAACAACGCTAGGTGGCAGTGCTAAAGGTCACAAACATGAACCATGTTTTTCTGCAACTACAATGATCTGTACATATTGTTTGTAGGCATAGAACTTCCTGGAACATTTGAGCATAACAGCAGCTCAAGAGTGAGACGCACTGCTTTTTTCTGCAGAAATTCATGCATAAATAATTAGTTATGCCAAAACATTGTTACATGTGTATTTCCTCAAAACTATGCACAGATCCTGAGTTTGTACACTGAGGCCCCACTTTGCTCAATAACAAAGTCCCACCCCTAAGCAAAAGACTTGAAAATGAGATTCCTGTATTCCATGGCCTCACCCTTTCCATCTCTAATCTCTTCCAGCCTAAACCTCATATCTCCACTCCTATGCTTCTGGCCTCCTAAGCATCCCTGATTTTATGCTCCAACTCTTTCAACTGCCTGGGCCCCAAGCTCTGGAATACCTTCCCTAAACCTCTCCAACTCTCTACCTCGTTTCCCTCTAAGACGAACCTTAAAACATCTCTTTGACCAATCTTTATCATCTTGTCAAGTATCTTATCTGGCTTGATTTTATCTTTAAATGTTTCCGTGAAACACCTTGGGTCATTTTATTTTGTCAGAGGTGCTATGTAAATACATCTTATCTATGCTCATTCTGAACAAGTGTAAATTTGTCCTCAAACTTTTAGGTGTAACAGAATCCAAAGTCACTATTGGGAGTTTTCTCGTGTTGCTTTAATTCCCAAAATAAAAAGTTATACCTCTAATTGTTGAAGGAAAGATAATTGAAAACACTTACATAAGGACATAAGAAATAAGAGTAGGCTGTTCGGCCCCTCAAGCCTGCCCTGCCATTCAATATCATGGTTGATCTGCCCCAGTCCTCAGCTCCTCTTTCATGCCAGCTCCTCACTGCCCTCAACTCCCTGATATTTCAAAAATCTATCAACCCCCTCTTTAAATACTTTGTTGGTTGAGAAACTGATAAATAACCCTGAATAAGTGCCATTCAAACAGACCTAGGGTAATTAAAGTTTCAATGATGTTTATTTAATCAGAGTAGAGCTAGCAGGGAGAAAAGTTAATCAATGGCTGATCCATCTTTGAATTTGGGATTTGGATTAATCATACATCTCCCAGATTCAAATGAGGGGTGCAAGAGAGCATGCAGCGGGCAGCACCAGGCATAACGCTACAATACAGGACTACCTCCATGCTAAACAGCAGAAGCAGCATGCAATAGACAGAGCCAAGCAATCCCACAACCAACAGATCAGATCTTGGCTCTGCAGTCCTGCCACATCCTGTTGTTTAAATGACCACCAGCATTCGCAACTAACAGGAGGAGGCAACTCCACAAATATCCTCATCCTCAATGATGGGACAGCCAAGCACATCAAAAAAAAAAGCAAGGCTGAAGCATTTGTAATAATCTTCAGCCAGAAGTGCTGAGTGGATGATTCATCTCTGCCTACTCCCTAGGTCCTCAGCATCACAGATGTCAGTCTTCAGCCAATAACATTAGTTCCATGTGATATTAAGAAACGGCTGAAGGCACTGGATATTGCAAATACTACGAGCCCTGACAGCATTCCAGCAATAGTATTGAAGACCTGTGCTCTTGAACGAGCTGTGCCCAAAGCCAAGCTGTTCCAGTACAGTTACAACACTGGCATCTACCTAGCAACGTAGAAAATTACGCATGTATATCCGTTCCACAAAAAGCAGGACAAATCCAACCTGGCCAATTACCACCTCATCAGTCTCCCTTCGATCATCAGCAAAGTGATGGAAGAGGTTGTCAACAGTGTTATCAAGGGGCAATTACTCAGCAATAACCTGCTCACTCATGCTCCGTTTGGGTTCCACCAGGGCCAGCAAGCTTCAGGCCTCATTACAGCCTTGGTCTGGAGACAAAGGAGCTGAATTCAAGAGGTGAGGTGAGAGTGACTGCCCTTGACATCAAGACAGCATTTGACCAAGTGTACCATCAAGGAGCCCTAGCAAAACTGGGGTCAATGGGAATTGGGGGGCTCTCTGCTGGCTGGAGTCATACCTAGCACAATGGAAGATGGCTGTGGTTATTGGAGGTTAATAACTCAGTTCTGGGTCATCACTGCAGGAGTTCTTCAGGGTACTGGTCTAGGCCCAACCATCTTCAGTGCCTCATCAATGACTTCCATCATAAAGGTCAGAAGTGGGTATGTTTGCTGATGATTGCACAATGATCAGCACCATTCACGACTCTTCAGATACTGAAACAGTCCATGCCCATATACTGCAAGATTTGGACAACATTCAGGTTTGGGCTGAAGTGTGGTATGAAATCTTACTTGCCACTTAAATGCCAGGCAGTGACCATCTCCAACAAGAGAGAATCTAACCATCTCCCCCTGACATTTAATGGAATTGCCGTCACTGAATTCTGGGGGTTACCACTGACTAGAAACTGAACTGGACTAGTCATATAAATACTGTGGTTACAAGAGCAGGTCAGATGCTGGGAATTCTGTGGCAAGTAGCTCACCTCCTGAATCTCCAAAGCCTGTCCACCATCTACAAGTTGTACAGAAGGAATACTCTCCACTTGCCGAATGAGTGCAGCTCTATTAGCACAAGCAGCTCGAGATCACCCAGGACAAAGCAGCCCACTCAACTAGCACCCCATCCACCACCTTAAGCATTCACTCCCTCCACCACTGACACACAGTAGCAGCTGTACGTACCATTTACAAGATGCCACGTGGCAATTCACCGAAGCTCCTTCAATACCATGTTCCAAATCCACAACCTCTATATCACATAGATGGACAAGGGCAGCAGATGCATGGGAACACCACCACCTACAAGTTTCCCTCCAGGCCACACATCATCCTGCCTTGGGACTATAATTCCTTCACTGTTGCTGGATCAAAATCCTGGGATTCCCTTCTGAACAGCACTGTGGGTGTTTCAACACCACATAGCCTGAAGCGGTTCATGAAGACAGCTCACCATCTCAAGGGCAATTAGGGATGGGCCATAAATGCTGGCCTAACCAGGGAAGCCACAGCCAGAGAACGAATAAAGAAAAACAATGCTAAAAGCACCTTTATAAGCAAGGACATTTCTTCAGGGGGAACCAAGAATTCCAAAGAGAGGATCGTTAACTCCATTAATGATAAAAATTAGACATGTGGGCAGTCAGCAGTTCAGTTTGGGAACAGAGAATTGCAGCTCAGAGTCTAGGAAGCAAAAGAGATAAATGTTAGCCATTGCTGCAACATGAGCAGAGAAAACACTAACTTTATTTACAATGCAGAATATGGTGGGTGCTCGCACTCAGTTTGGAGATACAGTTCATGGGGGAAGAGAGGCTGGAAGATTTGCCTAACATAGAGCTAGATGAGAGCAGCTGGGTAAGGTGGTTAAAAGAGACTTTCCTAACTGCAAGATCAGTATAGAATCTAGCGGAAATTTTGGTGCAACCTCCGCATAAGTACGATCAAGAATTTCAGGTACAGTGGTATCTTTATTAATGTAAATTATGCAAGTAAATTCATGTTCCCATTCTGTGTTCCATGGCCAATAAACCAAACATCAGTCATAAAACAGATTATTGGACGTAATAAATTATTGGATGTATTGAAAATATTGCTAGCAGCAAACACTGAACATTGTACAATAGTGAACTGTCGGCGCGACATTAGTCGTCTCAATTTCTCTGCTCCTCTCACCCATTCTAACCTGTCTCTCTCTGAACTTACTGCACTCCATTCTCTCAGGTCCAACCCTGACATTGTCATCAAACCCGCTGACAAGGGTGGTGCTGTTGTTGTCTGGCGCACTGACCTCTACCTCGCGGAGGCTGAGCGTCAACTCGCAGACACTTCCTCCTACCCCTCCCTGGACCATGACCCCGCCACTGAACATCAAGCCATTGTTTCCAGGACTGTCACTGACCTCATCTCCTCTGGGGATCTTCCTCCCACAGCTTCCAACCTGATAGTCGCCCAACCTCGGACGGCCCGCTTCTATCTCCTACCCAAAATCCACAAACAGAACTGCCCCAGTAGACCGATCATCTCAGCTTGCTCCTGCCCCACAGAACTCATTTCTTGTTATCTTGACTCCCTTCCCTCTCCCCTTGTCCAGTCCCTTCCCACCTACATCCGTGATTCCTCTGACACCTTACGTCACATCAACAATTTCCAGTTCCCTGGCCCCAACCGCTTCCTCTTCACCATGGACGTCCAATCCCTCTACACCTCCATCCCCCACCAGGATGGTCTGAGGGCCCTTAGCTTCTTCCTCGAACAGAGGCCCGAACAATCCCCATCCACCACTACTGTCCTCCGTCTGGCTGAACTTGTTCTCACGCTGAACAATTTCTCCTTCAACTCCTCTCACTTCCTCCAAATAAAAGGTGTGGCTATGAGTACCCGCATGGGCCCCAGCTATGCCTGTCTCTTTATGGGGTATGTGGAACATTCCGTGTTGCAGTCCTACTCCGGCCCCCTTCCACAACTCTTTCTCCGGTACATCGATGATTACTTCGGTGCTGCTTCATGCTCTCGTCAGGACTTGGAAAAATTTATTAATTTTGCTTCCAATCTCCACCCCTCCATCATTTTCACGTGGTCCATCTCTGACACTTCCCTTCCCTTCCTTGACCTCTCTGTCTCAATCTCTGGTGATAGACTGTCCACCAATATCCATTACAAACCCACCGACTCCCACAGCTATCTCGACTACAGCTCCTCACACCCCGCTTCCTGTAAGGACTCCATCCCATTCTCTCAGTTCCTTCGCCTCCATCGCATCTGTTCCGATGATGCTACATTCAAAAACAGTTCCTCTGACATGTCCTCCTTCTTCCTTAACCGAGGTTTTCCACCCACGGTCGTTGACAGGGCCCTCAACCGTGTCCGGCCCATCTCCCGCGCATCCGCCCTCACGCCTTCTCCTCCCTCCCAGAAACATGATAGGGTCCCCCTTGTCCTCACTTATCACCCCACCAGCCTCCGCATTCAAAGGATCATCCTCCGCCATTTCCACCAACTCCAGCATGATGCCACCACCAAACACATCTTCCCTTCACCCCCCTTATCGGCATTCCATAGGGATCGCTCCCTCCGGGACACCCTGGTCCACTCCTCCATCTCCCCCTACTCCTCAACCCCCTCCTATGGCACCACCCCATGCCCACGCAAAAGATGCAACACCTGCCCCTTCACTTCCTCTCTCCTCACCGTCCAAGGACCCAAACACTCCTTTCAAGTGAAGCAGCATTTCACTTGCATTTCCCCCAACTTAGTCTACTGCATTCGTTGCTCCCAATGTGGTCTCCTCTACATTGGAGAGACCAAACGTAAACTGGGCAACCGCTTTGCAGAACACCTGCGGTCTGTCCGCAAGAATGACCCAAACCTCCCTGTCGCTTGCCATTGTAACACTCCACCCTGCTCTCTTGCCCACATGTCTGTCCTTGGCTTGCTGCATTGTTCCAGTGAAGCCCAACGCAAACTGGAGGAACAACACCTCATCTTCCGACTAGGCACTTAACAGCCATCCGGACTGAATATTGAATTCAACAACTTTAGGTCGTGAGCTCCCTCCCCCATCCCCACCCCCTTTCTGTTTCCCCCTTCCCTTTTTTTTTCCAATAAATTATAAAGATTTTCCTTTTCCCATCTATTTCCATTATAAAAAAATTAAAAAAAACCCCACTAGAGCTATACCTTGAGTGCCCTACCATCCATTCTTAATTAGCACATTCGTTTAGATAATATCACCAACTTTAACTTTAACACCCATGTGTTCTTTGTACTATTGTCGTTGACATCTTTTGATGATCTGCTTCTATCACTGCTTGTTTGTCCCTACAACCACACCCCCCCCTCCACCTCTCTGTCTCTCTATCTCTCCGCCCCCCCACACACACACCTTAAACCAGCTTATATTTCAACTCTTTCTTGGACTCGAACTCAAGTTCTGTCGAAGGGTCGTGAGGACTCGAAACGTCAACTCTTTTCTTCTCCGCCGATGCTGCCAGACCTGCTGAGTTTTTCCAGGTAATTCTGTTTTTTTATTGTACAATAGTTGCTGGCACAGACAAGAATGGAGGAGAGATCAGTGGGTCACATGACTGGTGTAGCGCCAAGTGTGATGGCTGACCAGTCAAAGAGTGATCCAGCAACCAAGAAGCCGCAGCATAGTGGCAATGGCAAAACCATTTGAAACTCTCAGGGACCCGAAGGGAGCCACAGACTCCTGGTTTAACAAAGGAACAGGCTAGTTGGCGCATCAAGTCTATACTAAATTTCCCGCCCCCCCCACCTCCACCAAAGTACAGAATAATCTCACTTTCCTCCTTACTCCCCATATGCTACAAGAGGGAAATAGTGTATATCATGACAGGTTTGAAATGTTTTGAATGTCTCTGCATCTTAACCCCACCCCATCATATTCCCTCTGCAATGGGATCATCACCATGCAAAGTAACCGCAGCAAATTCTGGATTAATATGTGGCCACCAGGCACTGGTAAATCCCCACCCAATCAGAGTAGGGAGAGGAGTTTTTGTTGCCTAGTTTCAAAGGAATGTTGACTATTATTCATTCTGCTAAAGGCAGGAAATAACTTGCATTTTCACACCTTTCATATGTTCAGGGTGTCCAAAATTGAAGTACAGCAGCCAATTTGCGCCCAACATGTTCAGTGGGTCTTTGTGCTGGTTGGGGAAGGAATATTGGCTCGAAAGCATCACCCCAAGATCTTTTACACCCAGGTGAACAGTTTAGGAGGAGGAAAACAAAACACAAGAGGATGCACCAGCATGTGTCAGTAAGTCAGCAGCGGATTGGTTCATGGAAGGCAGCCCATCAGCAATGCAACAATCCTTCAGCATAGCAATGGAAAGTCAGCCTAGATTATGCGCTTAATGCTGTGGGCATGTGAAACAAATGGTAAGTACTACCAACCGAGTCAAACACACATTTTGTAAAAGGAATGTTAAGCAGGCCCTTATAAATACCATCTATAAAAAAGGTTTCAATTGAAGGTGTTTGGCAGCAATCAAAATCCTATTGGCTTTCAGAAGTGCATCAAGACACGAGGGAAATTTTCTATTCCATATCAGCAAGACCATAAATTGAGCTTCACCTATTGTGCTGATAAATTAATCCATGAAGCCAAAAAAGCGTTTTTTTTAAAAAGCAGAGCAGGATTTGTCAAAAAACGCCTCTGTGCCTCATTTTCTGAGAATGGCTTTATCAAATACACTTAAGCGCTGTTAGTTAAATACTGAAACTGTGGTCAAGTTCATATTAACCGCAAGACAAGAAATCTCCCTTTTTAAAAAAAATCCATTAGAGCTTTGTTTGTGTAATCGCTTGGTGACTGTCCAGTCTTGTTCTCAGCTTGCAGTGAAGACAGGCCCTGACTCAGCATTTCCGACAAACAAAGGCCATTTGCTTTCATGCTTACTGTTTTCGCTTTGCTGATCAAAGAGCTGCCAATTTTTCTTTTCCCCTTCACCATTAGTCTCAGGGAAAAAAAAGCTCAAACTTGATGGGGGCCCCTTCAGGAAAGGGTCGCAGAGGTCAAAATCAGAGCCTGCTCATGTGGTTTCATTGGCCTATTTCCCTGCAGCTATTTCTCTCTTCCCATCCCCTCATATTTACTTGCCCTGCTAGGAGTTTGCTGGTTATAGAAACTAAAAGAATAAAAGCTTTATACAGGGAAGTTTTGCCAGTGATATTAAAAACAGGGAGTTAAGGGTGTTGTAACTGCTAGGTACTCCATCATTAAACATTTAATTGGACTCTGGATGTTTTCAGCAAATCTCCATTTAAAAACATGCTTTGAGAAGAATGCATCAAGACAAAACTTAAAACCCTTCAGCTGGCCTCAACTTCAGCCACCCCAAGTTAACAAAATGGGATTATATTAAATAATTAAAATCTCGCACATCTTCCATAAGGTTTATGGAACGAACTGCTGACTCACCAAGGCATGCCCACGCCAAAGATTTCTTTCTTCAATTTGTGCCTTGAAGCAAATTATGTTCCTGTGCCTACATAATGTGTAGGGGGAAGGGAGTGAAGATGGGAACTATCCCATAACACAAGTTGTTTGGGCTTGTACATAAAACAAAGTGGAAGAGAAACTGCAACATTTCAACAAAATAACCATCAGACCCAGTAACTTATTCCCTAGTTCTGATTAATGTGTGATTACTTAACCATTTTCAACGTTATAAATCAAAAAAATTTATTCATTAACTATCTCTGTTTTTGTTTTCAGAACAGCAGCTTTCCTCAACTTGTTTGATTTACTGAATGGGCCTGATTATGGAACAATGATTTAATGACAACCTACTATCAGCAACCCTTGAAAGATGGTAGGACAAAGCCACTTGACTTGCCTTTACTCTGAAATGTTAATTTACATTATGCATACTAGATCCAGTAGAATTAGGACAGGAATAAATCTGCAATCCTGTTCAATAAAACTTAATCACAATAGCACATACATGATTGTTCTCTTTTGTGAGTGCTCCTGGTAGCTCAGTGGTGAGCACTATTGCCCAAAACAGAAGGTTGTACCTGTAAATCCCACTCCATAGCCTTGAGCACAAAAACTGATGCTGGCACTCAAGTGCAGTACTGAGTTAAATAGTTAAACTGAAACCCTATCTGCCTTCTCAAGTGGACGTAAAAGATCCTATGGCAATATTTTGAAAAGGATGGGAGTTACCCCAGTGTCTGACCAATATTTATCCCTCAATCTGTTGTTCAGTGATGTTGATTATCTGGTCATTATCACACTGCTGTTTGTGGGAGCTTTCAATCCCCAATTGTCAAATTAGCATGGATTCAGGGGAAAGACTAATAAAAGATTTGTTTTGATGGGAGGGCATGGGATTGGGAAGGAGAAGAAAAAAAAACTGGGCTCAGAAATTTATTTTCTTAAAACTGAAACGTATGTTTTTATGTACAGCATTTTGGTGCCTTAAGTTAGATGGATTTGCATGAACAGAGTTCCTCTTGTTTAAGCTGCCTACTTTGTTAAGATGACTGAACAGTTGTCCTTAACTAATACACTGGTATACAGTGGACAAACTAGTGCAAATCTAGAAGAATTATACAAACATTCATACCAATTTACCCCAAACAACACTTCTGCCAAGATATATCCACAGTGATGGTTTTCATCAATCTTTGGCAACCAAAGATGGTGGTGTGTAATAAGTTGAGTGCTCTATTTATCTGGACAGACCAACAAAAGCTACATTGAGTTGTAGCAGTTTTCTAATTACTTGATTGTACATTGTGAATCATTACTTTCACATGCAATTGACTGTATGCTTGTCCAGTACTATTTATAATTTTTAATCAGCCTAGCAATATAGCTTGATAGAAAGGGAGCATAACTAGCACAAAAACCTACGCCACAGTGGTGTTTCCATTTGTCGAAGATTTGTTCAGGCACTGAATAGAGAAAATACAGAGAAAATTACTTA
This sequence comes from Carcharodon carcharias, assembly GCF_017639515.1. NCBI lineage: Eukaryota > Metazoa > Chordata > Chondrichthyes > Lamniformes > Lamnidae > Carcharodon > Carcharodon carcharias. The sequence continues at coordinate 100,234,098 of NC_054477.1, read as the reverse complement.
ATACCAAGTGGATACCACTAGTTAGATACCTAAGAATCAACTCCAGCATAAATTACAGCAGGTGTCCTTGTTCACTATGACATTTACACATACAATGTTATACTGCTATAAGCTCGATATGGCTTTATGAACTATAAAAAGTCGCTAATCTAACTCATCTATAATTTGTTTAAAAATGTAAAAACATACCCTGGAAAATGTGCCCTCAAGGGCACTTCCATTAAACTCCCATTCTCTGAAGGACATATAATTCAGACAATCCGATATTATAGTCCTTCAGATGGACTCAAAAACGAAAAGCACTGCAAGCTTTTTTTTAAAAAATGCACTCAGCAGCTGTATGTGTCATAGGAAAAACTTTCAACCTTTACAGTCAAACAGGAAAATCAACAGTTAAACAGATTTTCCAGCCTGGATGTAAACAGTACTATTATCAGTCTTTTTCAGCCAGCATTCTCCAATAAACTGGGAGGATAAGGCTCTGTGGTGGTTTAGCTAATCAGAATCCAAGCCAATTTTTGAAGTAAAGGAAACAAGCTTTCAGGACAGCAGCAGGGTTCTCCTTCAGCACATCCGGCCCAATGTACTGTTTGTTGGGTTATCTCCATTGAAGCTGAAGTAAATTTCCGAAAAGTCATCAAACCTTCTCATTTAAAATCAATACTGCACTGGACCTTTGATTTTATCCCTCGCAGTCCCTTTTCTATTGTCATATATGGTCCCTCCTTTTAAATTTTCCTCACTTAGCAAGGCAAATTGGCAGCCTGGTCTCAGGCCAATGCCTTGGAAGATTTATCAGCTTCCAGTTGAGCAAGAACAGCCTTGTTACTCCACTTCAGACTCCTCCCCCCAACGCCGTCCCTGCACGAAAGTAAAGCATTGTCTCACGACTTCCAATTTCTCCTTATTCTGAAGGCAGTGCACTAATTTATGAATATTCGCAACTTAAAATATATACAATAAAAGGTGACTAGATTTACAGGCACATTGTGTCAAACAGAACAAAAAGGGTTGCAAGAGCCTATTAGAAACAGCAAGTTAATCCAGAATAAGTTTGACAGCATGGCATCCCTTCAGCACTTAGCTACATTATCTTTAAATTATAAATTGTGCCTATTCAACAAGTCTTTGAGGCAGCCCAAGATTTGAAACTCACCATGTAGGAAATTACAGGTCACAATATCTTACACAATATTCAGCATGTACATATCATACCTTTAGAATCAGAGCTGCAATGTGGCAGTCCATTAGCTTGTGCAGCCACAGGTGTGAAAGGGGCAATTATAGGAATTGCAGTGATGTTTTAGTCAACTAATCTTTAAGCCAAATTGTTCTACCCCTTTTCTCCAAACAAAAAAAATAAAAATTACCTTCTTCTTTAATTTCTCAGTAAACCTTCCAGGCCTTTATCTACAATGACAAAGCTTACATCAATTATTTGCCATTTCAACATAAGTTTCTAGGAGTGAACATTTTACAACTAGAAGGTTTATTTGGTTTATCTTTGAGCTTGATGGCAGGCAAAAATATCTCAGCATGGTTTTGTTAAATCAAAAAATCTAGCAGAACCTCATCTCCTGGTCAAAATATCTCAGTACAATCCATCTACCTATGCTCACATTTGAAAGGGGCTGAGCATTACAATTTTGCAGACAATTGGTGTTAAGTAATAATGTGCCACTGCTGAATGCTTGGTCCATATTACTAGAATTTTATTGCAAGTTGGAGATATGCATGTTGTACGAAGCGGTTTGATACAAAATGAATAATCTGCTTTATTTCACAGAAAATTGAACATGAAACAATTACATGAAAATAAAAGTTTCAGTTCCAAAGAAGTCATATTGAACTCAAAATGCTAATTGTTTCTCTCTTCACAGATGCTGCCATCTTTTTTCCAGCACTTTTTATTTTTATGAAATAATTACAATTGGACTCATTGCATTCAGTATGACTTATCTTTATACAACAGTGAATAAATAAATACATCTAATTCTCCTACATCAATAGGTCATTTTACTTGGCTTAAATATGACTTCCAATTGCCCTTCAGGATTTCTAATCTCTTTGACAAAAGCAGTCATAACTTTCTCTTTAAAAAGGTGACTGACTGCCTATGCCTACATCTGTGACCCCTTTTCAAACAGATTAGTAATCACTGACATAATCTAAATTATTAATATTCACAATATGAATTGCTGCTATAAAGAGCATTTTTAAGAAAACACCTGTTTACAAAACAGGTATGAGTGCGGTGTATTTGCACCTTGCTTTTCACTAAAGAGTTGTCTACCCTTGGCAGAAGCACAGACAGCACATTAAAAGAGCAAGGAGATTAGAGCCTGCCTCCAGCTGCTGCTCACTTGCTTATTCTTTACCAGGGCATGCTGGGCAATTGCCCATCTGCAAAGCCTCTGTGGACACCCAGTTTGAGGACCGTGGCCCTTTTTCTACCATAGGCTGACAAAAACTTTCTAACAATGCACTTGAGGTGTTTTCCAATTACTGAGATAAGCTAACCAATCGATTACTGTTCATAAGCTTTGAGGGATTGAGTGGTGGTGGGGAGAATAGCTAAAGTGAGTGTTGACTCTTAGAGGATAAGGCTGGAGGAATTAATGGGAAACAAGCAACGGTAGACACTTTGAACAAGTATTTTGTGCCTGTCTTCACTGTAGAAGACACAAAAAGCATCCAAAGAATATAAAATCAAGAGGCAGAAGGGAGGGAGAAACAGAGAAATGTAAAACAATCACAATCACAAAAGAAAAAAGTACTGAGAAAACTACTGGCACTAAAGGCTGACAAGTCCCCTGGACCTGAAGGTCTGTATCCTAGCATTTAAAAGGAGTGGTTGCAGAGATAGAGATGCATTGGTTATAATCTTCCAAATTTCTCTAGCTTAGAGATCAAGGCAGGAGGGAAACAAAGTAGGAAGCCAAAAGCCATTTAGCCTAATATGTATCATTGGGAAAATGCTGGAATCCATTTAGGAGGTAACAGGACATTTTAAATAAATCATAACTCAAGCGCTCAAAGCTGTGGTGTGCTCCTCATGCTCCATGTGGGAATCCGGGGACATTTCCAGTGCCTGGGACCAGCATGTGTGCAGGGAGTGCGTCCAGCCACAGCTCCTGGAAGCTCGGGATTCAGAGCTGGGACGGGGGCTGGGGACACTGTGGAGCATCCGCGAGTCTGAGAGCATCGTGGATAGCACATTTAGAGTGGTGGTCACACAGCAGCTGAAGGGACGTGAGGAAGGGAATGGGTGACCACCAGGCGGTCCAAGAGAAACAGGCAGGTAGTTCAGGAGGCCCCTCGAGTCCCACTCGCAAATCGGTATTCCATTTTGGAGGCTGATGAGGGCGCTGGTTCCTCCAGGGAGTGCAGACAGCCAAGCTTCTGGCACCACAAGCAGCCTGTCTGTACAGGAGAGGAGGAAGAGCGATAGGGGATACTATAATCAGGGGAACAGACAGGCGCAACTGTGGCCATCAACGTGACTCCAGAGTGGTGTGTTGCCTCCCTGGTGCCAGGGTCCAGGATGTCACTGAACAGCTGCAGGGCATCCTGAAGGGGGAGGCTGATAAGGCACAGGTCATGGTACATGTTGGTACCAATGACATAGGTAGAAAGAGGGATGAGGTCTTGTATCAAGGATTCAGGGAGTTAGGCAGTAGACTAAAAAGCAAGACCTCTCGGGTTGTAATCTCTGGATTATTCCCAGTGCCATGTGCTAGCGAGCTCAGAAATAGGAGAATAGTGCAGATGAATACATGGCTTAAGAGTTGGTGCAGGAGGGAGAGTTTTAGATCCCTGGATCACTGGGACTATTTCTGGGGAAGATGAGACCTGTACAAGCGGGACGGTCTACATCTGAACCAAAGCAGGACTAACATCCTTGCAGGCAGATTTGCTGGTGCTGTTGGGAGGAATTTAAACTAATTTGACAGGGGGAGGGGACACAGAATGTTAGCAGAATAGGGGCACATCATAATACAGTAAAACAATCAAGTCAAAGGGAGTACAGCTGCATTAAGTTTCAACTCAGGCAAGGCTGGATGGCCTCTACTTTATTGCCAAGAGTATTACAGGTAAAACAGATAAGGTAAGGGTGAGGATTGACACATGGAATTGTGATATAGTAGCCATCACTGAGACGTGGTTGAGGGAGGGGCAGGATTGGCAGCTCAACATTCCGGGATAAAGAATCTTCAGGCAAGACAGGGGAGGCAGTAAAAGAGGAGGAGGCATTGCATTATTAGTTAAGGGGTCAGTTACTGCAGTAAGGAGAGATGATATCTTGGAGGGGGCATCAAATAAAGCTTTGTGCGTCGATCTTAGGAATAAAAAAGGAGCAGCCACATTGTTAGGTGTTTATTATAGACCCCGAGATAGTCAGCGGGAATTGAGGAGCAAATAAGTGCATAATTTGTAGAGGTGTGTAAAAATAACAATAGGTTAATTATATTAGGTGATTTCAACTTTTACAACATTAATTGGGATAGACAGAGTGTTAAGGGCTTGGTTGGAGTGAAAACGGTACAGGAGAAATTTTAGGTCAATATGTAGAGGATCCAACAAGGGACGGCGCAGTGTTGGACCTAATTCTGGGGGATGAAGCTGGATGGGTGGCTGAGCTGGTGGTGGGGGCATTTTAGTGATAGCGACCACAAAATGGTACAAGTTAAGTTTGTTATGGACAAAGAAATAGACAAGCTGCAAAAGAATGTTTTGGATTGGGGGAGAGTGGATTTTAGTAAAATAAGGCTGGATCTGGCCAAGGTAGACTGGGAACAGCTACTTGTGGGGAAATCTACAAAGGAGCAGTGGCGGGGTTGGGGGGGTTCAAAAAGAAAATGGGGAGGGTACAGGCTCAACATGTTCCCTCTAGGGTGATTGGAAGAACAAGCCCAGAGAACCATGGATGACCAGAGATATTCAGGTTACGATCAGAAGGAAAAGAGGCTTTTAGCAGGTACAAGGGAAGCAAATCAACAGAGGCATTAGTGGAGAACAGAAAGTGGGGCTTAAAAAAGCAATTAGGAGAGCAAAGAGGGGATATGAGAAAGCTCTGGCTGGTAAAAGTAGGGGAAATCCCAAGATATTCTATAAGTATAAGTATATCAATGGGAAGAGGATAACCAGGGTAAGAGTAGGGCTCATAAGGGACCAAGGGGGCAATCTATGGGTGGAGCCAGATTACATCGCTAGAGTGTTGAATGAATACTACACAGCCATCTTCACCCAAGAGAATGAGGATGAAGGTATCGAAATCAGAGAGGGACACTGCGAGGTTCTTAAGCAAATTGATATAGGGAGTGACAAGGTATTGGAGGCGTTGGCAGGCTTAAAAAAAAGTGGACAAATCTCCAGGTACAGATGATTTGTGTCCCAGACTGCTGAGGGAGGCAAGGGAGGAGATCGAAGGGGATCTGAACCAAATTTTTAATTCCTCTCTGGCCACAGGGGAGGTGCCAGAGGACTGAAGAACAGCTAATGTGGTTCCACTATTTAAGAAGGGTTGTAGAGATAATCCAGGGAACTACAGGCGTGTAGTCAATGGTGGGGAAACTACTAGAGAAAATTCTGAAAGAGAATATATCTCCACTTGGAGAGGCAAGGTTTAATCAGGGATAGTCAGCATGGCTGTGTCAGAGGGAGGCCTAGCAAATTTGACTGAATTTTTTGAGGAGGTGACCAGGTGTGTAGATGAGAGTAGTGCAGTTGATGTCGTTTACATGGATTTCAGCAAAGCCTTTGACAAGGTCCCACATGGGAGACTTATAAAGAAGGCAAATGCACATGGGATACAGGGCAATTTGATAAGGTGGATTCAAAATTGGCTTAGTTGTAGGCGACAGAAGGCTGCTTCAGTGACTCGAAGACAGTGTACAGTGGCATATCACAGGGATCTGTGCTGGGTCCCCTATTATTCGTCATTTATATAAACGGCATAAATGACTATGTGGGAGGTAGGATTAGTAAGTTTGCAGATGAGACAAAGATTGGCCGGATGGTTAACAGTGAGGTTGAGTGTCTTGGGCTACAGGAAGATATAGACGGGATGGTGAAATGGGCAGATAAGTGGCAGATGGAATTTAACCCTGAAAAGTGAGAGGTGATATACTTTGGAAGGAGTAATTTGACAAGGAAGTATTCAATGACCAGCATGACACTAGGAAGTTCTGAGGAACAAAGGGACCTAGAAGTGTGTGTCCATAGATCTCTAAAGGCGGAGGGGCATGTTAGTGGGGTGGTGAAAAAGGCATATGGGACATTTGCCTTTATCAATCGAGGCATAGATTACAAAAGTAGGGAGGTCATGTTGGAGTTGTCCTTGGTGAGGCCACAGCTGGAATACTGTGTGCAGTTCTGGTCGTCACATTATAGGAAGGATGTGATTGCACTGGAGGCGGTGCAGAGGAGATTCACCAGGAAGTTGCCTGGGATGAAACATTTAAATTATGAAGAGAGGTTGGATAGACTTGGGCTGTTTTCGTTGGAGCAGAAAAGACTGAGGGGCGACCTGATCGAGGTGTCCAAGATTATGAGGGGCATGGACAGGATGGATAGGGAGCAGCTGTTCCCCTTAGTTGAAGGGTCAGTCACAAGGGAGCATAAATTCAAGGTGAGGGGCAGGAGGTTTAGGAGGGACATGAGGAAAAACGTTTTTACCCAGAGGGTGGTGATGGTCTGGAATGCGCTGCCTGGGAGGGTGGAGGCAGGGTGTCTCACATCCTTTAAAAAGTACCTGGATGAGCACGTCATAATATTCAAGGCAATGGGTCAAGTGCTGTTAAATGGGATTAGGTAGGTAGGTCAGGTGTTTCTCACGTGTCGGTGCAGACTTGATGGGCCGCAGGGCCTCTTCTCTATTATGTGATTCTGTGATTACACAAGGAGACAGAGTCAACATGGTTTTGTGAAGGGAAATCATATTTCACTGATTATAGTTCTTTGAGGATGTATCAAACAAGCTGGATAAAGGGAAGCCAGTAGATGTGATGTATTTGGATTTCCAAAAGGCATTTAATAAGGTGGCACAAAAAGGTTAATGTACAAGATAAGAGATCATGGTTTTAGGAGTGATATATTAGCATGGATAGAGGACTGGCTAATTAACAGGAAATAGTTAGGATAAATGGGTCATTTTCAGATTGGCAAACTGTAATGAGCGAAGTGCCACAGGGCTCAGTGCTGTGGCCTCAACTATTTACAATCTTATATAAATGACTTGGATGAAGGAACTGACTGTCTCCTAGCTAAATTTACTGATGATATCAAGACAGGTAGGAAAGCCAAGTTGTGAGAAAGGCACAGCCTGCAAAGAGTTGCAAATAGGTTAAGGAGGGGAAAAAATGGCAGATGGAGTATACTGTGGGAAAATGTGAGATTGTCCACTTTGGTAGGAAGAATAGAAAAGCAGAATATTATTTAAATGGAGAGAGATTGCTGCATTACAGAAGGATCCGGCTGTCCTTCTACACGAAGCACAGAATGGTTGCATGCAGGTACAGCGCATATTAGGAAGGCAAATGGAATGCTGGCCTTTATTGCAAGAGGGGTGGAGTTTAAAAGTAGGGAAGCCTTTCTACAACTGCACAGGGCATTGGTGCGACTACACCTGGCGTAGCTTGTACAGTTTTGGTCTCTGTACTTGAGGGACTTATTTGCACTGGGAGCAGTTTAGAAGGTTCACTAGGTGAATTCCTGGTATGAAGGGGTTGTCATATGACGAAAGGTTGAACAGGTTTGGCCTACATTCATTGCAGTTTAGAAGAATGAGGTGATCTTATTGAAACAAAAGATTGGAGGGGGCTTAACAGGATCAATGATGGGAGGATGTTTTCTTTTGTGGGGGCACAATTTTATAAAATAAGGGGTCTCTCAGTTAAGACAGATGAGAAGCAATTTCTTCTCTCAGAGGGTCTTTAGTCATTGGAATTCTCTTCCCCAGACAGCAGTGCAGGCTGGGTCATTGAATGTATTCAAGGCCGGGTTAATCAGATTCTTGATCTGCAGCGGAGTCAAGGGTTATGGGGAGCAGGCAGGGAAGTAGAGTTAAGGCTACAACCAGATCACTCATGATCTCATTCAATGGCAGAGCAGGCTAGATGGACCAAATGGCCTACTCCTAATCCTATCCAGACAGGAAGAGTCTGCAACTGCATCCACTCTAAAATTTGTCTAATTCCTACTACAAATTTTTAATTTATATCTGCTGCATTATAAATGTGTGACATTGTAGACCTTGAGCAGAGATGCATACAAGAAAAGTCAGCATATCAAAGCAGGGAGGTGAAAATATTCACATTAGGTTTGATAATTCTGCAAAAGTTTGCCATTATTTTGTTTGATAAATGAAACAAATTATTCTGATTGGCAATTTTAAACAGATTAATATCAACAGTCCTTAAACAAGTATTTTTCTCTACTTCCAATTAACTACTCTCTTCATCCATAAATTATAACTCTAGCACACAAATATATGGAAACAAAGAACATGAGCAGACAATTCAGGTCCAAGATGATTGATGGATTTCTTACACAAACCAGACCATAAACCAGAAATATGGTTTCCAATGCTTTTTTTAAAATTAATTTGAAAGTTCACCTATACCTTTATTGGCAAATGGTTAAGGGCTTTTTATATTCAAATTCCATAATAGTGTTTCTGCACTAAATTGGTTTCAGAACATTTCTGAACCTTGTCTCAACTAACTATGTTTCCAACAGTTCATTCATATTTGAAGTATTAGCAGTAGCACAATAAAGCATTTATATAGTGCCTTTCATTACCTCAAGACATTTACAGCCAATGAAGTCCTGCTTTAATGTAGGAAAGAAGGCAGCCAATTTGCACACACCAAATTCCCACAATCAGTAACGTGATTGTTTTCAGGTAACATGTTTTTGTTGATTGAAATATTGGCCAGGACACCAGGGAGACCCTTTTTTCAAAAACAGCCATGGAATCTGTTACACTTTCCTGAGGGGCTAGACAGACTTCAGTTTAATAATTCACTGAAAGAAAGCACCTCAGACACTACAGCACTCCTTCAGTGCAGTACTGGAGTGTCAGCCCAAATTTTGCACTCAAGTCTCTGGGACGGGCTTGAACCCACAATCTTCTGACTCAAGAGACAAGTGTGTTAGCAGCTGAGCCATGGCTAATACTTGACAATTACATGTCCTACATTTTCCAGGACATTTTTTACATTTGTTCAGCTAAACAACAAAAAGGTGACTCCAATATTTACATAGGTGTTAAAATACCACAAGGTAGAAACAGAACTCCTGTTTACTTTACTTATAATCACCATATACTTGCGGGAGCTTGCCAGCTTGTTGCACTGTAATTAAATATGGGCCTTTTTATGAGTGGCAAGTAGGGATAACAGGGCCAACTATGGAATATAAAAGGTTTAGCAAAACCAAGGATACTTTGAAGAATTTTTTTTTAAAAACCACCCTAAATGGAATTTAGAATTGAACAAATATCTGAAGTAAATGCTTCTTGGCATTATTTGTACTTTTGGTTTTATTTTACAAGAGGCACACAAATATTTCTGGGGCTGTGGTGAAAATGCCATTTGGTTGAAATAGGATAATAGAATTTTGTATATACAGAGGAACAGAAACACTAGAAACGAGAAACTTGAACTGAAATTCAGCCAATCATGCTTATGTTGGCTCCTTGAAAGAGCCAACCCATTTGTCCCACTTTCCTGCCCTTTCCAAAAGGCCTAAAAATGTTACTGCATCTTAATGCAGAGAGGAGAAATCAGTTGCTAATTTATAAAGTATCCAAGGTTAAGATTTTTTTTTAAAAAGTAACCTTTCAGCATGATTTCTGGCTGCAACAGAAGTTAAATATTTCCTTATACTCAAGTTATTAATTAAACCATTCACTTCTGAAGCTGTTCTAACATTTTCAAGGGCATCAGTCACTCAACAATCAAGTCACCAGCATTCAGATTTAGAGACCAAAGACTACATAGTTTCAGTCAGCACTTGAAGTAAACTAAGAGAGACATGGATATTTTGTTTTTCGAACAAATTTGTACAGGGAGTTGTTTTTGAAGACCCTCAACAACATAAGAAAATCCCTAGATGTTAATATAGGTATGCTATCCCAAAATAAACACAGAAGCAAGTCGTAAGAGCTTAAAATCAAGACACAGCAATAACTATGAAAACATAGCACTGCATTACTGCAGTTAAAGCTGGAAAGGCCTTGTAAAATTAATTTTAAACTGTACAGGCTCTATCATAAAGCTTTTTCTGTGCTTTGGCAATAAAACAGCTATAAAATAAATTTATATTATGGACATTTATCAAACCACAGCTTTCCTTACACTTGACCAGTTTATAGCAAACTTTTATTTATCTAAATAAAGAAAAATCCCTGTTCAACATAATTACAAATGGATTTTAAGTTCAGGGTTTTAATTATTGTTTCCATGACCTTTGCTGTACAAAGTCAGGAAATGAAAAAGGCTGGACAATTCCCATCAACAATGGAAATCACAAAAATTCTGGTGGTATAAGGAGGGTTAATATAAGTCCCTCTGAGATCACGTTTCCTCTGCAGCTTGTGACAGATCATATTTTCCATTAGACTATACCATTAGTAAAATTTGACATTTTAGTTACAGAATTTGCAAGAGCATTAAGAGAAATTCCTATTTTTTATTGCATAATGATTTAAAAGTCAACATTTCAGATTTATTAAGTAAAAGTTTTGATATTTGGCACTTCCAAATTCCATTTTAAAGTAATAACAACAATGGTTCAGTGATAAGGGCACCGAATTTCCTTTGTGTCTTTCAAAGACCAGGACTTATTTTCCATTACTTAATCTCTCCACAGAGCTGATGCAAACTACTTAATGGTAGTCAATAAAATGGTAACCAAGATGTGGAATGGAATAGAGAAGACTCTCTCCTGCTCCTCAAGAGTAAATGGAGGAATTAGTTTTCACAGAATTTAAGTTACATACTAACAAATGCCTGTGCAATGTGTGTCTAGCTTTGTATGCTAGATCAACTATATTGTACTGTTGTAGCCTAAATACAAAACAGCACAAATGGCTCATGTAAAAATATAGAGACCTTAAAGATCCTGACTGTGCAATTAGCCCATCCCCATTCTCCTTTACCTTTCTGATATCCCTTAATGTATTGACATGCACCCCATTCCCCCCCACCACCCCCTGCCCAACCCCACCCTCCATATCCATGTTCACATTTCCTGCAACCCCATTTGACTCTTTCCAAACAGGTTATGGTCCTGTTACAGCACTGAATCAAACCTAACAGCAGTCACAAACAACATCCTCTTACTGTAACCCTGGTGCCCTTTCCCTGCTTGACCTCACTGCAGCTTTCACACTGCTGACTACATTTCCAACAATTTTTCTCCACTGTCCAGCTCAGTGGAACAGTCCTCACTTGTTTCGAACTTTTGGACAGCCATTCGGACCCAGTGCATCTGCAGCAACAGCCTTACTTCCTGTCCCTGCACAGTTACCTCTGGATTCCTCCAAAAGATCATTCCTTGCTATTGACTCCACTTCCACGTGTTGCTTTTGGTGACATCATCCAAAGATAGATCAGCTACCATTTGCATGCTGAATACAGCCACCTCCATCTCACCACCTCTCTCAAACCCTTCACTGTATTAATATTCAGTCTGCTTGCCTGACACCTAGCAATTGGGCTACAATTTCATCCCTATAAACACTGGGAAAACCAAATCCATTATCTTTTGGGCACCACCTCAAATTCAGCCCCTGCCACCAATTCAGGACCCTTTCCTGGCCACCATCTTAGGTTAAATCAGCCTGCTTACATCAGGATCTTTTCAACCAATGCCCTATCAATTGGGAAAATCACCTGCTTCTACCTCCATAACATCATGCAGCAGTGCTTTGGCTTCAGGCCATTTACTGTTAAAGTCTCATTTATTCCTCTGTCATCCTCATCAGACCATACCAATGCTCCCCTGACTATCTTCCACACCACACCTCGATTAAAATTCTCTCATCAACAGCCTATCATGCACCAAGTCTCTCTCATCCAACATCCCTGCTCTTGCTGATCTACCTAGTTCAATGCTTCCAATTTATAACTCTTATCCTCATTTAAATCCATTTATGAACTTGCTTCTATACATCTCTCTAACCTCAGAGCCCATAATCCTTCTCTCCTTCAACTCCGGACTCTCGTGCACTCACCCCCGTAATTTTACTCCACCAATGGTGGTAGTGTTCCTCATGCTCTGGAATTCTCTCTGTCTCTCTATCTCTTCTTGTTCTGCAAGATGCTCTTTAAAGCACACCTCTTCGATTAAAATTTTTGACATTGTCATTCCTTGACTTGGGAAGGGAAGGGTGGCGCATGATGGGCAATAATTCCATGGTCTAGAACTTAATGCCTCACTGAAGTGGCCATATTTCATGGGACAGCTTGGACAGAATTTTAAAAAAAGACACTGGGAGTTAAAACTCAGCAGCAAAACATATGAGCACATTTCAAAAAAAAAATATTCTAATTGACATGCCAGTTATCCTGGGGGAAATTAATGTAATGGTTTATTTCTTAACATAATAGAACTGTAAAGACAATCTTTAAACAATTTTGGAGGGATTAAATGGATGAACGCTTAGAGAAGGACAGAGTTTCCAAAGGTGGATTAGAGAAAGGAAGGTCTCATTTAACAACATGTTGCAGTTGTTTTTGGAGACATTACAAAGGGGTAGATGGGAAAAATGCAGGTTATGTTACATATTTACACTTTTAGGAAACCTTTGATAAGGTTTCACATCACTAGTTAATAACTGGGATAAGGAACACAACATGGCATTAGACAGAAAACAAAATAGCAGGCTGAAATAAATGGATTTTTTTCTGGTTGGAAAGCAGGTACATTAAAGACTTCCCAAGTTGTCAACAACAAAATGGGAGATTTTGCAAAAGGTCTCTTAAGAAATTGAGCTAATAAATACCAGCTGAAACTTAACATGGAAACTAGAAACCAAAAGATAAAGTACAACATGTTGACCAGAAAAGAAACGCAGGGGCTTCATTGGATAAATGTGAAACTTTCAGGTGCTGGTAGGGTAAATAAAAGGTACTGCAGTTTCATGAGTAGAGTATAGAACAAAAAATTTTTTAAAGGGTTGCATTAGTATCGATAGGCTCAATGGCACTCTCTCATGATCTTCCTGTTGCTGTGCAAGGAATTGGTCAGACCCCATTTTATGTTGCGCTTGTTATTTTGGTTGCCTCATCATACAAAGCTGTTATTGCCCTTGAGAAAGTACATACAGATACCGATAAAAAAACGATTGCACATTGCAGGAATGTAAGTTGGGAGGAGAGGTTAAGAATATGGGGCTTGTTTTTGGAAAGCGATTTCAAGGTGGTCTAGTTTAAGCTTTTAAGATTGAGAAAGGAAATGACAAATTGATCTAAGTAAACAATGCACTACAGTGCATGATTCCAGTTTGAAAGGACACAGTTGAATGTTAGCACATCTACATCTGCAATGTGTTGAGATCAGCTACCTCAACACACGCAAGTGACTACAACCGAAACATTCATAAGTCTGACTTGCTCAGTTACTTACTGATGAGGTTCTCCATATCAAGATATTTATCACAACTTAAAATTGGCCAGTGGAAAAAGGGTGCCATCAAGAAGGAAAAGCGAAAAGATTTCACTAAAAGAGCACCAGAATTGTAAATTAATTTACTAGACAAGACTTTTGAAATAGACAGTACTAATGGATTCAAAGACTAATTGAGTGAGTTTCTGGAGAAAGACAAGATACTGGAGTTTAAGAACTTTCAAAAATGATTGGTGGAGGGTTTTCTATTTCCTCCCACCACCAAACAAATTTGCTCCTGCAAGAAAACTTAAGTCTAATGAAAATGTTTTTTAAATCAAAGATATGCCATTTTTAGGGTATTTTTCCCTTTGAAACCAAGAGGAATGAAAGGAAAATAAACAATTCCCAGAAGATAATTAACTTTATAATATGGGGGATGCGGGGGAGGTGGAGGAGGAGTATCAATGCACAAAATTAAACATGGGCTCTTTTTGCATTTTAAAATAAACTTGTTCAACAGCAAATAGTGGCTCATTTGGCTTCTGATACATGCTCTAATACTACCATTTGGAGACTATTATTTCTAAGTTAAGATTAAGATTAAGTGTTAGCCCATGGTCTGCGCAGAGATGTCATTTCCTTATTTATTCCAGCATGCACATTATGGACATGCACTTCTGGCATGACTAATTAGGAACCTTAAGTACAATTTGGGGAGGCAGTGGCACAGTGGTAATGTCATTGGGCTAGTAATCCAGCAGCCCAGGCTAATGATCTGGGTCAAATCCCACCATGGTAGCAGATGCAATTTCAATTCAATTAATAAATCTGGGAAATAAAAACTGGTCTAATGGTCATCGTGGAGCCATTGTCAGTTATCATAGAAATCCATCTGGGTCACTAATGCCCTTTAAGGGAAGGAAATCTGCTGTCCTTACCTGGTCTGGCCTACATGTGACTCCAAACGCACAGTAATGTGGTTGACTCTCAACTGCCCTCTGAACCGGGCTAGCAAGCTACTCAGTTGCATCAGACTGCTACAAAGTCTAGTGATTCAAGGCAACGGCTCAGCACCACCTTCTCAAGGGCAATGAAAGATGGGCAATAAATCCTGGCCTAGCTGTCTGAAGTTGGGGTTTATTCTTCAGATGCCAACAGTGCTTGGTACCTTGATCAAATGCTCTTCTTTCAAGAGAATGTCTAGACAATGGGTTTTACTATGGAGGGTGCCTGAACAAAGGCTGATCCAGTCAATAACTGACCTCCACATATACACTGGATGAGAGGAATCTATTTGAATTTCTTCAACTTCCTTGCAATCCTATCTTTTGTAAGTGAAAATGAACCTCAAGTTAAAGCAAGAAAGTTGTAATCCTGTGCTTGGGGGCCCAATAATCTATAAAAGATGGAAAGATAATTTATTATGAAAGAAAATTGCTCCAATCGAGGCGGGGGGTGTGGAGGGGGGGGGGGGGGGGAGAAGGGAACTAAAGAATGCAACAGATAATGCAAATAATGAAGCCAATTCAGAGGATTTAGATCTTTTAAGTAACTGGACCAAATTAGACACCAGTGGCAATTCAGTACAAATAAGTAGTTTATGAAGAGTAAATTGTGTTTGACTAATTTGCTAAAGTTCTTTGAAGATGTGACAAGCAAAGTGGATAATGGGGATCCTGTAGATGTAGTATATCTGGACTTCCAGAAAGCCTTTGATAAGATGCCGCACAAAAGATTCATATACAAGATAAGATCACACGGAGTTAGGGGTAATATATTAGATTGGATAGAGGATTGGCTAACCAACAGAAAGCAGAGCGTCGGGATAAATGGGTCTTTTTCTGGATGGCAAACTGTAACTAGTGGGGTGCCACAGGGTTCGGTCCTTGGGCCCCAACTATTTACAATTTATATTAATGACTTGAATTCAGGGATAGAAGGCACTATAGCTAAATTTGCAGATGACACCAAAATAGTTGCGAAAGTAAGTTACAATGAAGAAAGAAGAAAATTACAAGTGGATATGGACAGGTTAGGTGAATGGACCAAAATCTGGCAGATGTGAACGTGGGTAAGTGTGTGGTTATCCATTTTTGGTTGGAAGAATAAAAAGGTGACTTATTACTTAAATGGAGAGAAACTTCAGAATGCTTCAGTGCAGAGGGAGCTGGGTGCCCTCGTGCATGAATTGCTGAAAGCTAGTATGCAGATACAGCAGGTAACAAGGAAGATAAATGGAATTTTGGCATTTATTGCTAAAGGAATAAAGTTTAAAAATAGGGAAGCGTTGTTGCAACTGTACAAGGCATTGGTGAGACTGCACCTGGAGTGCTGTGGACAGTTTTGGTCCCTCTACTTGAGGAAGGATGTAGGTGCATTGGAGATGGTTCAGAGGAGGTTCCCTAGATTGATTCCGGAGATGCGGGGCTTGTCTTATGAGGAGAGATTGAGCAGTTTAGGTCTATACTCACTAGAGTTTAGGAGGATGAGAGGAGATCTAATTGAGATATATAAGGTGCTAAAGGGGATAGACAACATAGACTTGGAGTGGATGTTTCCCCTTGTGGGGCATTCCAGAATGCGGTACCATAGTTTTAGGCTAAGGGGTGGTAGGTTTAAAATCAGAGATGAGGACGAATTACTTTTCTCAAAAGGTCGTGAATCTGTGGAATTCACTACCTCAGAGTGCAGTGGATGCCGGGACGCTGACTAAATTTGAGGAAATAGACAGATTTTTAATTAGTAACGGGCTGAAAGGTCATGGGGAGAGGGCAGGAAATTGGAGCTGAGGCTGAAATGAGATCAGCCATGATCATATTGAATGGAGGGGCAGGCTCGAAGGGCTGAATTGCCTCTCCCGCTCCTAGTTCTTAAGTTCTTAAGTGTGAAGTAATTAGTTTGGGAGCAAGTAATGTTCTAGTAAAGAGGAGGAAGAAAGTAATCTTTCAAGCCATCCACTCTTGTTTGGAAGCCCTATAACATGATGCAACTGAGTTACACAAAAAAAAATTCTGATAAAATTTCACATGAAAGGATATTATTTCAACTTAAGGCTAAAGGAAATAAGGACTAACCTCAGGAGTGGATAAGAAACTGGCTGGTGAAATGAGCACTCATTAAAAGGACTTATGCCAGACTTGGCTGGAAAGGGTGGTGGGGTGGGCTGAAGGAAGTCATGAATTGGGTACCTTAAGGCACCCTAGGCTCTAAGGTGTCCTAAGCTTATTATCCTTTCCAGTCTACACAAGTGATCTGGATTCAGAAACTCTGTCAAATGGTCAACTTGCACATGATACCAAACTAGGAAGGGAAGTTTAATTAAAAGACACAAATCAAATTACAGAATGAATAGGAAAAGATGTGCAAATGGATAGAACAACCTTTAAATGCAGAAAAATCCAAAGCACTACATATGGGAAGGAAAAAAAATAATGGGCACTACATGTACTCCACAAATGGTGCTGAAATAGGCAGATAAACCTAAAAGACCCAAGAATCTTAGTGGACTCAACGTTAAAACAAATCCCACTAATGTAGATAAGCAATTGAAGTCAAAAAGAATGTTGAACTACAAAGCCAAAACAGTAGAAGATGCAAGTCAGAAGAGGCAATGATCAAACTATGATAAATAGTAAATCGGACAGCCTGCTCCTTGGGTATTTTGTCCTAGTCATCAATAAAAAAAACCATTCAAATAAGAAATCAATGCAGAAAAAAAACTGTCTATAGTGTCAAGGGGCTAAGTTATGATGACTGGAGAAACGTGATGCGTTCGGTCTAGAAAGACACCCAAGAAGATTAGTACTGTGGGGTGTGTTTTTGCATGGTTAATCTGTAGTGTTTGAACTGCTAAGTGACTACAGCTTGGGCCATCTCCTGCATGAAAAACAATGACAACCTTTCACAATCTTGCTGAGGACTGGTCTCCAGGCAAATATCCCTGCATGATGGGCATCAATTTCTGCTTGCTGTTTAATCCAATTGTTTTTTTTAATTATTCCATAGGTTTGCCTCCATTAATCTATCCAGAAGGTTTACTATAGATGTTGATGACTCTGTTTATAAAAAGATTTTGTGATACAAGTCCTAAAATTAGCTTTTACGAAGAGAGGTATATTACATTGTTAAAATGGTGAATTCAGTACTTCACTTTACAAACCATAGAAATAGAAGCAGCAGACGACCATAAGGCCCTCCTCGAGCCTGCTCTGCCATTCAATGTGATCATGGCTGACCTGCCATAACTCCATTTTCCTATCCACTCCCCATTTCTCCTGATTCACCCAGAGATCAAAAATCTAAATTAAACAATAGGAATACAATAAATGGAACAGAAGTTCAAATGTGTAAAAGAAAAAAGAAAAAGGCAATCAGTGGGTACATGGATAACAATGGAGAGATGGCATTAGAGAATATGAAAAGGTGATTAAGTCAATGAAATGATTAGGAACGCAAGGAGGAATCCACAGAACTAAATTACGGAGCAACGTAAAGAAATAGTAAATTGCTCTACAAACACAAATATCAAATGGAAAAATCAGAATAGTGATAGGGCAACTAAGGGATACACATGATAAACCCAGAAAATTATGGTGAAATGGCAGAAATATTAGTTACTTTGCCTGCATCTTGACCAGGGAGGCTAACATGGAAAATGACACTAAGAGCATTGAAAAAAAGACATTTCAGATAGAGGGAAGATAATTGATAATTTAACCAAACTTGAGGATAAAGCCCCTGGTCCAGATGGATTGCAGCTGAGCATATAAAGGGGTTAGGAAAGATATAGAGGGCTACTACAAATGCATTAGAAAAGGAAATAGTGCCAGAAGATGACAGGTAACCTATACTGAAAAATGGAGATAGATATAATAGAAAAACATTTAGCAACTGAAAATGTAAAGAAGGGTAACCAGCAAGGATTTTAAAAGGCAAGATCATGCTTGACCAACCTTGTTGAATTCTTTGAAAAAACAAAGTTGACAAGAATAACAGCAGACCTGATACATTTGGATTTTCAAACAGCTGCAGATAAGATACTGCATAGTAGATTCATGACTACAGTCAGAACATGGAATCAGATGACAAGTAGTAGAATAAATAGCATGCTGGCTGCAAAGCACATAAAAGTTTTGGGGTTAAAGGTATTTACTCAAGAGGGGCAAGAAGTGGGAAGTGATGTTTCACCAGAATTGATGCTGGGACCACTACTTACTACTTACAAGCAATTTGGACTCCAGAATCGAAATACAATTTCAAAATTTGTGAATGACATCAAATTCTGGGAGGGTGAGTGGGGTTGTTAAAATCATGCCAGCTAATAAGGTCATTTAAAAAAACATATGAAATAGCAGAAGTAGACCACTTGGCCCATCGAGCCTGCTCTGCCATTCAATAAAATCATGGCTAATCTGTTTGTATTACTAATTCCACGTTCCCATCTATCCCCAATAACCTTTGATTCCCTTGCCTAACAAGAATCTATTTACCTCTGTCTTAAAGATATTCAATGACTTTACCTTCACCACCTTCTAAGGCAGAGAGAGTTCCAAAATCACACAAACCTCAAAAATGTTCTTATCTGTCCTAAAAAAGGGCACCCCCTAATTTTAAAACAGTGCCCCTAGTTTTAGGCTCACCCACAAGGGGAAAACATCATTTCCGCATCCACCTTGGCAAAACCATTCAGGATCTTATATACTTCAACCAAGTCACCCCTCACTCTTGGAAATAAGTCCAGCCTGTCTAACCTTTCCTCATGAGACAAACCACTCATTCCAGGTATCAATCTAGTAAACCTCGTCTGAACCACCTCTAATGCGTTAACATCCTCCATTAGGCAAAGGAGACAAAAGCTGCACACAGCATTCGAGATGTCGTCTCACCAATCCCCTGTATAACTGAAGCATAACATCCTTACATTTGTGTTCAATTCCTCCCATAAAGGATAGCATCCCATTAGTTTTAATTACTTGCTGTACCTGCACATTAACTTTGTGACTCATACACAGAAACATCTAGATCCCTCTGCACCTCGGAATTCTGCAGTCATCCTCCATTTAAGTAATACTCTGCTTTTTTATTCTTATTGCCAAAGTGAACAACTTCACACATTATACTCCATTTGCTAGATTTTTGCACACTTGCTCAACCTATCTATATCCATCTGCAACCTCGTGTCCTCTTCACAACCCATCTTTGTGTCATCTGCAAATTTAGCTACCATCCCTTCATTGCCCTCATATAAGTCATTGATATAAATTGTAAGAAGTTGAAGCCTGAGCACAGACCCCTGCAAGACACTGCTCGTTACATCCTGCCAATTAGAAAATGACCCATTTATGCATGTTCCGTTTTCTTCCAGCCAACAGTTTGCTCAGAAAGGCTTCATTAGTGATTGCAATTTCACCAAGTTCCCTTTGCCCTTCCACCTCTTGATTTTCAGCTATTACTGGAATGTTTTTTGTATCCTCTGTCGTGAAGACAGAAGCAAAATTTGTTCATTTCACCTGCCATTTCCTTATTATCTATTAACTCCCCATTTTCACACTCTAGAGAACCAACACTCATTTTACTTACACTTTCTCTTTTCAAAATACAAGAAGCTCTTACTATCTGTTTTTACATTTCTGGGGGGTATAGTTGAAAAAGCAATGAAGCTATGTGAAACTTGTGTAAAATCTTGGTTTGGTCACACAGAAACGTGAGCAGTTCAGGTTTCCATACTTTCAAATAGGTAGAGGGGCCTAGACAAAGGTGCAAATAATTTTCTTGGATAATACTAAAACAGAGATGATATACCCACTTGAAAAGATAGTTACAGCTCTTCTTTAGAAAGGGGAAGGCTGAGGGGTGATCTCATAGGGTCTTAAGAGTATGAAAGGTTTTGATAGTGTAGAGGAGAGCGAGAATGCAAGTATAAGATAGTTATTAATAAATCCAATAGGGAATTCAGAATGAAATTCTCTACTTAGAATGTGGAACTTGCCAAGAGAAGTATTTGAGGCATATCTATAGCATAGATGCATTTAAGGGGATGGTAGATAAACACACGGAGGGGGAGAAGAAAAAGGATATGTTGATGGAACGGGGGTGGGGGGGCGGGGCGGCAGATGAAATAGGGTGGGATAAGTATGGAGCATGAACACTAGTATGGCCTGTTGGGTCAAACAGTATTTACAGCACTGAAAGAGCTTATGCAACTATGTGGTATAAAACAAAGAGGATAAAGCTCTCTTGTGATCAAATAACTTGCTAAGCCTGACTGAAGAGGGAGTTTGTATTCCAAGTTTAATTAATAGCATTATTTTACTGTAAAGAATTCTCACTCAAAAATCAGTTATCTGGTTAATGCCAGACATCTCTTATGGTTGGTTTGGGGGTTGGGTGGTGGTGGGGGGCAGAGGACAGAGGTGAAAAGAAAAAAGGAGGTTGAGATGCTGAGGGCTTTTGTGGCATTATTAAACACTCAATGAGATCAGTAATCATTAAAAAAGTTTCCATGCCTTACACAGGGATTATTTTTTAAACACTTGAATAGGAAGAAATTCAATCCAGATAGTCCTCGCTAAACATCAATTTTGATGCCAACATAACGCTCAGCATAGACACTGTACCAAATTATAATACACAGGCAGCAAGTTGTGATTTGATTGTAAACTCAGCATGCAATAGAGGTTATGTAGTTTTTTGATACTGTAATGTCATATTGAACACATCAATATTCTTCCCAAAAAACTGAATGCATTCTGATGCTGTAATACACATTGAAAGCACTCTATCTACTGTTGGCAGAAGGCCACTACTTCAAATCATACCAGTAAGATTTGTCCACTGGGCTAGATTTAACTCATTGTTCTCTATAATGTGGAGTGCCACTGCGTACACACAAGCACATCCATGAGGTAATGTTCAAAATGAATACTTCTAGAGAAAACTACATCACCCTTACAGATTGTATGCAAAATATAACCTTAGAAAGACCAAGCCAACTTAAAGTACTTCAGCAGCAATGGCCAGCTAAGTACCAAAGAAGCTGCTTTAATCAGTGAGATGATGCAAAAATTGTTTAAAGTAATTTTCTGACCATTTTTAACTCAAGCAAGATTTATCACCAAATTAAACTACTGTTCAACTTTAGTCTCCAAGTTAACTAAAATTAGCCAAGGCAGCAATTTGGTACTACAAGTGACCTCATAGTCCCTGTAGGAAGGAGAGGAGCAAGATGGTAGAGAATAAACACCCATAATTCCCACTACACATCATTCAGTAAACTTAATTTGCAGCACACATATACAGGCATCAGATATCAGGATCAAGCTCAACTGTATAGCTAATGCAAAGTCCAGCAGGAATTACACAATGAATAATGGACAGTTTGTCAGATACAACCAAATTCTATGGAACTGTATTCCAGGAAGGACTTCAGGTGAGGTGAAGAGGGGACATTGTTGGTAAAGAGGACAAAAAGTGTTTTTTTTTTTTAAAAAAACATTCCTTTCCTCCTAATCTGAGGAAAGGATGACAACAACTAGCAAAGAGGCAGATGAAGCCAGATGTTATGAGGAAGTTTATCATCCATCTTCCTCTCCTGAATACATCAACCGCTTAATAGGATACACTGCATGTCTAAGTGGTCAGCATTACTTTACTCAATTAGCTTTCATGCATTACATTAGCTAACAAGCGCTGGCAGATCATCTGACTGTGGAACACCACCAGTCAGATCGAAGTCTGTCCTCACCCAAGATACCATACAGATAAGGGTGCAGGGAGAGTATTCCAGAGCTTGGGGGAGAAGCAATCGAAGGCACAGCCACCAACAGTGGAGAAATTAAAATTGGGGAGGCCAGAATTTGAGGAACGAAGATATCTCAGAGGGTTGTGGGGCTGGAGGAGATTATAGTTAGGAGCAGCGAGGCTATGGAGCGATTTGAAAACAAGAATGAGAATTTTAAAATCAAGACGTTACTTGACCAGGTGCCAACGTAAGTCAGTGAGCACAGGGGTGATAGGGGGAATGGGACTTGCTCCAAGTCAAGACATGGGCATCAGTTTTGGATGACCTAAAGTTTACGGAGGGTGGAATGTGGGAGACCAACCAGAAGTGCATTGAAATACGGCAATCAAGTCTAAAAGTGACAAAGGCATGAATAAGGGTTTTAGCAGATGAGCTAAGGCAGAGGCAAAGTCAGGCAATGGTTACGAAAGTGGAAATAGGTGAAATAGATAAAAATCAAACTTCTATAAGACAGACTGAAAAAGAAACATTTAAAATTAGCTGTCGCTCCAGACCACATCAGGTATCTTACACATAATACAGTTCTCTACAACTTCACAGTAGATGTCTATTAGAACACAATAGATAAATTAATCCTGCTGACAGGGAGAGACAGTCTGTGTTGCATATTTATTCACAATCACCACCCATGTTACTAAGCAACTAACAGCAGGAGACAAGAGTTGAGCAAATCTGGACTGTCAGTTTTTTCCCTCAATCTCATCATCTGCAAAATTTAGTGTATGCTGCAGAACTTTAATCCTAGTTTTATTTTTGCTGGTGCATTCTGCTGTACCGGCCCAACTGGGTCCTCAAGATCCAACTTTCTATACAGTTGGGAACTTATTCCATTACAGTAGAGTTTCTTTACACTTATGTATATAATAAAATCCTCAGACTGCCAATAATCTGTGCAGTTTTACCAGTCACAAAAGGTTCCATTATAGTAGAATAAGCCAATGTAGAATTTGGGGCACCTTGGATGAAACAACGTTACAAATAAGTTAAAAGCAAAATACTGCAGATGCTGGGAGATCCGAAATAAAAACAAAGTGCTGAAAAAATTGAACAGGTCTGGCAGCATCTGTGGAGAGAGAAACAGAGTTAATATTGAGTCCAATATTACTCCTCTCCAGTTCCGAAGAAGTCATACTGCTCGCCGTTAACTCTTTCTCTCTCTACCAATGCTGCCAGACCTACTGAGTTTTTCCAGTACTTAATTTGTTTGTAACAAAAACAATCTGAACAATTCTGAGATTCTGTGAAAATCAGTTCTTTGAGAAAAGGATTCCAAACTGTGCTACACTTAGTCTAGGGAATACACAAGGCACCTCTGGAGGTGGGGGGGTTGGTGGTGGTTACATGGGAGAAGTTGTCTATTGATGGGTTTAGCTTCTAATACAAAGTTAACAGTTTTTTCTTTATTTATATAAATTTTCATTCCATATGTATAAAGAAAAAGGGCAATAGGATGCTTCCTGGTGCATATTTGATCTGCCTGTGGTATTTTCTTGCAAACACAAAATGGAATGCATTGTGGGACAGGCTGGTGGGTTTGCCCCAAGAGGACAGGTCTCCATGCTATTTTGTTGCCTAGCGCAGTTGGAGGTCACCAGGGTGGACTCCACCTCTTCCTCCAAAAACACTTGAAGCTTGCAAGGTCATTTGGAGCAATGCACCATTGAGAGGAGGATGGCCTTTTACCTGGAGATACAAAGCAACTAGTTGAGCACCCATAGTTGCTTGTGTGTGGAGTACTCCGGCTGCAGGTAGACTTGAGGGGTTTAGAGGAACAGTGCGGAGGAAAGAGGGTAACTGCTCCAGTACATGAGCTCAGGGAGATCCCGTGTCTCCAAGGAAGGATCAATTGGTCCAAAGGTACCAGGAGGAGTGAAAACTGAGGGCTCCTGGTATATAAAGTAGGACCAGGGTTTCTGCTGAAACTTCACAGATTTAAGAAAATAAACTCTCAATTTTCATACTTCCTTAAAAAAGATCCAATTATTTCAGAATCAGAAAATCTACACTTTATTTACCACTCCATTAACAAAATGCATCATTTACATATTTATATATGTATGTGCATGATGGTACCAACATTTAAAATATTGACTTGATGAAAAAAACCCAATTGATGTGTACAGATGCCCCTCAACAAATAACCTGAATAACAAATTCAAAGAAAACTGGCATTTATTTTGCACCTTTAAGGAAACACATTAAAAAATTTCACAACTTGAAGTTGTCAGGCAAAGAGATGCAAGGTACAGAAGAGAGATTAGTAGGGCATGAATAAAAATTGGCCAAAATTAAGAAGACTTTTAAAGGAAAAGGGACTGGTCAACATACAAGAAGAGATTAGACAGAAAGTGGAGCCAACGTCAGCAAAGGAGCCACTGACAAGGTGAAGGGAATGAGTTGCATTTTTTAAAAATTCAGGACATTTGAAGGATGCTGAAGGTATCAAAAGACTTAGTAGTCAATAAGAGGTAGGGTGCAGCAAGGCCACAAAGGAATTTAACAAGAATGAGTATTTCGAATTTAATACATCGAGACACAAATGGACCATGTAAATTAAGGATGGGCAAATGGGACAAAATGGAACAGGCAACAGGTTGCTGTGCTTTGGACAAGTGGGAGTTTGTCAAGGATGGGCGGGCATTAGAATAATTGAGTCTAGTGGTAACAAAGAATGGATAAGGGTTTCAGTGGCAGAGGGTGGCAATGCTGCATAGCTGAAAATCAGTGGTGTTGATTAGAAAAGTGTGCTTTAAAACTCAGGACAGTATCAGAATGCCATGGGCTCACAGTTTGTTTCAGTCTGATTGAGTGAGACATAGGGACTGAAATCAGTACTTGGAGACATGAGTTAATAAAGGGACAGTCGTCACAGATTTGTTAAAGGCAAATCATGTCTGTTTAACCTGGTTGAATTAAGGGAGCTGAGTTTATGACTGCTATTTTCATCTTTGTTGCATAGCATGGCGTATGAAAGCAGGCAGTGAGAGATGAGCTCCATAGAACAATTCAAAAAACTGGCCAAAAATAGGAGGTGAAGAATAGTCTGGGAGATGGAGAGGGGGTTTAACAAAAGTATTATTCACCCAATTTCAGAGTGCACAAAAAAATGTTATTCTTCAGAATTCAATTTTTTGAACAATTAATGACTCAAACTATCACATCAAGCAGTTGGGAACCTCTGTTCTAGAATCAGGGAACATTCTTCACCTCCCACTAGTAGAAAGGGCAAGCAGCCTTCCAAAACGTAAATAAAAACATCCTTACACTGTTTAACCAAACAATATCCAGAGATCTATATCACAGGCCATTTTAGAAATGTTGACAATTCTAAGTAGAACAAAGCAGTGAACTGTTATTGCATTCACATTTCAATAGGCTTTATTTAAAAACTGAAAAACCCTTATCCAGGGAGGAACAATATTTTTTAAGTAGACTCCAAAAAGAAACAAGGTTCCATTGTTATTTGTACAATTTATCCTTTTTCTTTTTCTTCTCCCTCAAAGTCCACATTATCCTCTGAAAATCAGTATGGCCTAGAACATCAAATGCCTCATGGATTTCATGGTTGACACGAGGGGCATTAGAATTAAAGACTCCACCCAAACAGCTTTGCCTTCTCTTCCCCATGTACAAGTCTCCACTAAGCTACTTCAAATGAGTCTACAAGATGAAGTATGATCTAGTTGGAAATCCGGCACAGTCATGAACAGGACACCCACAAAAATGCCAGCTTTAAAACAAACTAGGGGTAAAAGATCATTGCTATCAACTATTCCATAAATTAAATATCAAATGTTGAGTTGGGTGAATGTTTGCACTTTGATGGTATTTTTGTCCACATATGGTTTGTCAAAGACTCGTAACAACTTGCAAAGAAACTTCTCATTTTTCAAAGGAAAGGAAGCAAGAGGTATAACCTGCAGTACAGTCAAACTTGTTCAACTGGTGTCACTGCTTCCACACAAAACTCTTGTGCTTTGAACTGTAGCAGCTAAAATGCTTAACATTCCCCACCTAAAACAAAAGACAAGCAATTAAGGGAAATTATAAAAGGGCAAAACATAACAGTAGTGGGTCTCAACTCCTGATGCCACAGTGCCTGCAGGCAGGAAGATCAATAAAAATTGACATGCAATATCCAGATTGTTTTGCTACTTTGTAAAACAGGATTCCAACAGTACCCTCCAGCAGGACACTAAAAATAACTCCTCCGAATTTCTAACATCTGAGAAAAATATGGTGCATGTAGGTCTTCAGATGTGATTGCTATACACTTTGTTCCAGAACTTTGAAGTCACCACTTATTCTATTCTTTAACAATCATTATGGAGAACATCTTCAGCTTTAATAGCAGATGGTGGGGTCGGGTTGGAGGTGGAGTCAAGGGCCGGTGGAAATGAAAACCTCCATTAAACTGATTTATATAGCATTCAGATGACTGCAAAATATAAAAGTGATAGTTTAAATGTGGGCATTGTTTTAAATGAACACTATAGTGAATTTGCCTGTCAGTGTTCCGAGGTTTAGATTTCACTTGATTAGGTAATTAAACATCATTATTAAAAATTTGTAAGCTGCATTACGTTTTATTTGGGCCTCTCCCAACTCTTCCCCACTTAAGTCTTTTCACAAACAATCACATCCCAGGTAACATGAAAGCAGATAAACAGGAAATCTCAATGATTAGAAAAACAGAAATTAGAAAAACTTGAAATCAGAATTAGATTTATTCTGGTCACCATAAAAGATTGGTCCTACTGAGGCATTTACCAAAATTACTTTAACAAAGAAGGTACACTTGAAACAGTATCAACTTATGCCACCTTAATTTACCTCCCTCTTCCCTTCTGGCAGAGATGTGAGCAAAATATCCTCTTGGTATCTCTCTTAGCTGGTACAGAAAGCAGAGCTATACGTGGAAATTACAACAGGCACGGCAATGGTCAAGTTACTAGACAGGCAATCCAAAAACAAACAAATCCCACCATAAGGTTTGAAAATTGTGTTTCAGTTGAAGAAATTTGAAAGTAAAGAGCTGATATCGGTAAAAGTGGCTATTAACTGGTCATAAAAACTGCTTGCTTGCTAACTGCCCACTGAAGTAGACTAGCAAGCTCAGTTGTTTCAGGCAATTAAGGATGAGCAATAATCACCAGCCTTACCAATGCCCACATTGATGAAGTGAATGAAACTGCAAGAGGAGTCTCTCACCTTACCACTGCAAAATTAGGCAGTCAGGCACACACGCACAAATGCAATTAGTACAAATTACAATATTTAATTCAATGTAAAATCCTACATAAAAAAGGATGAGGAGGAAAATGGTGGATTAAAAGACGAAAGTAAAATAAATTTAAAAAACCCAATGGAATTCAAATCTTAAGGAATGAGACACCACATTTGTAAAAGATCAAGCGTATCTTTTCTAGTATGCTCAGTGGACAAGTATAGAATCTTCCTGCCATCCATGTGTTTGAAAGCAGAGTCTCTCAGTGAGGAATCAACGTAGCGAAGCCTGTGGAGGAGCTGTGCAAATTAGATATCGTAGTATAAGGATGTTCAGCAGAGCAAGGGTTAATGCGGGACTGGAGAACAGTACTGCCCATGTTATGATGTAGAGAGTCACATGATGGTAGACTTTGTTTCGAGAGCCTGGGAGAAGTAGGCATGAAGATAGTATCTAGTCAGGGATACAACTGGGAGATATGTATATAATTGTGTTAACAAACAGTTTATGTTCAACCACACAAGCCTTACAACAGCCATCAGCTTCCTGATTTCTATGTTCAGCTGCACGTGTTATGCTATCTGATTTACTCCATAACAATGGTGAGCATTAATTGACTCATTACTCCTAATAAAATCAAACCATAATCTAGATGCTACTCCAGTACAGGGTTTTGAGAATGCTATATCATCAGGAATGCAGTCTTTGAGATGAGACGTCAAATCCAGGTCTCAGCAGTCTACTTCAGTGGCTTGGGTGGATAAAGATCTGATGGAACTATACAACGGTCAGGGAGCTCTGGTCTTAGCCAACATTCTTCCCTCAACGCCACCACCAAGAATAATCTCACTGCTGTGTGTAGGACAGCGTTAAGAGTAGAACAGCTGCCCCATCAATGACCTTCCTTCCATCATAAGATCAGAAGTGGGGATGTTCGCTGATGATTGCACAATATTCAGCACCATTCGCGAATCTTCAGATACTGAAGCTGTCCATATCCAAATGCAGCAAGACCTGGACAATATCCAGGCTTGGGCTGACAAGTGTCAAGTAACATTTGCACTACATAAGTGCCAGGCAATGACCATCTCCAACAAGAGAAAAATCTAACCATTGTCCCTTGACATTCAGTGGCATTACCATCATTGAATGCCCCTCTATCAAGATCCTGGGGGTTACCATTGACCAGAAACTGAACTGGTCTAGTCATATAAACTACTGTGGTTACAAGAGCAGGTCAGAGGCTAGGACTCCTGCAGCAAATAATTCGCCTCCTGACTCCCCAAAGTCTGTCCACCATCTGCAAGGCAAAAGTCAGGAGTGTGATGGAATACTCTCCACTTGCCTGGATGAGTGCAGTTCCTACAACACTGAAGAAGCTTGACATCATCCAGGACAAAGCAGCCCACTTGATTGGCACCCCTTCCACAAACATTCACTCCCTCCACCACCGATGCAAAGTAGCAGCAGTATGTACCAACTACAAGATGCACTGCAGAAACTCACCAAGGCTCCTTATACAGCATCTTCCAAATCCATGGCCACTACCATCTAGAAGCACAAGGGCAGCAGGCACATAGGAACACCACTACCTGGAAGTTCCCCTTCAAATCACTCACCATCCTGAATTGGAAATATTTTGCCGTCCCTCCACTGTAGCTCGGTCAGAATCCTGAAACTCCCTTCCTAACAGCACTGTGGGTGTACCTACACCACATGGACTGCAGCAGCTCGCCACCACCTGCTCAAGGACAATTAGGGATGAGCAATAAATGCTGGCCTAGCTAATGATGCCCACATCCCATAAATGAATAAAAAATAGCTGTTGGGGTCTTGTACAACAACTACAAAGGAATTCAGTTAGGGTGTTTCCAAGGTCTGTGCTAAGGCTCTATATAAAGGCAGGTGTTTTCTGTCTTACTAATAGTGTCATAAAATGACAGCTTCACAAGAGGCAGTCAGCGTTTTTTTTTTAAATGAGACTCAAATGCTCACCCTATCACAGAAGATAAGAAAACTGTTTGAAATCAACATCAAGTATTGAAAGAAAACAAACGGCAGTGTAGATGCGGGGGGGTGGGGGGGGGTGAATATGCCCCAAAAACACAATTCTGTGAGTAGAGTGTTAATACAAGATTGCCCTAAAAATACAATGTGCAGCTTTTAGAAAGATGCACATTTGGTTGGGGCCAGGAAAAAAGGGAAAACAAAAGAAAGGGGGCAACAAATGAACCATTGACTAGCATGTAAACATTTTAAATTGTAGCACTCCCCATTGCTGAGCTACTATAACAAGTGACATTAGCATAGTGGGCGATTTCATTTCCTTTTGAAACTCATTCACAATGAACTACATAGAGGTTTATAGGACAATAGGAGCATTCTCCCAGACCCATGGCTTCTACCAGCTAGACGGATAAGAACAGCAATGTTTTGGTAACATCACCTTCCAAGTCACACAACATTGACTCAGACATGAATCACTGCTCCTTCATCTTCACTAGGTCAAAACATTCAATTCCATCACCACAAAGGCTGCAGTGGTTCAAAAAGGCCCATCCCACCTTCCCAGGACCAAGTGTAGGCATTAAAGGGGCCTTCCCTCCCACAAAGATACTATTTGGCTCATTGCTCTGCTAAGAAGTTGACACAGGCAGGATGTTAAACTAAGTCTACTGTCTCACAATTAGTCATATACCTTCCTCTGCTAAGAACATTTATTTACTCGTCAATTAAAAGCTGCAATGGCTTCATCCACAACTATTCTCTGTCGGGTGGGACCACTGTTAGAACCTTGTGGTTCTGCATACAAGGTGACTTTTTTTTCCCTTTCTCATGGCTCTGAACCATTGGAGTCTGGCTTGATTTGCTAGCACTTGCATGCTTCTTCTCCTTCCATCTACCTGACTAGATCTATTCAAGCGGTTAACATACAATTTGTCTCATGTCTTATTTCTCTAATTAAGCTTCCTATAGTTTCACAATATCGTTTCTTTAATTTAAGCATCTCCTGTTCCCCATTTAAACGTGTATGTTAACTCTGCCCTGAGAAGACACAATCTTCATGGCACTGGATTATCCCAAACCTTGAGGGCACAAAGTACAGGGAAGTAACAGACAGTGAATACATTTTTTCTTAAATTAAAGACAACAATCTTTTCCTGTAGCAGATACAGTACCTTAACACAAATTAAAAATCCAGAACATGCTTTAAGGAAACAAGGACTTGCATTTATAAAGCACCTTTCAAGACTCGAGGACCCAAAGCATTTTATAACCAAATGAGCTAATGTTGGAATCATCTTTCTCAAAGCTGAATTTTTCTTTTATAAAATGGAAGGACTCTGCATTATCTGAACAGTTGGATGCTGACCTGGGATTTTTTTTTAAAGAAGGTCATAAGTTCATTCGGAACTGTCAACAAGCAGGCTTCTTCCAAGAAATCACCTGACCTTTATGGTAGGTGAGGAAGATTTCGTTGCTTGTTTTGAGCTGCAATCACTTCAATTGATGAGGAAAGGCTAGTAACTTGCTGGAAATCACATGACGGGGGGTGGGGGAGAACCTAAGTTTTGATCTTACTGGTTTTGAAGACAGTCTTGTTGGGGAAGAAGCTGAGGAAGGAAGGCTCCCTAACTGGTTGGCTACCTCTCTCTCTACCTTGATAAAAACAAAAAAACTGCGGATGCTGGAAATCCAAAACAAAAACAGAATTACCTGGAAAAACTCAGCAGGTCTGGCAGCATCGGCGGAGAAGAAAAGAGTTGACGTTTCGAGTCCTCATGACCCTTCTACAGAACTTGCATTCGAGTCCAAGAAAGAGTTGAAATATAAGCTGGTTTAAACCAGCTTATATTTCAACTCTTTCTTGGACTCGAATGCAAGTTCTGTAGAAGGGTCATGAGGACTCGAAACGTCAACTCTTTTCTTCTCCGCCGATGCTGCCAGACCTGCTGAGTTTTTCCAGGTAATTCTGTTTTTGTTTCTCTCTCTACCTTGCCTGAAAGTGCATGTGGCTATCAACCTGTAACCAGAGAACCCTCATGTGAACGTAACTGATCTGCATTTGAACCTGCAAAGCTGAGACCAGTTTGAGAGAACTTCCAGATGTCCACCAGGGTCACAAAGGAACTTCAGGTCAAGAGCGTCAAGACCCTGAAAATTTTATTCTTCATTTTATAACGGCCAGCCTCCAAAGCTCATCTCTGCAGAGGCTGTTTGTCTGTGGGAATTCTTGAGGAAGAAATAGATAGTTATACTTCCCAATTACAATTGTGTGTTAACCAGTACTTGCAACTTGCTCAAAATAAGTTTTGTTTTAGAATAAACAATCATTCTGAGTTTATTAAAAGATGACTGGTTGAAGACTTTTATTTTGGGCACCAGTAGGGGAAATAAACGATTGGTTATTTTGGTGAGAAAATTAACCTTTTAATTAACCGGTCGGCCTGCGGAGTAGTGGGGCTAGATCATATGCACATTCTTCCCATGCAGGTCATAACAGTACCTTTTGAAATTTGGGAATCATGGTAGTGAATTTACACATAACAAGGTCCCACATAAAGTAATGCCATTAATGACCAGGAAAGCTGTTTCATCAATAACCAACCTTCCATCATGAGGTCAGAGGTGGGGATGTTCGCACAACGTTTAGCACCACTCAACTCCTCAGATATTGAAGCAGTCCATGTCCAAATGCAGCAAGACCTGGACAATGTCCAGGCTTGGGCTGACAAGTGGCAAGTAACATTCATGCCACATAAGTGCCAGGCAAGACCATCTCCAACAAGAAATAATCTAACCATCGCCCCTTGACATTCAATGGCATTACCATCACTGAATGCCCCACTATCAACATCATGGAAGTTACCATTGACCAGAAACAGAACTGGGCTAGCCATATAAATACTTTGGCTACATGCGGTTAGATGCTGGGAATCCTGTAGTGAGTAGCTCACCTCCTGATGACTACTACTACTACTACTACTACCCCCCCCCCCACCCCCCCACCCCCCCACCACCACCACAAAGTCTGTCAACCATCTACAAGGCAAGTCAAGAGTGCAATGGAATACTCCCCACTTGCCTGGATGAGTGCAGCTCCAACACTTAGGAGGCTTGACACCATCCAGGACAAAGCAGCCTGCTTGATTGGCACCTTTCAAAAAACATTCACTCCCTCCATCACCGACGAACAATAGCAGAAGTGTGTACCACATACAAGATACACCGCAGGAACTCACCCGGGCTCCTTAGGCAGCACCTTCCAAACTCACAACCACTACCATCTAGAAGGTCAAGGGCAGCAGATGCATGGGAATGGGAGCACCAAGCCACTGACCATCCTGACTTGGAAATATATTGCCATTCCTACACTGTTGCTGAGTTAAAATTCTGGACTCCCTAACAGCACTGTGGATGTACCTACACCACATGGACTGCCACGGTTCAAGAAGGCAGTTCACCACCACCTTCTTGAGGGCAATTAGCATTGGGTAATAAATGCCAGCCTAACCAGCAATGCCTATATTCCACAATAATCAAATTCCTTAATGTAGGTTTAGCTGTGAAAAATGTGACCTTTGAAATCGCTTACAGTGTGGACATAAACAATAAGGAATCTACCACTATTACTATTCAGTTCTGGGATCTGCACCTCAGCAAGCATATATTAACATAAAGGGAGTGCAGTACAGATGATTCGCTAGAACAGTACTGGGCTGAAAGGGTTAAATTGAGGAAGGCTATATAGACCAGGCTTGTATTCCCTCGAATACAGAAGATTAATAAACGTGTTTAAGATGATTAAAAGGACAGGATTTGATGTGGTGGAATGAAATACTCTGGGAAAGCCAAGTACAAGGAGCATAACCTTTAATTTAGAGCTAGGCTGTCTAGGGGTGATGTTAGCCTTTCACATAGAATAGTGGAAATCTGTAACTCTTTCCCCACCAAAAAGCTCAAGGCTACTCAATTTGAAAATTTCAGAACAGATTGATTTTTGTTAGGCAAGAACGTTCAGCATAATAGAACCAATGTAGGTAAACGGAGTTAAGATACAGAACGTCCATGAGCAATTGAATGGTCTACTGCTGTTTCAATGATCCTATTTTTTGAAGAGGAAAAGGAGAGTTTTCCCCAGTTTTTTGGTGGGGTAAGAATTATAGATTTCCACTATTCTATGTGAAAGGCTACCATCACCTCCCAAAGCAGCCTAGCTCTAAACAAAGGTTATGACCCCCTGTTCGCAGCTCTCCCATCAGAGTATTTCATTCAACCCCATCAAATCCTTTCCTTTAATTATCTTAAACACTTTTGTATTCCCTTGCTCCTTAAGGATTCCTTCATCTTTAAGATAGATCTTAACATTTTCTAAGGTCCAAAGTGTATGATCTCCACTTTCCCCACATTGTTTACTGAATGGATAGAAGGAATTCAATGTTACTTTGCAAGTTTCTATTCCCATTTGTTCTGTCAATTGTGCCAACTACCTTAACTATGAATCTCCATAACAACATTCCACATAGACTGTTAAAGTTCTGAGGCAACCAACTGACTTGGTTATGGATAGAGATAGGGATCGGGATCATGGATACGCACTCAAATTGGCAGGCTGTGCTTGCTGGCATCCCCAACTGACTTGGATAAAGATAGAGACAGCAAACTGTATTTAATTTTGTTGGAAAGTCACCAGGACCTGGTGGATGTATCTGAGAATGCTGAAGGTTCTCAAAAGAGAAACCTGCTCCACCCCCCCCATAGTGCTGCAAGCTTATTTCCCTCAAGCACCTATCCAATTTCCTTTCAAAATCATTCATCTCTGATTCCACCACTCTCAAAGGCAGCAAGTTCCATTACCACTCACTGTGTAAAAAAAATTCTTGTCACATTCCCTCTGCCCAAAATCTTAATTCTATCTCCCTAGTTTTTGCACCATAGGAATTTTTCTACCTTTTCCACACCTGTCAT
Source organism: Carcharodon carcharias (assembly GCF_017639515.1). Taxonomy (NCBI): domain Eukaryota; kingdom Metazoa; phylum Chordata; class Chondrichthyes; order Lamniformes; family Lamnidae; genus Carcharodon; species Carcharodon carcharias. Next base: position 100,199,485 of record NC_054477.1, on the reverse strand, counting down.
AATCTTATACATCTCTATTAAATCTCCCCTCAATCTCATTTGCTCCAAGGAGAAGAGTGCCAGCTTCTCCAACCTAACCTTCTAGTTAAGGTCCTCATTCCTGGAACCCTTTTGGCAAATCTCACCTAGAACTCTCACATCCTTCCGACAGTGTAGTGACCAGGACTGAATACAATACTCTAGCACAACCAAAGCTTTATGAAGATTCAGCATAACTTCCCTGTTTTTGTACTCAATGTTTCTATTATGAAGTCCAAGGTCCCATTTGCTATGCTAACTGCTCTCTCAATATGCCCTACCATCTTCAAAAGATCCATCTATACACACTGTTCCTGCACATTCTTTACAACTGTGCCATGTAGTCTTCTTATCTTTTCTGCCAAAAAGCATCACCTCACATTTGCCTGTATTGAATTCCACCTGGCACTTGTTTGCCTATTTTGCTAGCCTATGCCCTGTTGCAGTCAATTGGCATTATCTTCACTGTCTGCCACACTTCCAAGTTCAATATCAGTAAATTTTGGAATTTCACTTGGTGTCTAATATTCAAGTCATTTATCTTTCACTAATTCCTGCTATTACTGGAAATGTGGCAAGGATAGTTGCATATGCGCACTCAACCCACATTGCGACCATCAGCGCATGTGCATCTACTGTTGACACCTTTCTAGTTGGCAGCAGGAGTTTGGATCTTGTTTAAAATATTCAGAGTAATGCCACAACAGACAGACAATCTACACATCTACTTTGTGCATCACTAATTTTAAAACCTTACTGTGGGTCTTTAAAACCTTACTGATTGACCTAGATAGATATCAAAATGGAGGTTAAAGCCCTCCATAGGCTAAATCCAATGTATTATACCTTTGTGCCTGGAGCTTCTACGCAGCCCAGGTAGCTCAATTGATAAATAATGGGACACTTAATCCAAGGGTCATCATTAAATCCCACAATGGGTAATGAATTTTTAAATTTTATTTATTTTGCCAAAAAGTTGTCCTTAAAACTAAATATTACAATCAATTCTCCACACTGGAAGTGCAGAATCTCACTTTCCAAAATCTCCTGATTATGTATCTTCAATTACTGAACCGTCAGAAGCATGTTTTACTGTTACTAAATGAAAGGCGGATACAAAGCCTTGCAAATGGTTAAGGACTGCTCAGACCTAAAATGGTTAACTTGAACTCTGTTAGTCTGCATCAAGCCAACTTGTTTGCTTTAATGTTGCCGGCCAAATTCTCTAACACTGACACTACAACTGAGCATGTGCTGGAAGTGCATCCCATAGTGTTGCCGCATAAATAAACAACTTTCATCTATAATCAAAAAAGCAGCAATCCTAGCACTGAATACCACTGCCAACATCCTCCAATCTGAAAAGCCACCATTTACCATGGCTCACTATTTTCTGTCTTAAGTTAATTTTTTTCATCCAAGGTTCTCCTTTGGCCGTCCTATTCCACGAGCCTCAATTATGTGAACAGCCATCAGAAGATGATGGCCCTCTGAACGTCGATGATATTTATTTACATGGAACATTCCTCATCTATCATGTTTGTTACCTTCTCAAAAATTGAGTTAAATTCATTAGGGATGACTTAAGTCCATGCTGTTCTTTAAAACAGCTCATATTTGTCCACATGGTCAGTCTTTCTACTATTATGTCTCTCCTAACACACTGAATTGTGGACGTGGAATCCATTAAACTGATCAGAGGGTAGACAAGGCTTCAATTCAATTCAACCGCTCATTTGAAAGAAGGCACCCCCAACAGTGTAGCATTCCCTTGGCAGTGCACTGGAGAGTCAACCTGGATTTTGCACTCAAATCTCTGCAATGGAACTTGAACTAGCAATCTTCTTACTCAAAAGCGGGCATGCCACCCATTATGTCACAGCTGCATTGTAATGCATCCTTCACAAACAATGCACTAAATCAACTTTTTAAAAAAGTGTTCACTAAATTCACCCTAAGTAGGCCAAAGTAATTCATTTACCCTATAATTTTACAACTAGGTAAATTAACACTTAGTTCAGTGCTGGCTAACATGGCCTTCTTCAGTCACCAGTGAAAATATTAGGGAAGCTAATGAAAAGTCTGAAAATTGATTTTAATTATGGAAAATGAATTTTAAATTTTGCAGCGGCTCTGAAACCCACGTTAATGGTAATAACATAAATCAGTGTTCCATGACAGTATCAGTAGGATTGATCACCACACACTGTGGAGACAAAGTCCCGCCTGCACACTGAGGATACCCTCCATCGTGTTGCATGGCACTACCACTGTGCAAAATGGGATAGATTTCAACAGATCTAGTGACTAAAGACTGGGCATCCATGACGCGCTGTGGGCCATCAGCTGCAGCATTGTATTCAACCACAATCTGTAACCTCTTGATCCGGCATATCCCCCACTCTACCATCACCATCAAGCCAGGGGATCAACACTGGTTCAATGAGGAGTGCAGGAGAGCATGCCAGGAGCAGCAACAGGTATATCTAAAAATGAGGTGTCAACCTGGTGAAGCTATAACACAGGACTGCTTGCATGCCAAACAGCATAAGCAGCAAGTAATAAACAAAACTAAGCAATCCCACAAACAATGCATCAGGTCTAAGCTCTGCAGCCCTGCCACATCCGGTTGTGAATGGTAGTGGACAAATTAAACAACTCATTGAAGGAGGCAGCTCCACAAATATCCCCATCCTCAATGATGGAGGAGCACAGCACAGCAGTGCAAAAGATAAGGCTAAAGCATTCGCAATAATCTTCAGCCAGAAGCACTGAGTGGACGATCCATTTTGGCTTCCTCCGGAGGTCCCCAGCATCATAGATGTCAGTCTTCAGCCAATTCGATTCTCTCCACGTGATATCAAGACATGGCTGAAGGCACTGGATGCTGCAAAGGCTATGGGCCCTGACAATATTCCAGCATTAGTACTTAAGACTTGTGCGCCAGAAATTGCAGTACAGCTACACTGGCATCTACATAGCTATGTGGAAAATTGCCCAGGTATGTCCTGTACATAAAAACAGGACAAATCCAACCCAGCCAATTACCGCCCCATCAGATTACTCTCCATCATCAGTAAAGTCATGGAAGGGGTCATCAACATTGCTAGCAAGTGGCACTTGCTTAGCAATAACCTGCTCACCTGATGCCCGGTTTGGGTTCCGCCAGGGCCACTCATCTCCTGACCTCATTATAGTCTTGGTCTAAATACGGACAAAAGAGCTGAGCTCCTGAAGTGAGGCGAGGGTGACAGCCCTTGACATCAAGGCAGCATTTGACAGAGTGTGGCATCAAGGAGCCCTAGCAAAACTGGAGTCAATGGGAGTCAGGGGGGGAAAGTCTCTGCTGGTTGGAGTCATACCTAGCTCAAAGGAAGATGGTTTTGGTTTTTGGAGGTCAGTCATCTCAGCTCTAGGACATCACTGCAGGAGTTCCTCAGGGTAGTATCCTAGGCCCAACCATCTTCAGCTGCTTCATCAATGACCGTCCTTCCATCATAAATTCAAAAGTGGGGATGTTCGCTGATGATTGTACAATGTTCAGCACCATTCATGACTCCTCAGATACTGAAGCAGTCCACGTCCAAATGCAACAAGACCTGGGCAATATCCAGGCTTGAGCTGACAAGTGGCAAGTAACATTCGCGCCACACAAATGTCAGGCAATGACCATCTCCAACAAGAGAGAATCCAACCATCGCCCCATGATATTCAGTGGCATTACCATCACTGAATCCCCCACTATCAAACATCCTGGGGGTTACCATTGACCAGAAACTGAACTGGACTAGCCGTATAAATACTGTGGCTACAAGAGCAGGTCAGAGACTAGGAATCCTGTGACGAGTAACTCACCTCCCGACTCCCCAAAGCCTGTCCACCATCTACAAGGCTCAAGTCAGGAGTGTGATGGAATACTCCCCACTTGCCTGGATGAATGTAGCTCGTACAATACTGAAGCTGGACACTATCCAGGATAAAGAAGTCCACTTGATTTGCACCATATCCACAAACATTCCCTCCCTCCATCACCAATGCACAGTAGCAGCAATGTGTACCATCTACAAGATGCACGCAGGAATTCACCAAGGCTTCTCTTCGGCGACACCTTCCAAATCCACAACCACCTAGAAGGACAACGGCAGCAGATAGATGGGAACACCACCACCTGGAGGTTCCCCTCCAAGTCACTCACCATCCTGACATGGAAATATATCGCCATCCCTTCACTGTCAGAGTCAAAATCTTGGAACTTCCTAACAGCACTGTGGGTGTACCTACACTATATGAACTGCTGTAGCTCAAGAAGGCAGCTCACCACCACCTTCTCAAGGGAAATTAGGGATGGACAATAAATGCTGGTCCAGTCAGTGAAGCCCACATTCCATGAATGAATAATAAAAAAAAATAACGATTGCCGAGGATCAGGTTAAGTCCAGAGAAAAAGCCATCAATAGCTTCATACTGCCTGCCTATGGTAGCACAAAGACACTCAAACTGGAAACATATTTAAATTTCATGAATGTGAGGTTTTGATGAACATGCAATCTTATCCACAGTGACAAACAGTCCTTACCTGTGATGCGAAGAAAGCAAGTTCACAAAGCAGTTGAAAAAAGTCAACCACACTTAAAACTAGGGATGAGCAATAAATGAGAGAGAATTGCTGGCAAGGCTGATAAGGGCAATCTATTTCTTTTAAAAGCTGCTACTGAAGCTACAGTGAACAATCATGTTTTCTGCTCAGATGGATAGTGGAGTTAAAAGAGTGTTTTCATATGGAGAATTAGAGTTCAGCACTGAAGTAACTGAAAAACAAAATAACATTATCCAATAATTTCAGGTAAAGCTTTGTTTGTTTTGCTGTCTTTTCCAGCTCTAATGATGTTGTATTTTTAAGTTCTTATTTAAAATAGGCAATGTTACAACACAAACAGGCCATTTGGTCTAGCCAGTTCATGTCTGCTTTTACCCTCGATGGAGCAGTTGTTCTAATCACATTTATCCACCCTGTTTCCATATTCCAACTCTTTTCTCTTCTGGCTATTCAATCTTATAATGAAGGTTGACAGATTCTGCCTCATGCATTAACTCTGGGGGTGAAATCCACATCCTCACAACTCTGAAGTTTCTCCTATTTCAAATTTCGATTTAACCTGGTCAGCCATAGCTCAGTGGTAATATTCTTGCTTACAAGTCAGAAAGTTGTGGACCGAAGTCCCATCTCAGAGACCGGAGTAGAAAATCTAGGCTGACACTCCACTCTAGTGCACTACGGATGCACTGTTAAACCTAAGTCCTGTCTGCCTAAAAACTTTCTCATGGCACAACTTTGGAGCACAGGAAATTCTTGCCAGTGCCCTGGTCAATATTTCTCAACCAACATATTAAAAACAGACTATCTGATCATTATCATTCCTTGTTTGAGAGAACTTGCTCTGTTCAAACTGACTGCTGTATTTGCTATGGCACAACAGCAACTTCACTACAAAAGGTATTTTATTAGCTGTATAGACTTTGGGACTTCCTGCATTCATGAAAAGGTACTATATAAATGCAAGTTACTTTTCTTTTTGATCTATAGTCCCCCATTCTTGTCCTCCCGAACTACTGAAAGCAGCCTGTGCCTTGTACCATCTTTTTATAATCAATGTATAATCCCATAAGCAGTATTGCTCTAACAAAAAAAATTCATATTTATATATCCTCATACCAAGCCGTAGCGTAGTTAACTACAACTTTCCTTTTATTCATTATAGTACTGCGCATGCGGCGCTTAGCCACTTAATGATTCATATCTGCTGATAAATTGCTTTACTAAAGAGAAGACTGTTACAATGTTTCTTTAAGTTGACATCTTATGAACTTAGTTTCAAATTCTACTGTTGTGCAATTTGTATGACACTTATGCTGGTTCTAGTCAAGCAGGAAATCCAATTCTCACGTCCAAAGTGCTCTGGAAAATGTAGGCACCAATCTAAATATGCAAAATCCAGGGTAGCTAAAGAGATTCAGGAAATCCTATGGATCTATTGAACACTTTTTAAAATCTTGTTCGATGTAGCTACATTTGATGCTGGATTACATCCTCCAGCATACTTCCAAACTTGGGCCATTTCTGGCTACCAGGTTTGTACTGCAAATTGACCAGTGTGAAGTGAAATCTACTCTGCAGTGACTAAAGGTTTTAATGTAAACACACTTTACATTTTTTCAACATGCACTAAATAGGGAACGTTGGAGGATCTGGTTTAGTGTTGCAAACATTCCACTCGTTTAGTGGAATAAACAACTGCTTCCCCTCTTCCCCACCCCAATTCTCAACTTTTGAGACATGTTATGACCATCAATCAACATTCTAAATTCATCATTAAAGCCATTTACTTACAAACTTACTTTACTTGACTTGTAAATTGCTGAACTACTTATTTTGTGCTGCAATGGTCCAATTTGGGACAATTGCAAGATTACTAACAATGATAAATTAATATTGGCTTCAGAAAGATGTACTCAGAAATAGCTATTTTTTCTCTTAATTATCCCTATGACAGGCTCTTGCAACTCATTCTGCATCGTAACACTACTTTGTCTTGTTTCCAAATATTTAGCTCACTTTGAGGACAAAGGTCATAAATAGCCCAGATAGAAAATATTACAGTACAAACATATGATTACTATGCATTGAGCAATGCTTTAATAAAACTGGCATCTTAAATAAGTCAAGAATCTGTTAGTATTGGTAAATCAACAACTGAGGTTTCAATATGGGCACAATCATGTACTTGCAGCAGCAAGGTTTCTGTATGTACAGCAGCACATACAAGGTGTAACCAGTACGCACTAATTTATTATTTGCAAACTAGCATGTAGTTCCTGCAGACAGCATCACAACCCACCTCATCATTTAGGTCAATAGAATATGCAATCCCTTGGTAGACTAAATAAAAATCTATTGGGTTGGGTTATAAAGTGAAGTTTAAATTTCTAACATACAGCAATAACTAGATTTTTTTAAATCAAGAAGCTGATCACTGCCATATTTGGATGTTTAGGGAATACTGACGGACAAAAAAAAAACAGCTTACTAAGTGGGGATGTTCGCTGATGATTGTACAATGTTCAGCACCATTCATGACGACTCAGATACTGAAGGAGCCCAGGTCCAAATGCAACAAAACCTGGACAATATCCAGGCTTGGGCTGACAACTGGCAAGTAACAAGTGTCAGGCAATGACCATCTCCAAGAGAGAATCCAACCATCATCGCTTGATGCTCAATGGCATTACCATCACCAAATCCTCCACTATCAACATCCTGGGGGTTACCATTGACCAGAAACTGAACTGGACTAGCCACATAAATACTGTGGCTACAAAAGCTAGGAATCCTGCAACGAGTAACTTACCTTCTGACTCCCCAAAGCCTGTCCACCATCTACAGGGCACAAGTCAGGAGTGTGATGGAATATTCCCCACTTGCCTGGATGAGTGCAGCTCCCACAACACTCAAGAAGCTTGACACCATGCAGGACAAAGCAGTCCACTTGATTTGCACCACATCCACAAACATTCACTCCCTCCACCACCGACACACTGTAGCAGCAATGTGTACCATCTACAAGGTGCACTGCAGGAATTCACCAAAGCTCCTTAGACAGCACCTTCCAAACCTATGACCAATACCACCTAGAAGGACAAAGGCAGCAGATACAGATGGGAACACCACCACCTGGAAGTTCCCCTCCAAGTCACTCACCATCCTGACTTGGATCCATATCGCCATTCCTTCAGTGTCGCTGAACCAAAATCCTGGAACCCCCTAACAGCACTATGGGTGTACCTACACCACATGGTCTGCAGCGTTTCAAGAAGGCAGCTCACCATCACCTTCTGACGGGCAACTAGGGATGAGCAATAAATGCTGGCACAGCCAGCGAAGCCCACATTCCGTGGTTGAATGGAAAAAAACTTTTGAATGACTTGGGCTGTGATTCCAAGTTAGTTCCTGTTCAAAATTTCCTGCTGATCTAGCTGAGGTTCACAATTGCAGATTTGAAACGCATTTGCATTGAAGAGATGAGATTGCTGATATTCCAGATGGCAGCATCCAAGAGGCAATTGTTGCCACCCAACCTGACTTCCGGGGCTCGGACTCCATATTTTGGCTGCTCTTTCACACGAAATCTGAAGGACAGTGGGAAATGAACAACTGTAGGAAACTAGCGCCCAATGCAATCATTGGGTGTCACCAGCCTGTCACAAATCCAAGAAATCATGGAACTGAACTACAAAAGAGGATGCTATTGACAATTTAAGAGAAACACCCTGGGGGTGGGGGGGCCTCTGCAGCCAACAAAATGATGGAAAGGAACCCAACTCAAAAAAATGAACTATCATTTTCACAAACAAACACAGCACGCCACTCTGGTCAGAGTTCATAGACTTGAAAAAGATCAGACAGGTTGCTGGAAAGCCCATGTTGCAGGTTGGCACATGACTACCAAGCCAGAAGGAGATTGTTCCATGAAGAAGTGTAAATGAAGTTCCAGCTCCATTACTGAATGAACAGGAGAGGGCCAAGACCTTGAAAAGAGATCATGCATCTTTCTTAGGGCAGAGCCATCTTCAGAGGGTTGAATCACCATGCATGTTAGCAAAAAAAAAAGCTAAGAGCTGTCAGACACCTGAAAAGAGTCCTTATATTTCACTTTAAGGAGTCGATCCATTTCTGTGAGGTGGATCTTATTTGTTTTAAATTCAAAGTAGCAGTGCAGCGCAATGGAGAGTGCACAGGACACCCAAGCAAGATCATTTATAGCAGCTATCTGAATCTACAGCTAAAAGACAAACTGAACGGCCAACCTGCGAACTCATCATGTCTATGTAAAAGACAATCACTGCAAATAAAAAAAACTGGGGAAAATGACTACCACCTTATATTAATTAATACATTAATATAACCGAAAACAGTTCCATCTATTCAACGAAAGGCTATTTACAGAAGTTATGAAAATCACCAAGACTGCAGATGATTCAAATAAATGGATTCGTGGACTTGAATGGGCAGTTTAAAGAGGCTGAGAAGGTTATTTTAAGATGTTATTGCATCTGAATCAATTGATAGATGTGATTAAGGAGAGTTGCAGTCAATGCAATTGCTATCAGGATGAACAAAACACAGTTTAACAGTTCAAAGTAAAAAGACTTTCAAAAACATGTATACATGCTGCTAAGGATGTCCGCAAACGTATAGACTTCACAAATGGTTACTTCTTTAGGACGAAAGGATGAATCAATTTAAAATACCAGATCAGCGAATAAATTACAGCAACAATTGAAAATGTCATTTGGGATGTCCACCGGAAATGCAAATATTCTTCACTGCTTAAAAGTGGAAAAACTGAATAGCCTGCCCAGCAACTGTGGCCCAGCTTCTGCTGGTATCGACCCCCTCCCCTCTGGGTGAGGCGGGAAGAGAAGGGTAAAAAGTGCCATAACTTTGTAAGTAGGTTTTGTCCGCACTTCCCATGTTACACGTTTGCTTAAAGAAACATCCTGGTCAGCACCGCCGTTGTTTCAATAACTGACTCTGCTGTCTGCAAGGGAACAAACGCTGGACCCATGCAGATGACTTCTGCCAGACATGTGGACTTTTGCAGTCTCAGGCTCCTACAGAGTGCTATTGTTCCCGGTGTAATCGGACACTCTGAAATAGATATGGCTCGCTGACTGGCCACGGGGGGGGGGGGGGGGGGGGGGGGGGCGGGGGGGAGAGAGAGAGAAAGAGAGAAAACTTTCTGTAGATCTCAGGTTCGCATCAAACTGAAACCATTTATGAAACTGCGTAAGACAGAGGGGGCTCTAACTATCGAAATTCAGATTGCCCTGCCTTTATTAAATACACTAGCTCAAAAACCATAACGGCACAAGTCGTATGGAAAGAACAGTATCTAGGTGAAAAAAGATGAGCCTCCTTCGGCTACTTCTAAAATGCTCATTTGAAAACATTTACAGGATTTGTTGGACTAAAGTCTGGGGATGAGCTAGTGAGATACAAATTCAAGAGATCAAAATACGGAAAGTTTGTAGCTGTTTTGTCTGCGGTCAGTTGGCGAAAGGAGTTTCTCCAAATAAAAATTGATAGTTATTGATGTATCGAACAACCTGGATATGCAATCTCTACAATTTTCTGGAACGGGAGAACACCAAATATTTAGATCAAACACCTCAACAGCCAAATGGACTGACAGCTCGAGTGTGAATTTGTCTAATTAAATTAATATCCTGAAGGCTAATGTCCAGTGTTTGAGCTATTTTGAGATCGCTTCCGTTGTTTTAAGGACTGCCCACGTTTGCAATGAAATACAAAGCTGCAGAACGCCTGCGTGAACTTTGCAAACTCTGCAAAAGTTTCCTGGAGTTTCTCACGTCCACCTTTAAATTTTCAACCGATGTCGCTTGTTTTCACCCTGAAAAGAGGATTCTTAAAACCCAAGTACAACAGAACTAGCACATTCTTTACATTCGGATTCGAGGGTCAGTGATGCTTCAGTTTAAAAGAGGTTGTTACAAAGATCTCAGGCTCACGTCAGATTCACGAGCTCCGATTTAAATCAAATCCAATCAGTACTACACATCACCCCCTTTAGCAGTCGTCATATAGATTTTCTCTTTATATGAAGGGCGGTGAGTTTACATAAAATATTTACATACACTCACCCATATAAATTGTTCGGGGCTGAATTCAAGGGAAATGCCGCAGAAATGCTACACAGAACTTTAACGAGTTTATTAAAAACTAGGAGTCTTGTAACTCGACCTAGTGCAGCGTTCGTAAAATTAAATTGCAAGGAAAAAAGGCTTCTAACGATATCCCTGTGATGAGTTCACGCTGGTTTCCAAATTAGGGGAACATAAGGAGCTAAAAACCACACAATCACCGTCTAAACTCTCCTCTAAAATCACTTACTTTAAGTAGTATCTCTGGCCCGATGGGGTTTTGGCCATTTCCCAGCCGGGTGGTAAAGGTACGTCGTCAGGAAACTCGTATGAGGACTGCCGAAGGTGAGGAGAGGAGCCGGGACCGGGGGCTGCGCCCAGACCCGTGCCGCTTCCCTGAGTAACCCCGGCTCCGGCCGAGCCTGTCGAGGGGGCGGACGAGGAAGAAGCGGCCGCGGCGGCGGCGGCAGCGGCGGCGCTGAGCAGGGAGGCCGGCGAAGAGTGAGCCCGCACATGCTGAGCTTGCAGCGGCGGAGACGGCTGTGCATTCCCCCCGTCCGTGCTGGCCTGGCGGGAGTGGCTCTTGGGCTCAGGCTGCTTGAAGAACGAGTCGGGCAGTTTGCGGAGCCGCATGGGGACAGACTGCGGCACGTTCGAGTTCTTGGGGTTCATGACGGCATTGAAGAGAGCCTCCAGGTCGGTCTCCGAGTCCCCCCGAACATGCACGATCTGGTGACCAGCCCGAGGCAGCGCTGACTGAGGCTGAGCTGGTGGCTGCTGATTCGAATCCATCTGCAAACTTCTCCAATTCCCCCTCACACACAAAAACTAATAAAAATACTTGTTTGGAAAAAAGTCTCCGCTAAATCAAGCGATTGGCAACAAGTTTTCAACTCGACATGGGTCCCGCCGCCAAACTCCAACTGCAATAATTTTATAGCGAGGAAAAAATCTCTTACTTTAAAAAAAATCACAACACAACCAAAAGTTTGCAGCCAGTTCACAACTTAGTGCTCGAGCTCAAACTTTGCTTGCTCACGTGACCACTGACGTCCCCTGGGTGGAGCCCATTCACATTTTGGGAGGGGGGGGGGGGGGGTGGGAGAGAGAGAGGGGGTTGGTTTTTAAACTTTTATTTGCTTCCTCCCCCCTTCTCGACCTCGAAACGCCCCCGGCGCCGTTAATATTGTTCATTCTGGATCGGCTTCAGTCGCTGTTCTCTCCCCCTCCCCCATCCAGCCGCCTCTGCTGTCATTTGTGATCGGAATCGCTTCCATCCCGCTGTGGCCGTCCTGAAAGTTTGTCCTGGGTGGGGGGAGAGAGTTTGCTGCACTGGGAGGTTCTGCTATTTATTCTGGCGGTATTCCGCACCACAGTGAGCGGCTGTGAATTTAAAACGGGTCACACAAGGTATGGCGAATGTTAAACTGCACATTGTTAAACATTACAAAGCAGCAAAGTCCGGACCCCACCACCCATGATAGGAAAAGAACATCGAAGCAATGAATCAGCCGCACAACACGCAAAGGTAAATTATAGCATTTCAACACGCTCCACGCAAAGGATGCCAAACGAAAATGAAAAAGGATGCGCTAGATTTTCTCCCTTAAATCCTGCCCCCTTCAAGTGTTGAAAAAAAAAGATAAGGTATTTAAAAATTAATTTTCCCATTTTTGAGGAATAATTTGAAACTATAGATAACTATAGAAACTATAGGAATAAGCGAAAATGAAAAGTAGAAATGTGTTATTTTCACAACATAGTGAAACGACTTAAAAGTATTTGTCCTGATGGAAGGTCATCGACCTGAAATGTTAACTCTTTCTCTCCACCGATGCTGCCGGACTTGTTGAGTATTTCCAGCACTTTCTGTCTTTATTTCAGATTTCCAGCATCCACAGTATTTTGCTCTTGGAAATTATATGTGGTTGGTTGTCCGGTAGAAGGTCGATGACATCTTGATCAGGTCACGGCTTTATCTGTCTCCCTTTTCCTAACCCCTTATTTGGCTCACCGGCTCGGCACAAGAGATCACTGAACAGTTAAAACGTGGTTGCAGAAATAAATATATAGTTTATACTATTTTATGTAAACTTATAATAAAAATGTGTTAAAGACATTTTAGAAACAAATAATCTTAATACACGTTAACTCATAAAAGTACAGAGTTTCTGAAAGTTTTAAAAAGATGTAAACATAAACAAAGTATTTTTTTCCCTCTGCCCCACAGCATTTAATTGTATTTGAGGTTGGGGAAGGGAATTTTTCATGACATTGTTTAATGGCTGAAATTATCCATCTTTTCTCCGAATTGTAATGCAAATATTTGCATCTCAATTAATTGAGCACAATCATTTTGTCAAGCAACAAAATCAACAGTGCTTACGAACTGTGTTTCCGAGATTTCCCAAACATCAAGGGACTGAGCTATTTCGAATCTAAATTAATCCTTAATCCGTGACTGCAAAACTTGAAAACCAAGAATGATTAAGATTCACTTTGTGCTGGCAGTTAAACAGTTAACTAGCGTTGGTATTCCTATGAAACGTTCATTGATATCCAAACGCTAGTAGTTAAACCCTGTAGCGAATAACTATTCGTGAAGCTAAATATGATAGTGACTATTTGCTGGATCTATATAATGTGTTACGAAGTTACTCCGCAGATATTTTTAACCGGTCTGACCCCCCCCCCCCCTCGCCCCCCGGACCACACACATGCATATGCACTCACTTGCCTTTCTCTGAAGGTTCTATTCGTTCTTGCTGATGAATACAATGACTCGCGAAAAAAGAAATCGCCATGAAGAATGTTCCAAACTAGTATCTTTACATTCCAGATTTTCTGTGCTTCAAATATGGCAAACTACTTAAAAAGCGGCTTTAATTTATTTTGGGTGCGAGACGATGTCCATTAGTACATTTTAGTTTTCGTTAAACAGTGCCAGCTTATATCGGTAATAGCGAGGTCGTGTTATTTCATCTGCGCTTCTTGCCCAGGGTGAAGAGAAGTGTCTTTTTCACTCTCGAGGCTCCAGAGAGCGATAGATGTGCAGCGTACGCAGTTACTAAATAGACTTGTTTAATATATAACAAAATCTGTGGCAATATTACAACCATATTGCTTATCCTGGAAAAGGCCAAATTAAATGCGACAGTTACTGTCTGAATAGCAAACATCAACGCTTGAGTCAGATCATTGCAGTCATTGAAACATACAAAATACTTAAAGGGATGGACATGTTAGATGCAGGTAAGATGTTTTCCCTGGTTGGGGAGTCCAGAACCAGGGAACACAATTTCAGAATAAGGGGGAAGCCACTTAGGAACCAGATGAAGAGAATTTTTTTTTTACTCAGTCTTGTGAATCTTTGGAATTCTCTATCCCAGAGGTCTGTGGAAGCTCAGTCATTGAGTATGTTTAACGTAGAGATTGATAGTTTTCTCAATACCAAGACATAAAGGGATATGGGAATGGTATGGGGGAAAGGCATTGATGTGCATAATCAGCCATGATGGGGTATTGAATGGCGGACTCGGCTCAATGGGCTGTATAGCCTACTCCTGTTCCTGTCTTCCTGTACTGTTGCGCCAGATCTTTGGGTGTTAGAGAATCGTTTAACATTTTTATTTCCATGTCACCAATATTATTTTAAATTCATAATTTTATTTCAGGGAAGTATTTTCCAATTATATGAATCATATTATGTCAATTGCTCCAAATAATAACCCCTTAAATCATACCTGTTATTCATGGCCACATTGAATGGGAAAAGTTGCTAAGACAAAGTTGCAATTAACTTCAAAATGTTACTGTTTGTATTCAATGTTTTGAGCTATGGAAAGCATAGGTTGCAATACAGATGAGAGTCAAATTAAATGGAACAACTCACAAAAGTAACAATAACCCAAATAAAGTATGGATATCAGGTAGAACTAACTTTATAATTCAATTTTTTTCTACTCCCAACTTCAGCTTCAAATAGTTGATTTTATAAGTTTATTTGCATTTATTCACCCTTTTATGCTTTGTTCAGGCATATTTATTGCATCTTCCAACTTTGCTAAATTAGCAACTGTCGCACATAAAAAGCAGGTTTCAAATCACTTCCAGTAACAAAACTATAACTTCACAATCAGTTAAAAGTGAAGTGATGCCAATCTCTGAATCAGCAACAAACCATATAATGACCTGAAAATTTGAATGTGCAATGCCTTAATCAGGTGCTGCATGGGCGCTGAAGCCTCCCAATATGGTAGGTGGGAAGCATACAAGCAAAGTATAACAAAGCACAGAAGAATGCCTTTTGTACCATTGTGTCTGTACCCACTCTTTTGAAGAACCTTCCATTTAATGACCTCTGCTCTTTTCCCAGAGAAAATGTAAATTTTCCTCTTCAAGTAGCTATCTAATTTACTTTTGAGTTTTAGTATTGAATCTACTTTCACTACCATTTCACACAGTGCATTCCAAATCACAACAACTTCCTGTGCCAAAATAATGCTTTCCCACATTGCTTTGGTTCTTTTGCCAATAAAAATCTAGAATTAAAAGTCTGATGATGACTGCAAAACCATTACTGATTGTCAGAAAAACCCATCTGGTTCACTAATGTCCTTTAGAGAAGGAAATCTGCTGTCCTTACCTGGTCTGGCCTACATGTGACTCCAGACCCAGCAATGTGGTTGACTCTTAAATGCCCTCTGAACAAGGGCAATTAGGGATGGGCAATAAATGCTGACCCAGCCAGTGATGCCCACATCCCATGAACGAATAAAAAAATCTGAAATCTTTGTGACTCACAGAGACACAGAGACATTAAAGCACCGGAGGAGACCATTTGTCCCATGCCAGCTCCCTGTTGAGCAATCAAATTAGTCCCATTTCCCAGTTCTGTCCATATAGCCCTGCAAGTTTATTTCCCTCAAGTGCCCATCCAATTTTCTTTTGAAATCGTCCATCATCTCCACTTTCACCACCCTCATGGGCAGTGAGTTCCAGGTCATTACCACTTGCTGCTTAGCAAAGTTCTTGCTTACATTCCCCCTGTACCTCTTGCCCAAAACTTTAAATCTGTGTCTTCCTTGTACCATCAAATAGGAACAGCTTTTCTTTGCCTACCTTATCTAAACTTCTCATAATCTTGTATACATCAATCAAATCTCCTTTGCTCCAAGGAGACTAACCCCCAGTTTCTCCAACCTAACCTTGTAACTAAAATCACCCATCCTGGAACCATTCTGATACATCTCCTCCATACCCTCTCAAGAACCTGCGCATCCTTCCTAAAGTGTGGTGGGCAGAACTGTACACAATATTCTAGTCGTAGCCCAACCAGAATTTATAAAGGTTCAGCATAACTTCCATGCTTGTGTACTTAATACCTCTATTTATGAAGTCCAAGATTCCATATTCTTTTCTAACTGCTTTCTCAACATGTCCTACCATCTTCAAAAACATACGGGCATGAACTCCCAGGTTCTTCTGTCCCTGTACACTCTTTGGAATTGTGACATTTAATTTTTATTGCCCCTCTCTATTCCTTCTGCCAAAACTTCACACTCCTCCATATTAAATTCCACCTGCCATTTGTCTGCCCATTCTACTAGCCTATCTATGTCCTGTTGCAGTCAATTGGTATCATCTACATTGTCTGCCACACCTTCAGGTTTTGTGTCATTGGCAAATTTTGAAGTTCTACCTTGTTACTGACCCGTTTACTATAGTGTCCCCTCATTTATTTTATTAAAACTATACATAGTTTTGAACACATCTATCAAACTCCTCTTAACATCCTCTGTTCTAAGGAGAACAACCCCAACTTTTCCAGTCCCTTCGCACAACTGAAGGGCATCATCCATGGAGCCATTCTAGTAGATCTCTTTTTCTTTATTCACACACAGGACACGGGCACCATTGGCAAGACCAGCCTTTGTTGACCGTCTTTAATAACTGAGTCACTTATTAGGCCATTTCATAGGGGAATTATGAGTTAACCACATGGCTGTGGGTCTAGGCTCTCATATAGGCCAGACTGGATAAGGTAGATTTCCCTCTCTAAAAGACATTAGTGAACCAGATGAGTTTTTACAACAATCCAGCAGTTTATTGGTCACCATTATCAATACTGACTTTTTGTTCCAGATTTATGTAATTAACTATATTTAAATTTCCCAGGTGCTGTGGTAGAATTTAAAAACACTTCTCTAGATCATTAGTCCAGGTTTTGGATTACTAGTCCAGTAATGTAATTACAGTACTACTGTACTCTCAACACCCTCTCCAAGACATGAACATCCTTCCTAAAATATGGTGCCCAGAATTGAGCAGAATATTCTAGCCGAGGCAGTCACTTTTTCATAAATATTTAGCATAACATCTTTGCTTTTGTACTCTGTTGTTCTATTAACAAATGCTTTTGAACAGCCTTCTCTACTTGTCCTGCTACTTTCAAAGATTTGTGTACATACACCCCCAAGACTCTCTGTACCTGCACCCCTTTTAAAATTGCATCATTAAGATTTAATTCATACTGCCTCTCCTAATTTTTCCTACCAAAATCTATTCCTTCTCTGTGTTTAGTATCATCTGCCATCTGTTTGCTCATTTTACCAGCCTGTTTTTGTCCTCTTGGAATTTGTTTCTTTCCTTATTATTCACTTCATTTCCAAGTGTAACGACTTTTTACTCGGAAGCAGTGCAGTAACAAAGAAAGGTAACTTCTTTAAAATCTGTGGAATCTGTAATTGCTTTTAAGAGTGTTTGAAAAGGACTTTTAAGAGTTTGCATCAATTGTAAAGTGATCAATCATACCTTTTTTAGATAATAAGAACTGCTGATCCATGTGACATGGCAACCCTTGATCTGGAAGCAGTAACAACAAGAAAGAACTTAGCACCCGAAGCCATATGGCTGGCAGACACAAAGGAGAGTGACAAACAGGAGAGCTGGAAGGTGAAGGTGATCAGTACATAGATGCAGACACAAAGAGAAATCAAACAAAGACAGGAAGAGGAACACACCAAGTTCTTGTGAGGAGAAGAATCTCTCTCTGGAAGAGGTCAGTTTTTCTGTTTGGCTGAAAAGGAGAAAGGATTCCTTGGAGTCACATGCGAACTGGCTAAAAACATCCAAAACCTGGAAAGCTTTGTGAATAGCTTGGAGACGGTTAAGAGCTGGGTGTTTTCCCAGAAGTGACCAAACCATGAACTGAGGTGTTATTGGTTGACCGGTTGATAAGGTACTCTGGAAAGCTACACCATCATGGCAGCCATGGCTCCTTGCAGGCGTTGCCCGTCTTTTACCAGGACCTGATCAAAGTCTGGAAAGTGGTCGCCTCGCGACGCAGCTCTCCCCCGTCAGGAGTAGCGGCTATCGTCAGAGAGCCGCTGCTCAGGAATCCGCCCCTCCGTCCTTTTCAGTGGTTGGCGGAGAGGAGGGCTGTGGCCGCAGGGGTGACCAGGATCGGGGACGTGCTGGGTGGCAGAGGACTGGGCTGGATGCTCCCGCAGGAGTTGGCGCGACGCGCGTCTGTGAGTGTCCAGGTCGCAGCCGATGCCATCCAAGACCTGAGAACGGTCGTGCTCGGACCCGACGTTATTTTGGGTCTTGAGGTGGCCCAGGTGCGCGGTGGTCTTCCGTCTGAGCGTTCCCCTGTTCGGACGGAATTCCACATTGGCCCCAAGCCCCGAACCCTCCCTCGGGTGCTGGTGCCCCGCAATATGAGCCGCCTCGGGGACATGCCCTCTGTGCCTTTTGGCACGGCAAAGAGGGGCTTTTTGTACGGACTGCTGCTGCACACCTTCCATTTTCTCGCCCTTGTCCATCGACCGGACACGCCCTGGCGTGCCTTGTTGCCGTCCGGCGGCGGAGGCCCCCGATGGGAGGCCCTCTACGGAGGTGTCCTCCCCCTTTCTATCGGGGACCTGGGTTGGAGGGTGTTGCATGCAGCAGTCCCTTATAATAAGAGGATGCATAGGTTCACGGACTCTCAGGACACGTGCCCTTTTTGCGGTCTTGTGGAGTCCGTGGACCATGTATACATAGGGTGTTGTAGGCTGCACTCCCTTTTTAGTTATTTGAAAAACCTTTTATTGATGTTTTGTTTGCACTTCAGCCCCACGCTCCTGATCTATGGGCACCCGGTGCGGAAGGGGGTCGGGAAGGAGGAGGACCTCCTCGTGAACCTGCTCCTGGGCCTGGCCAAGTTGGCCATTAACAGGTCCAGGCAGCGGGCGATCGACGGGGGAGTCCCGCCCGATTGTTTGTCCCTCTTCCGTGGCTACGTTCGCTGCCGGATGTCCCTGGAGAAGGAGCACGCGGTGTCTGCTGGCACTCTCGAGGCCTTCCGTGCTCGTTGGACACCGCGGGGACTGGGGTGTTTTGTTGACCCCTTTAATCACATTTTGATTTAAAGTTTGTAAGTTTCCTTTAAACTTTGTTCTTGGTTTTACAGCTGACCTGAATTAGGGGCTGTGCCTGATTTATCCCAATTTTGTTGATTTGGTTTTCATTTAAAAGATTATCATGGCAGCCATGACCCAGGGGAGAGAGGGTTCATAGAAGTGTGCCTCATTGATGATAATCGTACCCTTGAAACTCGAAAATGAAAGCTGTTGTTGATTAAGATTCCTGATCTACCCTGTGTGAATAAAGAACAGCATATTGTGGAACTGGGTAGCCATATACTGTCACATTTGTACAGGGGATGATGCGAGTTCTTATGATTGTGTAAGACATATCTTAATTGTATCAACTATTTAAAGTGAAATTTACCTGCCTATTTGAAGTATCATTCGCTTGTTAATTCATATTTAATTTATGTTGATTCTGATTCATGTTAAAGTAAAAGTTACAAAAAGTGAAATCTTGTTCGTCATTTCTTCTTTGGCGGTCCTTTAATAAATTTGGTTGTTTTGGTTTCTGGATCCCCCCACAGGGATCGTAACATGAGTTTTGTATCATATATGAACCTGGAAATGATACCCTGTATACCCAAATCTGAGTCATTAATATATATCAAAAACAGCAGTGGTTCTAATGTCAGGCCCTGGGGAATATCACTGTATACTTCCCTGCAGTCTGAAAAACTACTGTACATTACTACTGTCTGCTTTCTGTCTCTTAGTCAATGTTATATCTATGCTGTGCCTTTTAATCCCATGGGGTTTAATTTTGTTAACAAGTCTATTATGTGGCACTTAATCAAACAGCTTTTGAAAGCCAATATACACAGCATCAATCACACTACTCACATCAATCCTCTCTGTTACTTCATTTAAAAAAATCAAGTTAATCAAATGTAATTTGCCTTTCACATTTCCATTATGACTTTCATTTATTAATGCATACTTTTCCTGACACCAATTAATTTTGTACAAGATTATTGTCTAAAAGTTTGCCCACTACCCATGTTAGACTGACTGGCCCTAGCTGCGCTGTTTAATCTCTCTCCCCTTTTTTCAACAGGGGTGTAATATTTGCAACCCTCCAGTCCTCTGGCACCGCACTCACATCCAAAGAGGATTGGAAAATTGTGGCCAGAGCCTCTGTGATTTCCACTCTAACTTTCCTCTGTAATCTAGGATGCATTCTGTCTGGACCAAGTGACTTTTCCATTTTGGACTGCCAGCCTTTAAGTGTCTCTTGCTAATCTGTTGCTATCCTATCCAATATTGCTACTGCCTCCTCCTATACTGCTACACTGGCAGCTTCCCCTTCTCTGATGAAGACAGATGCAAAGTACTCATTTAATACCTCAGCCATGCTCTTTGCCCTCATAACCAGATCTCCTTTTTGGCCCCTAATCAACCCTATTCTTCCTTTGCCTACCATTGTACTTTTGCTGTATTTGTAAAAGATTTTTGGGATCCCTTTTATATTATACACTAATCTATTCACCTTCTCTCTCTGCCTCTCTTATCCCCTTTTTGTAATTCTCCTTTGTACTTTCTGCGTTCAACTTGGTTCTCTTCCGCACTATGAACCTCTTCTGGAAGTATAATGAATAGCATATTCACATTGGGGTTCTGGAGGGCACTTTTCCAATTTTGGTATGCCCAGTGCCTGACTCACCACATGAGCCAGCAACTTGGGCTAATGGTAAGGAAGGATCTTTTGCCAGTGCTATTTAAGTAATAGAATCATAGAATAGTGCCCGATCTCTGCAAAAACAATTCAGCTAGTCCCACTCTACTGCCTTTTCCCTGTACCCCTGCAATTTTTTTCTCTTCACATAATTATCCAATTCTCTTGAAAGCCCCAATTAAATCTTACTCCACCACACTCTCAGGCCGTGCATTCCTGATCCTAACCACTCACTACATAAATAAACTTTTCCTCATGTTGCCATTACTTCTTCTGCCAGTCACCTTCATTTGGTATCATCTGTTTCTCAGTCCTTCCATCAACAGGAACAGTTTCTCCCTATCTACTCTATACAGTCCCCTCATGATTTTGAATACCACTGTCAAATCCCCTCTTAATCTACTTTCTCCTAGAAGAATAGCCCTAGCATCTCCAACCTTTACAGGTAACTGAAGTTCCTCATCCTTGGAACCATTCTTATGATTTTTTTCCTGCACCCTCTCGAATGCCTTCACATCCTTCCTGAAGTGCAGTGTCCAGGATTTGGCACAGTACTCCAGTTGAGGCAAAACTAGTGTTTTCTACAGTCTTACCATAACTTCCTTGCTTTTGTACTCTATGTCACTATTTATAAAACTCAGGGTTCCACGAACCATTTTCTCAACCTGCTCTGTCACCTTCAATGATTTGTGCACATACCCAGGTCCCTCTGCTCTTTCACCCCCTTTGGAATTGTACCTTTTATTTTATATCTCCTCCACTTCACACTTCTCTGCATTGAATTTCTTCTGTCATTTGTCTGCCTATTCCACCAGCGTATCTATTCCTCTTGATGTGTAACACTATTCTCCTCACAGTTTATAATAATTCCAAATTTTGTGACATCTAAAATTTTGAAGTTGTGCTCTGTACACCCAAGTCTAAGTAATTTGAAATATCAAGAAAGCAGGGATTCTAATACTGATCCCTGGCAAACTCCACTTTATACCTTCCTCCAGTCTGGAAAACAACCATTCACCTCTACTCTCTGTCTCCTGCCACTCAGCCAAATTCATATTCATGCTGCCACTGTCCCTTTTATTCCATGGGCTATACTTTGCTGACAAGTTGTTATGTGGCACTTTCCAAATGCTTTTTGAAAGTCCATGTACAGCACCTCAATCACATTACCCTCATGAACTCTCTCTGCTACCTCATCAAACAGATTATACAGTACTTGCTGGTTAGTTATTTTAGGTTGCTGGTTAACCTCTTGGCATCTTTTTTGTGTACTTTCTGACTCCAGAAAGCGTGTTTGTCTGCTAAGAAGATATTTCTGGTCTTGCACCATTGTTACTTGCCCTTTGGTCAATTTTACTGCAGTCATAGACCAATAAGGCTTTCTTCGACATTGGAGGATAGGGGAGAAGTAAGGAAGCCAACAGAGATCAGGAACATATAGGAACATAGGAGTAGGCCATTCTGCTTGTCGGGCCTGCTCTACCATTCAATTAGATCTTCTACCTCAACACCACTTTCCTGCACTATCCTCATATCCCCTGATGCCATTAGTGGCTAGAAATCTATTGATTTCTGTCTTGAACATGCTGAATAATTGAGCTTCCACAGCCCTCTGGAGCAGGAACAATTGCTACAAAAGGGAAGAAGAGGACCCTGTTGTATTGGAGGCTATATTCTGTTACAACTGGGATGAGAGGAGCGTGCAAATTATCAAGCCCAACTACTCCACAGGCTATACCATTAATTTAAATTTAAATTTTCTCACCAAAATGGCCAACCATCTATTTCCCCTACTGGTGCTCAAGATAAATGAGTCTTCAACCAGGCTTCTTTCAAAAATCTCAGACTGATTATTTTAAAACAAAGCTTATTTTAACAAGTTGCAAGTGCTAGTTAACACACAATTGTAATAAGTATAACAATCTATCTCTTCCTAAAGAATTCCCCCAGCAAACACACAGACACTCACACAGACAAATAAAGAACAAACAGATAGAGTTTCTCTGAGGAGATGGGTTCTAGAGGATGGGCATTATAAAATAAAGGATAAAGTCCACAGGGTCTTGACGCTATCAACCTGGAGTTACCTCATGTGAAAACTGGTCCCAGTGGATGTCTGGATGTTCTCACCAACTGCCCTCAGCTTTGCAGGTCCAAATGCAGACTCGTTGCACTTAGATGAGTGTTCTCTGGCTACAGGTTGATAGCCACACAATCTTTAGGCAAGGTAGAGAAAGGGAGCCAGCTAGGGTAGCCTTCCTTACTCAGCTTGTTCCCCAACAAGACCGCCTTCAAAACAAGAAGGTTCACAATTTAAGTTTTTTTCCTTTCACCCATGCAATTTCCAGCAAGTTACCAACCTTTTCATTTTTTCTTCTCCATCAATTAAAGTGATTGCTGTTCAAAACAAACAACCAGATCTTCTTCAAGTACTATAAAGATCAGGTGATTTCTTGGAAGAGGCCTGCTTGCTGACAGTTCCAAGGTGAACTTATGACCTTTAAAAAAAATCCCACGTTAACTTCCAAATGTCCAGATCATGCCATGTCCTACCATTTTGTAAAAGAAAAATTCAGTCTTGAGCGATATGATTCTAACAGCCCATAGTCAGTATCTGAGAGACTCTTCTCTTATCACAACTTCATTAAGGAGCAAAGTCTGAAGTGTGTTCAGTTAACAAAGGAGGCTACCATCAATCTATGTCACCTGCCATTTGAGCCTCACTCTGGGCATGGACAGCACTGCCTATGGCTGTTAAAGCCATCATGGTCCTTAATCTCGATGCCATCACCCCCCTCCCAGGTGACATCAACACTATATCACAGCCTGCAGCCCACTGCCACATTAGGGAGGGCACCAAGAGTCTGTACATCAGAAGAAATACCTACATCCCTTTCCCAATGAAGCAAAGCAAAATGAGAGTGTACTAGGCTTTATCTGCATGGCAGCATTCCCCAAGGCACAAGGTGCCATGGATTGTACCCACATTGCTTGGAATGCTTGACATTATCAACCTGGCATCTTTATCAATCAAAAGAAATTTCGCTGCTTCAACATAACAGCTGGTTTACAGCCACATGCAGCAAATTATGCAGGTCTGTGTCTGGTTTGCTAGCAGCAGTCTCAGCTCTTCCATGGTGCTCTTCCAGTGCTCCATGCTTCCTTTATTCCAACTAGGACATCAAATTACAGGCTGACCACTTGTCACCAGGGATATACGCTCTGAACGTGGCTCATAACTCCTGACAGGAAGGTCATCACAGCTGCAGATCTGGCCTACAACAAAAGCGATGTTACCACAAGAAATAAAATTGAATAAACAATTGGCATGCCCAATAAATGCTTTCACTGCTTGACCTGTCCAGGGGAAACTTTACATTATGGCCTGAGTGAGTATCCAGATTCATGAACTAGTTTCGTAACGTTACCTTCATGAGGGATCAGCCGTTACCACTAAGTGGGCAACGGGAAATGCAACAGGAAGAGAAGCAGGAAGAGTACGAAGAGGATGAAGAGCAGGGAAGACATCGACCCCTAGCTGCTGGAGCTATCAGAGCAGCTCATTGAACTGTGTTGGAGCTGATGTCTTGATCTATGTTGGCACAAAGCCTTAACATAAATTGTACTGGACTCCTCAGTTATCTGCAACATTGTGTGCAAGCTGGCTTGCAGGGTCCCCAGTGCACCTAGCATTTCTTGGTATATTCCCTTCAGCCTTCTTTAGTCAATTGGGTCCTCAAAGTCAGCATATGAGTCTTCTGCAGCAGAATTAGTGTACAATCTCGCTCTCTAGCTATCTGACATCTGTGGCATCCTATCCTCCTACCTTAACTTTTGCATCCTTTGTGGCTGGTGATTCACCACATGTAGATCCCTCCTCTAGTCTTGGATTTAAGGTGCGCATAGTGTCAGTATTTGAGCTTATGCTTGCGAGGCTGAGGTTGAACGATGCTTCATCTTCAGGAATGCTGACTCTTTTTTTCCCTACTGGCAGAGGGGCAACCACATTTTCAGCATAGGAAATAAATGAGAGAGACAAATGTTATCTTTAAAGGAATATCAAAGAAAGAAAGATGGCTAGTGAAAGCATCTTCAGTTTGCCATGCAGTATGTAGGGAGAGATAGAGGTAAGAAGGGGAAAAAAAACGCTGAACAACATCTTCTACAGCATTGTTAGTCACCACATTCCGTCCTGTAATGCCAGCATGTTTCATTTGAGGGCAGAGAAGACATAAAGGCAGGTTTGATCTCCTCCAATAGCAGCTTTGCCTCTCAAGTTGTGCATAACCTTCTCTTGCAGGAAAGGAGTGTGTTAATGACAGGCTTGAGAGATTATTAGACAATCATGGTGCCTATCATGGTGGAATAGATGGTATTCAGTGGCTGGGATTTCCTGTGCCCACTGACATCGGGCATGTTTGATGGCATGAGTGGACAGTATGGTGAGAGGGCCAAAAATCAGTTTCACAACGTTGTGAAACCAGTTTGCGATCATCCGCTCAGCCCGCCAACGGCAGGTCACATCCCCCACCATCGGACATCAGGAACCTCATTGTAATATATCATCATATCATTATCAAGCCAGCCCGCTGGATTCATCGCGTCCAGCTGGATCATCCACCCCAATTGCACATTGACACGTTCCACAACAGCACATATAAAGTGTGTACATGGCGGGCTGCACTTTGAGAGGAACTCGGAGGTGAGTACACAGTAATGTTGTGGAGCACTTGCAAGGGACGCCTGTTGGACTTCAAGGTTGAGGTGCGTTGAAAGGGGGCAGGCAAAGGCTACCTTGCAGTTGAGGCTGCTCTGGGGGTGGCAAAGGCTGCTCTGCAATTGAGGCAACTTTTGGCGGGGGAGGGGTGCAAAGGCTGCCCTGCAGTTGAAGGTAGCACAAGAGTTGAAGTGGCGACATATTAGGGACACCTTATATAAAGTGACCATTCCTCTGCAGCTGAGGCAGTTCAGGCGCAGTCACATTGATCTTCTTGGAGTGCGGCATCTATTTTCTCTGTCCATTCAAGCAATGCAGATTCATCAAAGTGTCACAAAGTGCTCCAATCTTTTCACCCCTCAAGCAGAGACTGGAAGCTAATGAGCATTTTAGTGGACTACAGAACAGCTGGACAACTGGGCACGTTGTACAATCTCCTTGCTAAAGCTGGCCATGGAGCAGTCAGTGGTGGAGACGCTCACAGCCCCTTGCAACGTCATCATCCCAGTCTGGACCAGTCTCCCCCATGGTTCAAGCTAACAGCGCAGCTTTGCAGTCCGGTTTAGGAGAATGCCTGTACCTGAGCTGAGAACACAATATGCAGTCCAATGGGCAAAGCTGCTGCCAATCGGTCAGGTGGGGTGGGGCGGAGAGAGGGGGGCTTTGGGCATCCATGCAGCGCACTAATCTCTGGGCATCCAAGTGGTGTCCAGCACTGTCTGGAATGCATTAAGGGGCCTTCCGACTTAACCAAGAGAGGTTCTTGGTACGCCCATACTAACCCACGCGTCTCTCTCTTTCATCCTGCAAGAGGAGTACATCAGGATCATGGAGCCTTGTGAACTAGCTGTATGCCTCGTGGCGTACAGAGTGTGAAGATATTGGGGAAGAGAGTGACTGAGGTGCCTGGTTGCGCAGAGGAAGGAGCAGCATCCTCTGGAAGAAGGGGCAGCTGTGGCTCTCGCACACACCACTGAATAGCCAAAGGGAGCCGTCAATGGTCGGTGCCCAGCTAGACCCAAAGTCTATAGATACCACCTTTCATTCCTGCAGATGGACGAGAACCAGTGTCACCGAAGATTGCACATGTCCAAGGAACTGGTCGGTCATATCTGCCAGCTACTGCAGGATCTGGCGCCACATGGGCATGGAGGGCATCCACTGCCAGCAGCCGTGAAAGTGACAGCAGCACTTAATTTCTATGCCAGTGGCTCCTTTTAGAGCTCCATAGGTGACCTCTGTGGAATATCACAAGCTTCCACCCATAAATGCATTGATAAGGTCACAGATGCCATCTTTGAGAGGGCCCACAGCTGTGCATTTTGCCCAGGACCAGGAGATCCAGGATGCAAGAGCAATTGGATTCGCCCAGATCTCAGGTTTTCCACAGGTGCAGGGTGCCATCGACTGCACTCACATTGCGCTCAGATCTCCGTAGCAACGAGCAGTCAACCATGTCAACTGCAAGGGCTCCCATTCACTGAATCTGCAGCTGGTGTGCGACTACCAGAAATGCATCCTGCAGGTCCATGCATGGTTTCCAGACGGTCTGCACGACTCCTACATTCTCAGTTGGTTACAAATCCCTGACATCTTCCAGGGTCCACAAAAGCTGCAGGGTTGGCTTCTCAGGGACAAGGGCTACCCGCAGAGGACATGGCTGATGACACCCGTGCGGCGGCCTCATACCGAAGCAGAGCGAAGGTATAATGAGGCTTATGCTGCAACTTGCAACTTTGTGAAGCAAACCATCAGGATGCTGAAAATGAGGCTCTGGTGCCTAGACCGGTCTGGTGGAGCCCTGCAATATAGTCCACAGAGCCCTGCAATATAGTCCACATCATCGTTGCCTGCTCCACCCTTTACAACCTGGTGCTGCAACAGGGAGAGGAGCTAGCTGAGGAGGAGCTGGAGGTTTCCTCCAATGAGGAGGACATCAACAGAGATGAGTGTGAGGAGGTCCTTGAAGGCACAGATGATGGTAATGAGGCACTTGCACTGGCCAGACGAGTCATTACTGCTAGATTTGTGGAGGATGATGGCAACATTCAGTGAGGAGACACCATAGATCCTCACATCGCATCTATGAATGTTTGACTCCAGTCTGGCATATGGCAGCGCATATACCCTCTGTGATAATGCTTCTGTCATGGAAATGCAGTGGCGGCCCTAATACCCACTCAATTGCAGGAGGATGATGATGACATGCAGCGAGGACACTCCATAGATCTTCATATAGCCTCTAAGAATGTCTGACTCCTGTCAGGCCAAGGGCAACTCACTTGCACTCTGTGATCAGGGTCATATTATAGAGACGCAGCCATGAAACTTTAAAAGCATCAGATCCTTTGTCCACCTTCAGTACCTGAGCCCTTTAGGAGCACAGCATCACTGGTCACAGATATTGACGAGATGGGAGCCAACCCCACCTTAAAGGTGCTGAGAGCACACAGAGAGAATGATGGGACTCAGTTTTGCCTGCCCACGACATTCTGGCAGCGATGATAAGCACCGTTGAGGTGCAGGCATGAGTAATGTACCCAGAGAGTGTGAGGCCAGACCATCACTTTGGACTGAGGGCTGAACAAAGCACAGGGAAGAGGTCCTGGAATGAGACACCTGCCATTATCTTGTACAGAAAGGTTACACACCTGGGTGACATGATGACTGCTCATCAGAACCAAGGAGCCATAGGCAGGGAGACGTTCTCAGGAGGTTATTGACAATAGTGAACGTTATGTACAAATGATTAACACCCATGCCTAGGCTGTGCAACTACATCTTCTTAACCTTCCTAATCCTGCTGCTACATCTTGGTGTTCTCTGCACATCCCCAGCAGCGGCGGAGGCAGCCTGCTGACTGCTACCCCCTGTCTGTGATAACCTTGACGGTCATCGTGTGGAGGTCCAAGACCCGGAAGGCCCCGGCCTGCTTTCAGAGACCTGCTGTGTGGCTTTGACACCCTCCTGGAGCTGTGGAACTGGAGCTGCTGGGGTTGCAGGAAGAGAGGATTCGAATGGGCTGGACATTCCTGGAGTCACCTGGGTGGATGGCCCCAGGGTGTGCACATGTTGATCCTTCTCCCTGTGGGTGCCCAATGGCTCCTGGCTGACTCCTTGAGAAGAAGGGATGAGATCGAGCTGCCCAGCACCCTCTTGCATATACACTATTGGAGGCCAACTATGGCGTGAGTGATGGAGTTCAGCCCACACAGCAGTGCAGGAATGATATCCCGGACTGAGGTCTCTATACTGGCTGCCATCCTAACAGTGTTGACCTCAGTGCATTGGCATGCTGGTGTTATCACCTCAGACTGAAGGCGGACGGAGCTTAAAACAATGAGGAGAGCTGGGAGATCAGTTTAAAACAGTGAGGAGAGCCGGGGGTTCAGTTTAAAACAACAAGGAGAGTCGGGAGATCAGTTTAAAAGTGAAGAGAGCTGGGGGTTCAGTTTAAAACAGTGAGGAGAGCCGGGGGTTCAGTTTAAAACAGCGAGGAGAGCCGGGAGTTCAGTTTAAAACAGTGAGGAGAGCTGGGGGTTCAGTTTAAAACAGCGAGTAGAGCCAGGGTTTCAGTTTAAAACAGCAAGGAGAGCCAGGAGTTCAGTTTAAAACAGTGAGGAGAGCCGGAAGTTGAGTTTAAAACAGTGAGGAGAGAGCAGGAGATCAGTTTAAAACAGTGAGGAGAGCCAGGGGTTCAGTTTAAAACAGTGAGTAGAGCCAGGGTTTTAGTTTAAAACAGCGAGGAGAGCCGGGAGTTCAGTTTAAAGCAGTGAGGAGAGCCGGGGGTTCAGTTTAAAACAGCGAGGAGAGCTGGGAGTTCAGTTTAAAACAGTGAGGAGAGCTGGGGGTTCAGTTTAAAACAGCGAGTAGAGCTGGGGTTTCAGTTTAAAACAGCAAGGAGAGCCGGGGGTTCAGTTTAAAACGGCGAGGAGAGCCGGGAGTTCAGTTTAAAACAGCGAGGAGAGCCGGGAGTTCAGTTTAAAACAGTGAGGAGAGCTGGGGGTTCAGTTTAAAACAGCGAGGAGAGCCGGGGAGTTCAGTTTAAAACAGTGAGGAGAGCCGGGGGTTCAGTTTAAAACAGTGAGGAGAGCCGGGAGTTCAGTTTAAAACAATGAGGAGAGCCGGGAGTTCAGTTTAAAACAGTGAGGAGAGCTGGGAGTTCAGTTTAAAACAGTGAGGAGAGTTGGGGGTTCAGTTTAAAACAGTGAGGAGAGCCAGGAGATCAGTTTAAAAGTGAGGAGAGCCGGGGGCTCAGTTTAAAACAGTGAGGAGAGCCGGGGTTCAGTTTAAAACAGTGAGTAGAGCCGGGGTTTTAGTTTAAAACAGAGAGGAGAGCCGGGAGTTCAGTTTAAAGCAGTGAGGAGAGCCGGGGGTTCAGTTTAAAACAGTGAGGAGAGCCAGGGGTTCAGTTTAAAACAGTGAGGAGAGCCGGGCGTTCAGTTTAAAACAGTGAGGAGAGCCAGGGGTTCAGTTGCAAACAGTGAGGAGAGCCAGAAGTTCAGTTTAAAACAGTGAGGAGAGAGCAAGAGTTCAGTTTAAAACAATGAGGAGAGCCGGGGGTTCAGTTTAAAGCAGCGAGGAGAGCCGGGGGTTCAGTTTAAAACAGCGAGGAGAGAACAGGAGATCAGTTTAAAACAGTGAGGGGAGCCGGGAGTTCAGTTTAAAACAGTGAGGAGAGAGCGGGAGATCAGTTTAAAACAGTGAGGAGAGAGTGGGAGATCAGTTTAAAACAGTGAGGAGAGCTGGGAGATCAGTTTAAAACAGCGAGGAGAGCCGGGAGATCAGGTTAATACAGCGAGGAGAGAGTGGGAGATCAGATTAAAACAGCGAGGAGAGCCGGGGTATCTCTTCCGTGTCTCTTTTGATTGGCCAAGTAGTTTATATCAGGAGACGTTATTACAGCTGAAGAGTACAGTTAAGAAATTCACTTTTAACATATTTAACATCCAAATTAATTAATTAAATATAATAGAGATGGCTGGGCAGGCGATCTGTTGCAGGTGTAGTATATGGGATCTGTGGATGCTGGTGTGATTCATGGTGACCATATCTGCAGCAAGTGTTGGCTGCTTCAGGAACTTTGGCTCAGAGTTGCTGAGCTGGATTCCAAGTTGCGGACACTGCAACATATCAGAGAGGGGGAGAATTACCTGCACACTGTTTCAGGAGACAGTCACACCCCTTAGATTAATTCCATCAAATATGGACCATGGTCAGGGACAGGAGGGTGTGACTGTAAGTGAGGCAGGTATGGGGATCCAGAATGTAGCTTTGGAGAAGCCTCAGCCAGTGTCCTTGTCCAATAGGTACGAGGTTCTTGCTCCCGATGTGGACGAGGGCACAGACTGCATGGAGGATGAGCGAACTGACCACAGCACCATGGTACAGAATGCCATTCAAGGTGGGGGAGAAAAGCGAAATGTAGTAGTAATAGGGGAGAGCATAGTTAGGGGAATAGCTACTGTTGTCTGTAGCAAAGACAAGGAGTCCCAAAGGCTGTGTTGCCTACCTGATGCCAAGGTTAAGGACGTCTCTTCTGGGCTGGAGAGGAACTTGGAGTGGGAGGGGAAGGATCCATTTGTGGTGGTCCATGTAGGTACCAATGACATAAGCAGGACAAGGAAAGAGGTTCTGCTGAGGGACTATGAGCAGCTCAGGGCTGAATTAAAAAGCAGAACCACAAAGGTAATAATCTCTGGATTACTACCTTAGCCACATACAAATTGGCATAGGGTAAATAAGATTAGAGAGGTAAATGCGTGGCTCAAAGATTGGTGTGGGAGAAATGGGTTCTGATTCGTGGGGTACTGGCACCAGTGCAGGGGAAGGAGAGAGCTGTCCCACTGGGACGGGCTTCATTTGAAACATGCTGGGACCAGTGTCCTGGCGAATCATATAACTAGGGTTGTAAATATGACTTCAAATTAATTAGTGAGGGGAGGGTTCAATTAAAGGGAAGTTTAAAAAATCAAAAATAAATGAGAGAGCAGAGATGCAGGGCAAATGATAATCAAAGTGTGACAGGAAGGGGCAGAAAATATAAGCAGAAGAGTGCAGCAGAAATTAGAACCAAAATGAGTAATAATGGTAAAAAGTCAAAACTTAAGGCTCTTTATCTGAATGCACTTAGCACTTGTAGCAAGATACATGAGTTGACGGCACAAATAGAAATAAATGAATATGGCTTGATAGCTATTACACAGATGTGGTTGCAAGATGATGAAGCCTGGGAACTCAATGTTCAAGGGTATTTGACATTCCAGAAAAAATAGGCAAAAAGGAAAAGGAGGTGGGGTAGTTTTGTTAATAAAGGAAGATATCGGTGCAGTGAGTAGTGATATAGGCACAATAGATCGTGATGTGGAATCAGTTTGGGTGGAAATAAGGAATAGCAAGGAGAAGAAGTCACGGATGGGAGTTGTCTGTAGGCCCCCAAAGAGTTGTCTCACTGTAGGACAAGGTATAAATTGGGAAATAATTGAGGCATGTAAGAAGGGAGCTACAATTGTCATGGGTGATTTTAATCTAAATATTGACTGGACCAATCAGATTGGCAGAGGTAACATGGAAGATGAATTTGTAGAGTGCATCAGGGATTGTCTCTTAGAGCAATACCTAGGAACAGGCTATTTTACATCTAGTAATGTGTAATGAGGTGGGATTAATAAGAGATATCGTAGTTAAGGATTCTCTAGGGGGTAGCAATCACAATATAGTAGAATTTCAAATTCAGTTTGAAGACGAGCAACTCTGGTCTCAAACCAGTGTCCTCAACTTAAATAAGGGCAATTACAAAGGTACGAAGAAAGAGTAGTCTAAAATGGAATGGGAAAATAGACTAAGGGGAAGGTCAGTGGATGAGCAATGCAGACACTTAAGCAGATATTTCATAACTCTGGGCAAAAATTTATCCCAATCAAAAAGAAGGACTCATTGAGAAGCATGAACCACCCGTGGTTCACAAAGGTGGTCATGGAAAGTATCCAGTCAAAAACTAAGGCATAAAAAGTGGCAAAAACTAGTGGTAGGCCAGAGGATTGGGAATTTTTTAGGAACCAGCAGCAGGTGACTAAAAAGCTAATAAAGAGTGAGAAAATGGATGATGAAAGTATATTGACAAGAAATATAAAAACAAACAGCAAGAGCTTCAATGGATATGTAAAAAGAGAGTGGCTGAAGTGAGTGTGGGACCCTTGGAGGATGCGACTGGAGAATTGATAATGGGGAACAGGAAAATGGTAGATAATTTAAACCAATATTTTGCATCGGTCTTCACGGTGGAGGACACTATAAACATTCCAAAGATATCAGAGAAGCAAAGAGCTAATGGGAGGAAAGATCTTGTAACAGTCTCTATCACGAGGGACAAAGTATTTGACAAACTATATGCAAACAAGTCGCCAGGATTTAATGGGCTGCATCCAAGGGTTTTAAAGGAAGTAGCTGCAGAGATAGTGGATAGTGGTCGAAATATTCCAGAACTCACTGGATTCTGGGAGGGTCCGAGCGGATTGGAAAACCGTTAATGTGATGCCCCTGTTCAAGAAGTAAAGCAGGAAACCATAGGCCAGTCAGCCTAACATCTGTCATTAGGAAAATGCTAAAGTCCATTATTAAGGAAGAAATAGCAGGACACTTATAAAAGCTTAAAGCAATTAAATAGAGTCAACATGGTTTTGTGAAAGGGAAATCATATTTGACAAATTTGCTAGAGTTCTTTGAGGATATAACTAGCAGCGATGATAAAGGGGAACCGGTAGCTGTAGTGTATTTGGATTTCCAGAAGGCATTTGACAAGGTGCCACATAAAAGGTTATTGCACAAGATAGGAGCTCATGATATTGGGGGCAATGTATTAGCATGGATTGAGAATTGGTTAACACACAGAAGACAGCGGGTCAGTATTAATGGGTCTTTTTCAGGTTGGAAAGATGTAACTAGTAGGGTGCCAGAAGGATCAGTCCTAGGGCCTCAATTGTTTACTACCTATATTAATGACTTGGAAGAGGGGGCAGAGTTTAATGTAACCAAATTCGCTGACAATACAAAAATAGACAGGAGGGCATGTTGTGATGAGGACAAAAGAAACCTGCAAGGGGATTTAGATAGGTTGAGTGAGTGGGCAAAAACTTGGGCAGATGGAGTTTAATGTAAGAAAGTGTGAGGTCATGCACTTTTGCAGGAAGAATCAAAAGGCAGATTACTAGTTAAATGGAGAGAGACTCCAAAAAAGCTCAGCACAAAGCAATCTGGGTGTTCTTGTGCATGAAACACAAAAAGTTTGCATGCAGGTGCAGCAAGTAATTAGGAAGGCAAATGGAATTTTGGCCTTATTGCTGGGGGGTTGGAGTTCAAAAATAGGGAAGTCTTGTTACAACTGTATAGGGTGTTGGTGAGGCCGCACCTGGAATAATGAGTACAGTTTTGTTTCCTGTACTTAAGAAAGGTTTGGTTGGAGGTCCTGGGTCATGGACTCTGTCAGCTGTTTGGCAGATGTGTCTGCGAAAGCAAGGGGAGACAATTAGTGTATGGCAGTGGCCTGTGAAACAGGACACATCACTCACAGCATGGTTGTCTGATGGATGTTGCACTGCTGGACCCTCACTTGATAGAACACCACCGACCTCACCATCAGCACAGGAATGGTTTAGAATCTCACCGGCCAGCTGGATGGCATTGGAAGCAGTTCAAAAGAGATTCACAGAGTTGATTCCTGGGATGAAGGGGTTGACTTATCAAGAACGGCTAACCAGGTTAGGCTTTTATGAATGAGAAGAATGAGGGGCGATCTTATTGAAATCTACAAGATTCTGAGCAGGCTTGACAAGGGAGATAAAAACAAAAAAACTGCGGATGCTGGAAATCCAAAACAAAAACAGAATTACCTGGAAAAACTCAGCAGGTCTGGCAGCATCGGCGGAGAAGAAAGGAGTTGACGTTTCGAGTCCTCATGACCCTTCGACAGAACTTGAGTTCGAGTCCAGGAAAGAGCTGAAATATAAGCTGGTTTAAGGTGTGTGTGTGGGGGGCGGAGAGATAGACAGAGAGGTGGAGGGGGTTGGTGTGGTTGTAGGGACAAACAAGCAGTGATAGAAGCAGATCATCAAAAGATGTCAACGACAATAGTACAATAGAACACATAGGTGTTAAAGTTAAAGTTGGTGATATTATCTAAACGAATGTGCTAATTAAGAATGGATGGTAAGGCACTCAAGGTATAGCTCTAGTGGGTTTTTTTTTAATAATGGAAATAGGTGGGAAAAGGAAAATCTTTATAATTTATTGGAAAAAAAAAGAAGGGGGAAACAGAAAGGGGGTGGGGATGGGGGAGGGAGCTCACGACCTAAAGTTGTTGAATTCAATATTCAGTCCGGAAGGCTGTAAAGTCCCTAGTCGGAAGATGAGGTGTTGTTCCTCCAGTTTGCGTTGGGCTTCACTGGAACAATGCAGCAAGCCAAGGACAGACATTTGGGCAAGAGAGCAGGGTGGAGTGTTAAAATGGCAAGCGACAGGGAGGTTTGGGTCATTCTTGCAGACAGACCACAGGTGTTCTGCAAAGCGGTCGCCCAGCTTACGTTTGGTCTCTCCAATGTAGAGCAGACCACATTGGGAGCAACGAATGCAGTAGACTAAGTTGGGGGAAATGCAAGTGAAATGCTGCTTCACTTGAAAGGAGTGTTTGGGTCCTTGGACGGTGAGGAGAGAGGAAGTGAAGGGGCAGGTGTTGCATCTTTTGCGTGGGCATGGGGTTGTGCCATAGGAGGGGGTTGAGGAGTAGGGGGTGATGGAGGAGTGGACCAGGGTGTCCCGGAGGGAGCGATCCCTATGGAATGCCGATAAGGGGGGTGAAGGGAAGATGTGTTTGGTGGTGGCATCATGCTGGAGTTGGCGGAAATGGCGGAGGATGATCCTTTGAATGCGGAGGCTGGTGGGGTGATAAGTGAGGACAAGGGGGACCCTATCATGTTTCTGGGAGGGAGGAGAAGGAGTGAGGGCGGATGCGCGGGAGATGGGCCGGACACGGTTGAGGGCCCTGTCAATGACCGTGGGTGGAAAACCTCGGTTAAGGAAGAAGGAGGACATGTCAGAGGAACTGTTTTTGAATGTAGCATCATCGGAACAGATGCGACGGAGGCGAAGGAACTGAGAGAATGGGATGGAGTCCTTACAGGAAGTGGGATGTGAGGAGCTGTAGTCGAGATAGCTGTGGGAGTCGGTGGGTTTGTAATGGATATTGGTGGACATTCTATCACCAGAGATTGAGACAGAGAGGTCAAGGAAGGGAAGGGAAGTGTCAGAGATGGACCACGTGAAAATGATGGAGGGGTGGAGATTGGAAGCAAAATTAATAAATTTTTCCAAGTCCTGACGAGAGCATGAAGCGGCACCGAAATAATCATCGATGTACCGGAGAAAGAGTTGCGGAAGGGGGCCGGAGTAGGACTGCAA
Source organism: Carcharodon carcharias (assembly GCF_017639515.1). Classification (NCBI taxonomy): domain Eukaryota; kingdom Metazoa; phylum Chordata; class Chondrichthyes; order Lamniformes; family Lamnidae; genus Carcharodon; species Carcharodon carcharias. The sequence continues at coordinate 100,163,493 of NC_054477.1, read as the reverse complement.
CAAGGAATGTTCCACATACCCCATAAAGAGACAGGCATAACTGGGGCCCATGCGGGTACCCATAGCCACACCTTTTATTTGGAGGAAGTGAGAGGAGTTGAAGGAGAAATTGTTCAGCATGAGAACAAGTTCAGCCAGACGGAGGAGAGTAGTGGTGGATGGGGATTGTTCGGGCCTCTGTTCGAGGAAGAAGCTAAGGGCCCTCAGACCATCCTGGTGGGGGATGGAGGTGTAGAGGGATTGGACGTCCATGGTGAAGAGGAAGCCAGGGAACTGGAAATTGTTGATGTGACGTAAGGTGTCAGAGGAATCACGGATGTAGGTGGGAAGGGACTGGACAAGGGGAGAGAGAAGGGAGTCAAGATAACAAGAAATGAGTTCTGTGGGGCAGGAGCAAGCTGAGACGATCGGTCTACCGGGGCAGTTCTGTTTGTGGATTTTGGGTAGGAGATAGAAGCGGGCCGTCCAGGGTTGGGCGACTATCAGGTTGGAAGCTGTGGGAGGGAGATCCCCAGAGGAGATGAGGTCAGTGACAGTCCTGGAAACAATGGCTTGATGTTCAGTGGTGGGGCTGAGCGTCAACTCGCAGACACTTCCTCCTACCTCTCCCTGGACCATGACCCCACCACTGAACATCAAGCCACTGTTTCCAGGACTGTCACTGACCTCATCTCCTCTGGGGATCTCCCTCCCACAGCTTCCAACCTGATAGTCGCCCAACCTCGGACGGCCCGCTTCTATCTCCTACCCAAAATCCACAAACAGAACTGCCCCGGTAGACCGATCGTCTCAGCTTGCTCCTGCCCCACAGAACTCATTTCTTGTTATCTTGACTCCCTTCTCTCTCCCCTTGTCCAGTCCCTTCCCACCTACATCCGTGATTCCTCTGACACCTTACGTCACATCAACAATTTCCAGTTCCCTGGCCCCTACCGCTTCCTCTTCACCATGGACGTCCAATCCCTCTACACCTCCATCCCCCACCAGGATGGCCTGAGGGCCCTTAGCTTCTTCCTCGAACAGAGGCCCGAACAATCCCCATCCACCACTACTCTCCTCCGTCTGGCTGAACTTGTTCTCATGCTGAACAATTTCTCCTTCAACTCCTCTCACTTCCTCCAAATAAAAGGTGTGGCTATGGGTACCCGCATGGGCCCCAGTTCTGCCTGTCTCTTTCTGGGGTATGTGGAACATTCCTTGTTGCAGTCCTACTCCGGCCCCCTTCCACAACTCTTTCTCCGGTACATCGATGATTATTTCGGTGCCGCTTCATGCTCTCGTCAGGACTTGGAAAAATTTATTAATTTTGCTTCCAATCTCCACCCCTCCATCATTTTCACGTGGTCCATCTCTGACACTTCCCTTCCCTTCCTTGACCTCTCTGTCTCAATCTCTGGTGATAGACTGTCCACCAATATCCATTACAAACCCACCGACTCCCACAGCTATCTCGACTACAGCTCCTCACACCCCACTTCCTGTAAGGACTCCATCCCATTCTCTCAGTTCCTTCGCCTCCGTCGCATCTGTTCCGATGATGCTACATTCAAAAACAGTTCCTCTGACATGTCCTCCTTCTTCCTTAACCGAGGTTTTCCACCCACGGTCGTTGACAGGGCCCTCAACCGTGTCCGGCCCATCTCCCACGCATCCGCCCTCACTCCTTCTCCTCCCTCCCAGAAACATGATAGGGTCCCCCTTGTCCTCACTTATCACCCCACCAGCCTCCGCATTCAAAGGATCATCCTCCGCCATTTCCGCCAACTCCAGCATGATGCCACCACCAAACACATCTTCCCTTCACCCCACTTATCGGCATTCCATAGGGATCGCTCCCTCCGGGACACCCTGGTCCACTCCTCCATCACCCCCTACTCCTCAACCCCCTCCTATGGCACAACCCCATGCCCACGCACAAGATGCAACACCTGCCCCTTCACTTCCTCTCTCCTCACCGTCCAAGGACCCAAACACTCCTTTCAAGTGAAGCAGCATTTCACTTGCATTTCCCCCAACTTAGTCTACTGCATTCGTTGCTCCCAATGTGGTCTGCTCTACATTGGAGAGACCAAACGTAAGCTGGGCGACCGCTTTGCAGAACACCTGCGGTCTGTCCGCAAGAATGACCCAAACCTCCCTGTCGCTTGCCATTTTAACACTCCACCCTGCTCTCTTGCCCACATGTCTGTCCTTGGCTTGCTGCATTGTTCCAGTGAAGCCCAACGCAAACTGGAGGAACAACACCTCATCTTCCGACTAGGGACTTTACAGCCTTCCGGACTGAATATTGAATTCAACAACTTTAGGTCGTGAGCTCCCTCCCCCATCCCCACCCCCTTTCTGTTTCCCCCTTCTTTTTTTTTCCAATAAATTATAAAGATTTTCCTTTTCCCACCTATTTCCATTATGAAAAAAAAACCCACTAGAGCTATACCTTGAGTGCCTTACCATCCATTCTTAATTAGCACATTCGTTTAGATAATATCACCAACTTTAACTTTAACACCTATGTGTTCTATTGTACTATTGTCACTGACATCTTTTGATGATCTGCTTCTATCACTGCTTGTTTGTCCCTACAACCACACCAACCCCCTCCACCTCTCTGTCTCTCTATCTCTCCGCCCCCCACACACACACCTTAAACCAGCTTATATTTCAGCTCTTTCCTGGACTCGAACTCAAGTTCTGTCGAAGGGTCATGAGGACTCGAAACGTCAACTCCTTTCTTCTCCGCTGATGCTGCCAGACCTGCTGAGTTTTTCCAGGTAATTCTGTTTTTGTTTTTGACAAGGGAGATGTTGAGAAGATGTTTCCACTAGTGGAGGCATCTTGATCTAGGGGATATAGTTACAGAATAAGGGGATTTAAAACTGATATGCAAAAGAATTTCATCTCTCAGAAGGAGTAAATGTCTGGAATTCTCTACCCCAGAAAGTTGTGGATGCTAGATCAATGAAAGTATTTAAAGAGGAGGTAGATAGATTTTTGAAATATCGGGGAAATGAGGGCTATGAGGAGCTGGCATGAAAGAGGAGTTGAGGCCTGGAGCATATCAGCCATGATCTTATTTAATGACAGGCAGGCTTGAGGGGCCAAATGGCCTACTCCTTCTCCTATTTCTTATGTTCTTATGACTCCTCCTTGTGCCTTGCAATCGGAGGATAGCAATGGACATCCCTTCCTGCTGTTCCCAAGTTTGCCTTTGCAGGTCCAGCAACTGTGACATGACTAAGTCCAGAGGCTCGTCATCTGACTCTGATGCAGCAAATTTCTGGCCTCCAACAGTCCTCCAAGTGCCAGACCCCTGGGAAGTCTCTGCCACTGCCTGCTGTGGATGAAAAAGTGTGATGTGCTCACCAGATTTTGATCCCGAGGCTACTCTAAAGCTAGGTCCCACCAAGGTGTGTATTTCTGCGCTGGGGTAGGGTGTGGGTGAGCGCTGTGACGGGACTTCAAGGAGGTGTCTTCAGATTCCTCTTCAGATGTTTCTTTGGGGTTTGGTTGGAGGTCCTGGGTCGTGGACTCTGTCGGCTGTTTGGCAGATGTGCCTGCGAAAGCAAGGTAAGATAATTAGTGCATGGCAGTGGCCAATGAAACAGGACACATCATTCATGGCATGGTTGTCTGGTGGATGTTGCACTGCTGGATCCTCATTTGATAGAGCACAACTGACCTCACCATCAGCACAGGAATGGTTTAGAATCTCACCGGCCAGCTGGATGGCTCTGTTTTCAAAGTCCATGAAGACCTTGATTTCAGGCATTCCTCCAATGGTACTTGATCTTTCTTCCTTGTTATGTGTCAGCTTGTCCTGCATAAATAGAGATGGTGAGAGTGTAAGCAAGATGCCTGCCAGGCCAGATGATAAGTATAAAAACAAAAAAACTGCGGATGCTGGAAATCCAAAACAAAAACAAAAACAGAATTACCTGGAAAAACTCAGCAGGTCTGGCAGCATCGGCGGAGAAGAAAAGAGTTGACGTTTCGAGTCCTCATGACCCTTCGACAGAACTCTGTCGAAGGGTCATGAGGACTCGAAACGTCAACTCTTTTCTTCTCCGCCGATGCTGCCAGACCTGCTGAGTTTTTCCAGGTAATTCAGATGATAAGTATGCCTGTCATGTGCGAGTGGTGAATGGTCCCATGGACGAGATGAGGACAAGGAGTGTTTGAGAGAGTGAATGGTGATGTCCCTTGAACTGGCAGTGAGTGTGGATCCTGTGGATATGTGATGGGTTTGTGAGTGTGTGAGTTGGGAGTGATGAGAAGAGTGAATTAGCTGGGTGGAACGGATGAGATCATTCATCCTGTAGTGGCCCTGGGTGGCTGTCCTCTTTTGCAGGGCAATGGCACTGACCACCACTGCCACCACCTCCCAAGCCAGATTGGTGATGTTGCTGCCCATCCTGCAGCCAGAGTGGGGGTAGAGGACATCACGGCAAGCCTCCACTATGTCTAAAAGGCACTCAAGGGACACATCATTGAACCTGGGGGCTGCAGTCTTTTTGCCTTTATGGGCCATGTCTTATCTGCAGTAGTCATTGGCTGGGAGCACTGAGAGGTGTGAGCATGGTTGGACTTTAAATATGGCACTTGGCATGATGAAGCGGCGAGTTGATGGTGTGGCAGGCGAATGAGAGCTTGCTTGCCATGAAAATGGCTTGTTTCCTGGGAATGCATAATTAATATGGTGGGTTTGGGATGATACTGCATGAAAAGCCGTAATTGCGGCTGGTGGGTAAAACGTCATTTTATCCACCGGCTACCACACTTAGTGCAATTCTGGGATGAAGTTGCCCAGTTTGTCAGATGTGAGATGTGAAGAAGCGGAGGATGAAAGGTTGTGAGTGTGATGAGAAGAAGGTTAAGTGAAACATAGTATGGTGAATGTAAGTAAATGAAGGGAAGCAGGAGAGTGGAGTATTGTGAATAGTGAGTCTGTTGGTGGTGGGGGTGTGACAACTCCACTGAGGTCAATTGAACTTCTTGTAGCATTGCAGCCATATCCCTGGAAATAAGCAATTGACATTGATCTCCTCTGTGAAGTTGATGTCAGGAGGGTTTTCTGTTCTCTGGGGGGGAAGAGGGTCTCCTACCTCCTATCCAGTGCCTGCAAAAGGAGTTCCAAGGAAACATTAAAGAACTTTTGTTCCCTAACTGCAGCCAAGTGTTGCCCTGTTGCTTGTAGCCAGAATGCACCTTCTTTTTAAAAGGTGTTCACTGTGTTTAAGTGGGGTCTGAGATGATTGATATCTGCCTTCCAAACAGCCGGCAGCCAATGAATAGAGTAGGTATTGCTAGCTGCATGCTTGAGCTATCATGATTAGCCAGCTACAGCAATATTACTTACCGCCTGGGACAATATTAAGGATGCATGTAGTGCCTGCCCATTTTTGAGTGTGATCAAATTTCAAGGCCAAAATATTTCAAGGCTTCTCTAATCTCTGGTATATCATTGAAACCTTGTTCTCTCTTGTGAGATTACTGTGATATATGCATGACATAATTTCAATCAAGGCTTGTAATTATATGATATTACATTTATATGTTTGGATGAGGCAATTAGTTCAATTGTTTGTGGGAAGTGGTGTATGTTTTAGTGTGATCTTCCAGCTAAACAATGAGAATTTAAAAAGTAATCAGAACACTCTTCCTATACCTTAATATATCTCCCTATATCTATGCAGGCTTTTCCTGCTGATCATAGCTTTTTTTCTCTGTATTTTCCAGTATGCTGTTTGCGTTTATCCTCTCTGTTGTCTTGTAGAGATGTGAAGACAAACGCACACTGATGTTGTGGATCAACTACACTTTATAGAAACCATTCAACTTTCATTTCCCTTGACTTTCACTTCTGTATGTTTGTTTTTGTGTTTCCTTTCCTACCTACCTGCTCTTACTCTGGCTCTTAGAGTTGTCTCCCAATTCTCTCTGATGTTAATTTTTTAATTCTTTCTTCCACTGTCTTTGTTCTTCTCACTTTCCTTGTCCCCAATCTTTACTTTCTCTCAGTCCCTAACTCCCTTATACTCAGTGCCAGTAAATTACACTTGATGAGATTTTATTGGACATGTCTAATTTCCTCCTTTTTTAACCTATGGGTTCAGCTGATGCGGGGAGGAGTGGGAATTTTAACTCATTCCAACCAACATTGAGCATGTGAGGGGTTAAAATCAGGTTGATGTACTTACTACCACAATGCCACTCGATTTCCACCCAGTGACAAATATACTTTTTAGGAGGCCAGGCATTCCTGCTATACACAGGAGAGAGCCTCATAAATCAAATGCAAATCAGGGTCCCATATTGCAGGGAAGATCCCAGAAAAATGGAAGTCTTACCCACCCACCTGCACCACTAGGTGAAGTGATTCAGTATCAGCGTGCTGTTTGATTTAAAGGCTCAGCAGCCACAACCACTCAGATCTTTGGCATCAATGTGTTATTGATTTTGTAGGAGTCAAAAGGAGTTGGGACTTTGGAGATTGATTACCTGTGATACCTGCCTCTGGTTAGTTGTCCTCAACAGCAGTGACAGGTGTTGCTCAGCATTGGGTGGTGAAGGAGGAGGAAGAAGATTTGCTGCAACAACAGCAGCAGCAGAGTCCTCACCATGTAGGAGGAGCTGTAGTTGGATTTTCAAAAAAGCAGGTCAGGCGTCTGCTCGCAGGAGGCTTTACCCACCCACCACAGCATGCAGGCTTCATTTGAAATATCTGAGGAGGCATGGTTTCTTGAAGTAGGTTATTTCTGACCTTTGCAGCCTTCTGCATGAAGATCTTCTGCTTGTCTTGCAGGGAACCATGCCATGCCTTTTCAGTTAGTTGTTAAAATGACAAATGCTCTGAACTTTTCTGCATCAAGATTGTTCCGGGGTGCTACTGGAGACATCTCACACATCTTGCAGTCAGCAGTCAATAAAAACATTGTCATGAAACTATCATATTTTTCATAATATTATTGTGGTTTGTTGTAGAGTAGGTTTATGAGTATGAGTGCATCTGGTTCTGTCTGTGCGATTTAATTGAATTGGAGTCAGATAGACTGCAAGGTTGAAATTATCAAAAGAAGTTAAGTGTAAAAGGCATTTGAAATGCTAATGAGTAAACATGGATGAAGGCTTTGTATTTAGAGTGTGATGGAAATTTACATTTTTAGATAAGTGGAGGGGTTGTTTAGGTTTCAAAGGGATGATAGGATGTTTACAACTAACAAGATAAGCAAGACCAAACAATGTGTTTATTTTTCCCAAAGGTACTGGCCATATTAGTAACATGAAAGATTTTTATATCATGGGAAAAGTAAATTTCCAAAGACGTATAGAATAATGGAATTTACAGATTTACAGAAAGAGAAAACATATATAAGGAGGGATGGAAGACTATGTAGGGGTGTGGCCTTATAAAATCCTGAAAGGTACACTGTGTGACAGACTTGGAGGAAGCCTCTAGCCACTTGTGCAGAAGTCTGCTGTGTCCAGTAACTAAGGTTGTGTTAAAATGCCTTTGGAATTCCATTGTCGAATGGGTGCATATAGTAACCTTGCTGGAATGCCTATAAGATTTATTTTGGACTGTTGCCTTAAAGAGGGTATGTAGTTGGGAGTCAGTTAATTAGGAATTTTGTGATTTGTTATAGTATTAGGCAACTGTAATCTTATGTATGTGCTTGAAATCTTTTCTTTTGATAACAAATGTTTTAATTTAATTTTTAAAATCACTAAATGTTTAGTGGGCTCATAACTTCTGAATTCAGTGCATAAATCTTCTCATAATAAATACAAATTGCAAAACTGTTGTGATAGTGTGGCCAAGTTTCCCTTGTGGATTTGGTCACCTGACACCCATCACCTGCCACATCATAACAACATCAAGATGACCAATATTCCATTTGGTTGGCTTCTCTTGAGTGCAGGATTGACTGCTATTCCCATACTCATGTTACCTTAAACCACCTTAGGAGCAGCCAGAAGGCTTTGTTAACAGCAATCTGCAGCTTGCATGTAATCATAACAACCATATCAGATAAGTCTGTGCTCAGTTCCCAGGTAGCTACCATGATGCTTTCACCTTGTCACTGTCAAACATCCTTTACTTTTCCAACCTACTGGGAATATTGGATGGTTGGCTCCATCTTTCCACCTTGCCTCATTATGCCCTTTCACAAACCCAGCACACCAAATCAGAGCAGGTATAAAGAGTGCAATGGAAGTAGAGGGAGGATCATTGAATGCCAACTACAACACTGGCATCTACCCGAAAATGTGAAACATTGCATAGGTATGTCTTGTCCACCAAAAGCAGGACAAATTCAAGCCAGCCAATTACTGCTTCATCAGTCTACTCTCGATCATCAGCAAAGTGATGGAAGGGGTCATCAACAGTGTTGCCAAATGGCATTTACACAGTAATAAACTGCTCACCGATGTTCATTTTGGGCTCTGCCAGGGCCACTCGACTCCAAACCGCATTACAGCCTTGGTCCAAATATGGACTAGATAGCTGAATTCAAGAGGTGGGATGAGAGTAACTGGCCTTGACATCAAAGCATCATTTGACTGAGTGGCATCAAGGAGCCTGAGCAAAATTGAAGTTAACGGGAATCAGGGGGGAAATGGTACACTGGTTGGAGTCATATCTAACACAAAAGAAGATAGTTGTGGGTGTTGGAGGCTAATCATCTCAGTTCCACGATAGCACAGCAGGAGTCTCTCAGGGTAGTGTTCTCAGCAAAACCATCTTAAACTGCTTCATCAAAGATCCTCCCTCCATCATAAGTTCAGAAGTGAGGATGTTCACTGATGATTGCAGTGTTAAGTACCATTCATAACCCCTTGGATACTGAAGCAATGCATGTCCAAATGCAGCAAGACTTGGACAATATCCAGGCTTGGGTTGTTAAGTGACAAGTGACATTCACATTGCACTAGTGCCGAGGCAATGACCATCTCCAACAAGAGAGAATCTAATCATCTCCCCTTGACATTCAATGGCATTATCATCATTGGACATCCCAACATCAACATTTTGGGACTTACCATTGACTATAAACTTAACTGGACTTGCCATATAAATATTGTGGCTCCAAGAACAGGTCAGAGGCTGGGAATTCTGCAATGACTAACTCACCTCCTGACTCCCCAAAGCCTGTGAAGGCACAAGCCAGGAGTGTGAAGGAATGGTCTCCACTTACCCAAATGAGTGCAGCTCCAACACCACTCAGCAGCTTGACACAATCCAGAAAAAAGCAACCTGCTTGATCCCCACCCCATCCACCATCTTAAACATTCTCTCTCTCCACCACTGGCACACAGTGGCAGCAATGTCTACCATATGCAAAATGCATTGAAGCAACTCACCAAGGTTTCTTCGATAGCATCTTCCAAACCTGCGACCTCTGCCACCTAAAAAGACAAGGACATCAGATGCATGGAAACTCCACCACCTTCAAGTCCCCCTCGAAGGCACACAACATCTTAGCTTGGAATTATATCATAATTTCTTCTCTGTCACTGGGTGAAAATCCTGGACTTCCTTATAAAAGCACGGTGGTTGTGTCTTCACCAGGCGGACTCCAGTGGTCCAAGAAGGCAGTTCACCACCATCTTCTCAAGGGCATTTAGTGATTTTTGTTTTATTCATTCAAGGGATGTGGACTTCACTGTCTAGACTTACATTTATTGCCCATCTCTAATTGCCCTTGAGAAGGTGGTGGCGAGCTGCCTTCTTGAACTACTGCAGTCCATGTTGTGTATTGGTTCAAGTCAAGTGGAATGCCTGTGGTGGCGGCTGCAACGAAGGGCAGTGCGTCCCACAAGGCATCGAAACAGTCGCTGACTAAAGTCACCAAGAAGCCGCCTAAGAAGTGGAGAAAATCTCGCAAGCAGAGCTATTCCACTTACGTGTACAGGGCGCTGACTCAGGTCCACCCTTCCACCAGGATCTCGTCTAAGACCATGAGTGTTATGAATTCCTTCATTGTCAACATTTTCAAGCGCATCACCTCCGAGGCTTCACACCTTATTTGCTACAACATGCACCACACCATCTCGGCCAGGGAGCACCGTCTGCCTCCTGCTGCCAGGGGAACGAGCCAAATCCGCCGTATCCAGAGGTACCAAAGTGGTTACCAAATACACCAACTCGGTTTAGGTCAATCTTTCTAAAGATTATAAAAAAACAGTGCTGTTTGAGAGGGTGTTCCAGGATTTTGACCCAGCAACAGTGAAAGAACGGCGATATATTTCCAAGTCAGGATGGTCAGTGGTTTGGAGGGGAACTTCCAGGTGTGGTGTTCCCATGTATCTGTTGCCCTTGTCCTTCTAGTTGGCATTGATTGTGGGTTTGGAAGGTGTTGTCTAAGAAGCCTTGGAGTGTTCCTGCAGTGCATCTTGTAGATGGTACACACTGCTGCCACTGTGCATCGGTGGTGGAGGGAGTGAATGTTTGTAGAATGGGTGTCACCCAAGTGGGCTGCATAGTCTTGCATGGTGTCAAGCTTCTTGAGTGTTGTTTGAGCTGCACTCATCAGGCAAGGGGAGAGTTTTCCATCACGCTCCTGACTTGTGCCTTCTAGATTGCAGACAGGCTTTGGGGAGTCAGGAGGTGAGTTACTTGTCACAGGATTCCTAGCTTCTGACCTGCTATTGTAGCCACAGTATTTATAGAGCTAGTCTAGTTCAGTTTCTGGTCAATGGTAACCCCAGGATGATGATAGTGGGGGATTCAGTGATGGTAATGTCATTGAACATCAAGGGGTGATGGTTGAATTCTCTCCCGTTGGAGATGGTCATTGCCTGGTACTTTTGTGGTGTGAATGTTACTTGCCATTTGTCAACCCAAGCCTGGATGTTATCCAAGTCTTGCTGCATTTGGACATGCACTGCTTCAGTACCTGAAGAGTCACAAATGGTGCTGAACATTGTGCAATCATCAGCGAACATGCACACTTCTGGTCTCATTATGGTAGGAAGGTTATTGATGAAACAGCTGAAGATGGTTGGGCTTAAGATACTACCCTGAGGAACCGCACAACCATCTTCCTTTCTGCTAGGCATGACTCCAACCAGCAGAGAGTTTTTCCCCTGATTCCCATTGACTTCAGTTTTGCTAGGCTTCCATGATGCCACACTTGGTCAAATGCTGCCTTGATGTCAAGGACAGTCACTCTCACTTCACCTCTGGAGTTCAGCTCTTTTGTCCATGTTTGAACCAAGGCTGTAAAGAGGTCACGAGCTGAGTGGCACTGGTGGAATCCAAACTGAGCATCAGCAAGCAGGTTGCTGCTAAGCAAGTGCTGCTTGATAGCATTGTTGATGACCTCTCCCATCACTTTACTGATGATTGAGAGTAGACAGATAGGGCGGTAATTGGTTGGGTTGGATTTGTCCTACTTTTTGGGTAAAGGACATACCTGGGCAATTTTCCACATTGCCAGGTAGATGCCAGTGTTTTGCTGTACTGGAACAGCTTGGCTAGGGGCGTAGCAATTTCTGGAGCACAAGTCTTCAGTACTATTGCCAGAATTTTGTCAGGGCCCATAACCTATGCAACATCCAGTGCCTTCAGCCGTTTCTTGATATCACGTGGAGTGAGTTGAAATGGCTGAAGACTGGCATCTGCGATGCTGGGGAACTCTGGAGGAGGTTGAGATGGATCATTACTTGGCATTTCTGGCTGAAGGTTGTAGCAAATGCTTCAGCCTTATCTTTTGCATTGATATGCTGGGCTCCCCCATCATGGAGCATGGGGATATTTGTGGAAACTCCTCCCCCAGTGAGTTGTTTAATTGTCCACCATCATTCACGACTGGATGTGGCAGGACTGCAGAGCTTAGATCTGATCCATTGGTGGTGGAATCGCTTAGCTCTGTCCATCACTTGTTGCTTATGCTGTTTGGCATGCAAGTAGTCCTGTACTGTGGCTTCACCAGGTTGACACCTCATTTTTAGGTATGCCTGGTGCTGCTCCTGGCATGCTTTCCTGCACTCCTCATTGAACTAGGGTTGATCCCCTGGCTTGATGGTAATAGTAGAGTGGAAGATATACTGGGCCATGCGGTTACAGATTGTGGTTGAGTACATATCTGCTTCTGCTGATGGCCCATTGCGCCTCATGGTTTATCAGTCTTGAGTTGTTAGATCTGTTCAAAATCTATCCCATTTAGCATGGCAGTAGTGCCACCCAACACGATGGAGGGTATCCTCAATGTGAATGCAGGACTTTATCTCCACAATGACTGTGTGATGGTCACTCATACCGATACGGTCATGGACACCTGCGGCAAGCAGGTTGGAGAGGATGAGGTCAAGTGTGTTTTTCTCTCTTGTTGGTTCCCTCACCAACTGCCACAGACCCAGTCTAGCAGCTATGTCCTTTAGCACCTGACTAGCTCGGTCAGTAGTGGTGCCTCCAAGCCACTCTTGGTGATGGACATTGAAGTCACCCTACATTCTGCACCCTTGCCACCCTCAGTGCTTCCTCCAAGTGGTGTTCAACATGAAGGAGTACTGATGCATCAGCTGTGGGTGGGTGGTAAATAGTAATCAGCAGTAAGTTTCCTTTCCCATGTTTGACCTGGTGCCATGATACTTCATGATTTCTGGAGTCGATGTTGAGGACTTCTAGGGCAACTCCTTCCTGACTGTATGCCACTGTGTTGCCACCTCTGCTAGGTCTGTCCTGTCAATGGGACAGGACATACCCAGGGATGGTGATGGTGGTGTCTGGGACAGGATCTGTAAGTATGATTCCATGAGTATGACTGTGTCAGGCTGTTGCTTGACTAGTCTGTGAGACAGCTCTCCCAATTTTGGCACGTCTCCAGATGGCTGTAAGGAGGACTTCGCAGGGTTGATAGGGTTGAGTTTGCCATTGTCATTTCCGGTGCCTACGTTGATGTTAGGTTGCCAATCTGGTTTCATTCCTTTGAAGCTTTTTAGTGGTTTGATACAACTGAGTGGCTTGCTAGGCCATTTCAGACGGCATTTAAGAGTCAATTAGATTGCTGTGGGTCTGGAGTCACATGTAGGTCAGACCAGGCAAGGACGGCAGATTTCCTTCCCTAAAGGACACTCGTGAACCAGATGGGTTTTTACAACAATTGACAATGGTTTCATGGTCATCATTAGACTTTTAATTCCAGATTTTTTATTGAATTCAAATGTCACCATCTGTCGTGGTGGGATTTGAACCCTGGTCCCCAGAACATTATCCTGGGCCTCTGGATTACTAGTCCAGGGCAACAAATGCTGGCCTTGCCAGCAACACACAAAACACCTCATGACATAAGGAGGTGGATTGGCAGGAAGTGTCTACTGAAGGGAACAGGTGGGTGACAGCGAGGGAAAAACAGGTGACAATATCTTGTGGTTCAGAATGGAGGGAAGTATTAATTATTCAGTGGTTCAGGAGTACAGCTCAGTCCCATGCCATAAGCATTGAAAACAATCCACTTTGCATTCATAGTCCAGATAATCTCAGTCACCTCTCCCTTAATCTTATAGTGTATAACCTTTCGCCAACTTTTACATACTGTACATGATAATCTGACAAGGCAGACTCATAAGCCACCCTGTCAATAGCAGGCCAAAGTACCAAAAGTGATAAAGATTGCAATTTGCACACAACCACATACACTTGCATCAAATTATTAACCACCTAAGTGTCAACAATGGTATCCTTTTTAAAAGAAGATTTACTTACTCGCTACTTCTCTAAGATTTTCCCCCAGAGACTTCAGCAGAGCTGGCTTCTCTGGATTATGTTGGGATTCTATTGCTCATGGTTGTTGACCTCTGGGGCTCAGGTTCATAAGAGCACAGTTGCAGCTGGTTTTTAGATACCATAATGAGTATTAGTTAAGAAGATGGTGAGGTAGCAGATGGACTGCCACCCTGAGAGGACAACACTTGCCCATTCCAGCATCATCATCAGTCCCACGTGAATATGGTTAATTATTCCCACCCGTCTGAGGGAGAGCAGAATGCAAGAGCTCAGTGACACTTTTGAAAGCCCCTGTCCATGTGGCCCACAAGTCTATTCAAGGTGGTGCAGGTGTTGCAAAACAGAATCTGGATGGAAGCTAACTGAGCTTCTATCAAAGCTACAAAGGCTGGTGAAATAGACTCCAGCTATGATGGCCTAACTATAATGTCCCTGGAGATCATCACATGCTCTACTGTACATTACAGAGTGCAACTGCCATGCAACAAAACTTTGTACATTTTTTAAAATTCATTCATGGGATGTGGGCATTGTTGGCTAAGTCAGCATTTCTTGGCTATTCCTAATTGCCCTTGAGAAGGTGGTGGTGAGCTGCCTTCTTGAACCACTGCAGTCCATGCAGTGTAGGTACACTCACCGTGCTCTTAGGAAGGAAGGTCCAGGATTTTGGAATGGCAATATAGTTCCAAGTTAGGATGGTGAGTGGCTTGGAGGGGAACCTCCAGGTGGTAGTGTTCCCATGCTGGAAGAGGGTTCCTCCATATTTCCAGACATGGTATCCGAAGTCTTTGACTGGCCTTCTAATGTATCAAATAATCACTGGTATGCCTGGAGCATTTTTCTTATCATAGATGGATCCTGGAAGTCTACATCTTTAGCTCAACTATTCATAGCTAAGGATTGAAGTTTTTAAAACACAGACAGACTGCTTGGCTGCTAGCTGCAAAGTTTTCACACTTACTGACTCCTTCAGACTGTGAACTATTACTGTAAACCTGTGAAATAAAGTCTCTGCATACCAAACTGTCAATTACAGAAATCTCGAGCCCACCAGGGGACATGCTCTCTTACCAACAGGCATTGAAACAACTGGCAACCAAAGTCACTACCTTTGAAATGTGATCAGGGGCTGGATTATACTCTGACAGCGTGCTCTGCACACCCCAGCATAAATGCCAGGGCGAGCCTGCCTCTGCTCAGCCAGCCTGCTGCGCTTTGATTTTTCAGCCGATGGATCTTTAATTATTACGAGGTGAGGCTTTCACTCCATTCAAGGTCTCTTAGAGCTGTTGGCCAATCAAACACCAGCAGCTCTGCAGTACCGGGGCACCACCGGGAAAGGTGGCCACTGCCAATACTGCACCGAGGACATCAAGGAGGTGTTCAGCAATGGACCAGACTTCCAGATAAGTCCAGAATCTCAGCAGGACCAAGCTGGTAGACTACGGCAAGGGGGTTGGCTGGGGCTGGGGTGGGGAGCAGGCAGGGGGCCCTGCTGATCAGGGCAAGGGGGTAGGGTGGCTGCAGGGAGATAAAACTATGGGGATGGGCCTCCGATTGATACCAGGGACTTGGAAATGAAGCAAGCCACCATACCCTCCCAACCTCCCCATTCACCTATACCCCCCTCACCTTCACTAGCCAGCAGCCTGCAGGGTCAAACCTGTTGGGATGCATATTGGGCGCAGAGCTCTCCTGCCGCCTTTTAAATATGACTGGTGGCAGGATGAGCCTCGTAAGTGGGTAATGATTGTCCACTTAGGGGCCTCAATTGGGCCACAGGTAGGCAGTTCATCTGCGCCTCCTCTGCCACTCATAAAATTGTGGTGGGGATGGGAGGTCCATCAGCAGGCACGTTGCCAATGGCACAATGCCCTATTTTACAGGTACACTCACCTGTGGGTGGCCTGTAAAATCTAACCCAAGGAATCTGCCTACCTACATGTCACATTGTAGGAATTGAATAAAATTAGACCTCAAACAGAAGTTGGAGGTACTGAAAGCAGAAAATGTTGAAAGTGCTCAGCAGATCTGGCAGCATCTGTGTAGAGGAAAAAAAACAGGAGTTAAGGAGCAAGATTGTAACTAGCTCAAACCCATTCACTTTGCTACAAATATGAAGCTTGTAAGATTGCCATGTTTGGAACTGCCTGTTGAATTTAAATAATGACGAGTGACTCATTCTGAATTCTAAAATAAAAGCAAAATACTCTGGATGCTGGAAATCTGAAATAAAAACAGAAAATGTTGCAAAAGTTCAGCAGATCTGGCAGCATCTGTGGAGAAAGAAACAGGGTTAACATTTCGAGCCCAATATGACTCTTCTTCAGAAGACTCGAAACATTAACTATGATTCTCTCTCCACAGAAGCTGCCAGATGTGCTGAGATTTTCCAGCATTTTCTGTTTCTATTTTTGTTCTGAATTCTGCCCGACAATGACCTTGGGTGCCTTGTTTGCTAAAGATTAAAGGTGGGAGGGAGGGAGGGGGTTGGGTGAAGCAGGTTGTTTTGCTAGAAAGAAGGTGCAAGATATTCACACCTGTACGCAATGGCCTGGGCAGCTGCATTGATGGTGGATAGACATTTAGTCTCCAAGTCCCTGGGAGATGTTCCAAATGTCAGGTTCTGTGAATGGTTATACATTAATCCATTTAATTCTAAGATATAATGAAGTTGGGGGTCTGGAGGATAACTAATGCACATTTCTACCTGGATACAAGGCCCATGTAATACATATTGCCATGAAGATGGGTCTTTTGAGAGGAGGAGAGTCCTAATGAAGCCATTGATAGATTGGGTTGCAGGTTTTCCTCAAAATATCTCTCAACCTCACAGACAAGGTCAGCCTGCAAGAATCTGAGAGAGAGAGAGAGAGTGAGAGAATGAGTGAAAGGGAGAACACAAAGAGATAAAGACAGCAAGTCAGCAAGTCTATTATTCACAGTGCAAAGTGCTGGTGGGAACTTATGCTCAGTTCAAAGAGACCAAGGTCTTGAGGGTTTCAACGAAGCTGGAAGATTCACCCAGCTTTGGCTAGAGGGAGGGACCTCTAGGCTAACACACAACATGAAAGTCAGTTTGGGGATTAAAAGTTCTCTGTCTGGAAATGAAATCATTTTGGGCCGGTTCCTAGAGAATGAAGTGTCAACTTAAGAGTCAGAGTGAAGTATAACTGTGGAGGGAGATTTCTGGTCATTTTAAACGTTAAATGGGGGATCTTTTCTGTATTGTAGTTTATAGTATAAGTGACCAATGAAATGGTTTTAGTCAATTTTGCTTTTAGTTTGTCACAGCATAAGTCTTAAAACTTGAAATTTTGTTGTGTGTCCTCTCAGTCATTCACTCGATGTTTGAATTTCTTTTTAAAAGTTACCAATCTCCACAAGGATCATAGTAACTTGCACAGTGTTAAAATTGGAATCAATGTTTCTGGCTGAAATGGAAAATGTTACAGATGTAACAAATACAGAGGGGGAGAAGGTGGGATGGTAGAGAGAAGCAAAGAATGAAAAAGAAGGTCCATGATAGGGTAGAAGGCAAGAGTGATTAAATGACAAAAGGGAAGATGGTGGAAAGCAAAAGGGGTGTTAATGGGACAGCCAAAAAAACACAAAACAGTTCTGAAGAAGACTTAAATGCCAGCAGCAATATCATCCCTTACAGCCACTATCTGAAAACCTGGGAATAGTGGTTATGATCTGAAAACATTGAACTTAATGTCGAGCCTAGAAGGATGTAAAATGCCTAACTGAAAGGGGAGAGAAATTTATTCACAAGGTGGTGCTACGCAGACTTAGATTTATCACTGGGGTAGCTGTTATACTTCTGATTACCAGTTGGTGAAGGAAGAAACTAGAGCTGCTCTTTACTTGGAATACATTTACTCACAGAATGAAACATAGCAGGTAGATATCTATTGTCTCCACTCCACTCTTGTGTCAGTAAGTGTTTCTTTACAAAAACAGAATTACCTGGAAAAACTCAGCAGGTCTGGCAGCATCGGCGGAGAAGAAAAGAGTTGACGTTTCGAGTCCTCATGACCCTTCGACAGAACTTGAGTTCGAGTCCAGGAAAGAGCTGAAATATAAGCTGGTTTAAGGTGTGTGTGTGGGGGGCGGAGAGATAGAGAGACAGAGAGGTGGAGGGGGTTGGTGTGGTTGTAGCGACAAACAAGCAGTGATAGAAGCAGATCATCAAAAGATGTCAACAACAATAGTACAATAGAACACATAGGTGTTAAAGTTAAAGTTGGTGATATTATCTAAACGAATGTGCTAATTAAGAATGGATGGTAGGGCACTCAAGGTATAGCTCTAGTGGGTTTTTTTTTATATAATGGAAATAGGTGGGAAAAGGAAAATCTTTATAATTTATTGGGAAAAAAAAAAGGGAAGGGGGAAACAGAAAGGGGGTGGGGATGGGGGAGGGGACTCACGACCTAAAGTTGTTGAATTCAATATTCAGTCCGGAAGGCTGTAAAGTCCCTAGTTGGAAGATGAGGTGTTGTTCCTCCAGTTTGCGTTGGGCTTCACTGGAACAATGCAGCAAGCCAAGGACAGACATGTGGGCAAGAGAGCAGGGTGGAGTGTTAAAATGGCAAGCGACAGGGAGGTTTGGGTCATTCTTGCGGACAGACCGCAGGTGTTCTGCAAAGCGGTCGCCCAGTTTACGTTTGGTCTCTCCAATGTAGAGGAGACCACATTGGGAGCAACGAATGCAGTAGACTAAGTTGGGGGAAATGCAAGTGAAATGCTGCTTCACTTGAAAGGAGTGTTTGGGTCCTTGGACGGTGAGGAGAGAGGAAGTGAAGGGGCAGGTGTTGCATCTTTTGCGTGGGCAAGGGGTTGTGCCATAGGAGGGGGTTGAGGAGTAGGGGGTGATGGAGGAGTGGACCAGGGTGTCCCGGAGGGAGCGATCCCTACGGAATGCCGATAAGGGGGGTGAAGGGAAGATGTGTTTGGTAGTGGCATCATGCTGGAGTTGGCGGAAATGGCGGAGGATGATCCTTTGAATGCGGAGGCTGGTGGGGTGATAAGTGAGGACAAGGGGGACCCTATCATGTTTCTGGGAGGGAGGAGAAGGAGTGAGGGCGGATGCGCGGGAGATGGGCCGGACACGGTTGAGGGCCCTGTCAACGACCGTGGGTGGAAAACCTCGGTTAAGGAAGAAGGAGGACATGTCAGAGGAACTGTTTTTGAATGTAGCATCATCGGAACAGATGCGACGGAGGCGAAGGAACTGAGAGAATGGGATGGAGTCCTTACAGGAAGTGGGGTGTGAGGAGCTGTAGTCGAGATAGCTGTGGGTGTCGGTGGGTTTGTAATGGATATTGGTGGACAGTCTATCACCAGAGATTGAGACAGAGAGGTCAAGGAAGGGAAGGGAAGTGTCAGAGATGGACCACGTGAAAATGATGGAGGGGTGGAGATTGGAAGCAAAATTAATAAATTTTTCCAAGTCCTGACGAGAGCATGAAGCAGCACCGAAATAATCATCGATGTACCGGAGAAAGAGTTGTGGAAGGGGGCCGGAGTAGGACTGCAACAAGGAATGTTCCACATACCCCATAAAGAGACAGGCATAGCTGGGGCCCATGCGGGTACCCATAGCCACACCTTTTATTTGGAGGAAGTGAGAGGAGTTGAAGGAGAAATTGTTCAGCGTGAGAACAAGTTCAGCCAGACGGAGGAGAGTAGTGGTGGATGGGGATTGTTCGGGCCTCTGTTCGAGGAAGAAGCTAAGGGCCCTCAGACCATCCTGGTGGGGGATGGAGGTGTAGAGGGATTGGACGTCCATGGTGAAGAGGAAGCGGTAGGGGCCAGGGAACTGGAAATTGTTGATGTGACGTAAGGTGTCAGAGGAATCACGGATGTAGGTGGGAAGGGACTGGACAAGGGGAGAGAGAAGGGAGTCAAGATAACGAGAAATGAGTTCTGTGGGGCAGGAGCAAGCTGAGACGATCGGTCTACCGGGGCAGTTCTGTTTGTGGATTTTGGGTAGGAGATAGAAGCGGGCCGTCCGAGGTTGGGCAACTATCAGGTTGGAAGCTGTGGGAGGGAGATCCCCAGAGGAGATGAGGTCAGTGACAGTCCTGGAAACAATGGCTTGATGTTCAGTGGTGGGGTCATGGTCCAGGGAGAGGTAGGAGGAAGTGTCTGCGAGTTGACGCTCAGCCTCCGCGTGGTAGAGGTCAGTGCGCCAGACAACAACAGCACCACCCTTGTCAGCGGGTTTGATGACAATGTCAGGGTTGGACCTGAGAGAATGGAGTGCAGTAAGTTCAGAGAGAGACAGGTTAGAATGGGTGAGAGGAGCAGAGAAATTGAGACGACTAATGTCGCGCCGACAGTTCTCAATGAAAAGATCGAGAGAAGGTAAGAATCCAGAGGGAGGGGTCCAGGTGGAGGGAGAATATTGAAGATGGGTAAAAGGATCCGTTGAACTGGGAGAGGACTCCTGCCCAAAGAAGTGAGCCCGGAGACGAAGACGGCGGAAGAAGAGTTCAGTATCATGCCGAGCCCGAAATTCATTGAGGTGAGGGCGTAAGGGTATGAAACTAAGTCCTTTGCTGAGCACTGAACGTTCAGCATCGGAGAGGGGAAGGTCAGGGGGTATAGTGAATACACGGCTGGGGTTGGGTATGAAACTAAGTCCTTTGCTGAGCACTGAACGTTCAGCATCGGAGAGGGGAAGGTCAGGGGGTATAGTGAATACACGGCTGGGGTTTCTTTATATGTGCTTAAGTAACCATCCAATCAATGCCCTCAACCTCTATGTACTTAACCTCAATTGATACCATTAACACAGGCGATTCGCATGGTCCCCATGGCTTGCTTCATTGCAGCAATTGAAGAATGGTTTCCCTAATTGAGAGCACGAAGTCACATAAGACGATGTGCAAGCTTTGTGGAGTGTGGTGGCAAAGGCAGTCAATGTAACCTCATTCATCTCAAGGCTAACAGTCTCTGCAGGAAGAAGTTCAGTAACCTTACAAGGGTGATCAAGATACGTCAAGACACTGGCAGTAATGAAATTCCTCTTGTTTCTATCCGCAAGTACTTAGGAAGGCAAATGAAACATTGGCCTTTATTGCAAGGGAGCAGACTATAAAAGTTGGACAGTCTTGAACAACTGTAGAGCACACTGGGGAAACCTAGAACTAGGGGGCACATTTTAAAAATAAGGGGCTGAATTTTTCCCTTGACAGGTGGGCCCGACCGACTCGGTGGTGGGCGGGCAGCCGATTGCTGCCACCGAAGTGGGCCGCACCCCCATTTTGTGCAGGCGGGCCAATTAAGGCCCGCCCAGCGGGTTAGCGACTCCCGTGTACAACGGGAAAATCGATTCGACAGCAGGCATGTTCAGACTGCCCGTTCTAATGGGGAACCAGCAGTCTGTATGAAGAGTAGCCAGGCAGCCTCCTTGAGGCAGTGCACCATGGCCACTCACAGAGAAGGACATGCTGATTTCAGGGCTCAGGAGGAGGAGGAGGGGTCCAGGCTGCAGAATAGGTGAGCGGGAGGTCACTGTGCCCCTCAGTTCTCGGATGCCTGTCTTCTGTCCTTCTCCAAGAGGTATCCAACCGTCGGGATATTTTGTATCCAGAGGATGGGAGGAGAAGAGCCCCCCCACATCACCAGGGAGGCATGGAAGGAGGTGGCAGTGGCTGTAAGCTCCCATGACGATGTGCGGCACACAGGAATACAGTGTCGCAAGCGCTTCAATGATTTGTTGCGCTCTGGAAGCATGAGTATCATGTCAGCCTTGGCCATTTGACCCCAGCAAATAGCCTTAGCCTTTGAGCACCCCACCCCCTGCCACATCTTATTGTCGTTACTGCATTGGGCATTTGGCGCACGCTGGGTGGGCAAACAGGTAGTGACCATGCTTACATCAGCCTTAGTGGTTGAGGAGAAGATGGGTTCTCCCTGCAGCATATGTTGGTGTTTGTCGCATTTGAGTAGCCTGGGGGCAACCTTTGGGAGAGGCAGCTAGACACATACTCAGAACTCCAACACATGTCTTATAGATGGTGATGAGATGGTAGAAGGGGAACCTCAAGGTGTTTTGGCCAAGAGCCATCTGCTGGCCTCGGCGCCGCACCTAGTTGCGCCTCCTTGCCATGGGCGCTAAGACCCGTGTGTTATTCAAATTAATGGACGCCGAATGTGTCCAAAGTGTCCGTTGGGGGAGGGGGTTGGGAGCAGCCGTACTATCTTCTGGGGACTGATCACCAGTAGTGTCGACAGGAGCCGCTGGAGGCCTCAGATGGGCCACTCTGGTTGGGGTGCGGCATGGGTGTGCAGAGTACATGAGCGATCAGCCCCAATAAATCCTCTTCTCTGTTTTGCAGGCAAAAACCGAGCACAATCTCAGGGAGCGCCAGGGGACTGGTGGTGGGCACGCCTTACTCCAGCACCTCACCACCTATGAGGAGCAGGCCATGGCGCTGGGGAGGAGGCAGGTGGCCGGGTTGGCAGGTGTCGGCAAGGCTGGGGTGCAGTGGCCAGGTATTTGAGGTCCACAATCCCATCCACTCTGTCTTCCCACCATCCAAAGCACTGATGGTTGCTGCAATCGTTAATGCTGCGACACTGCTCATTCACAGACTGATACACTCAGACGTGTGGGTCATACACAAAGGTCCCTCAGCCCCTTGAGGATTTGCGTCTCCAGCACCTTCCAAAGTCACCTTATCCCATTTGTGACCACTATCCCCAAGGCCTAACATGTCATGGCATTGCTGCTGCACATCTAAAGACGTTTTGCATCTTAGGAGGGTTTGTACCTCCACCACTCTTTCAGCCAGTGCGCCCCACATTACTCTGTCCAAAAGGTCCTCAGCACCTCACCTGTCAACCTCATGGCACTCAACTTAAATAATGCCACCATGTTAGTCATCCCTGCGCCAAGGGGAACTGTTGCCTTCTGTCCACCTGTTCTATGCCCCTCATAATGGTATGAAGGTCAATAATGTGACCTGTCAATCTCCTGTGCTCCACGGCAAATGTCGCAAGTGTTTGCAATGTTTCCTCATCACTC
The DNA here is from genome assembly GCF_017639515.1 of Carcharodon carcharias. Classification (NCBI taxonomy): domain Eukaryota; kingdom Metazoa; phylum Chordata; class Chondrichthyes; order Lamniformes; family Lamnidae; genus Carcharodon; species Carcharodon carcharias. The sequence continues at coordinate 100,140,724 of NC_054477.1, read as the reverse complement.
CAACTCTCCAGGCCAGCATGCGTCCAGGTCAGGAACCTCTGCACTCTCCCCACTCCAATGCCACATAACATTCCATGTGGCATTCCTTAGGCCATCTGGCCAGCCTGTCTGCATGTGCATCTAATGTTTGGGCCTCCTCTTGACTATTTACCACCCCTCCAATGTTCGTCTCCTTAGGTTCTTGAAAGGTGAGTGACGTATGAGGCTGGGGGACAAAGGGATGAAAGGTATTACTGACTGAACGTTAACTGATGCACTGTCCTTGTTGTTAATTTCAGCATCATCACCGCATGGCCGCGCGCAACAAGTCCGGAGCCCCCCCCTGCCTCCAGACCTGAGGGCCAAGATGTGCAACTTGCGGCACATCATTTCAGCCAGCCAGGCACCAGCGCTGCAACAAACACTTTGGTGGGGAATATAACGTCAGCTAGTGTCCCAGGGTACAGTGGAGAGGGTACTTCATAATCACTGGGGGAGATGGCAGGGATAGAGAGTGCCAATGGTGCCAGCAGCCAGAAGGCTGCAGGGGACCAGGCACATGCTGAGTCCAGCACTGATGATGTGCCTCTGGAGTTGTCACCAATGCAGCAGCTGCAGGACAAGCGGCAGAATTCATGGGAGCATCTGGCAGGGTTGCATAAGTGTGTGCTTCAGTTGGTCTCTGTGGTGGAGGAGTCCTGGCAGAGTGTAAGTGAAGGCATGAACCTCAGGACAGAGATTGAGGCTTCCTCCACTGAGAGATTGGCGACTCTCATGAAGAGGGGCTTCCAACAGATTGAGACTCTTCTGATTGGATTACGCTCTGACCTGCAAGCCCTCACAGTGGTAGTGGCCACAGGTGGTCATTCGCAATGTGGGAGATGTTCTGGGCACCAAGTGTCACAACCCGGTGCCCATCCATCTGCAGTGAGCAGGGAGGTCCAATGTGACCTCATGTCGGTGCAGCAGCTGCCTGTCGTTGCTGCAAGCTCCTCTCAGGGCGCTCTGGATGAGGGCAGCAACTTCTCTGCCCCTCTGCTAGTGACCGTTGCATCCGTTGAGGCAGCGACAACTGGGGAGGTGCCAGTTCTGGAACTGGCCACTCCCTCCCAGGCGGAGCCATCACAGGCTCCATGGGCCAGAGGATGATCGCCAAGGTCATCGAGGCCAACAGAACAGCAGAGTCATCAGGCTGTCTCACAAGCCACTCTGAGCGATGGGGCGGCACCTAGACGTAGCAGCCACAAACGTAAGCATAAGGCACGTTAGGCAATACACGAGTATGTCAGTGGTGATTTTGTGTTGGCCCGAGATTAGGGAAAAATACTTATGTACATCTGAGCGACATTTGTGTTTGATGTTGGACTGAATAAAGCCCACATCAGTGACCATGGCTGAGGGTGTTTCCCTTGTGCTGCATTTGTATGTTTCACAGACATCTCATGAGTGTTTGAGTGGGCATTGATGTTTCTGTACTGAGCCCTTAGTTGCAGCTAATGAGGTGGAAGATGTAGCACCTAAGTGCCACGTGTGGAAGAGCCAGGCAATGCTGGTCCTACTGATCCATGTGTGTGGAGCTAGCTGAAGGTTCATTGGATTAAATTGTCCCGGGTGTCCCCGCCTACTTGGTGTAGTAGCGGGTCGGCATGCTGCCCCTCATCATCGCCCTGTGCTTTCTCATCCTCTGAGCCACTGTTGGATTCATCATGTGCATCCTCATCCAGTGCGTCAAGGTCTTCATTGTCAACTGCATCCCCCCTTTCCAGCGCAAGATTGTGCAGGGTGCAGCATGCTACCACTATTGGAGAGACACGATCTGGGGGTACTGGAGTGCACCCCCTGAGCGGTCCAGGCAATGGAAGCGCATCTTGAGAAGACCGATGGCTTTCTCCATCACAGCTCTTCTGGAGGCGTGGCTCCTATTGTACCGCTGCTCAGCTTCTGTTCTTGGATGGCGGAGAGGTGTCATGAGCCACCTTCTGAGGGGATAGCCCTTGTCAACCAGCAGTCATCCATCCAGCCAAGCCGGAGCACTGAAGAGCCCAGGCACCTGGGAGTGTCTGAGGATGTAGATGTCATGGGAGCTGCTTGGATACCTTGCACAGACTTGTAGAATCAGCATTCTGTGGTCATACACTATCTGCACGTTCATGGAGTGGAAGCCCTTCCTGTTGACGAAGGCACCGGACTCACCTGCTGGCACCTTGAAGGCCACATGTGTACAGTCTATAGCACTCTGAATGTGGGGGAAGACAACAATGGCCACAAAGCCTCTGGCTCGCTGTGCCTGACTTGCCTGGTCACAGCGGAAGTGGATGAAGGTCAACGCCCGTCTGAACAGAGCGTCTGTAACCTGCTTGACACAAGTGTGGACAGCTGATTGGAGACAACGCAAAGATCACCTACCGAGCCCTGGAAGGAGCCAGATGCATAGAAGTGGAGGGCAACTGTGACCTTGAGAGCCACTGGCATGGGGTGTCCACCCATACAGTTAGGGGAGATCTCAGGGCCTGAGACATCTGACAGATGTAGTTGACTGTTTCCCTTGACAGAAGGAGCCTCCTTCGGCACTGCACCTCAGTCATACTGAGGTAGCTGCTTCGCCCCCTGTATACCTTGGCAGCAGGATAGTGGTGTCTTTTGCGGCCCCTTCTACCTTGGACTACCTCTTGTCCCTGCGCCCCTTGTGCCTGCGCCTGGCCTCCCAAAGGTGGCTCCCCTGGAGGTTGATTGTCACTCCTGGCCTCCTCCTTATTCTATCCCTCCCTTCCTCCTCAGAGGAGCTGCCTCCATTGGCGATGTCAGAACCCATACCCAGGCTAAATGGAGGCCTCCAGAAAGCTGCAGGCCCGATAAAGATTACCATCTGCAGACTGGTGAACTGAAGCTTCAAAGTACAGAAAAAGCTATTGGAAATCGATCTGAACTGGTAACAATCACACAGGCAAGTTTAAAACACTTTCTGCATTAAATACTTCAGGAAAAACATGAACAACCCCTCTGAGTCCACATATCCCGCCAGCGCATGAGTTTTGATAAAAAATCACTTACCCGCCTGCCCATTGGGCCCGTGCGCCAAGCCGAAGTTCGCATGGGCTCCTCATAAATCGTCGACAATTGCCGACTTAAGGGCCTTAACAAGTCCTTTAATTAATGGCGGGCGTGCGTCCCGATGCTGACTGTGCCCACCGATCTAAATGTAGTGATGCCGCACGCTGACGTCGGGACGCTCACGCGACATTTTAAGCACTGACGTGCGGGATCCGCCACCCGCGCGTCAGCCAGAAAATTCTGCCCAAGGGGTCTTCCATTTAAATGGAAATCAGGAGGAATTTCTTCTCTGAGAGGGTCATTAGTCTTTGGAATTATTTTCCACAGAGAGCAGTGGAGGCTGGGGCATTGACTATTCAAGGCTGAGCCAGACAGATTTTTAATATACAGTCAAGGGTCATGGGGACAGGCAGGAAGGTGGAGTTAAGGATGCAATCAAATCAGCTGTGATCTTGTTGAGTGACGGAATGGGCTTGATGGGCCAAATGCCCTGCTCCTGTTCCTATTTCTTACACTACTTCTCTCATCTTGTTACTTCTTATACTATTTCTCTGTTGGCACAGAGATGTGAGGGCAACTCACTTCTGTGAAGAAAGACCTTTCCAAACACTCAAAACCAGTCTCACAATTCTCTTTGTCTGCCTTAACAGCTTCTGGTAGTCTTCAAGGATACTTCATTTACTGGGACAAGCGCCTTCACCTCTCATCACAATAGCATGCATGACCTCATGTGGGGAAGATTCAAGTGACATTCACATGCCTGTAACATTGTCTACTCTCCCTCCAAATGTAAAAGTGGATATAGTTATGTCATTGGTTAGCCATGATCTCATTAAATAGCAGGACAACCTTGATTGGTTAAATGGTCTATGTTCCTAAGAAACCAGTGGCACAGAAAGAGTAGGTTGACCATCCTTTACAACCCTGAGTTCACAGACAGAGGTGATATTAGAGTTAATAAGAAGACAGACAGAGCCTGTAGGTGAGAACAAGTTTGGAAGTGAACTGGCAAGAGTTGGTTGGAAAGGCTAGGCAAGGCTCATCATGGATTGTCCCAGTTTTATGTGCTTTCTCAAAGAACTACAATGCCTTTTCATTATTTCCTCAAGGAAAAATGTCACTATGGTTTACTTTATTCATTCATTTTTCAGGATGCAGGCGTCCCTAGCAAAGCCAGCATTTATTGCTCATCCCTGGTGGTAAGCCGCCTTCTTAAACCATTGCAATCCATGTAGTGAAGGTACTCCCACAATGCTTTGAGGTAAGTAGTTCCAGATTTTGACCCAATGGAGATGATAGAATGACAATCTTTGTCCAAGTGGGATGTGATGTGACTTGGAGGAGATGTTTAGGAGTATGCAGCTAAATAGGTTTTTGTCTTTCACACTATGGAGTGCGCTTTGGAGAAAGAAACCAGCTTCATCAACCTGAAATGTTAACTCTGTTTCTCTTCACAGATGCTGCCTGACCTGCTGAGTATTTCCAGCATTTTTTGTTTTTATTTCAGCCCTCTGTGTTTGCCTGGCCTCACCTTGGCAAAGTTCAAATAGGAGGGTGTCTTCAAAAGTGAGGCATCGATAGCCTGACAGATGCACTTATTGGCAGCAAATAGTGTGGAGGTATCTTCAGCAGATCCCTGGAGGGAGTCAGAGGTGAAGAAATTCAGGGCTATGGTGACTTTGATGGTCATTGGCAATGCATGGTCACTTGGTAGGAGGTTTTTATCCAGGAGGCTGAAGATATAACAACGACCTTCTGCGAAAACCTGATCCTCCCGAGGCACTGTTGCTCTAGCTCTGACAGTATACCCTGTCAGGCAGTATTGCCTACTTTGGCCTGAAGCTCTGTGGCCATCCTGTCCGGTCTGTGAAATGGCATGTGATTGCAGAGACGGCAGCTGCTGTTGCTGTTGCTGCTGCTCCTAGTGCTGGTTTTAAACTCAGGATCCACAGTGTAATAATAGAATACATGATATACAAATTATACTTTACTGGACGATGACTACATGAGAACTCATAGATGCTGTAACTACAAGTGTGCTTATGAGGCTTACTTGCAAGATGTTAAATCCACGTGAAATACTTAACTAGCATGTTTATGGAGACATAAGAAAACAAAACTAAAATTAGAAGCTCCTGCTACTGCTGCTGGTGTGGCTGCTCCTGTTGCTCCTCATCAGAGGTCCAGGCTACTGCTGCATAAGTTGCTCCCATGCTGCAGTGAAAGTCGACTGCAGGGAAATTGAAATCAAAGTGACTAAAGTCTAGGGTAGATGAAAGTACTTCCAAAAATTTGGAAATCACCTTCAAAGCATTGAATTCAGGTTCTCATGGAAGTTGGTCATGAGCTTTGTGATTCTCCTGTTTAAAGTCTTCCCAGCACATCAGTTACATTCCAAACTATTGGGCCTGAATTTCTACGGAGTGGCAATCAGAGTCGGATTTCCATTCCACTCCATGTTTCCTGCCTGGAATTCTAGCTGCACCTTTCTCATCCGACTTTCTGACTCACACTGGGTGAGAACTGTGTAATGCAACGTGTTCCTGAGGCCTTCAGTCGAGTGCTGCAGGGTAGAGGTAAGGAAACCATGTCTCTTTTTTTGCAGCACTTGCTGCTATAAAGCAGTTAAGTTTAAAGGTCCAACCATTTTCAGAAGCCAGGGAGAAGGTAATTTTATAAGGTAAGCGGGTACGATTGGGTGGGGTGGGTGGTGGGGGAGGTGCGGGGTTCAGGTGGTTGAGGGATGGGATCGATTGGTCAGTTGGAGGGGGTAGGTTTAAAGGGGTCATTTGGCTGCAGGGATGGGTTGGTGGAGGGTTGGGTGGTTGGGGATTGGTTGGTCAGTGGGGGTTGGGGGTCGGGCGTCGGGTGGTCAGTGCAGTGTGTGTGGGGTTGGGTGATCAGTGTCGAGGGGGTTCAGGTGATCAGTGGTGGGGGTCCAGTGGTCAGTTGGATGGCTCGAGTAGTCCGTGGGGGTGGGGTTCGGGGCTGGGGGTGTGATCAGTAGGGGTTGGTCAGTGGGAGAGGTCAGGTGGTCGGGGAAGATCCCAACAAGGGGTGGGGGGGGGTGTGGTGGTTGCTGGTGGTCAGTACTGTAGTCACCCAGGAGTTGAAGTAGTTTTAATTCTAACATTTCCTGGGTAACGATTCTGGTAAGGCAGTTAGAACCATCAAAGTTTGCAATTTAAATCATACTTTCAGATGGTTCTGATTGCAGGTCAATTGCCCAACGCAAGTTTGAACATCCTGGGCAATTGCCAGGCAGTCCTAACCTGGGGGAGTTCCTTGGTAGGGTTTGGAGTACCCCCCCCCCACCCCCCCCCACCCCAGTTAAGACATCTGGAAGCTCAGAAGTTACGGGCCAATCATTAATGAGTCCCTGTTGTGGTTTAGCCTTGCTGGCCCTATCGAGTTCCACACAGCTCGAGAAACCCCTGAGCCAGATGCTGGGTCAAATTCACATTTAATTGTCTATTCCTATATTTTGATTACCTGATAACTCCATGCGAGTGACTACAAGCCTGTGTAGGTTAAACCTGGAGATGGGCGGAACCATCGGAATCATGCCGAAATCCCAACCTGAGGCCACTTTTCAGGACTTCAACCCCTTTACTCACACCCAAACCACCCCCCCACCCCTTGGCAGTTAAAATTCTGCCCATTGTGTACATAGATTCTGTTAACTATAGGAAGTTGATTTATTGCTGGTACCAGTGTACACAATTGTGTGGATTATTGGTTATAGTTACAAGTCAAACACCTTTGGTATACCACGTCTAGATCCTGTGTAATTAATTTCTCAAACAGAAATAATTTACCCACAAGTTCATTGACCACTGTAAAAATCGCCAGTTTTAATTATATGGAAACAGTTAAACTGACATTTGTGGCAAAGAAACTTTTCAGTAGTGATTTATTTTTCGCCAGCAGAGTCAGCACAAGGTTTCTATAGCTCCTGTACATACAGCAATACTGTGAGGTAACAGTCTGCTACTGTTGAGCAAATGACCATTGTCTCAGTATAGTAACAACCAGTATTGTCTTTGTCAATGTCCCTCACCAAAATATCTCTGTGGCCCTTCTTCTGCTTCTCCAGCTTACGTTTCTTTCTTTATGTACTCAGCCTTACTTATTGCTCTCTTGATCTTTCCTGATCAGATTCAGAGAGACCATACAGAATCTGAGCTGTGGGAGCAGATTGAAGGTTGCAGCTTCAGGACACGGTCACGCAACAGACTTGGGTATCAAATCCCCCAGATCTGGATCTCGGCAATACTATGTAAGCTTATCAAAAACAAAGATAAACATTCATTTTGAAAGTCCATAATTCTAATTTTATTTTAGTTTCACAGCTATGCGTCCATAAACATGCTAGATAAGTGGTTCACGTGGACATAACACCTTGTGAGTAAGCTCCATAAGTACACTTGCAGCTACAGCATGTATGAGTTCTTATTCGTTAATGGCCTCAGTAAAATATAATTCTTTTCATGTATCCATCCTATCATTATAATATGCATCCTGAGTTTAAAACCATTCGCAGCCATTGTTATGGCCCAGCCAATGGTAAATGCTGAGTTGTTCAAATCCCAGAGGGAAACTTGAGACAACTGCTACAACTATTTTTGCAATTTGTACATTTCGAGATGTGGGCTTTGAATTCAGCGGTAATAAGGATTTTACAAAACTAGATTACACATCTATTAATAAGATAAACTATTCTAAGCAAATACATATGTCCACAAACTACTACTACAATAACTTCTAAATCCCCGAATTAATCTGACTCCCAGTTACACCTCCGTTAAAACACATAGATTTTAAAAGACCCAGGCAAAGAAACATGATACCCTGAACAATACAATTCAAAGTGAGTTTCATTAACTTTAGTTCTTTGTAGACAGCGGTTTGAGGCTTAGATGTTGGAGGCATTTCACACTTGTTTGGTCTTAAAATGCTTACCCTTACACACAGCCTTTGCTCCTTTGAATGCAAACTCCCATTGTTTCACAATGTCTTTGGGCTTTACCTCCCTGATCATAAAAATTTATTATAGTACCAATTTTACCAGTAATCTTTAGAAAAATAAACATGCTTGTTTCTGAACTTCACCTGGTTTGGTGACACATTTTACCCCTCCTTTGAAAGCAATCCAGTCTGGTTTATTTAAAAATTCAAATGTCCTTTTACACCTCACATTCTAAACCTCCCCCATGTTTACCTATTTAACATTTCAAACCAAGCTTATCTTTTGTAACACCGAAGCCTCCAGACTAACACACACACAAACACCACTATTTTCCAATAACATTATTTTATCTTCCTGTCAGCCAATCTCATATGACTGTAAATCATTCAGATTAATAAGTGTGATAATAGTCTTTAATTTATTTAGTTCTCAGTTGTAACATTAAGGGATTTAATTTCTTTTGATGGTCCATTTCTTAACGTGTGTACGTAAAGTTTCTTTGTGCACTGTGTTACGAATGGGAGGGTTTATAAGATGGTTATGTTTTAAACTGTCTTTTTTAATTCAGGGTAAAATGTGGTATGTAATCCCTTACCAGTTCTGCCGGTAATAAGCTGATTCGACCTGGTTGCCATGGGGAATAGGGGCCCAGATCAAGTCTTATTGAAACCCAAGTGTCAGCTTTACACCTGAAGGAAGGTAGAAGCAGCTAGCTTTGCTTGGGACAGTCTTACAGACTCTCCGTCAATCAGACTCAGAGACCCTGGTGACAAAGCGAGGGATGCCGCTGTCTTAAGACACAGGAAATCTATTGCTTGAGAGCAGAATGATGGTGAGAATGTATTCCCTGTTGGAAGAGATGGACCTGATAGAGGTTTTAAAACCGAGAAGTCGCCTTGCTGCTTAGAAGTGCATTTGGGGTATGCTTAGGAGGATTAAATGAACATATCTTAAAAAGGGATCTGGAAGACTTTCCCTGGTGTAATAGGGAGAAGAGAGCCTGTTGAAATGCTGGGACTGATTCAGGGCTTTGAAAACAAGACTAAAGTTTTGCTGAGATTGCAGCAAATGTGGTGAGGGATTCTCAGCATTTTACGAAACTAATAAAGAATACTTGTTCTGTGGTTTAGAGTATTAATTGCCCATTAAGAATGTTTAGTCATATTGCTTTTAGTTTGTTTGTTACAGTAGAAGCCTCAAAATTTGAAATCGTGTCGTACAATTCTTTTAAGTCAGTCACTGGGAATTCAAATCTCTTTTTAAAAGTTCTGGGTCTGTACAGGGATTGTAACAATGTTTTACTGAAATCATTAACTCTTTTACTTGGTTATAATGAGTCTCAATTTCCTCCAATTAAACATTGGCAAGATCAAAGCCATTGTTATCGGCCCCTGCAACAAACTGTAGCATTACCACTGATTCGATCTACCCTTTCCAGCTACTGAAGTGACAAGTAATGTTCAAGTACAAAATGTTAAAGATACAGTCCAATCAATCAACACTTCTTCTGTCCAAAATCTTGAAATTCTTGCTTAAATATGTTTCTGCAGATGCCAGTAGCCCTTCAGTATCTTTCTCAAGTAATTTATGTCTGCATATGGGCCTAGAGAGTAAATGGTTTAGCATATTCAGTTGCATGAGGCACTATAGTTGAGCTGCATTCTGTTTTCATCCACTTCTAGATGTGCGCACATGCCAGCAGAGGGCAATGGAACAAGATCAAGGACAAAAACCTATTTGCTTTTACCCGTCACTTGTCTTGCAATGCAGAGTAATTGTAACAGCCTCACTTCTGCCCCAATTAAAACCATTTGATCTTTGTGGTCGCAAGGTTTATTAACAAACAAATAGTGCACTTACCGACTAGGCCATTCAGGATGTTTTAGTAGGTCTATTTTCAAAAGGTCTCCAAAGAAAAACTTCAGGAGATTGTTTATCAGGTTTAGTGTCAGCCATGGTTCAGTTTGTAGCACTCTTCACCGCTGGGTCATGAGGTTCAGAGTTCAAGTCCCACACTAGGAATTGAGGACAAAAATCACAGCTGAGATTTCAGTGCAGTACTGAGGGAGCTCTGCACTGCTGGAGGTGCCAACTTAAGTTGTTAAATTGAAGCCCGATCTGCCTGCTCAGGTGGATGTAAATGATTGCGTGGCACTATTTTGAAAAGAGCATGGGAGTTATCCCTGGTGTCCTAGCCAATAGTTATCCCTCAATCAATATAAAAAAAACACAGGTTATCCATTATCTGATTGCTGTTAATGGGAGCTTGCTGTGTGCAAATTTGCTGCCAAGTTTCCTACATTACAACAGTGACTACACATCAAAAGTACTTTGTTGGCTGTAAAGTGCTTTGGCACACCCTGAGGCCATGAAAGGTGCAATATGAATTAAAGATTTTTTTTGAAACCTAGAAAAAAAAAAGAAACACCACTTCTTACAGAGAATCAAATAGGATACATGGGTACCCGCATGGGCCCCAGCTATGCCTGTGTCTTTATGGGGTACGTGGAACATTCCTTGTTCCAGTCCTACTCCGGCCCCCTTCCACAACTTTTTCTCTGGTACCTCGATGATTACTTCGGTGCTGCTTCATGCTCTCGTCGGGACTTGGAAAAATTTATTAATTTTGCTTCCAATCTCCACCCTTCCATCATTTTCACGTGGTCCATCTCTGACACTTCCCTTCCCTTCCTTGACCTCTCTGTCTCAATCTCTGGTGATAGACTGTCCACCAATATCCATTACAAGCCTACCGACTCCCACAGCTCCCTCGACTACAGCTCTTCACACCCCGCTTCCTGTAAGGACTCCATCCCATTCTCTCAGTTTCTTCGCCTCTGTCGCATCTGTTCTGATGATGCTACCTTCAAAAACAGTTCCTCTGACATGTCCTCCTTCTTCCTTAATCAAGGTTTTCCACCCACGGTCGTTGAAAGGGCCCTCAACCGTGTCCGGCCCATCTCTCGCGCATCCGCCCTCACGCCTTTTCTTCCCTCCCAGAAACATGATAGGGTCCCCCTTGTCCTCACTTATCACCCCACCAGCCTCCGCATTCAAAGGATCATCCTCCACCATTTCCGCCAACTGCAGCATAATGCCACCACCAAACACATCTTCCCTTCATCCCCCAGTGGCATTCCATAGGGATCGTTCCCTCCAGGACACCCTGGTCCACTCCTCCATCACCCCCTACTCCTCAACCCTCACCTATGGCACCTCCCCATGCAAATGCAAAATATGCAACACCTGCCCCTTCACTTCCTCTCTCCTCACCGTCCAAGGGCCCAAACACTCCTTTTAAGTGAAGCAGCATTTCACTTGCATTTCCCCCAACTTAGTCTACTGCATTCATTGCTCCCAATGCAGTCTCCTCTACATTGGAGAGACCAAACGTAAACTGGGTGACCGCTTTGAAGAACACCTGCGGTCTGTCCGCAAGAATGACCCAAACCTCCCTGTCGCTTGCCATTTTAACACTCCACCCTGCTCTCTTGCCCACGTGTCTGTCCTTGGCTTGCTGCATTGTTCCAGTGAAGCCCAAAGCAAACTGGAGGAACAGCACCTCATCTTCCGACTAGGCACTTTACAGCTTTCTGGACTGAAAATTGAATTCAACAACTTTAGATCTTGAACTCCCTCCTCCATCCCCACCCCCTTTCTGTTTCTTCCCCCTTCCTTTTGTTTTTTCCAATAGTTTATATAGATTTTTCTTTTCCCACCTATTTCCATTATTTTTAAATCTTTTATGCCCTGCTAGCCTTTCCATCCCACCCCCACTAGAGTTGTACCTTGAGTGCCCTACCATCCATTCTTAATTAGCACATTCATTTAGATAATATCACTACCTTCAACACCTCTGTGTTCTTTTGTTCTGTGACATCTTTTGATTATCTGCTCCTATCACTGCTTGCTTGTCCCTACAACCACACCAACCCCCTCCACCTCTCTGTCTCTCTATCTCTCCGCCCCCCACACACACACCTTAAACCAGCTTATATTTCAGCTCTTTCCTGGACTCGAACTCAAGTTCTGTCGAAGGGTCATAAGGACTCGAAACGTCAACTCTTTTCTTCTCCGCCGATGCTGCCAGACCTGCTGAGTTTTTCCAGGTAATTCTGTTTTTGTTTTCAATATTTGAGGTGCAGTCTGTATGTTTTGATCATTACCTCCTCTCAATTTATATTCTAATGTTTTGTCTATGTAGTTCAAATCCTAATGATTTTGTTAACTGCTGCTGGTTGAAAATAATTAGTTAGCATTATGTTTGCTATTACTCCTGGGTTTTTTAAACTTCAATCTTAGTTATTTCACACCACTCAGAGCATGCATGTCATCTACTTTTCATTCCTATGTGGAGCACTTTACAATATAATGTCAGCATTATATATGGACAGCATTAAATTTCATCTCCAATTGTTTTGCACACTTGCATGTTTTGTCAAACTCATTCTGTAATTTTTGAGCTGCCTCTCACGAGTCCTTGAATGAATCACATGCCTCATCCAGTTTAGTATAAACGATAATATTGGCACTTTGTATTAAGTTTTTGGTGGTTGGGGCGGAAACACTCAACTCATTTAAAAGGTACCTGGATATACACCTGAAGTGCCGTAACCTGCAAGGCTATGGACCAGGCGCTGGAAAGTGGGATTCAAATGAGCAGCTTGCTGCTTTTTTCTCTTTTTATGGCTGGCTTAGACATGATGGGCTGAATGGCCTCTCTCTGCACTGTACCTTTTCTATGATTCTAAGTTTCTGAGTCTAAGCTACTTATGCTTTATATTCAGTACTCAGACCACTCTGGCATAACTCTTCTAATGAGTAGTCTTTGTTTATATTCTTCAAACAGTTTCTTATCCACTCTCAATGTTTATTTACCCTGAATCCTGACAGATTGGAGTTACATTAATAGCTATTCATGTGAAACAAATTCTTTTGGAAGTTGACTTACCACAATCCACTTGGGTTGTAACTTCCTCAAGGTTGTCAAAGAAGTTGGTCAAGCAGGATCTTCCAATTCTGAATCCACACTGACTGCTGTTAACTAGGTTATTGTACTGGTGACAATCAAGCTTATTCTGGATAATCAATGCTATTATTTTACATGGAATAAAATAAAACCAATGGTTTTTGTACGAAGACTCGGTTATCTTGAATTTGACTCTATGCCTTAACATGACCAAATTTAATGCACCAGCATGGCTTGAGAGGCTGAGGGGTGAGCTACTGGACAACTCTGGTAATTGGAATTGCTGTAGTTTCAAGCTATTCTTACTAATCTAAATAAAGTTGCTTGAGTAAGAAACCACCATTGCCTGTGGTGAGGTATGAAGTCAAACTGATAAGAACTAGACAATGGTGTCAGACATAGAAAACTACAAGGCTATGATTGAGACACCTGTTTCTCTGATAAGGAAACAGACTTTGAAAGATCTGCAAACAAACATTCAACCTCTGCAACCCATGCAGAGATAGCATAAGCAGCTTGAGGCTGAGGCAAAGAGATACCAAAAATTGACAATATTCACCGTGGTCCGAGATTTGTATGCTTTGGGTTGGGGGTGGGGCATGGACTGTGGGGTGATGCTGTCAAGTTTTGGGGTATGAAGATAGCAGTCCAAGGACACTTTGGGGACTACTGCAGTGAGTTGGGTGCCATGATCAAGCACACAGCAAGAAGAACCCATTCATCACCGCTGAACTGATCACACGTGTGTATGCATCTTCATGCTTGCTTGTAACTATTATCAATTTTAAGTGTGATGGAATACTCTCCACTTGCCTGGATGAGTGCAGCCCCAACAACACTCGAGAAGCTTGGCACCATCCAGGACAAAGCAGCCCACTTGATTGACACCCCATCTGCAAACATTCACTCCCTCCACCACCGACGAACAGTGGCAGCAGTGTGTACCATCTACAAGGTGCACTGCAGGAACTCACCAAGTCTCCTTAGGCAGCACATTCCAAACCCATGACCATTATCATCTAAAAGGACATGAGCAACAGACACGTGGGAACACCACCAACTGGAGGTTCCCCTCCAACCCACTCACTATCCTGAATTGGAAATATATCGCTGTTCCTTCACTGTCGCTGGGTCAAAATCCTAGAACTCCCTCCCTAACAGCACTGTGGGACTACCTACACTGCAAGGATTGCAGCAGCTCAAGAAGGCAGCTCATCACCACTTTCTCAAGAGCAATTAGGGATGGGCAATAAATGCCGGTCTAGCCAGTGATGCCTACATCCCATGAACGACTAAAAAAAAGTAAAGAAATGATTACCCTGAAATCTTTGTCCTGATTGTGTGTTCAACCACTGGTCCAGACTGTAAGTATTGTTAGACTGAGGTAAAAATAGTTGCGAGTCTTACAGATTTTGGCACCCAAGCAAGAACTCATTTGGAAGAAATGATGGGAAAGACGATGAATGAATTAGTCATGAACTATGCAGCAGGGAGGCCAAACAATGAACATAGGGTCCACATGTTGGCCTGGTGATGATCAAGGTCTTCTGGTTAATTGCATACCAGAGGCAGATTAAAAATGGTGAACACACAAAAATTAAGATGCAAAGGCAGAATCAGAAAATGATGAAATAGGCAAGTGATAGGGAAGAATTGCTAAACCAACCTTTGCAGCAACTAGAAGAAGAACGAGAAAATAGGAGGAAACTCGAGTTTGAAAAGGCAAAGGTGAGATGGTTTAATAAAGAACAGTATCTTGAAAGCCAATATATAAATAATAAGGATCAGTATGTTGTCTTGTCAGATGAGGTGTTCAAGCAGAAATATTGAGCAGAGAAAGCCAAAGAAGACCTGAAGGCCACGGTTAGGGTCGCTCAGAAACAGGCTCTAGAGGAATAGGATGCCGGGGGTTACCACACGGAGTGTAAGAAGAAGAAGATCAAGGGGCTGGATGAAAAATCACAGGTTCAAAGGGGCTTTGTATGTGCCTTTTTTGGTAGGGACAAGGAAGGGGTAGAGAGTGATTGGGTTTGTGGAAATCCAGATTGAGAATTGGGGGCACCCCATCGGAGTAGGACTGACCATGGCCCATGAACCTGATGTGCCAAAAATGGTACATGCCACCCAGTGATGTTGGTGCTTAGGCCCCATTAAATTGAACATTTGAAATGCCACACAATTCAGAGAAGTTAAGGAAAATATCATGTGATTTGAAAAAGTTGGAATAGGCAGAAGAACCCCTTGGGCATTTCCTGGCAATAGACCAGGAAAATATTTCTTGCTTTTCATTTAGAATCCTAGTCTTATTGTTTGCCTCTCACAAGAGACCAAAAGAGGGGAGGACAATTATAAGGCACTCAGATGAGAATTGGCAAGGTGCTGGGGTAAGCAAAAGGAGATTCTTCTAAAGCCTTAGCAGATGTGGCATAAGGTTTAAACAAATACCTGGTGACATTTGTCAATAGGCCATGGTCAACTTACAACGCACCTATGGGAGGGGCGATTGATCAAAGGGAACTGGACGGACAACCATTTAATCACTGGTTCTGCACCCTGATCTCGCAAAGCTTGCCCTATTTGCAAGCCACCAAAGCAGTTTTGACCTGGAGGAAGAGGTGAATACTAAGGCTAGGGCTTTAATGGGAATGACCCTGTGCTCTGAGGCATGACAGGTGGACAAAGAGAACACAGCAGTAATGAACAAGTCAAAAGACAAACTCTGGGGAAAGGATCTGATATGGGAGGAGCATTTTGGAGGTGGCAACAAGAGGAGGCTACTCTGAAAGGCGTAGTCCAGGGACAGGAGTGTTACAATTGTGGGGGTGTAGGACATTTTGCATGTTCCTGTTGGCTCCCAAAGAAAGGGAGTTTGGCAGCCCCCAAATCAACAGGGCCAAGCATCCCCACCCAGGGAGATATGACTGAATTGTTTACCAGGAGAATTCCTGAGGGAATTATGGGACGAGGCACCTCAAGGAAATATTCACAGGTTAATCGGGGAAAGTAGTATGAAACCCCAAACATGAAGATGGTGTGAAAAACCTGAGTACCTGTGCCCGCTCAGATATGATGATTGGAAGGCAGTGTACAGATATTATTGTAGAGGGAAAGATGGGGCTATCAGATAGATACTGGAGCATCAGGTATGGTAGCCCACTCTCCCTCCCCAATGAGATCTCCCTGTTCGAGTAGAATCCCCTATGTCTAGGAGATTAACAGGCAATTCAGTGGCTGGGATAGTATTAAAACCTTTGTGTTGCAAGGTAGGGCTGGTCCAAACAAATAAGATGTTCACACTGACAAAATAGGACGAGGCAGGGTTGGTTGTATTAGGTTCAGACAGGATACCAGCTCATAATGTTATCGTGGTTATGGATAACAATTGTTGGTGGTGTGGGATGTACAGTAATGAGGAAATAGTTTTAATACCGCTGTGACGTGGGGAGGCATGGGCAGTAACACCTATGCATCCATACACAGTAGAATCATTTGTGCCCAGGGTGCCTGAGAGATACCCAGCCATGGTGTGGAATGGAAAGGAATCTTTCATCACCCATAAACATGATAGTGTGGTAGGGTGGCAGGCATAGAGGTGCATGTGGTGGTGGCAGGGGGTGGGGGGTGGGAGGGGAGGGAGAACCAATATCCAGGCCGCAAATACAGTGTGATTTCCCTAAGGAGGCAGAGAAAGATTTGGAAAAAGCTGTTTTACCCTTGGTGGTACTTGGGATATGGAGGCCCCTCGTACACAACTCTCTAATTTTTCCAGTTAAGAAGCTAGATGGTCCTTGGTGAATGACTATGGAATATTAGAGGGCTAAATAAAAACATCCTTGCTCACATCCCACGGTGATCTCGTCGTTGACTTAATCGATAATATCCGCAGGTCCATCTCTGTGTTCACAGTACTAAATATATTCAGCAGAGTCCAGTGATCCCTTATACACACAGGATCAGTAAAAGTTTGCTTTTACTTTCAAAGGGGCGCAATATTCATGGACTTCATTCTCACAGGACTATTTTTCACCAGCGCATGGCTAAGTGTTTGACAGACTGCAGTCAGCCAGGCTGGCTTGTTCAGTATGTGGACAACTTGTTGCTGTCCTCAGTTGGTGAGACTGAGCATGAGGGGCTGCTCGAGGAGCTGTTGAAATTGCTCAAAATGGTGGGTTTTAAGGTAAACTCTAAGGCAGTTCACATAGGGTATAAGGAGCTGCAATTTCTCTGACTAATTCTTTGATTTGAAGAGTGCATAATAGAGAAAGCAAAATTCTGAATGGTACAGGAGTTACAGTTTCTGGGGTCAGTAACCACCCTCATGTCATTTCTAGGTCTGACAGGCTACAGGGAATTCATAGTAAATTACAGTGCCATACTAACACTCTTATTGAGACTGTGAAGGAAAGGAGTACAATAGGAATGGGATGAGAACTACGAAGAGGCGTTTGTGCAGATAAAAAGGGATTTGAGGACAGCCCCAGCCCTATCAAGGGTTTCTATCTAGAAGTGGCAGTGACAGACAACAGTTCCTAAGAAACCCATGTGCGCCCGAGACCAGTGGCGTACACCTCTAAAGTGTAAGAACATAAGAATTAGAAACAGAAGTAGACCCCTCGGCCCCTCAAGCCTGCTCTGCCATTCAATAAGATCATGGCTGATCTTCTTGTGTTACGATTTCCATGTTCCCATCTAACCCTGATAACCTTTGATTCCTTTGCCTAACAAGAATCTATCTTCCTCTGCCATAAAAATATTCAGTGACCCCGCCTCCACCGCCTTTTGAGGCAGAGAATTCCAAAGTCACACATTATTTTTTCCTCATCTCTATCCTAAAACGTCTTCCTCGAATTTTAACTCTGCCCCTAGTTCTGGACTCACTCACGACAGGAAATATCCTTTTGACGTCCACCTTGTCAAGGCCATTCAGGATCTTGTGTACTTCAATCAAATCACTCCTCATTCTTCTAAACTCCTATCATCTGAGACAGAGAAAGGATATTCTATCTGTGAGCAGCACTTGCTACTTTCTGGGTTGTGAAGCATTTTACAGCATTGACCAGAACGCAGGCCATCACTCTCCTTACCCATTACACACCAACCTGTCTCCTGCTAGAAGGCTGATTGAAGGAGGGAACAGTTTCTCATCTGCGGATTGCTTGGTGGACATTCCAGCTAGAAGGGTGGGAGTGCTAGGGGACCCGATGCTAGCGGCCAACCTCAGTTATCCGGGACAATCCAACACCTGTGCCATAGAAAGGGTGTGGGAAGTGGGTGGTGGATTTAAATCCATCTGGAGGAGCAAGACATCAATGTGGACGGAGGAAAAAGGAGAAGGTAAAATTGAACATGGCATATTTGATCACCAGAAGTGGGTGGAATTTTTCATATCGCTGCCCACCATCCATAGTGCTCAACAGACAGAAATGGCAGCTATAACTCATGTGGTGTCAGACCTCCCAAGTTTCCCCACCTTATACAATCTGCTACAACTCTCTATTTACGTGTAAATCTTGTACAGAGTACCTGGCTATTTGGGCCAGGTGGTGTTTAAAGTCTGCAGACAGCAAACCATCGGTGGCAACCACGGTGAAAGCTGTGGAAAGGGGAAGTGGGGAATATCTATCCATAAGGTCAAAGTCCATTCTAAAGCAGAACCCAGATAGGAAGAAAAAGGGAGGCAGACGAGCTTGCTAGGAAGGGAATGTAGGAAAGGATCTCGTACGACTCATACCAATCGGGAGTTGTGGCGACCGCTACTCCAAGTTTGTAACAATTGCTCTTCTCAAGATCATACAATTGAAGAGTGTTGTGTTAAGGGCCATCCTCAAGGGAAAGGAAGAAGGCAGAGATTTAGAAGGGCCCTATGGGGCCAGAGATGTGGAGATTAGGAAAGGGGTATGGTTAATGGAGATAGCTGGATTGTGCCTCAAGGATACTGGGAGGAATTCATGTAATTAGCTCATGAGGGACTGGGAGCTGGGCACCTGGACCAAAGACGATTTGGAAATGGGTAGAGGAAGTTGGATGGTGGCTGCACCTGAGGGAAGACGTGGGTCGGGATTTTCCATGCCCACTGGTGTCGGGTGAGTTCGGTGGTGTGAGTGGACAATATCGCAAGAAGGCAAAAATCGGTTTCATGACATCGTGAAACCAGTTTGCGATCATTCACGCTGCCCACCGATGGTCATAGGACATCAGGAATCACATTGTTATACATCATCATTATAAGGCCAGCCCACCAGAATCACTCCCCACTGCTGCTGGATCATCCACCCACACTGGAGGGAAAACATGCCGGTGCAGAACACGTCTTGACAACTGTGATGTGCAAAAATTGGGACTTACCATCAAGGCCTTGCTCACATCACGGACATCCGAGGAGCAGAAGATGCTGGAGCCCGACAGCAACGGGATCCTGGAGGAACATATATGGAATGCTGGGTGGACTCTCAAGGACATGACTCTGCTGCGAAGCAGCTCATGGCAGTTGGAAAGTCACCACTGATACTCACAATGGATGATGGTTGAGGGGGTGGGAGAGGAATGTTCAGGATCAACTGGGAGAGGAAATGTCGGGAGTGGGGTGAGGCTGGGAGGGGGGAAAGAAGCTGTTGGGAGGAGTGGGGTTGGGAGGGGGAGGGGATACGGGGAGGAGAAGATAAAGATGGAGAAAATGGAAACTGGGAAGGTAGGTGTAGGGTGGGGTGGAATGTGTAAGGGAAGAAGTTCAGAGAGGGGAATGAGTGCAGAGAGGGGAAGGATTCCATGGGGAGGAAGGAGTACGGAGAGGGGAAGGAGTCCAAGGGGAAGAAGGAGTGCGGATAGGGGAGGGAGTAAGGGTGGAGGAAGAAGTGAGACTGGAGGAAGAAGTAAGGCTGAAGGAAAGAGACGGGGCGGAAGGACAAAAGGTGATGGAACAAGTAAGGGTGTCTGAGGAAGTCAGGAAAGGGGAAGGACTAAGTGGGGCGGAGTCCGGTTTGCATCGGAGGACTAAGGGGGGGAAGGGGTTCCGGGGGCGGTATGAATTCCGGTGGGGGAAGGGGTCCGGAGGGGGTGATGTTCATATGAACATGCAAGGGAGGGTTCATGACTGCCTCCTGGGAAGCAAACTGAGGGTGGGTGTGGTATGAGGGAATGGTGAGAATAACCAAGGGCAGAATGAGGTGGTAGGCTGAGGTGGCAGTAGAATGGATGGTGAAAGTGATTGGTGGGGACTCGGAGGAAGACACAAACCCTGGAGGTGGGAAGGAGGAGGTTGGGGAGGTGAATGTGGATGGGGGTGGGACTTTCAGGAAAAAAAGGAACATGCACATTCGCCTGCACATTCTGAAGGAAAAGGATTGTCCTTTATTCATTCACGGGATGTGGGCTTCGCTGGCTGGGCCCGCATTTATTGCCCACCTCTAGTTGCCCTTGAGAAGGTGATGGTGAGCTGCCTTCTTGAACTGCTACAGTCCATGTGGTGTAGGTACACCCACAGTGCTGTTAGGGAGGGAGTTCCAGGATTTTGACCCAGCGACAGTGAAGGAAAAATGATGTATTTCCAAGACAGAATGGTGAATGACTTGAGGGGATCTTCCAGGTGAGGGTGTTCACATTTATCTGCTGTGCTTGTCCTTCTAGATAGTAGTGGTTGTGGGTTTGGGAGGTACTGTCGAAGGTGTTTTGGTGAATTCCTGCAGTGCATCTTGTAGATGGGACACACTGCTGCTACTGTGTGTCAGTGGTGGAGGGATTAAATGTTTGTAGATGTGGTGCCAATCAAGCGGTCTGCTTTGTCCTGGATGGTGTCAAGCTTCTGAAGTGTTGTGGGAGCTGCCCTCGTCCAGGCAAGTGGGGAGTATTCCATCACACTCCTGACTTATGTCTTGTAGATGCTGGACAGGCTTTGTGGAGTCAGGAGGTGGGTTACTCATCGCAGGATTCTTAGCCTCTGACTTGCTTTTGTAGCCACAGTATTTATATGGCTAGTCCAGTTCAGTTTCTGGTCAATGGTAACCGTTAGGATGTTGATCGTGGAGGATTCAGTGATGGTAATGCCATTGAACATCAAGGGGCGATGGTTGGATTCTCTCTTATTGGAGATGGTCATTGCCTGGCACTTGTGTGGTGGAAAGCTACTTGCCAGTTGTCAGCCCAAGCCTGGATATTGTCCAGGTCTTGCTGCACTTGGACATGGACTGCATCAGTATCTGAGGAGTTGCGAATGGTGCTGAACATCATGCAATCATCAGCGAGCATCCCCACTCTGACCTTATGATGGAAGGAAGGTCATTGATGAAGCAGCTGAAGATGGTTGGGCTGAGAACACTACCCTGAGGAACTCCTGCGGTGATGTCCTGGAGCTAAGACGATTGACCTCCAACAACCACAACCACCTTCCTTTGTGCTAGGTATGACTCCAACCTGTAGAGAGTTTTCCCCCTGTTTCACGTTGACTCCAGTTTTGCTAGGGCTTCTTGATGCCACACTCTGTCAAATGCGGTCTTGATATCAAGAGCAGTCACTCTCACCTCACCCCGGGAGTTCACCTCTTTCGTCCATGTTTGAACCAAGGCTGTAATGAGGTCAGGAGCTGAGTGACCCTGGCAGAACCAAAACTGGGCGTCAGTGAGCAGGTAATTGCTAAGCAAATGCAGATTGATAGCACTGTTTATGACCCCTTCCATTACTTTACTGATGTTGGAAAGTAGACTGATGGGGTGGTAATTGGCCAGGGTGGATTTGCCCTGCTTTTTGTCTACAGGACATACCTGGGCAATTTTCCACATAGTCAGGTTGATGCCAGTGTTGTAGCTGTACTGGAACAGCTTGGCTCAGGGTGCGGCAAGTTCTGGAGCTCAAGTCTTCAGTACTATTGCTGGAATATTGTCAGGGTCCATAGCATTTGCAGTATCCAGTACCTTCAGCAGTTTCTTGATATCAAGTGGAGTGAATCAAATTTGCCGAAGACATAGGAGCAGAAATTAGACCATGTGGCCCATTGAATCTGCTCCGCCATTCAATCATGGCTGAAAAGTTTCTCAGCCCCATTCTCCCGCCTTCTCCCCGTAACCTTTGATCCTCTTACCAATCAAGAACCTATCTATTTCAGTCTTAAATACACTCAATGACCTGGCCTCCACAGCCTTCTGTGGCAATGAATTCCATAGATTCACTACTCTCTGGCTAAAGACGTTTCTCCTCATCTCTGTTCTAAAAGGTCTTCCCTTTACTCTGAGGCTGTGCCATCGAGTCCTAGTCTCTCCTACTAATGGAAACATCTTCCCCACGTCCACTCTATCTAGAATATTTCAGTATTCTGTAAGTTTCAATCAGATCCCCCCCTCATCCTTCTAAACTCCATCGAGTATACACCCAGAGTCCTCAAACATTCCTCATATGTTAAGCCTTTCATTCCTGGGATCATTCTCATGAACCTCCTCTGGACCCTCTCCAGGGCCAGCACATCCTTCCTGAGATATGGGGCCCAAAATTGCTCATAATATTCTAAATGTGGTCTGACCAGAGCCTTATAAAGCCTCAGCAACACATCCCTGCTTTTATATTCTAGTCCTCTCGAAATAAATGCCACCATTGCATTTACCTTCCTAACTACTGACTCAACCTGCAAGTTAACCTTAAGAGAATCCTGGACTAGGACTCCCAAGTCGCTTTGCACTCTAGATTTCTGAATTCTCTCCCCATTTAGAAAATGCCTCTATTCTTCCTACCAAAGCGCATGACCTCACACTTCCCCACGTTATATTCCATCTGCCACTTCCTTGCCCATTCTCCTAACCTGTCCAAATCCTTCTGCAGCCTCACCGCCTCCTCAATACTATCTGTCCCTCCACCTATCTTTGTATCATTTGCAAACTTAGCCAGGATGCCCTCAGTTCCTTCATCTAGATCATTAATGTATAAAGTGAAAAGTTGTGGTCCCAACACTGAACCCTGCAGAACTCCACTAGTCACCGGCTGCCATCCTGAGAAGGACCCCCTTATCCCCACTCTCTGCCTCCTGCCAGACAGCCATTTTTCTATCCATGCTAGTACCTTGCCTCTAACACCATGGGCTCTTATCTTACTGAGCAGCCTCCTGTGCGGCACCTTGTCAAAGGCCTTCTGGAAGTCCAAGTAGATAACATCCATTTGTCTAACCTACTCGTTACCTCAAAGAATTCCAACCGATTTGTCAGGCATGACCTCCCCTTGATGAAACCATGCTGACTTTGCCCTATTTTACAACGCACTTCCAAGTATTCTGAAATCTCATCCTTAATAATGGACTCTAAAATCTTACCAACGACCGAGATCAGGCTAATTGGCCTGTAATTTCCTGTCTTTTGCCTCACTCCTGTCTTAAACAGGGAGGGTACATTAATGATTTTCCAGTCCTCTGGGATCCTCCCTAAACTCCAGTGATCCCTGAAAGATCATCACTAACGCCTCCACTATCTCTTCAGCTATCTCCTTCAGAACTCTGGGGTGTAATCCATCTGGTCCAGGTGATTTATTCACCTTCAGAACTTTCAGTTTTCCTAGCACCTTCTGGGAATGGCCACCATACTCACCTCTGCCCCCCAACTCTCTTGAACTTTGGGGATGTAACTCATGTCTTCCACTGTGAAGACTGACGCAAAGTACCTATTCAGTTCCTCCGCCATTTCTTTGTTCCCCACTACTACTTCTCCAGCGTCATTTTCCAGGGGCCCAATGTCCACTTTTGCCTCTCTCTTATCCATTATATATCTAAAAAACTCTTGCAATCTTCTTTTATATTACTGGCTAGTTTATCCTCATATTTAATCTTCTCCCTCCTTATTTCTTTTTTAGTTGTCCTCTGTTGGTCTTTGTAGGCTTCCCAATCCCCTGGTTTCCCACTGCTCTTCGCCACATTGTATGCTTTCTCTTTAGCTTTCATGCTGTCCCTGACTTCCCTTGTCATCCATGGTTGCCTTGTCCTCCCTTTAGTATGCTTCTTCTTCCTAGAGATGAATTTTTGCTGTGTCTTCCAAATTACTCCCAGAAATTCCTGTCATTGCTGTTCTACTGTCTTTCCTGCTAGGCTCATTTCCCAGTCAATTCTGGCCAGCTCCTCCCTCATGCCTCTGTAGTTGCCTTTATTCAGCTGTAATACCGTTACATCTGATTCCAGCATTTTCCTCCCAAATTGCAGGGTAAATTCTATCATATTATGGTCACTTCCTCCTAAGGGTTCCTTCACCTTAAGTTCCCTTATCAAATCTGCCTCATTACACATCACTAAATCTAGAATTGCCTGTTCCCTTGTGGGCTCCACCACAAGCTGCTCCAAAAAGCCATCTTGTAGACATTCCACAGATTCCTTTTCTTGGAATCCACTACCAACCTGATTTTCCCAGTCTACCTGCAAATTGAAATCCCCCATGATCACTGTAACCTTGCCTTTCTTACATGCCTTTTCTATCTCCTGGTGTATCTTGTACCCCACATCCTGACTATTGTTCAGAGGCCTGTACATAACTCCCATTATGGTTCTTTACCTTTGCGGTTCCTCAACTCTACCCACACAGATTCTACACCATCTGACCCTAAATCATTTCTTGCTATCGATTTGATTTCATTTCTTACTAACAAAGCAGCCCCACCCCCTCTGCCAACCTGCCTATCTTTTCGATAGGATGTATATCATTGGATATTTAGCTGCCAGTCCTGATCCCCTTGCAACCATGTCTCCGTGATGCCCACCACATCATACCTGCCAATTTCAATCTGCGCCACAAGCTCATTTACCTTATTTCGTATACTGCGTGCATTCAGATACAACACCTTCAGTTCTGTATTTCCCATCCCCTTTCTCACTGTCGTCCCTTTATTTGATGTGCTTGAAGTTAGATTCCTAGCCCTTTCCAAACATTCTGTCCTATTTTGTGTTCTGGAGACTTTAATAGCCTCTCCTGGGCTCTCCTTTCTTTTCAGTTTTTTCATAATTTTTCATGAAGTTGAATCCACCCCCCGACACGCCAACCTGATGCTTTGTTTCCCATTAGTCATACTTCTTGGAGTTTTATCCTTCCCTCCCCCCCCACTTTCTAGTTTAAAGTCCTGTTGACCACCCTATTTACCCTTTTCGCTAGAACATTGGTCCCAGATCGGTTCATGATGCTGGGGACCTTCGGAGGAGGCTCAGATGTATCATCCATTCGGCACTTCTGGCTGAAGATTGTCGCAAATGCTTCAGCCTTATCTTTTGCACTGATGTGCTGGGCTCCACCATCACTGAGGATGGGGATATTTGTGGAGCTTCCTTCTCCAGTGAGTTGTTTAATTGTCCACCACCATACATGACAGGATGTGGCAGGACTGCAGAGCTTAGATATGATCTATTGGTTGTGGGGTCGCTTAGTCCTGTCTATCACTTGCTGCTTATGCTGTTTAGCATGCAAGTAATCCTATGTTATAGCTTTCCCAGGTTGACACCTCATTTTTAGGTATGCTTGGTGCTGCTCCTGGCATGCCCTCCTGCACTCTTCATTGAAACAGGGTTGATCCCCTGGCTTGATGGTAATGGTAGAGTGGGGGATATGCCAGGCCATGAGGTTACTGATTGTGTTTGAGTACAATTCTGCTGCTGCTGATGGCTCACAGAGCCTCAATGGTGCCCAGTCTTGAGTTGCTATTGCTGTTCAAAATCTGTACCATTTAGCATACTGGTAGTGCCACACAACATGATGGAGGATATCCTCAATGTGAATGCGGGGCTTCATCTCCACAATGACTGTGCAGTGGTCATTCCTGCTGATACTGTCACGTACAGATGCACCTACGGCAGTCAGGTTGGTGAGGATGAGGTTTAAGTATGTTTTTCTCCTCACTACCTACTGCGGACCCAGTCAAGCAGCTATGTCATTTAGGACTTGGCCAGCTCAGTCAGTAGTAGTGCTACCGAGCCACCCTTGGTGATGGGCATTGAAGTCCTGCACCCAGAGTACATTCTGTGCCCTTGTCACCCTCAGTGTTTCTTCCAAGTGGTGCTCAACATGGAGGAGTACTGATTCACCAGCTGAGGGAGAGTGGCTTGAACTGATGCCATGAGACTTCATGGAGTCCACAGTCAATGTTGAGAACTCCCATGGCAACTCCCTCCCACCTGTTTACCCCTGTGCCACCACCTCTGTTGGGCCTGTCCTGCCGGTGGGACAGGACATACCCAGATGGTGTTTGGGACATTATTTGTAAGGTATGATTCCGTGAGGGTGACTCTGCTTGACTAGCCTGTATGGCAGCTCTCCCACTTTTGGCACTAGTCCCCAGATGTTAGTAAGGAGGACTTTGCTGAGATTGCCATCGTCATTTCCGGTGCTTAGGTCGACGCTGGGTGGTCCGTCCAGTTTCATTCCTTTTTTGTGACAGTTTCTGTAGCGGTTCATTACAACTGAGCGGCTTGCTAGGCCATTTCAGAGGGCAGGTGGGTCTGGAGTCATGTGTAGGCCAGATCGGAGGATGACAACAGATTTCCTTCCCTTTAGGGGAATGTGAACATTAATGAACCAGGTGGACTTTTACAACAATTGACAATGATTCCATAATCATCGTTATTCCAGATTTTTGTTGAATTCAAATTCCACCATCTGCCGTGGTTCGATTCAAACCCAGGTCCCCAGAGCATTACCCTGAGTCTTTGCATTACTAGTCCAGCAACAATAACACTACGCCATCACCTCCTGATTGTGGCTGGTAGGTCACAGAGGGGAGTTGGAAGGTGATACTGGAGGCTCAACTGTGATGGGGGAAAGGAAATGGGTGACTGAGGTAGGGGAAATGATGGGGGAACGCACGAAAAGCTGAATCAAGACCATGCTGTCCAAATCAAAAGTGAAACAACAATCATGTGAGCGAGATCAGGTGCTGCATGGGGGTGTGATCATTGGGTGTGCGGAGATGCCGGTCAGCTCAGATGGACAATTGAAAGCAAACCCCAGCAGGCAGCATTGAAAATGCCAAGGACATTGAGATGAGTGTGTGTGGGAGAGTGCTTGCACGAGGCTCCAAAAGGCCCTGCCACACACACACTTCTCCTTCCAGAATCACTCGTGGGCCAGCTCCTCCCTCTGCAAGGATTGAGGGGTCACAGGCAAAGGGGACTTGGAGGGAGAGGGCAGCCTCTAAAATTCCTGAATGGATGGCCAGGGGTGTTCAGCTGCTGCTCCTCCTCCCTTCAGGTGCCTGGGGGCCCTGGCCTGACTCCTTGATGGGAAGGAGCAGCTGGAGGGATGTCGAGGTGCCCCGTTTCCCCCTCGCATTGCCACTGCAGGAACTCACCCACGGCTCCAGCAATGGAGTGCAGGTCTGCACACACCTCTGCACTCTGCTGGACCAGGGTCTCCATGACGTCCCCCTTCCTCCCAAAGGAAACCTCCATATGTGCACATGTGGGCACCACTTCATCAGAGAGCAGGCGGACGCAGTCCTCCGACTCATGTGCCACTCTGTTGAGGGCTCCCAACAGCTCTGCATGATGTTCCCCCGCCTTCTGCTGACTCTCCAGGATGAGTGGGAAGGCCAAAGCCAGAGACTCGTCATCTGACTCAGACCTCACAGGTGTCTCTTCCCCAAAATTTCCCTGAGTGCCAGGGGGCTCGGCCAAACCTGCCTCCTGCTGCTGCAGACATGCAGTGACGAGATTGTGAATCTGAGCCTGCTCTAGATCTAGTTTCTAGCAGGGTGTGTGTCTCTGCGCTGTTCGTGGGTGTCGGTAAGTGCTGTGATGGGTCTTCCAGGCTGCTTATTTCCAACTCTTCAATGGAGGAGGTGTCCGCTTGGCTAGAGTTGAGGACGTTGATGGAGCTAAGGGACTGGCTGGCTGAGGATGTTGGTTGCTTGGCAGAGCTCCCTGTGAACCAAAGTAGAGATAATTAGTGCGTGGCAGCAGAGTCAAAAGCAGGAGAGAGAGCACTCATCCTTGATTGAAGGATGATGTGGTGCAGGAGCCTTATGAGGTGTTTGCCATTGACCTCACCATTACCATAGGCAGGGTCCATGCGCCCTCACCAGTTTGTGCGATGGCACATTCCTCAAAGTGAGTGAGGGGTCTAATGTGGACCATTCCACCCCTGGCCTGGGACCTCTTCCTGCTGATGTGAGCCAGCTACTCCTGCATGGAAACAGATGGAGAGAGTATGAGCAGGACACATGGCACTGAGTGGAATGTTTGTGTGGTGAGTGGAGCCATAGATGGGGTGAGGACGTGAGCTAAAGAGAGTATGAGCCTGATGGAGATGTGAGGGTGTGTGTGAGAGTTATGGTGTTGTCCCTTGAGGTGTGAGATCCCTGTGCATGTGTGATAGGTTTATGAGTGTGTGGGTTGAGAGTGGCGAGAAGAGTGAGTTACCCTGGTGGAACAGATGAGACCATTCATCCTGGTGATGGCACTGGGTGGCTGTCCTCTTTTGCAGGGCATTGGCACTGACCACTGCTGCCACTGCCTCCCAAGCCAGATTAGTGAGTTTGCTGCCCATCCTGCGGCCAAAGCAAGGGTAGAGGACATCATGACGCGTCTCTACAGCATCCAAAAGGGAAGCATCATTGAACCTGGGGGTTGCAGTCTTTTTACCTTTCAGGACCTTGTCTTCTTTGCAGCAGTCATGGGCTGGAAGCACTGAGAGGTGCGTGTGTGGGGGACTTTAAATATGATGACTGGTATGATGAAAAGGCAAGGTGATGGTGTGGTGGGCAAATGAAAACCCTCATACCATGGAAGCGTCATGTTTCCCAGGAATGCATAATCAATGCAGCGGGTTTGTGATGATATGGTATGAAAAGCTGCCATTGTTGCCGACGGTTTTACCCAACTGCTACCGCACTTAGTGCAAATCTAGGATGATTCCACCCATAGAGAATTTCTGTAAGACTTGTTCTACATGTGCAGCTAATAATCCTGATCCACAAAGGAAGAAGGTTCCTTTGGGACATAACCATTTGTCTGAGACTGTGACAATATGTCCAGATAGACATATTGGACCTCTGCCTACCTTCAAGAAGGGCAATAAGTATTCCTGAGTCCTGGTGGAAAAGACCCTGGTTGGGGAAACATTTTCCAGATGGGGATTCTTGAATGTTAGAATCGGACAAAAGGGAGTCATTTCATGGAAAAGGTAATGCAGGCCACACTGAAATTGTTTGGGCTTGAGGGAAGATGGTGTGTGGCTCACACCCTGGAGTCATCGGGAATTGTAGAGAGAATGAAATTGGCTCTGTAAAAAGAATTGAATGAAAACCCCACCAGGAGGGAATCCAAAGGAATGGGCTACTCCGTACATCTATTGGTGATTGGGAGATCCATGTGAAGCCCCACACACTTGTTACTTCGCACGTTGATGTTCCAGCAGGTTGACAAGGTGACCAGGAATAAGTTTGTGGACAAGCTGTGGGAAACCCTGAAGATGTTGTACCTGAGGCCGTTCACAACATTGGGAGAACACATCTGCACAACTGATTGCTCCTGGTTCTGAGTAAACCTCAGGAATGGGAAGTAGAATATTATATGATGGCACTTAACTATGTAAGTCTTTGAACCCCTTCACATGGGACAAGATAGAATCGTTTACAAAGCTAGTCCCAAAGTGTTTAACCTAATCCCATGCAGTTTAATTACCTAAGCAAATTAAATGGTTCCCATTAACCAAATGAAACCTTCCAGCCAACCAGCAAGTCAAGAAGGCAACCAGCTACGATCATGAGTGCGGTGTGGATGACTCATCCTACCCAATGGGATGATGAGAAGGGGAACCTATTGTGGTGCCTCCACTGGTACATTATGGTGATAATTAGAGACAATGGCCCAGGTGTAAAGCAAAGTGGTTTAGGAAGTTGTACCAAATGGGGTGACTGTTAGGTCTGTCCCTCAAAGAAGGTGGAAAGAAAGGAAGTTATACTCCACTGTTATTTCCTTCCCCTATAGGCAAAGATAAAGCAAGGGAAGATGGGGAGACTATTGTGGCTGCTGTTGTGTGGTGCAATGCTCTACATTGAAGTAACAATGGATACAATGACGATAGCAAGTAGAAGGCTTGATGGTTCAGCGTACAAAGTCAGATAACCGTTGCCTTAGAGGCCTCACCAAGACACCGCCTGGGTCCAATGATACATCTGGAGTAAATGGTGCCATGTTTACTGAAGAAAATGACTGAGCAAATGGCAGCCTATGTAGACTGAGGCTGTGGAGCTTGATGCATGACACAGCAACTGCCTTCAACACCAGGAACTCCCTTACCAATAGCCTTGATTTGACCAGCTGTAAACATGATCAGAATTAGTTTAAGTAAAATTCTGTATCAGGTAAACAATCAGGAAGAGGGGCAATTGTAGGAGGGCCAAATTATGAACATAAATCTATGAAATACGGTAAAACATCTAGGATTCCATGCTAAGACAATACATTACATTTGTAAGGAGGACCAGAGCACCTATAATGAGGCCGTGTTAAATGATGTATAAATAATGTATGGGTCCTGATTGGTGAAACAAGCCCAGGAAAACCTGCAACACACTGCTGAGGGGAAATTCCCTCCCGGGTGATTGACTGATTTTTGACATTGATGTTTTCTTACTGACAAAGACCATGGGCGGAATTTTCCGAGCCCACTGGCTGCGGGCGTGATAGGCGGCATGCATGGAAAATATGGTGGGACCAACTTCACAACAGGGTGAAGATAAGTTGCAATCTTCCACTCAGCCTGCCAATGGCGGGCCACATTTCCCGCCATCAGTCGGGCTCTTGGAACCCCGCTATATTATCCATCCACGTTGGCAGGAAAGCTCGCCGATGTGTTTCACAACAGCGCACAGGCGATGTGCACTTGGCGGCCTTCACTTTGGAGGAACTGAGCTTTCCCATTGTTTACAGGCCTCAGGGGTCCCAGGGGGTGGGGGAACCGATGCCTGGTCCCGTAGGCGAATGCTGAGGGGTGGGGCTATCCGGGGGCAAGTGCTGGCCAGCCTTGGAGGCAACTGCTGAGGGAGGCAGGAGGGAAGAAGTGCTGCCCTGGTGCTGCATCCCACGCGCAGGTAGGGGGTAGGGTAAGTGAGGGAAATGGCCACGCATTAGGGACACCTGTATAAACTGACCATGCCTTTGCAACTAAGACAGATCAGGTGCAGCCACAGTGATATGACTGCGGTCAGGTTTCTAGTCTGCTTGCCCATGCAAGGAACGCGGAAGCACCAAAGGGCCACCAAGCACTCCATAGCTTACCCCCCACCTGCCCCCACAGGTGACCTCTGTGGGATTTCACAATCCGCCACCCACAAATGCATCCATGAGGTCACAGATGCCATCTTCTCCATGACAGACAAATTTGTGCATTTCGCCCGGCACCGGGACAGCCAGGATGCAAGGGCCATTGGATTCGCCCTGATCTCGGATTCCCACAGGCGCAGGGTGCGATTGACTGCAGCCATGTGGCACTCGGTTCTCCATTGCTACACTCAATGGACTTCATCAACCACAAGGGCTTCCACTCACTGAACGTGCAGCTGATATGCAACCACCAGAAACACATCCTGCAGGATGTGCACGGTTTCCAGGGAGTGTGCACGATGCCTACATCCTGAGTCACTCGCAGATCCCTGCAGTCTTCCAGGGTCCACAGAGGCTGCAGAGTTGGCTCCTTGGGACAAGGGCTACTCGCAGAGGCTGTGGCTGATGACACCCATGCGGTGGCCTCAGGCTGCAGCAGAGCGACACTATAATGAGACTCATGTAGCAATTTGCAACTTGTAACAGAGCATTGGGATGCTGAAGATGCAGTTCTGGTGCCTGGATTGGTCTGGTTGAGCCCTGCAATACAGTCCGCAGAGGTTGTCATGCATCGTCATCGTCTGCTGTGCCCTTTACAAACTGGCACTGCAACAGGTTGTGGAGCTGACTGAGGAGATGAGGAGCTGCACATCTCCTCGGATGAGGAGGTCGCTGATGGGGATGAGGGTGAGGGGGTCCTCGGTGGTGATGATGACAGTGATGAGGCTCTCGCACTGGCTAGATGAGGCAGGCACGCTCTGGAAGCCCTCATAGCTGCCAGTTTTGTGGAGGATGATGATGAAATGCAGTGAGAAGTCCTCACAGATCCTTATGTCACAGTTGTGAACGTTTGACTTCAGTCTGGCTTATCACAGCGCCAATACCCTCTGTGAGAATGCTCACGTCATGGATGCAGTGGAGGCCCTAATAATCGCTCGATCGCAGGAGGATGATGACAAAATGCAGGGAGGACA
Organism: Carcharodon carcharias; assembly: GCF_017639515.1. NCBI lineage: Eukaryota > Metazoa > Chordata > Chondrichthyes > Lamniformes > Lamnidae > Carcharodon > Carcharodon carcharias. The sequence continues at coordinate 100,108,520 of NC_054477.1, read as the reverse complement.
CTCCATAGATCTTCATATAGCCTCTGAAATATCTGACTCCTGTCTGGCCAAGGGCAGCTCGCTTAGCTCCATGATCAGGGCCATCTCAGATTCGCAGCCATGAAACTTTAGACGTATCTGATGCTGTGTCCACCTTCAGCACCTCAGCACATCAGGGGCTGGTGCACAGTATCACTGGTCACAGATGCTGGTGTGAAGGGGGCCAGCCCCACCTTAAAGGTGCTGAGAGCACACAGTGAGTATGAGAGAACTCTGTGGCGCCTGCCCACTACATTTTGGCAGCAATGACCAGCACTGCTGAGGTGCAGGCATCAGTAATGTGTCCAGGGAGTGTGAGGCTGGACCATCACTGTGGTCTGAAAATCGCACAGAGTACAGGGAAGAGGCCCTGGACTGAGGCAAAATGCTTGTCGTTTGTTCCACCAAAATCCATGTCGTGGCATGAGCCTTGTTATACAGTCACTCTGCTGCAGTCTGAGGCCACCGCACGTGGGTAGCCCTTGAACCCAAGGAGCCAACCCTGCAGCCTCTGCGGACCCTGGAAAATGTCAGGGATCTGAGACCTGCTAAGGATGTAGGAGTCGTGGACGTTCCCTGTGAATAATGCACAGACTTGTAGGACGTGTTTGTGCTGGTCACAAACCAGCTGAACATTAAGGATGGAAGCCCTTGCGGCTTGTTGCCACAGAAATCTGAGTGCCACTTGAGTGATGGCTCTCTGTGGATCTTCAGCTGCATGCTCAGCAGGCCCTGCTACTCCTTCATCTTGACGGAAGTGCTCCTCCCTTTGCTGAGCCAGGCACCTCCACTGCTCTCTTCATTTACTTCTCTACTCTCTGTAAGCCATGACCCTGATGTTCTCCTCCTGCAGGATCAAAGAGAGAGTCACGTGGGTTAGCATGGGCGTACTAAGCACCTCTCTTGGTTAAGTCTGAAGGCCTCTTCATGCATGCTGGAGAGTGCTGGCCACCACTTAGATGGCCAGTGTGTAGTGCACTTCATGGTTGTCCGAAACCCACCACTTCAGCCCCACTCTTGACCAATTGGTGGCAGCCTTGCCCATTGGACTGCATGCTGTGCTCTCAGCTCGGGTGCAGGCGTTCTCCTAACCCGCACTGCAAGGCAGGTTATTAGATTGAACCATGATGGCTGCTGATCTAAATCTTAATGAAGACATTGCAAGGGGCTGTGAGCACCTCCACCAGTGACTGCACCATGGCCACCTTTCACAAGGGGATTGTACAATTTGCCTAGTTGTCCAATTGTTCTGCTTCCCCCTAAACGCACATTAATTTTCAGTCTGTGTCCGAGGGGTGAAATGTTCTGGAGCATTTCGTGGCACATCCATGCTTTTACGTTGCTTGAGTCGGAAAAGCTTCAGGGACCCGACTCCAAGCATCTCAGCTGTGGAAGAATGCTCACTTTTGACAAGCTTTTCCAAGTGCGTGGCTGCTTCCCTCACTCTCCCTCCCCAACAACCTGTCCCCAATGGCATGTGCTGGTGCACTTCCTTCAGGCTGTTGCCTTGCACCACCCCACTGCCCACCCGACCTCACCCACACTGGAGCCCTTGCCCTGGCGTCGCACTGAAAGCCAGGCAGGAAATAGCAATTTGCCTGTGCCCCCTCCCCTGAACGCATGGCGCCTTTTCCTCGATGCTCTAAGGGCGATGCTCATGAGCGCTGCACAAGGCTGTGTGCACTCGCCTCCAAGTTCCCCTCAAAGTTCAGCTCGCCAGGTGCATGCCTTTTAAAGGCAGTTATATATCACGCCGTTCTGAAGTTATGTTGACATGGGTGGTAAATTTGACATGGGATGATGATTCCAGCATGAGGGCACAATAATGAGATGTAAATGCATTAAGATTAAGTTCCCAACATAAGGTGGCAGGAAGCGATTTTTGGCCTTCTTGCCATCTTGTCCACTCATGCATGCCATGACGCCCGCTGCCAATGGGACCGGGTGATTTTGCCCTGAATGTTAGAGTAAAACATACATGTTGTAAATTGTTTCATCTTTCTGAACTTTGTAAAGTTTGTTTTTGTTTATTCAAAACCCATGAAATCTTGTGGCTTTATTCCATATGCATGTGTCTTGAATCTCAACCTTTACCTACTTTAAACAATACATTACTGGTCCCTAACCTGATCTCCCCTCCATGTCCCAGGGTCTGGCTGGGGATCATAACAATACTGATATCCCACCACGGCAAGTCATCCCAATCTTGGGTACTTTTCCCTTATTTTGTGAGGACGGGCTTAAGAATTCTTTCCGTAGAACTGGATGGCCTTATTATGCGTGTTTGACCAAGAGCCCAGATTCATAGATGGATTCCTTAGCAGGGGGTTCTGTTTTGACAACTGGAGAGAACCATTGACTTTTCTTGCTTTAAGTGGATGTAATAAATTGTTCTTTCTGTGATCTCTTGCCAATGTCTCAATATTTATTTGCAAAATATTAAGAGCTGTGAAGCGTTTGCAGCCTGTTATTGATATTTTAATGGTCTGTTTGAGTGACACATTTATAGGACTGTAAGAACAGTAGTTTTTGTTTCTAAAGAAGATTTGTGAAATGGTGTTTTTTCTGAGCAGTTCCACACATACCATTATTATTATATAGTTCATTGGTCCTGCACATAGTGCATACTGTGGATATCAGTTGGCATGGAGAGTATGAGGGGACAAGTTGGAATGGGGGCTATAAGAGGCCACAGGATTGGATGGGGTCATACGTTAGCATGAAGGAGGCAGGGGGAGTGGGAGGGGAGTGTGAGGGGTGAGGGCTAGAGAGCCTAACAGGATTTAATACCACTGGAATGAAGTCCCTGACAACCAAGGTGGGCCTTCTAACCAGCCTGCACTTGGCCACCTGTGGCCGCCCCTATCGCAACATTGTGGGGCCTTTCTAGTGAGAAGGGTCCGGTGAGTCAGGAAATTTCCCAACTCAAGCTACTCACCTGGATAGCGGAAATTTGGCCCAAAATATTTGTTCAGTATCTCTGCCATTTCTTCATTCCCCATGATAACTTCTTCTGTAACTGCTTCTTAGGAACCATATTTAGGTCTAGTGTTCAGAGCTATACCATGCACTTGACTGCTTAGTCATGGGGGTAATGGTCATGAAATCAACAATTTTTCATGATGTTACCTGTTGTAAATGTGGATGGAATCAGGATCCAAAAATACTATTGCACAACTGGCAAAAAAAAAATCACAAAAACATTGTTTTTAGGATCAAAACCACTAAGCAATTTTAAAAAACTGAACATTAATTAGTTACCATAACAAAACATTGTGTAAAGCAAAACTGTTTTAAAAAGCCACAAAAATTCAAATCTTGTGCAAACATGTATAGGTTACATTTCATACAATTCTTAAATGATCTCACAAGTAAGAAACTGAAATGATAAAAAACTGATGCATAGGTTCTAAACTCTGTTGCAAGTTTTGCAATGCATAAAACTGAGTTACATCTATATAATTTTATTAATCCAACAAATAGATAAATTACACAATATCTAAGTACTATTACTCAAAAATTCCAGATGTAATACTTTATAAATTGTCTCACAGCAAAACTTGTGATAAATTATTTTCTACATAGCCAAATGAATAACTTAAACAGCTGTACATGGAGGATTCTCTGAAGCTGCCTACATTTAATCTCTTTACTATAAATTATAATTAAATACAAAGAAATAAAGTCTCAAATATTGAAATGTATAATCCCTTGTTTGCTTCTTATAATACAGAATGTTCTCCGTATAGAACATCTTCAGCTAAATAATCCACTAGTAATAATGTTCCAGCAAAGACACTGATTGTAAGAATTAATTGCAGAATAATCCTCCTCCGAAGCAATGGTATAGCACATGCACATGACGTTTTAGGGGATCCACAATAAGATAGGCAAAAGTCTGTTCATGCTTCTTAGTGGAAGGGTAGCATGTGCCACAATTATCCTAGTTAAAAATGACAGTAGTGAACAATTAGTATCCCAGTTTGTCACATTTTCACAAATAAAAGTAGCGAAGCAATGTAATCTTGGAAAGCAATATTAACCCTGAATAACTGCAAATAACCCTGCTAATACCCAAATAAATGGCAGAGTCATTATCATCTTAAAAATGTTTTTATTTTAGGATTTTAATAAAAAAATCTCCAGTGAGGAAAGGCATTGCCTGGTATAGCATGGCTATACAGACTAGTATATGCTGAGTAGCTGACCTCAGCTAAGTGGATACATTTATTAGCACAAGTAGACTAGAGAGTGCAGAAACAAAACTTAGCCTGGATTCTTGCTAAGTAGAAAGCATTGTACTACAATGAGAGGCTGAGTAAACTGGGCCTAAAATCTCTGAAGTTCAGAAGAATGGGAGGTGAAACATATAACATTATGAAGGGAATTGACAGAGTAGATGCCGAGAGGTTTCCCTTGGCTGGGGAATCTAGAACATAGGGGCATAATCTCAGGGGGGCTGTGGTCATCCATTGTTGAATACATTTAAGACTGAGATAAACATATTTTTGGTCTCTCAGGGAATCAAGGGATATGGGAAGCAGGTGGGAAACTGGAGCCGAGGCCAAAGAATTGCTATGATCGTATTAAATGGCACAGCATGCTCAATGGGCTGTATGGTCTACTGCTCCGATTTCTTATGTTCTTATGAGATATTACATCACAAATTATTTCGAATGGTTTGATCTGGTAAACATGAGAAATCACTCATTGGTAATAACAGTGGACAAATAGTTAATACAGCTGTATTACATTCATCTGTCTACATTCATTTGTCTGCCACATTAACTCAGATGCTAATGCTTTTATTTTAAATGTTTAATGCCTCCTTTAATGTAGTGGACAGAAATTTTATACGTACATATTAAATGTTCATTGACAAACATCAGCAAATTTAATATATAGGTTTCAGTCTTGAAGTCAGCAATTCAGCCATCAACATAATTTCAAGGAAATTCAAATACATTTCTTGTTTTTAACTGATACTTACATTGGCCGTAACCTTGAATACTGTGGAGATGATACGTATATCTTTTGTACCAGGATCTTTCTGTACACTACAAGAAAATAATTATAGTTCAAGATTTTATACTACAGATATCTGCTCTAGTTTTATGAGGAATGTGTTCCTGAGATGCTCGTGTGAGAGCCTTTTTAAATTAATAGGTTATTTGTCAGCAAAATCTTATAATTTGTCTGGGTGATTCTACTAAACAATCTTGACATTTTCCAATTGCTTCTGTTCCCAGTGGTATTTTAAACTAGTGTAATAATTTTAAACATCACAGCTGCCTAAACAGGTCGGTTAGCTCTGACGGACTATTCGGGTAGGCTGGCTGAGACAAATGCACACTGAAATTTTAAAAAACTGGTCTGAAAGCATCAATCTTTCACCTGGCCGTGGCTGAAGCTCTTCCATTTCACTGTTCAAAGCCTTAACAGCTTGTCAGTTTCCCCGAAGAAGCCCTTGCTGCTGCACACTTGCCTCGGTGAGCCTAGCAAGTTTCTCACAGGTCAAGAAACAGCATCCTCCTGTACCTTGCAGCTCCACTCATTCCTATCTCTCTAGACGCCTCACACCCCCATCACACTCATCTTATTGCCCTCTTGCACTTTTGCTTCAAAGCCACTCTCCATAAATGGTGTCCTTCACTCCTCTCCAAACAAGCCACTATGAGTTCTCACATCTCTGCTTTCTCTCTTTGTTGGAGAAGACAGCACACAACTTAGTGCGAGGCAGAGTTCTGGAGGCATGGGGAGAAGGGTGTTGGGGATATCCCCCCAAGTGACTTGCACCTTATCAGCCGCTGGCAATGTGCGCTCAGCAGCTCCACCGAACAAAAGAAAGACTTGCATTTACACAGCACTTTTCACAACCACCAGGTGTCTCAAAGCCCTTTACAGCCAATGATTTACTTTTTAAAGTGTAGTCACTGTTGTAATGTAGGAAACATGACAGCCAGAATGCCCTCGTCAAACTCCCACAAACATTATTGTTATAATGACCAGATAATCTGTTTCCTCATGATGTTTATTGAGGAATAAGTATTGGCCAGGACACCAGCGATAACTCTGCTGTTCTTCTTCAAAATAGTGCCATGGGCTCTTTTACATCCACCTGAGCAGATTAATTCCAAAAGCAAACAACTGTAACAGTGCAGTACTCCCTCAGTATGGCACTGGAATGTCAGCCTTGATTTTTGTGCTCAAGCCCTAGATTGGGACCTGAACCTAGAACCTTGTGATTGAGAGCTGAGGGTGCTACCAACTGAGCTGCAGCTGACGCGAAGATTGGAAGAAGGTCTTGTTCTACCAGGCTCCCTATATCAGCAATGACTTGCCATGAGATCCTGAGTCTCCTGAGGCACTGATGCTCAGACATGTTGAGAGAGCTGATTCTCAACCCATAGATCCTGTGATGGGGGTCTTGCCTGCTTCCGCCTGGTTCTCCTGTGGAGGGGCACGTAGGTGAGGCTGGTGCTGCTTTTAGTTTTACCCGACCGCTACCACAGTTAGTGCAAATCTGTAACGATTCCCCCCTGTATTTTGAGTTTTGCATGCACAATTGGGTATGGTCTGTACCTTGCCCATTGCGAACAGCAGCCGGGACATGCAGTTTGATACGATCCGCTAGTCTTTGGAACATACGACCTAAATACCTAGCATCACGTTGGCACTGAAACTCATATATCACATTATTTATTTGAGTGATTGGCTGAATGTCTTTTTGGCTTGATGGCAGCATCCTGTCAGTGACGAATACCACTTGTGTTGCTACTGCATAGTAGCAGTGTGGAACAGCTAGCTTCACCTGTTGCTCAAATGTTTGGCATACCTTGCCTTTCCAGGGTAATCTGAGGCAGACTGGACGCTTTTCAGGACCGAATGTGGCAGCCTTTGGCCCATTCATGAGTTTGCATGATATATGACATGAATCGACCTGACCAAGGCAGCCATTATCCTGCAGGATACCTTTTATGCGCCCTATTTCAGCATCAAGCTTGCATGGTGAGCAAATGGCTCAGGCCCTATTTACAAGGTTGTCAATAAAACCAATCTTAAAGCGTGTGGAACTGTAAGAACCCCAATGCGTATATTGACCAGTGAAAGTTACTTGTGGCAGACTGTTGTAGAGAACCCATGGCAGATTTCTGAACAAGTACATCAAGGGGAGTTCATCTACGATTTAAGTCCGCTATATTTAAGTCTGCAGCTGCATGTAATAATTTCCTTACATGTCTTAATGGGCACCATCCTGCCCTCAAATTCGCCTTTGAAATGGAGCAGTCAAATTACCTCCCCTTCCTTGATGTACTAGTTGAGAAATCTGCCAGGGGGTTCTCTTCCACTGTCTACCACAAGCCTACCTTCACAGGTCAAAATACACGTTATGATTCTTACAGTTCCACATGGTATGTTATGATATGGCAGGTGGTATTTGCTGGGCTGACCAAATCCCAAAGGGAAACTTGGTCGGGCTATCACAACAGTTTTGCAGTTTGTATTAATTAAGAGAAGGTATGTGTACTGAAGTCAAAAGTAAAGATTCCACTACCACTTTTGGAGATTTTAAATATTAAATTAAAACATTTATTAACAAAAAAGAAAACTTAAACACACAAGATTACAGTTACACAATTAAATTTAGTCTTATAAAATTCTCAAAAGATTTGTACTTAGCTGGGCTCACAAATAAACACCCTTTTCCAGACAACAGTCCATATAAATTCTTAATCTATAAAACATCCAGTAATATTACTGCAAGGCCCCCCTACTATTGCTTTTAGGGAGGTATTTCACAAGCTTCTCTTTCCCTTTCACTTGACAATGGAAATCTAAGGCTTGTAACAAAACCTTATTTTTTGAACAATCAGACACTTCTCTGGGGTGGCTAGAGGCTGCTTCCTGCACAGGTCTGTCTTGCAGATCACATGGCCACACACACACCTCATACAGCTTTCAGTATTTTCTTCCCTTTCATCTTTACTCATTGTTCTTAACTGTCTTTTGAAAGTTACCTTTCCTAGAATCTAAAATCTTTCATGTTGTCTTTATGGACACCACTTTCAGGAAAAATAAGCTTAATAATATTGCTTTATTTATTTATGATCTTTGCAGTTGTAAAACTTCTTTTTCTCCCTTTGAAATTCAATAGCTAAAAAAATCACTCTTCATTTATCTCCTAATGCAAATTCCTATTCATGTTGTATTTACAGGTATCCCATCTTAGCTCACTCATTTTCACATCAAAATGCCTACATTGCACCTAACCCTTTGATGATTTAAACCTTGGAGTTTAACTGTCATCAGTCTAATTAAATTAGTCACACAGACACACACCTTACAGCCCCCATAAGCCTGCTTCACAGCATCCCACAGTTATATTGAAAAAAATGATATTTTCTTTACAGCTATAAAGTTGATCTTATCACAACCTTGTAATTAGGGCCCGAGCTATTTGCTCACTGTGCAAGCTTGATGGTGAAATAGAGTGCTTCAAAGACATCCATCAGGATAATGGCTACCCCAATCAGATCATGTGTTATACATCACGCAAACTCATGCATGGGCCTAAGGCTGTCACTTTTGGCCCTGAAAAGTGCCCAGTCTACCTCAGATTACTCTGGAAGGGCGAGGTATCTCAAAAATTTGAATAAAAGGTGAAGTTAGCTGTGTCACACTGCTACTATGCAGGAGCAACACAAGTGGTATCCGCCACAACAGGATACTGCCATTAAGCCAAAAATATGTTCTGCCTATCACACAAATCAGTAATGTGATACATGAATTTCAGTGCCAGTGTGATGCTAGGTATATAGGCCGCATGTCCCAAAGACTAGTGGATAGTTTTAAATAGCATGTCCCAGCTGCTGTTCACATCAGCCAAGGTACAGGCCATACCCAACCAGCCTGTGCTTGCAAAACTCAAAGCACAGTGTCCAACATTCGATGTGATTCTGTGAATGCACAACATTTGCTAAATAATCCATAGTGTGCTAAGAGTTACACTGACAACCAATTTAAGATTGTCAGGTTGGGCTTGCAGTATGGCGCATTTGCATGTACTGGAAGCTACATATATTAATACACAGGGCCCTGGTCTTTGTAGACAGAAAGAACATATGCACACATTGCACCTGTTATAGCTAAACAAAATAAGTGACAGCCAATCACTGACTCATTCCTTAGTGTAATGTCTTGATCAATCAGGGTCAAACTGCCTGGTTTAAATTTTAAACAGTGCTTGGCAGTTAACTGTCAGTCACCATCACTTGTACATTCTCCATGGCAACACCTCTATCAATCAGAGTCCACCTGCTAACCAATCAGAGTCCACCTGCTAACCAATCAGCACTCACTTCACATATAGTATAAATTGTTGTTTCCACCTTATTCTTGCAAAGTGTCCTGATGAGTATAAAGCAAAAAGCTTTGACATTTCTCTTTTGCAGCAATACTCGTGATGTTTATTTGACAGATTTGAGAGTTTCTAAGCAGATAATTTTTTTGTGCCTTTTCAAGTTTATATTGACAGATTTATGAGCTTTTCAATGACTTCACAATGTTACTATAGAGCGCATGAGTTCTGTATATAAAGTGGATGCCGGTTGATTGTGTGAGGGGTGTAGAGTGAGGGTGTGAAGGGGGTGCACAGGGGCTGAGCAGGTGAGGTAGGGTAAATAGGGGCTGAGTAGGTGAAGGGTGTAATGGGAGTGAGTGGAAGCTGAGGGGGTAAAGGGGTAAAAAGGGGTGAGGTGGGTAAAGGGGGTAAGGGGAGGTGAGGGGTGGGGGTGAAGAGCACAGGGGTAAGGGGGTGAATTAGGGTAGTGGGCGAGAGTAAGTGGGGCATTAACTGATCTGTAGAACTGTGCTAATGTCTCAATGAACTGAGGCAGGCCTTTTAACCTGGCTACTCTGGCATCAGCCTGCCTCTGGCTCTGGTGGCAGGCACGACTCCAGGTCGTCTCCGTCTCCCTCAGATGAAAATCCCACCAGCCAGAACTGCCGAGATGGAGGCAGGATTCTGACATCAGGCAAACTTCCAACTGTGAATTCCTGCCTCCATGATAAAAATTCAGCCCATGGAGCTAAGTCACAGATCAGCATGATCTCACTGAATGGCGGAATGGGCTCGAGTGGTTAAGCAGTTTATTCCTGTTCCTGTGTCCCAAAATAAAGACAATTGGAAAATAGCCAATGTGACCTCTATTTTCAAAAAAATGGGCAAGGCACTTTCAAATTGTAAACTTGCAAGTCTTACTTGCATTATGAGATAATATAAGGGAGGATCTTGGGTGGAAAAGGTATGGGTGTTTGTGGGTCAAGCTGAAAGATTTAATTTCTTGTAAATCAAACATTTTCAATATTGGTTACCAGATGTCGGCAAGGGGCACTTCCAGGTAGATATGACACAGTAAACATAGGTAAAGCTTCCTTTACTCTTAACAGAAAGGAGTACTTCTCCACTATTCTGTGGATCTGCCACCTAGTGGCAAAGAAAGTAGCATACACTAAAGATGCAAGATTTCTTTGTCCTCACAAGAAGGACTACATTTTATCAGTGATGTTTGCCTTTGTGCTAATGTCAATAGGTTATGCACAAAAATATATTTGGCAATACAAAATTAGAATAGTGACCCAGTATTAATAAACTAATCAAAGCAGGTTTCTGGCAAACAATATCACAATATATTACCTGATGTTGGAATACCACATAACTTGCATTTATACAATGCCTCTCATGACCACTGGACATTCCAAATCGCTTTACAGCTAATGAAATACTTCTGAAATGCAGTCACTGTTGTAACGTAGAAAACACAGCAGCCAATTTTCTCATAGCATACTCCCACATGAGCAATATGATAACAGGCGGATAATCTATTCTTGTGATGTAGATTTAGGGATAAATATTGGGCAGGACATCGGGGATAACTCCCTACTCTTCTTTAAAATAGGGCCATAGATCTTTTGCATCCATCAAGCAGGCAGATGAGACCTTGGTTTAACATCTGATCCAAAAGATGGCACCTCCAACAGTTCAGCAATCCCTCAGTACTGCACGGGACTTTCAGCTTAACTTTCATGCTCAAGTCCTGGCATGGGATTTGAACACACGACCTTGTGACTTAGAGATGATAATGTAGGGAAAATCCTGACTCACCATAGATGTTATAAAATAAAAACACTGCACATTTTGCATGTAGCTGAATAACATTTGTCTAATATTAATGATTTTTAGGGATAATGGTATTAACATAACAAGCCTGTCTCTGCTTCAAGCCTCCAGGGTCTTAGCTCATAATATCTCCATGAAAATTTGGTATAGCTTTTTCACATAACTACTAAAAATGGATGGAAAATCCAACTCAAAATATTTTATGAGACTCGCTATAGCATGAAATGTATTATAACATGAAAAAGCCTTGGCTCCAAAGGATCATGTTGTAGTGAGCTACTCATTGTTACTTTATCTCAGAGTTTAAAGCTTAGATTAGTGTTTATGGCTTTACATAAAAACTATACATCACTTCCAGTGAGTCACCTGCAGTATTCTCATTGCTGTGAAAAAGAAACTGGTATGGAATCATAATTAATTTAATGCATTAAGCTATTGTGTCTATGGCAGCCAAAAAAGAGCTATTCACTTTCGAGCGTTTGGTCTGTCGTCTTGTAGGTTCAAATCCATATCAAAGTACTTTTTAAATGCAATGAGGACTTCTGCCTCAACCATTTTTCAATGAATTCCAGACCCCTCCCACTCTCTGGGTGAAACAATTTCTCCTCAACTTCCCTCTAATCCTCTGGAAAATTACTTTAAGTCAATGCTCCTTGATAATTGACCTCACTGCTAAAGGAAATAGGTCTTACCATTCTCTCTAGGCCTGTCATAATTTTATACACCTCAATTAAGTCGCCCCTCAGCCTCCTCTGTTCTAACGAAATACACCTAAATCTATCTAATCTTTCCTCATTACTGAAGTTTTTCAGTCCTGACAACATCCATGTGAATTTCCTCTGTACCTGTTCTGAAGCAATCACATGCTTCCTGTAATGCAGCAACCAGAACTGCATGTAGTACTCTAGATCTACCTAATGTTTCATACAATTCTAGCATAACCTCCCTGCTCTTATATTCTATGTCACAGCTAATATCAGAACCCTGAATTATTCTCGAGGCATATATTAATGTAACAATAAAAAAGCAAGATACAATTACCTTTGTCCTAACTAGACTTCAAAAGCACCTACGTATAAACACTGTGTGGAGGTAAAAAACCTAAAGCCAATGGTAGAACTTCCATTCAAAAGCAATGACATCAGGACTGTGTCTCATGCATATACATAAAAGTGACCAGCTGAGAGATGTTGTGCATGGTATTGTGATTAGTTATGATAATCACATAAGGTTTCTAAGCTTGATTGAATAATTATCTATTTCATCTTATTTCTTTATGCTTCATATTGTGGGTTGAACAGACTTCACCTTATATCCGCCCAAATCAAATGGCTATCAGTATTGGCTATTAATAAAGCATTTAATTCAAGCTCAACATTATGCTGGGAGGCAACATTTGGATTTCAGAGTAATGGGAAGGGAATCTAAGGTGCTGCAGTGCTGGAAGGTCAGGGTTTGGAAGCATTCAGTTGGATGTAATGGTATTGGAAAACTGGGAGGTACTCCACAGAATTTATCAGCACTTGAGAAGAGTATCCCTTATGCTGTAGTACTGATAATGGAATGTCAGGGTCTGGGAGCATGAATCTGGGGAGAAATTGGAGTAAAGAGCAGTAGCATATGGAGAGAGTTGCATGGTGATACAGATTATTAAAAAAATGACTGGATTGGTGGGAGAGCAAGGAATGGGTGTTTGATGTGACAAAGGCGAGAGGCAGCAGCAGAAAGTGTGGATTAGTGAGGAGGAAAATAATCAGGTGCTTGCAGTCAGAATGTGACAAGGAAGTGGGGAAAGGCAAGAGTATCCAGCACATTGAAAACCAGTAGGAGTAACGGTAAAAAGACATGGCTGCTCAACAGGGCACAACGGGACAATAGGAAGTAGTGGGGATGAGGAAAAGTCATGGGCACCCGACAGGATGGAGTGGAGTCAGGGGGAAGGTGTAGACATATTTAGGACAGAGCCAGGGGCTGGGGACCCCCTGTCTTCCCAGAATTAAAACTCAATAGGACTTTCCCACTATGGAAAACCCTGTATTATTAAAACAGCAAACAATTCTATGCAAATAGCACAGGTCTCCTTATAGTGGAAAAGTCCAGTAACAAATCCACACCAACTCCAATCTACCAAAAGCCAGTTGCTGTTGGTCAGTGGGAACTGGCATTAAAGTTTCTTAAACAGTCAGTAAAATGGTGATTATTGATATTTAAAATTCTTTAAACTCTGTTTCAAGTTGTTTAAAACAACTTACAACTGGATTTCAGGAACTGGTGCAACCCCAAGAGGAACAGATCAAAATTTCGTCAACCTCAGGTGATACTGTACATGACAGCCAGTCACCTTTGAGATGCATGTTGGAACAAATCCACAAAGTGTATCATCTATCTTAAATATGAAGTGGGGAAACTCAAGTAAAACGAATAGCTATATTCCAACATGACAGAAAGAGTGTGAAGGAAATTGGATAAGAGAATGTTTCAGGACGTAAAAACAATAGATATTAAAGTTGCAAGTTTCAAATAAAGATACATATAATTTTAAAAGATGAAAGTGAATCAGCAAATCAAGTTTTACAGGCAAAAACATTAAATTAACAAAGAAGTTGTACCAATGACATTCTTTAAGACGTATTTTTAAAAATCTGACTCAGAATACAAATCTGCCCTGAAATAAACTATTTGACATTATGTACAAATGCTTAATGCATTTTTCTGAAATTATTCTCGGTTATTTTAGTTGAAGCATTACCTTATGTATTTTAAGCAGGTTCATGTCCATGTCAAAATAATAGAGAAAATTTTAGTCAAATTGTTAATTGTTTGCAGTCTAATATTTACATTGCAGATCCATCACTTGAACTCACACATAAAACGAAATGCTTATATCATTGTCTGGGGACTAAAACCAGACCAGGGAACTTCTTTAAGTACAAGTCACTGAGCAATGCCCTGTTTTATCTGCTTATAGAGCAGTCTTACAGCTGATTAACATGCACTTGAGATTACTAAATATGTGTTCCCACCCAAAATGTCAGGCAGAACCTAACTTGTTGGAAACTTGGGAAGTTTCTGTCAGAAAACTTGGAGGATTGGGTTTTCCCATATACTGTGGAGTTTAGACTTGACCTCAATTTGGGTAGGGAGTACTTGGGACCAAGTCTTGTCTGCAGGTAAGTTGGTTGCTGTCACTAATGGATGAAGGTGGGTGGGGTGGGGGGGTGGGGTGAGGGGGTGCATTGGGAAGTGGAGGTGTCTGATCCCCAACCCTGAGGTAGGTGTGTTCAATTGCTCACCCTGGAGAGAGGTGGAAGCAGCTTGGTGGACCATGGGAAGATCCATGAAGCTGTCCATGCCTCCCTAATGCTGCCATGTTATCTGCTGCTTGGGAAATCTGGCTGGCCAAGGTTAAACTTGCAAAGCAGGTAAAATCAGAAGATGCCATCCTTTTAAAACATTTAAATGGCCACCTGGCCTCCTGCAAGTGGGTTGGTTGCCCACCCCTTGACCCATCTCCGTTAAACCTGAAACTGGGCTGGTTGAAGGTGGTTTGGGATTTTTAATGTTTTAACATCTCACCTGACCCCAACTAGGGGGAAGGTGGTGGTACAGTGGTAATGTCACTGGACTAGTAATCCAGAGGCCCAGGTTAATGCTCTGGGGAGACGGGCTTGAGTCCCACCATTGATAAATCTGGAATTAAAAGCTAGATTCGATAATAGTGACCATGAAACCATTGTTGACTGCCGTAAAAGGAAGGAAATCTACCGTCTTTACCTGGTCTGGCATACATGTGATTCCAGGCCCACAGACCAACAGCAATGTGGTTGACTCTTAAATGGCCTTGTATGCCACTAATGAAACTGGACGGAACACCCAGCATCAACCTAAGTACTGGAAATGACATAGGCCCAGCCCAGTCAAGACTCCAAATTCTTCCTCACTAATATCTGGGGGCTTACTAATATCTGAAGGCTGTCTCACATACTAGTCAAACAACTGCCTAAAATAATCATACTCAGGGAATCATATTTGACAACGTCCCAGTCCAGACACCACCATCAGGACAGACCCACCAAAGGTGGTAGCGCAGTGGTACACAATCGAGACAGAGTAGTCCTGGGAGTTGTCAACATTTACTCTGGACCCCATGGAGTCTCATGACATCAGTAAAGTCAAATATGGGCAAGGAAATCTCTGGCTGATTACCGCCTACCGTACCCTCTCAGCTGATAACTCAGTACTCCTCATGTTGAAAATCACAGAATGTACTCTGGGTGGGGATGTAGCTGAAGCTACTCTTCAATGTCCAATATCCTCCTTTGTGTTGTGTGCTAAATGGGGTAGATTTTGATTAGATCTAGCAACTCAAAACTTGGCATCCATGAGGCTCTGTGGGCCATCAGCAGCAGCAGAATTGTACTGAAACACAATCTGTAACCTCATGGCCCAGCATATCCTCCACTCTAACATTGCCATCAAACAGGAGGATCAACCTTAGTTCAATGAAGAATGCGGGAGGGCGTGCTAGGAGCAGCACCAGACATACCTAAAAATGAGGTGTCATCCTGCTGAAGCTACAACACAGAACTGCCTGCGTGCCAAACAGTGGAAGCAGCAGGTGATAGAACTACGTGATTCAACAACCAACGGATCAGATCTAAGCTCTGCAGTCCTGCTACAACCAGTTGTGAATGTTGGTGGGCAATTAACTGATTAACTGGAGGAGGAGGCTCCACAAATATCCCCATGCTCAATGATGGGAGAGCTCAGCACATCAGTACTCAGTGCAAAAGACATGGTTGAAGTATTTACAACAATCTTCAGTCAGAAGTGCCAAGTGGACAATCCATCTCAGCCTCCTCTGGAGGTCCCTAGCATCACAGATGCCAGTTTTCAGCCAATTCGAATCACTCCACATGATATCAAGAAAAGACTGAAGGCGCTGGATACTGCAAAGGCTATGGGTCTGTCAAAATTCCAGCAATAGTACTGAAAACTTGTGCTTCAGAACTAGCCACAGCCCTAGCCAAGCTATACCAGTACAACTACAACACCGGCATCTAGCCGGCAATGTGGAAAACTGTCCAGGTATGTCCTGTCCACAAAAGACAGGACAAATTCAACCCGGTCAATTATTGCTTCATCAGTCTACTCTCAATCATCAGCAAAGTGTTAGAAGGTCAAAAACAGAAGGTCATAAACAGAGTCAGCATGGTTTTGTGAAAGGGAAATCACGTTTGACAAATTTGCTAGAGTTCTTTGAGGATATAACAAGCAGAGTTGATAAGGGGGAACCGGCAGATGCAGTGTATTTGGATTTTCAGAAGGCATTCGAAAAGGTGCCACATAAAAAGGTTATTGCACAAGATAAGAGCTCACAGTATTGGGGGCATGGATTGAGGATTGGTTAACATGCAGAAGACAGAGAGTCGGGGTTAATGGGTCTCTTTCAGGTTGGACAGACGTAACTAGTAGAGTGCCAAAAGGGTCAGTCCTAGGGCCTCAATTATTTACTATCTATATTAATGATTTGGAAGAAGGGACAGAGTGTAAGGTATCCAAATTAGCTGAGGATACAAAAATAGGTGGGAGGGCATGTTGTGATGCTGACATAAGGAATCTGAAAGGGGATATAGACAGGTTGAGTGAGTGGGCAAAAACATGGCAGATGGAGTTTAATGTAGGAAAGTGTGAGGTCATGCACTTTTGCAGGAAGAATCAAAAGGCAGACTATTATTTAAATGGAGAGAGACTTCAAAAATTGCAGCACAAGGGGATCTGGGTGTTCTTGTGCATGAAACACAAAAAGTTAGCATGCAGGTGCAGCAAGTAATTAAGAAGGCAAATGGAATTTTGGCCTGTATTGCTAGGGGGTTGGAGTTTAAAAATAGGGAAGTCACGTTACAGCTGTATAGGGTATTGGTGAGGCCGCACCTGGAGTACTGTATACAGTTTTGGTCCCCGTATTTAAGAAAGGATATACTGGCATTGGAAGCATTGATGGCATGGGGGTAGGTGGGGGTGAGGGGGCATGTGTGATCTGAGGAGGCATGGGGGAGTGGGCGGGTGGAGTTGAGGGGTGAGGTTTAGGGGAGATCTAACCATTGTTGGGAGCTGGGCTGCCACATTGGAGAACCAAGGCTGGCCTTATAACCAATCCACCTCTGCACCCACACTCCTCACTAGCTCTACTGCAGCTCTCAAAATGCACTGCGAACCCAACTGTTGTGTGAAGACAATAATCCCAGACAAAGTCACACATGGATCAGGTGTACATTTCAGAAGATACAAAAGTGAGGTCAGGTTTTGCCGAGTACACGTGAACATCGGAGCCCATTTATTTGGGAACAGCAAACAAGCCAAGGGAATACATAATAAATGACAGATATTGAGAAGTGTAGAGGAACAGAGGGACCTTGAAGTGCATATTCACAGGTCCCTGAGGAATGAGTCAGCAATGCCTTGGCCAATCAGGGTCAAGCTGCCTGGTTTAAATTTCAAACAATACTTGGCAGTGAACTGTCAATTACTATCACTGGTGCATTCTCCATGCCAACACAATTGCCAACCAATCAGCATTTTCTCTTCACATACAGTATAAATTGTTGCTTTTCCCCTTATACTGGTATTCTTGTGAGGTGTCCTGATGAGTGCAAGATGAAAAGCTTAAACACTTCTCTTCTTTCAACGATACTCAAGTTCTGTACTACCAAATGGCTAAAAGATGTGACTGCACTAGAGAGGGTACAGAGGAAATTCACCAGGATGTTGAACAGTTTTAGCTATTAGAGATGATTGGATAGGCTGGGGAGAGATTTAATTGAGGTGCATGAAATTATGTGGGGCCTATGTTATGATATGGCAGATGGTAATTGCTGGGCTGACCAAATCTCAAAAGGAAATTTGGTCAAGCCATCACAACAATTTTCAATCTGTATTTATTACAAGAGGTTATGTGTACCGAAATCAGAAGTAAAGATTCCACTACCACTTTTTGAGATTTCAAATACTAAATTAAAATATTTATTAACAAAAGAAAAGAAAACTTAAAAACCCAAGATTACAGTTACTTAGTTAAATTTGGTCTTACAACATTTCCCAAAAGGTTTCTACTTAGCAAGACTCACAAATAAACAAAACTTTCCAGGCAACAGTCCCTATGGATACTTAATCTTTAAAAAATCCAGTAATATTACAAGATGCCTACTGGTGCTGTAGGGGAAGTATTTCACAGGCTTCTCTGTCCCTCTCACGCAACAATGGAAATCCAAGGGTAGAATTTTACGCCTCATGGGCTGGCACCCGCCTGACCCGATCGGGCATAAAATAGAGCGAGAAGACATCGGGCGAGCATTCTGGCATCATCCTGCCTGTGTGCAGTCTTCAGGTTGGCAGGCGTGCACGGATGTCAGAGCCACGCCTGCCATCATATTAAAAGGCTATTAAAAACCCAATTGATACCGATTTTACGTTGCCCATATGATTTCGCACTTGTTGCTCGGGCAAAACGTGCAAATTTTGCAAAACCTCATCCAAGGGTGAGATAAAAAGGTCAGCAGCATTGCTGTGTGAGTAGTGAGGAGTTTAGGAGATAGTTTGCGGCTGGTTGCTGTTTTGATTTTGACACCTTCATCTCTGTTCTGAGCTTCATTCTTTGCACTTCTAGGCTTCATTTCAGGACACATTGGTGTCTCCAATGCCCCCGGAGGATTTTGACCATGTGAATCCTTCCAGGTATCAGACAGCCTTCTGTTATCTTGGTATTGGAGATTGTGGTTTCCGCAGGTGGCACCTCCTGAGGAGGAATAGAGGGGCAGAAGGGACAGGAGGCCAGGTGTCTCAATGAAGCTTCCAAGGGAGTGACCTGTGAGACAAGGGGTGCAGGTCCAGCAGGTAGTCCAAGGCAGAAGGGACTGCAGAAGATGCCACTACCCTGCTGCCAGGGTTTACAGGCAGTGATGCAGCTACCGCAATATGTCTGAGGTACAAAGCCAAAGGAGGTTCCGCCTTTTCAGGGAGACTGTGACCTCCATTTGTCAGATGACTGGGCTTGAGATCACCTCCAACTGTGGGGGTGGAAACCCCATGCCAGTGGCTCTGAAGGTCACAGTGGCCCTCAACTTCTATGCCTCCAGCTCTTTCCAGGGGTCAGTGGTGGATCTTCGTCGAGTCTCCAAATCAACTATCCACAGTTGCATCAAGCTGATGACAGAAGCTTTGTTCAGGCGGGTAATCACATTTATTCATTTCCAGATGAGGCCAGCTAGGCTGAGCGAGCCAGAGGGTTTGCAGTGATTGCTGGGATCCCCCGGATCCAGGGTGCAATTGACTGCACACATATGGCCCCCAAGGCACCGGCCCGACTGGATGGATGGCTGCTGGGTGACAAGGGCTATCCGTTGAAAAGTTGGCTTATGGTGCCTCTTTGCCACCCAAGAATAGAGGCAGAGGAGCATTAAATAGGAATCATGCCTCCTCAAGGGCAGTGATAGAGAGGGCCATAAGTCTTCTGAAGATGCGCTTCCGATGCCTAGACCATTTAGGGGGAGCATTACAATACCCCCCAGAGTGGGTGTTACTGATAGTGGTTGCATGCTGCGCTCTTCACAATCTGGCACTGGCAAGGAGGTACCCACTGGAGGAGGAGGACCTTGACAGCCTCATAGGCCACAGAGGATGAATCCAGAGGGGAGTCAGAAGAGGAGCGTGGTGAGGAGAATGCTGAGGGTGTGGAGGCAGACCTCTGTATCCTTCAGGAAGGCAGGGACACCAAGGATGCCTTGATCCAATGGTCCTTTAGCTAGGCTGCCAAAGATCTGCTTCCACCTCAAGCCAGGGCTGCCGCCTCCATCCCAGATATCTGAAATTACCCTTGATTTTGAACCTAAAGTCCACTCAGTGCCTGTGCAATAAAGTTTAGAGCCACTCACATCCAGCATTACACACTGGCGTACCCTGCACCAAAAAAATAAAAAAGTGAAGGATACTCAGGCTATGACAACAAAAACAAAATTAATGTCATTTTCACAATCCAAACAAATTAACATAAACTTCTCTGGTGTTCATTCCCACACCAGTAAACATAAACAAAACATTACAGAACAGATCACCAACCGTGATCAGTCCCTCTTGTGCTCATGGTGCCTTAAACTTACATTTGCGAGTGCTACGTCTTGGTGCCCCCACCTCGCTGGCAGCGGCATTGGAGGCAGCCTGCTGACTCTGGTGTCTTGTTGGCCTTAATGACCTTGACAGTCGTCCTCTGGCCAATGGAGCCTGTGCTGGCCCTGCCCAGTCATTGCAGCCTCATCAGATGCCATGGTTACCGACAGAAGGGCGGAGGAGTTGCTGCCTGCCTCAGAACACCCTGAGAGGAGTCCACAGAGATGACAAGAAGCTCATACACTAATAGGAGGTCGCTCTGGACCTCCCTGGGTTGGCTAAAGGCTGCTTGCTTCACCAGTCTGTCCTCACACAGCACACTCTTCAAGATCACAAGGCCACACCCCATACAACTTTCAACCTTTCTATAAATATGTTTTTTCTCTTTCATCTTTAAACCCATTGTTCTTAACTTACTTGGGAAACTACCTTCTTCAGAATATAAAAATCTTTCATATTGTTTTCATGGAAAAATAAAAATTGTTTTAAGGAAAAATAAGCTTAATAATTTTGCTTTATTCATTTATGATCTTTGCCAATTGTAAACTTCCTTTAATTTCACTTTGAAATTCAACAGCTAAAAATTCAACTCCTCATTTATCTCCTAATGTACATTCTAATTCATGCTGTATCTATTGATATCCCATCTTAGCTTGTTCACCTCCACTTCAAAATGCCTGCTTTTACACCTAACTCTTTGATGATTTAAACCTTGCAGTCTTACTGTCTTCAGTTTAATTAAATCAGTCACGCACACGCACAATATACACACAGACCTCACAAGCTTGTTTCACCGTATCTCACAGTAATATTGGAAAAAATGAGTGGATAGAAAGGACCTATTTCCCTTAGCAGAATAGTCAACAAAACCAGATTTAAGGTAACTGTCAGAAAGATTTGAGGGAGGTTGAGGAGAAATATTTTCACCCAGAGGATGGTGGGGGTCTGGAACTCTATCTCCAAGAGTGGTAGAAGCACAAACAATCACTAAGTTTAAAAGGTACTTGGATATGCACTTGAAGTGTTGCAACTTACAAGGCTACAGACCAAAAGCTGGAAGTGGGATTAGGATGGATTGGTCTTTTGTGACCAGCGGAGACAAGATGGGGTGAATGACCTGGTTGTGTGTCATAAATTGCCATGTATTACTGTCAGTAATTACTGTCAGTAATCTTCAATTCAGTTCACTTCCAAGAGTTGGTTCTAACAGGCCAGAAGCTTTCTCACCCTCAGTTTCCCTTCCCCCTTTATCACTTCCCTTTACACTTGTCTTCCTCAAAGAAGATTTGTTTGCTTTCAAAATTCAATGAGATTTTTTGAAGATGTATGCAGTTAGCAAACTGTACCAGATACTGGTAGGTATGATTTTCAAGAATGTGTTTAGTCACTAAAGATCCTCCGAGGCGGCCAAGGTCGGTGTGCTAAAATGCATGTTTAGCCCAAGATTTGTGCAAGAACCTATTACAACGCTTTCTACGAGATTGTTAGCTATTGCAGGTACTTACAATGAGTTTTCAATAAAACCTGCAACCCACGTACTGAATTGAATATACAGAAGAATTTGTAAACAGGAAACAGAACAAAATGCATTTAGCTACGCTCTCTACTTCATTATTTTTGCTAAGCACTTCCCAGTATTTTATCATATCCTGGTAATTTTTGTAAGTAATGTAATAACACTAAAAATGTAAAGTAAAAATCTTTTAATTATCTTTCATTTTTGAAACATTTATAGTTTTGCATGAGATATGCAAAATTCCACTACAATGCCATGAATTAATTGCAACTAAGATATTCCTTTTCCTTCACTGGCCCTCACTATCAGGCATACTTTCATCATTGCTGCTGCCCATCCACCCACACCCACCATCTCTTTTTCAAATAAAAGCAAACCATGATTGCGAATAACCATAAACTGAGCATTTATAAAACATTAGTCACCAATACATAACTGGTGGGCTGAAAAGATGATAATATATAAATTTACAACAGAGGGGTTCATTCAGATGTATACTTCATAAAATAAAAAAGTGCCAGTGTGTTTTGGGGCTGTAACGTAACTTAAAAATCCTCTGATGACTTTAAATTACTAAAAGTCCACACTTCCATTTTATCACATTCCTCAATTGCAGTTTTCTCAGTTATTCTTACACTTTTATACTTAGTGAGCCTGAACCCTCCCCTCCCACCTGCCCCAGCCCCCGCTAACCAGTCCCAAGCAAATTATATGCCCTCCCTCTGATTACACTGGGGTTTGATGTCACTGGAGGGCATTGATCAACATCTTGACACATCCCAAAGAACTTCAGGGCAGTTCAATTAAGGTCACCTCAGTTAAATGTTCTGCTCAATTCCTAATGCTCCATGATGTAAGGCAATGCTATTGCTGTGCTTATGATACCAGAAGACCAAAATTAATGCATCATAAGGTGTGCAACTTTCCTGGAAGCCTAATGTGAATGGTAGCAGCTCAGGCAGCAAAAGCAGCAGTAGCACTGACAAAGTTTTCTGCTCTCCTCACGATTTGTTTGTAGTTGCAAGTTTAGGGCTTCCTGAATCACCCACACAATAGAATCAGCCATTAAAAAGAAAGAAATAAAGGAGAAGATTGCTTTTCCTCTATATATTGCTGATATGCAGTATGTCATGAAATGCATAGGGAACAACAACTAAATACAAGAATTATGAAATGAAGAAGATTGAAAAGATACAACACTTTTGTTAAGATACAGGATGTGCCCAAGAGCACATCAGACTGTCTCCATGGAATAGAAAGATAAAGATCTTTCAAATACTCAACATGAGCAATCTGAGGTCTGGAAAACTTCACTCTGTTGTATTAAAAGAAAATAATCTGGGAACACATTATACACACCTGACTAATTCCTTGTATACTGCCTTGGTAGTTTCCAGATAAGGTTCAATTGTATCTTCAAATTGACAGAGGGCTCCACCCAAGCAGAAATGTTTGAAGATGCGGAAGACAAATTCCTCACGTTCTGTATCACTGAATATTTGATATTTATCAGATTCTTCCAACAGTAACACCTAAATTAAATATGAAACACTTAAGTATGGAATTTGTTAAAATAAAAGGAAAATTAGTCATAAATAAAATCTCACTCATCTGCCCACATGATTAATGGTGGACACATTATAACATTCAGCACATTTCTCAAACAATATTTTTCTATTTTGTGCAACATCTTTCCTTGTCATTTCAATATATAAAATACAGTATATGATCTTGGCTCCTTGTTTCTTTCACAGAGTTGGCTCATTTGTTCAATGGCTAATTAGATAACACTGCTTAATGTCACTATTATCGAATCTAGCTTTTAATTCCAGATTATGTAATTAATCATAATAGAGACATTTAATGACACTCTACAAATAACAATTTCTCAAGGTCAGTTCTGTTGTTGAACATTGGTCATTACTTAGAGGGGGGCACATAAATGGGTGGTCTTCCTGCTGCCCTCCCGCCTGCCCCCGAACCGTCTGCAATTTTAGGCCACTTAAGGGCCTCTTCCCACCCGACCTCCAGTTTGAGACTGGCTGCGGAAGTACAGAGGCAGGGAAAAAGCCCAACAGGACATCCTGCTCGGGCCTCAGGTAGGGAGGGAAGGCCCCTCCCTCAGAAGGCCCTTTTTCCACTTTGACCTCTCCTCCCCGCAAGGTCTGCTCCCTGCAGGTACTCCCTCTCCCCTCCCAGTCCCTCCACCAAGAACCCAACCCCACCCCCGTCTTTTCGACTCATCTCCCTCTCTGCCATGAGACCCTCCACACTTACCTGGTCCTGGACTCCAGGATTTAGAATCTGTGGACTGCCTGTAGTCCCAGTCTTGGCCACTGCTGCTGCTGGGACTACAGAACTGCCGGCCAGTCAGATTGGCCAGCTGCTCTCTGAGGCAAGACTGCTGCCCAAGTGAGGGGCAGAAGTCCTGTCTCCAAACAATTGACACTTCTTGGAGCATTAAGTGGCTGTGGGCTGCTACGATTGATGACATTGCATTCCCTGCCGACTCTTAGGATGACGGCTCGGGAAACCCCAACACCTGAAAAATCCTGCCCAGGATTTCTGCATTAATCTGCACTTGTGCTAATTCCTGAAGCTGCAGTCATTTTCAGAGGGGTAATGATGACAAATGCTGACAGTTCACATTTAAACCCCCCACCAGGCCAATTGCACTGTAGGGGGTATAACAACAACATCTTGCATTTAAGCATCTTTAACGTAATAGAAGGTCCCAAGGTACTTCCCAGGAGCATTATGTTAAAAAATTGATACAGAGTCAAAAGGATGACTGCAAACTTGATCAAAGAGATAGGTTTTAAAAGGAGCATCTTAAAGGAGAACAGGTAGAGAGACAGAGACGATTGAGGTGGGAATTCCAGGACTTAGGGCTGTGGTAGCTGAAGCAACAGCCATCAATGGTGGAGCGATTAAAGTTGGAGATACTGAAGAATCCAGAATTAGAGCAGCAATGATGTCTCAGAAGTTATATTTTATACAACTGTGAAATAAGTGCATTCATAAATCCAGTCTTGTGCATGGTACATTGTTTTCAACTACTTAAAAGGGAAACTGAGCTGCAGGAGGAACATACTGGAAGGGTAAATACTGACCTCTCGATGAATTCCAGTCAGTTAGCTTTTGCGTATATCGATTCATTTCTTAATAAATAATTCAATTTAGGGGGCTTCTCTGGAATCCTGCATGTTTTCATTTCAACCAGCAATATATGGATGTGTTGTGGTGAGAAAGCCTAGGGTAATCGCTTGAAGTGTATTCTTTCTTATCATTTGAACGAGAAACAATTGGTCACAGTATCAGAACAAAATATGCTTGCTAACTTTGTGCACATGGTCGATTGTAGGAAGAAAGTGATTCCTAAAGTTGATAAATACACTGCATCTTCACACATGGAAACTGGCTTCAACTGAATGCTCCGTGGAAATACACAGCTGTTACCACATGGAAATATGCCATTTGGCACAAACGATATATCTTAGCATTTATCCTCCACACAATTTTAGAATGATGGGATGAGAATCTCCTTTTCCTGCTGGCTAGGATGGTCTTAAGAGAAACTAGTTTCAGTAGCCACAATCTATTACAAGTGGAGTCAATTTTAAGAGCTAAAATTGTTCATAATTCAGCATTAATTAGTATTCAATTGGCACTTGGAATGTTCCAAATTGGCAATTTTCAAAATGTTCCCAACTCAACAAAAATAGTCATACCTTAATTTAAATCTAGAATCATATTGTATGAATGCCCACTGATTCTTTGTTCTGTGTTTCTCCTTGGTGAAACTGTAGGATGTTTAGTCTTCTAAACCTTACCTCAAGCTTCTCCTAGGTACTACCTGATTGTGTAAAGAATTCCCCTAAGAGTCTCATGGGACTGATAGGACCTTCATCTAACAGCAGCCAAGCACGGAGGGGAACCTGCTGCAGGTTTCATTTGTTGTGGATGAATTGTGGATTCATAGATGACAATGGCCTACTCCAATTAATCTGTATCTGCTATACATTCTAGGAAAATGTTCCCTATACCTGAAAATATATTTGCCGCTCTCCAAACATCTTTCTTTTTAAAACAGGACCTGTGAGATCTGGGTCAAGAGGCTCTGTAGCCAAAAGGCTATGTAACGTGATCCCCCAGTCAACAATGTTTGCCTCAACATCTTCCATTCCACCTCTCCATGCTCACTCGTGCCCTGTATATCACTCTGGGCTCTCTGTTTTGGCTCACCCTCTAATACCCACCAGATCTAAGTCTCTATGCAGGGTGAGAGATGCTTCAGCAATGTAATGCTGGCAAGTTTGGAAGCAGTGTGGCCAGGTACATGATCATTTTGTGTACTGGATTGAAAATTCTGCTTCTTCTTCTGTCACATCTGACGGGGAGGTAGAGGAATAGGAGACGCAAGGAAAGGTTACTGAGGAGCAGAGTTCATATCTATGGAAAATGTGATCTGAGGGTTTGTTACTAATTTGCTGACAGTGTATATATGACCCAATAGCCAGACAAGGAAGAGAAGCAGAATATCACAATAGACCAAACAGCTTATGCCTGCTCTCCAATTTTCCTGCCTCTAACACACTCCTGTCTGCCCTGCTGGAAGCCCTAAACTCTCCTTCATAAGAGTAAAAGACTGGAGGTTGAGAAAAACATTGCCTGTAGCCTGTTGTAATAAGTAGTCTACTTTTAAAAGAATGCAAAAAGTGGGAATGTCCTGTGATTGGCATGTGTTGCAGTGAAAGATGGCAGCAGGTACAATATATTAACAGCAAGTGCATGAATCAAACAATTACATAAAAGCTGGTAGTTTTAATGGGGCTCATTTATGTATGGCTGCAAATGATGTATAATGCACTGCATGATCTTCTAGGCATTGATTGTAAACTTTTGAAGCATTTTATCACAGTGACAAGGAAGCGATTGTAAATGTCAGACATGCTCAGCACAGCGCTCAGTACAGCTGACTCTTATCTTGTCTGACTTCATAAGACAAATTAAATATCTTGCAGCGTCAAGTTGCAATGTAAGGAATCATGAAGTTTGCACTCACTGCTCTGACAGTAACTGCTAATTGCCCATTGCACAATGTATAGGCTTGAGCAGGTCCTTTAAAGGGTCTCCATTTGCAGGGCTGCCTTCCTCTTCTCCAATTGCACCCCGACAGGCATTTTAAAACCAATCTGGTTTTCAGTATGACTGGCCCTTTGAGCTTCTATATGTAGCATGGAACTTCCTTCCTGCACCACCCTCGCCCCTCTCTCCCACCCTCAAAAATACACACACACACACACAAAGCTATTTAAATTAAGCGGACCCAGGAAGGTTCACTGGGGGAAGCATTGATTCATTTGGTTGGTTAGAAGTTCAACTCTGCAACACTTAAAGCAGCAATCCTGCCTGAAAGAAACAAATGAACTTATGAACCAGGAGCAGGAGTAGGCCTCTCGGCCCTTCGAGCCTGCTCTGCCATTCAATAAGATCATGGCTGATCTGATTGTAACTTCCCGTCTACCCCCAGTAACCTTTCACTCCATTGTTTATCAAGAACCTATCTACCTCTGCCTTGAAAACATTCAAAGACTCTGCTTCCACTGCCTTTTGAGGAAGGGAGTTCCAAAGGCTCACTACCCTCTAAGAGAAAATAATTCTTCTCATCCTTGTCTTAAATATTTTTAAACAGTGACACCTAGGTTAATGTTGCTTTGAGTGTTTTAGCTCTTGCTCACAACACTTTTTCCCGTATTTAAGCGGCTTACTGCTCTTGGCAAGGTATTTTAACCATTACTATAATCAAGCTTTTTTGCATTTTTAATATTTGTACATGTGTTTATATGTCCAAATATAAAGAATGCTTGATTTTCCCCTCTCTCCGATATTATCTTGAGTGTTTCAAGTAGGGCAACAATAAAAGTAGAACAGATTCAGAGGAACCTTTTTTTAAAATCATGTACATTTGATATGGAAAACTGTTGAGTACCCTTAGCCCCATTTGCATCCAGGCCCTCTTTGTGACACAGGCTATTTGCTACTCGGCATTGTTCATGACTCTGCTCTGGGGATGGTGTCCTTCAGTGCAAAACATGACAATTCTCCTCTGTTTTACTTCACAAAATATCACCTCAAAGGTTTTTCAAGACACAATGCAGCACTTTAAAGTAGTTTTACAGAGCACTTAAAAATTCATGACTTGCTTTAGGATTACACAAAATGTATGTAGGGGAGGCATAGCGGTATTGTCACTAGACTGGTAAACCCAGGGTAATGCAGATGGTGGAACTTGAATCCAATAAAAATCTGGAATTAAAAACCATGAAACCATTATAGATTGTTATAAAAACCCATCTGGATCACTAATTAGGGAAGGAAATCTGCTGTTCTACATTTGACTCCAGATCCACAGTAATGTGGTTGACTCTTAAATGCCTCCTGAATAAGAGCAATTGGGGGTGGGCAATGAATGTTGGCCGAGCCAGCAACACCCACATCCCATGAATGAATAAAAAAAATGGCGCAGAAATAGGCCACTTGGCCCAACCTGTCCATGACAGTGGAGGAGGAAGCTCATCATTCATAAGAATGTACAGAAATACCAAATTTTAGGTAGCTGTTCAAGAAACATCCATGGGATCACTGGCATTGCAGCATTCCAGCCCAAATTGTGCTCTAAAAGGCATTTCAGTCCTAATATCTCATCTGATGAGCTATTACCTCGCTGCATAAGTTTATTACACAAAAATCAAATTCAGAGATTTCAAAGGGAAATCTTTCACAATTATCTTATCATTAATTGGTTGCGTACGGTGTACACTTTGGCACTCGGTAGCTATTTCAAGTCCGAAATGATTTCTGCACTGTGCACGTCACTTCTGGTGTGGGCTGTGTTGGAGGCCATTTTAAGTAGGTTATTAGCACAGGCTGATTTGAATCTAGTGTTGTCATTTTTTTTAACCTCAATGTTCTAGCTAATGCCTCCTCTTATTGTCTCACAGCTGAACACATGTTCAGCAGAAGGAAGGATGCCCACCAGCTCTATTTAAAGGGATTTTCACCCACTTCAGGTTTATTGCTGATTGATTTTTACAGGCTGTTACTGAGTTAGTAGAAATGCTTGGTAGTTTGTAATGCTACTTAAAGTTGATACAGTTAACAGGGAGTGGTGTGGCATATGGTGAAGGCCTTGGTTCTCACTTCAGGTGTTCTGTTAGGACTACCTGCTCCCAGCAATGGGTGCTATAGCTTCTGTTCCCTTTGGCCTGCATCATGGCATGGAGAATCAGTAGACGTGACACAGAAGAAGGGAAGCTCTTGAAAAGGGAGGAGGAGGAGTAGGTTCTCAGCAGGAGGCCATATCCACCCAGGGTCTTCAGAGAGCAATTCTCCTACTTCAACCTAAGCCAGGAACAGTGTGTACAAACTCCCTATTCCACTCAGGAGGTCTTCACTGAAAGCTGCCACCTGTTGCATGCATACCTGCAGCTCAAAGCAGGGAAGGGATGGCATAGCCAAGGGTGTCATCATACAGGGCTCTTTTCATGCTGGACTAGTATCATCTTGTAGTTTGCTATCCACTGTTGTATAAGGAGGGGTGGCTAATGCTTTGTGAACCCAAAGACAGGAGAATATATAGCATTCTCTCTTTCTAGAGAGAAACAGGCAAAGAGAGCACATGCCTTTGCCAGCATTCCCTATGATGCAGGGTGCCACTAACTACACACACGTTGTTTTAAAGACTCTGCAACCAAGAAAGGATCATCAATGTAGAGCTGGTGTGTGGCCATGCCTGTCAATGCCCATAGTCTTTGCTGCAGTCATGATACCTTTACTCTCCACCAGCCTGCTGTGCCATCAACATTTGAAACATCACGAGAAACCAAAGGGTGGCTACTGGGTGTGAGGCTAGTGGTTCAGTTATAAGGATATGGCATTTGAATATTTACTCATCTCCCTTAACCACTCGTGAGGGATCATTAAACTTCTCACAGCACTTTGTCCAGATTCTCAAGGCCACTCTGCTGGCACTGATCGCAATGGTTATCTGCACTGACTTAATTTGCAGTGTCTAGCTGGAAAGCCTCCTGGTCCCCTGTGGCATAGGGCCTATCTCCTCCTGTTCACCAGCTTCCATAGCGCAGAAACTAACAGTGCTATGAAGTTGAATTTTGTGGCCAGAACGTTGCATAACAAAGGCAAGGGATTGAACAGGAAAGTAAATCACTGAAGTGAAGTGTGAGCTTGCATGACTACTAAACTGATAAGGCCTGAAAACAGGTGTGAAGATAGCAATGTGTGATTAACCTGCGCCTGCTGTTTCTCATGCAGGCAGCATGCAAACTGTCTGTTCATTTAATATGCATCAACATTAAGCACGTTGAGTGGCTGCATGCCTGAGCAAGGGGTGAAAAATCATGACAGGCTAGCACGAGTTCAAATTAGCTGCACTACTTGAAGCCAGCCTGTGCCTGTTAAGGGGGAAGGTACATTTTGACTGAAACAGGTGCTGTAAGTCATTCTAAAAGTGAGTTTGACCTGGGAAAGATACAAGAATGGCACAACCTGGCAGAGTGCAAGTTCCGAGATTCCCCAAACAGCATTGGAGGCCTTTGGTGCAGGAAGTGCACAACAGGAGAGCTCCTATGCTGTTATGAGCGGGATCGGAGGAGTGTGCGTATGATCTAGCCCCACTACTCCGCAGGCAGTACAGTTAATTTAAAAGTTTAACTTTTTCACCAAAATAGCCAATCGTCTATTTCCCCAACTGGTGCCCAGAAGAAAAAAGAGACTTCAACCAGGCTTTTTTCAATAAACCCAGGATGATTGTTTATTACAAAACAAAGTTTTGTTTTAGCAAGTTTCAAGTACTGGTTAACACACAATTGTAATTGGGAAGTATAACTATCTATCTCCACCTGAAGAATTCCTCCAGCAAACACACAGGCACACACACATGCAAACAAAGGACAAACAGGTAAGTCTCTCTGCAGAGATGGGCTTTAAAGGATGGGTGTTAAATAAAAGGATAAAGTCCGCAGGGCCTTGATGCTGTCGACCCTCATATGAAGACTGGTCCTGGTGGACATCTGGAATTTCTCACCAACTGATCTCAGCTTTGCACGTCCAAATGCAGACCGGTTACAATCACATGAGGGTTCTCTGGCTACAGGTTGATAGCCACACACAATTGCAGGCAAGGTAGAGGGAGAGAACCAGTTAAGGTAGCCTTCCTTCCTCAGCTTGTTCCACAACAAGGCTGCCTTCAAAACCAGCAGGCTCAAAGCTTAAGTTTATTTTCTCTCTCTCCTATGTGATTTCCAGCAAGTTACCAGCCTTTTTCAGTTATCTCCCCATCAACTAAAGTGATTGCTGTTCAAAACAATCAGATCTTCCTCAAGTACCATAAAGGTCAGGTGATTTCTTGGAAGAGGCCTGCTTGCTGACAGTTCCAAGGTGAACTTATGATCTTTTTAATAAAAATCCCATGTTAGCATCCACATGTACAGATAATGCCACGTTCTACCATTTTGTAAAAGAAAAACTCAGTCTTAAAAGATATGATTCTAAAAATATCCATAGATGATCAGAGGCTTTTACATAGTGCAAGCTCCAAGAAAGAACTCCCACCGCACACATCCCCCGCCTCGAACACCCCTTCACCCCACAGCAATATTTAAAGGCATTTTTTTTTTGTTGCTGCAGAGTAACTGAAGTACTGTGTTGTCAGACGAGTTGTCCTTCTGGTCAGAAGTGAGTGGTACTGGACTTTTTGAAAGAGTGGTGTCATTTTAAAAGACCTCTGAGTGCATCACTTGTGCCCAGTATATAGTCCTATATTGTTAATGGTATCTAAATTGTACTGTTAAGGTTAAAGGTATACAGATGGGAGTCATTGATTAATTAATTATTTTGCACACATATAAAGAGATACTTACCTCGACACATCATGCGTCTGTTGTTGTCCAGCTCGCGACCAAAGGCATTCACAGCCTTAAAACCGTACTGCTTGATCCCGACCACACTCGAGGTGCAGTGGCTCACGTGTGCGTCAGACTCCCCTCTGAGCTTACCTCTGCTCAGATGGAATTCCACATTGGTCCCAGGTACTGAAACCTCCCTCGGACAATGCTGCCCCACAATTTGAGCCGTTTCGTGGAAATTCCCTCGGTGTCCTTCCATTCAGTGTGGAGGGGTTTTCTGTATGGGCTGCTGCTGTACACCCTTACCTTTGTCCAGTGTCCAGACATTTGCCTTGGTATTTTCTTCTATCATCTGATGGTAGTGGATGTCTCCAGCGGGGTGGGGGAGTGGGGGGCTCTCTAAGCGGGAGTCCTCTCCATTACCTCGGGGATCTGAGGTGGAGGGTATTGCATGCAGCAGTCCCATACAACCACAGGGTGAGGTGATTCATGGTCTTCCAGGCTGCTTGTGATTTTTATGGCCTTGTGGATTCCTTGGACCACATCTATATAGGGTGTCATAGACTACATTCCCTTTTTGGTTATTTGAAGGGGCTTTTTCTTAATTTATGGTTGCAATTCAGTCCCATGCTCCTGATCTTTGGGCTCCTGGTGCGGAAGGGGGCAGACAGGTCGGAGGACCTCCTCATGGGTCTGCTCCTGGGCCTGGCCAATTTGGCCACAAAGATCAGGCCTTAGGGGGGGTTTGTTGCACCCGACTCCCTGCCTCTGCACCATATTTACATCCGCGCCTGGGTGTCCTGGGGAAGAGAGTGCATGGTGTCCATGAGGCCTTCTGCAACTGTGGACACCATGGGGTTGGGTGCATCATAACCCCACAAAATGACATTTTAATTTAAAACTCTATACAATTCCTTTGGTATTGATTTGCATTTCAGTGTCCCCTTAAGAGGCTGTCAACCTCAACTTTATTTGATTAATTTTGTTTTATTTAGTTAATTTTGTCTAATTGTAGTTTAAAAGAGTATAGAGAGAGACTTACTTTGCACATTGTGCATCAGTTGATGTCTAGCTCACAGGCACAGGCATCCAGAGCCTTAAAACTGTGGTGTTTGGCCCTGAATGTACTCAAGGTGTTGAAGTGGCTCAAGTGAGTGGTGGACTGAACTGATCCTTGTTTGGACAGAAGTTCACGTTGGCCGTGTGTTCTGAAACATCCCTCGGGAACCTTAGCCCCACAATTTGAGGTGTCTCGTGGAAGTTCCCTCTGTGCCTTTTCGACCTGCATGGTGGGTTTCCTGTAGGGGCTGCTGCTGCACACCGTTCACTTCCTCAACCGGACATGCCATGGCATTCCGTCCTGCCATCCAGAGCACCCAGTGGAGGGCTCTCCTTTATTATCGGGGATTTGGTGGAGGGTATTGTAAGAAGCAGTCACATGCAACAAAAGGTTAAGATGGTTCATGGACTCCCAGGCCACCTGCATTTTCTGCAACCTTGAGGAGTCTGTGTTCCATGTGTATATATAGACTGTGCGAGGTTGCAGCCCCTTTTCGACTTTGAGGGGGCTGATCCTCAAAATCTGGTTGCATTTCAGCCTCACGCTCCTAATCTTTGGGCACCGGGTGCGGGCAGGGCAGAGAGCCTCCCTGTTACCCTGCACCAGGGTCTGGCCAAGAAGGCTATTAATAGGTCCTGGCAGTGGGCGGTTGAGGGGGTCAGCCAGCCTGACTGTCTGCCCCTCTTCCGTGACTATGTTTGGCCTGGGTTTCCCTGCAAAGGTAGCACGCATTGTCCATTGGTATGCTTGAGGCGTTCCCTGGGCGGTGGACACCACAGGGGCTGGAATGCCCCAGTCAATAGCCCTTTAAGGTGTTTTGAATTAGTTAATTAGTTTATTTCTGAATCATTTTATTTTATTGGTTCACGGTTTTCATAGGAGTACAAAGAGAGTCTTCTGCCGTCTGGGGACAATGGGAACCCCCGGTGGGAGGCTCTCTATGTAGGAGTCCTCCCTTTTTCCATTGAGGATTTGGTGTGGATTATGTTGCATATAGCAGTCCCATGCAATAGAAGGCTAAGATGGCTCATGGACTTCAAGGCCATCTGTATTATCTGTGGCCTTGAGGAGTTCCATGTGTATGTAGGATGTGCGAGGTTGCAGCCCCTTTTTGATTATTTGAGGGGGCTGCTCCTCAATTTTTGGTTGCATTTCAGCCTTGCACTCCTGATCTTTGGCCATCCAGTGCAGAGGGGGAGGGGGGGGCAGGGAGGGAGGAGGACCTCTTCATAGGCCTGGCTAAATTAGCTGTTCAGGGGTCTAAGCAGCGGGTGGTCAATGTGGTCATCCAGCCTGACAGTCTGTCCCTCTTCTGCAGTTATGTTTGCGGCCGGTGTCCCTGGAGAGGGAGCACGCAGTGTCCACTTGCAAGCTTGAGGCCTTCCGTGACCGGTGTGCACCACGGGGGCTGGGATGCATCATCATTCCAGGAAATTGCACTTTGATTTAAAGTTTGTTAAGTTTCCTTTGTAATTTGGTTTTAAGTAGTGTCCCTGTAAGGGACCAATTCCCCCACTTGATTTGTTAACTTGCTTAATTTGTGTCAACTTACTTTTCCTTTAACTTGTGTTAAATGTTTCTATCTAAAGAATATAAAGAGAGCCTTCTGCCCTCTGGAGGTAATGGGAGTCTCCAGTGGGAGGCTCTCTAAATGGGAATCCTCCCTTTCTCCATTGGTGATTTAGTGTGGAGAGTGTTGCATGTCGCAATCCCGAGCAACAGAAGGCTAAGACGGCTCACGGATCTCCAGGTCGCCTGTATTTCCTGTGGCCTTGAGGAGTTCCATGTGTACGTAGGATGTGTGAGGTTGCAGCCCCTTTTTTATTATTTGAGGGGGCTATTCCTCAATCTTTGGTTGCATTTTAGCCCTGCACTTCTGATCTTTAGCCACCCAGTGCAGAGGGGTGTGGGGACTCAGGAGGATCTCCTCGTTAACCTGCTCCTGAGCTTGGCCAAGGTGGCCATTAACAGGTCCAGGCAGCGGGCGGTTGAGGGTGCTGTTCCACCCGACTGCCTGCCTGTCTTCCGTGGCTATGTTTGATCCTGGGCGTCCCTGCAGAGGCAGCATGTGGTGTCCGCTGGCACACTTGAGGCCTTTGGCAATCAGTGGGCACCGCAGGTACTGGGGTGTATCATCTCCAACCAAAATATTATCCTAATTCCACTTTCTTTTAAAGTTTTGTTATAGTGCCCCGTTAAGTGACTGTCAAGTAGTTCATCTGTTAATTTGATTATCGTTTGCTCAAGAGACTATGAAGAATGACTTCTGCCATTGAGAGGAGGCAGGGGCCTCCAGTGCGAGGCTCTCTGTGTTGGAGTCCTCTGTTTTTCCATTGGGGGTTTGCCATGGTGGCTGTTGCATGCAACCATCCCATGCAATGGGTGATTAAGTCAGTTCATGGACTCCCATGCTGCATGTAATTTCTGCAGCCTTGAGGAGGCTATGTTCCAAGTGTATGTAGGTTGTGAGATGTTGCAGCCCCCCTTTCATTATTTGTGGGGGCTGCCCTTCAAGTTTTGTTTGCACTTTGGTTGCTTCGCATGAAGCTGAGCCTGCTGCTATGCATGCAGGCTGTCAGCTTTAGCACTGGGCTGCACACCATAATCCTGGAGGTGAACAGGCAGCACTAAGTTTGCAAGCAGCTTGCATCAATTCCATCAGGCACAAGGTAATCATACATCATGATCCGAGTGCCCACCAAGGGTCTTATCAAACATTATCCTCCTCCTTGTCCAAACAGTAATAACACCACCACCATCTTCTAATTTGACTTTATTGTAGTAAAACATCCCAAAGCACTTTACAGGAGCCACATCAAACTGCATCAAACCACATAAGGGTAGATGATCAAAATCTTGGTCAAAGCCATATATTTTAAGAGTGTCTTAAAGGAGGAAAGGGAGGTAGAAAACAGAGCAAGCATGATAAGTTGCATATTTATGTTAGCAATAGCACAATGGTCTGGGATCAAATTAATAATGCTTCTTTAAAATCAATAATATCAATACTTCCTCTCACCTGAAGAATGCATAGCTTTTGCAAAGCTTTCCATCTTGCAGTCAAGCTAAGAGGTGAAAATTAATCTCAACTGTGTTAGGCAAATTCAATACTGGGGCCAAAACCAGCAATATTTTGTTTGTGAAGCAAGTAACACATTCACTTACATTATTAAAACAAGTTAATTTTGTACACTGATGCAATTAATACAAAATGGCATTTTCTGTTCCATTAATGTCTTACCTGTCGAAGCTGATCAGAGATAATAAAATCCTCATAAAATTCATCCAAACACTTGGTAATATGTCCCGTTTCTCGCACGATCCCTTCAGTGTACAAACAGTCAAAGAATAACATTGAAAGTTGACTGCAGGGAACCTCTTCAGCCTCTATTTTCTTAACTTCTGTTCCTACGAAGACAGAATTAAAGATAAATGGAAACATATAACGAATAAATTTCCCATATTTACATAGAAGGTAAAGATCATATGTTTCATTTTGTCATGAACAATTGCCTTAACCTTCAGTAAACTGCAGAGCATTCTGAACATCATTGATAAGACCATAAGACATAGGAGCAGAAGTAGGCATTCGGCCAATCGAGTCTGCTCTGCCATTCAATGAGATAATGGCTGATCTGATAATCATCCTGCCTTTTCCCCAAAAGCATTGATTCCCTTACTGATTAAAAATCTGTCTATCACAGCCTTGAGTATACTTAACGACCCAGCCTCTCCAGTCCTCTTCGGTAAAAAGTTCCACAGATTCACTACCCTCTGAGAGAAAAAATTCCTCCTCATCTGAGATTATGCCTTCTGGTCCTAGACTCTCCCACAAGGGGAAACAGCCTCTCAGCATCTACCCTGCCAAGCCCCTTAAGAAAAATATATGTTTCAATAAGGTCACCTCTCATTCATCTAAACTCCAATGGGTACAGGACTAACCTACTCAATCTCTCCTCATAATCCATACCCAGGATCAACCTAATGAACCTTCTCTGAACTGCCTCCAATGCCAGTATATCTTTCCTCAGATAAGGGGGTAAAAACTGTATACAATATTCTAGGTGTGGTCTGACTAGTGCCTTGTATAGTCTTAGCAAGACTTCCCTATTTTTATACTCCATTCCCTTTGAAATAAAGGCCAACATTCAATTTGCCTTCCCTAATACCTGCTGAATTTGTATGCTAGCTTTTTGTGATTCATGCACAAGGACTCCTACAAATCCCTCTGTGCTGCAGCTTTCTGCAGTCTTTCTCCATTTAAATAATATTCAGCTCCTCTATTCTTCCTGCCAAAGTACATAACTTCACACTGTCCCACATTATATTCCATCTGCCACATTTTTGCCCACTCACTTAACCTGTCTATATCCCTCTATAGACTCTTTGTGTCTTCCTCACTACTTGCCTTCCCACCTATTTTTGTATCATCCGCAAACTTGGCAATAGTACATTCATTTCCCTCACCCAAGTCATTCATGTATATTGTAAATAATTGTGGCCCCAGCACTGATCCCTGTGGACTCCACTAGTTATAGGTTGCCATCCTGAAAATAACCCCCTTCTCCCAACTCTCCATCTTCTATTAGTTAGCCAATCTCTAACCATGCTAATATACTACCCCCAACACCATGAGCTCTTATCTTATTAAGTAGCCTTATGTGCAGTACCTTATCGAACGCCTTTTGGAAATCCAAATATGTTACATCTACTGGTTTTCCTTTATCTATCCTGCTTGTTACCTCCTCAAAGTATTTTAATAAAGGTGTCTCCTTCACGAAGCCATGCTGACTCTGCTTGATTATATTATGTATTTCTAAATGCTCTGCTATTACATCATTTATAATAAACTCCAACATTTTTCCAATGACAGATGTTAAGCTAACTGGCCTATAGTTACCTGTTTTTTGTCTTCCTCCGTTTTTGAATAAGCGTGTTATATTGGCTATTTCCCAATCCCCTGGGACTATTCCAGAATCTAAAGACTCTTGGAAGATTACTAACAGTGCATCCATTATCTCTGTAGCTGCTTCCTTTAATATCCTAGGATACAACTCATCAGGTTCAGGGGGCTTATCAACCTTTAGCTCCATTATCTTTTACCATGAAGACTATTGCAAAGTATTTATTCAACTCCTTTGCCATTTCCTGGTTCCCCATTATGTCCCCATCTCATTCTCTAAAGGGCCTATGTTCACTTTTGCCTCTCTATTCCTTTATATATATTTAAAGAAGCTCTTACTGTCCATTTTTATATTACTTGCTAGTTTACCCTCAACACACTGACGCTTTAACACACTGCATCATGAAGTGATAATATGCAGCCTCACATCTGCAATTGCCATTCAGCAAATTTCCAGTTTGGACTTTGCCGCCATCAGAGCTGGCACACTCCACAGTACACACAACCTCATGATCATTCTTGCACACCATAAACAGTCACTTCAAAGGCAGTCCTGCCAGAGGCATGCCACCACATAAGCTGGACACATTCAGCTGGGGGAGCATATTTGGTGCAGAGGAAAATAAAGAAACAGTTGAAAATTGGGAACACAAACAAATGTAAATACAATTGGGTAGTATGTGCCTTATGCTCAATGAAAAGGGGGTTCTGCCATGATGCTGCAGGTATCTCTATAAGCAAGAATAACAAGGATAAAAATTATAAGGCTCAGAGTGTACAACTTTTTAATAGTGCATTATTGTACATAGTTCACACAATTGAAATTTAGTTTGTATAACAGCATAGTTACTTGGCCAAACTGCCTAAGTATTGCGAGTCTTGCCTTTGCGAAGAAACAGATTTAATGTGGCTGTTGTCAGCAACACAACCAACATCCTTTTGTCAGGTATGCAATTAACCTGGGAAGTAAATTGTCAGGAATGGATGAAGAAACATCAGGGCTGAGATTTCCTACTGCAATCCCCAGAATATGACTTTCCTTCCATTAACGTTAATGAGCAGAAACCACAGGGAGAAACCTTTTTGAGAGTCAGGGGGTCCATTACATCTTGCAGAATTCCCAGTCTCTGACCTGCACTTGTAGCCACGGTATATCTAGTTACGTTTCTGGTCAATGGTAGCCCCCAGGATGTTGATAATGGGGGATTCAGCAATAGTAATGCCACTGAATGTCAAGGGGAGATGGTTCGATTCTCTCATGTCGGAGATGGTCATTGCCTAGCACTTGTGTGGCACAAATATTACTTGTGACTTATCAGCCTAAGTCTGAATGTTATCCAGGTCTTGTTACATACGGACACAGGCTGCCTTATTACCTGAGGAGTCACAATGGTGCTGAATATTGTGCAATCATCAGCGAACATCCCCACTTCTGACCTTATAATAGAGGAGGCCATTGATAAAGCAGTGAAAGATGGTTGGGCCAAGGACATTACCCTAAAGTACTCTTGCTGCGATGTCCTGGGATTGAGATGATTGGCCTCCGACAATCACATCCATCTTTCTTTGTGCTATAGGTATGACTCCAGCCAGTAGATAGTTTCTCCTGATTCCCATTGACTTCAGTTTTGCTAGGGCTCCTTGATGCTGCAGTTGGTCAAACACTGCCTTGATTTCGAGACGAGTCACTTTCACCTCACTTCTTGAATTCAGCTCTTTTTTCAATAAGATCTGCAGCCAAGAAGCCTTGTGGAACTCAAACTGAACATCGGTGAGCAGGTTATTGCTGTGTAAATGCTGTTTGATAGCACTGCCGATGAGCCTTTCCATCACTCGGCTGATGATTAAGAGTAGACTGATGGGGCAATAATTAGCTGGATTGGATTTGTCCTCCTTTTTTGTGGAGAGGGCATAACTGTTCTGGGCAATTTTGCACATTGTTGAGTAGATGCCGGTCTTGTAGCTGTACTGGAATAGCTTGGTTAGAGGAATGGCTGGTTCTGGAGCACAAATCTTCAGTTCTACTGCCAGGATGTTGTCAGGACCTATAGTCTTTGCTGCATCCAGTGCCTTCAGCACTTTCTTGACATCATGTGGAGTGAATTGAATTGGCTGAAGGCTGGCATCTGTGATGCTGGAGGCCTCAGGAGGAGGCTGAGATGGATCATCCACTTGACACTTCTTGCTGAAGATAGTTGCAAATGCTTTAGACTTGTCTTTTGTATTGACGTAAGAAGTAAGAGAGGAAGGTATTAATATGGGGCATGAAAACAGATTTTGACAGGAAGGGACAGGGAGTATAAATCTAAGAGTAAATCAACAGACAAGGCTAGAGGTTACTAAAATAATAAAAAAGGACAAAACTTAAGGCAGGTATCTGAATGCATGTAGCATTTGAAACAAAACAGATGAACTGATCATGCAAAAAGAGATAAATAGCCATTAGAGACATGGCTGTAGGATGGCATAGATCGGGACCTGAATATTGAAGGGTATGTGACATTTAGGAAGTTAGGAAAAAGTGGAGGAAAAAGTGGAGGGGTGGTTCTGTTAATTAAAGATGACATTAGCATAATAGAGACGGATGACCTAAGTTCAGGAGACCAGGATATAGAAGCAGTTTGGGTAGAGACGAGGAAGGATAAAGGCGAGGAGTCATTTGTGGGAGTGGTGTAATGGCTCCCCTAACAGTACCCACATGATAGGATGGAATATGAAGGAAGAAATAATGGGAGCTTGTCAGAAAGGTATGGCGATAATCATGAGAAATTTTAATCCACATATTGACTGGAAAAATCAGATGAGCAAAAGTAGCCTAGATGAGGAGTTCATCAAATGTTTTCAGGATAATTTCTTAGATCAGCATGTTCTGGAGCCAACCAGGGAATAGAATATACTAGACGCGGTATTGTGCAATGAGATAGGATTAATGAATGACCTGATAGTGAAGGCGCTTCTAGGTAGCAGTGTTCATAATATGATTGAATTTTACATTCAGTTTGAGGGAGAGGAGAATGGGTCTAAGACTAGTATTTTAAACTTAAATAAGGGCAATTATGAGGGCATCAAAGCAGAGCTAGCGAAAATGAACTGGCAATTTAGGTTAAGGGATAGGTCAATAGAGATGCAGTGGCAGACATTTAAGGGGATATCTCAGAATGCACAGAATAGATATATTCCAACAAGAGAGAATTATTCGAAGGGGAGGACCCACCATCTGTGGTTAACTAAAAAAGTTAAAAATAATATCAAACTTAAAGGAAAAGCATATAATTGAGCAAAGATGGGTAGCAGGTCAGAAGATTGGACAGAATATGAAAAACAGCAAAGAATGACAAAGATTAAAAAGGATGGAAAAGTTAAAGTATGAGAGAAAGCTAGCTAGAAATATAAATGCAGATAGTAAGAGTTTCATAGATATTTAAAAAAAAAGTTAACAAAGTGAATATTGGTCCTACAGAAAATGAGTCTGTGGAATTAATAATGGAAAATAAGGAGATAGCAGATGAATTGAACTGGTATTTTGCATCAGTCTTCGCTATAGTGGACACAAGTAACATCCCAGAAATAGCTGTAAATCAGGAATTGGAAGGGAGGGAGGAACTCAAGAAAATTACAATCACCAGGGAAGTGGTACTTAGCAAATTGTTGGAACTGCGGGTTGACAAGTCCCAGGGTCCTGATGGATTTCATCCTATAGTTTTAAAAGAAGTGGCTAGTGAGATAGTTGACACATTGGTTTTCCAAAATTCACTAGATTCAGGGAAGGTTCCATTAGATTGGAAAATAGCTAATGTAACTCCTTTATTCAAAA
Source organism: Carcharodon carcharias (assembly GCF_017639515.1). Lineage (NCBI taxonomy): Eukaryota > Metazoa > Chordata > Chondrichthyes > Lamniformes > Lamnidae > Carcharodon > Carcharodon carcharias. Next base: position 100,066,942 of record NC_054477.1, on the reverse strand, counting down.
AGGGAGGGAGACAGAAAGCAGGAAACTATAGACCAGTTAGGTTAACATCTGTCATAGGGAAAATGTTTGAACCTATTATTAAAGATGTTAACGAAGGGCACTTACATAAATTCAAGGTAATCAGGCAGAGTCAACATGGTTTTGTGAAAGGGAAATCATATTCAACCAATTTATTGGAGTTCTTCAAAGAAGATGTGCTGTTGATAAAGGGGAACCAGCGGACGTACTGTACTTAGTTTTTCAGAAGGCATTTGATAAGATGCCACATCAAAGGTTATTACAGAAAATAGCTATTGGTGTAGGGGGTAACATATTAGTGTGGATAGAAGATTGACTAGCTAACAGGAAACAGAGAGTAGATATAAATGGGTCATTTTCTGGTTGGCAGGATGTGACGAGTGGTGTGCAACAGGGATCAGTGCTGCAGCCTCAGGTCTTTACAATTTACATACATGATTTGGATGAAGAAAATGATTGTCCTGTTGCCAAATTTCCTGATGACACAAAGATAGGTAGGAAAGTAAGTTGTGAAGGCTACAAATGGATATAGATAGGTTAGCTGAGTGGGCAAAGATCTGCCAAGTGGAGTGTGATGTGGGAAAATGTGAGGTTGTCCATTTTGGCAGGATGAATAAAAAAGAAACAAATTATCTAAATGGTGAGACATTGCAGAGCTCTGAAATGCAGAGGGATCTGGGTGTCCTAGTGCATAAATCGCAAAAGGTTGGTATGCAGATGCAGCAAATAATTATCAAAGCTAATAGAAAAAATGTTATCATTTATTGCAAGGGGAATTGAATATAAGAGTAAGGATATTATGCTTCAGTTATACAAGGCATTGATGAGGCCACATCTGGAGTACTGTGTACAGTATTGGTCTCCTTATTTAAGGAAAATGTAAATGCATTGGAAGCAGTCTAGGGAAGATATACTAGGCTACTACCTGGAATGGGTGGGTTGTTCTAATGAGGAAAGGCTGAACAGGCTAGGCTTGTGTCCACTGGAGTTTAGAAGAGTAAGAGATGACTTGATTGAAACATGTAAGATCCTGAGGGGGCTTGACAGGTTGGATGTGGAAAGGATGTTTCCTCTTGTGGAGAGTCTAGAACTAGGGGTCACTGTATAAAAATAAGGGGGTTGTCCATTTAAGACAGAGATGAGGAAAAATGTTTCCTCTCAGAGGGTTGAGAGTTTGTGATTCTCTTCCTCATAGGTGGTTGAGGCAGAGTCTTTGAATATCTTTAAGGCAGAAGTAGGTAGATTCTTGATCAGCAAGAAGGTCAAAAGTTATCGGGGGTAGGCAGGAATGTGGAGTTGAGGTTAAAATTAGATCAGACATGATGTTATTGAATGATGGAGCAGGCTTGAGGGGCTGAGTGGCCTACTCCTGCTCCTAATTCGTACATTCGTATGTATGTACATATTGGGCTTCCCCTGAGGATGGGAATGTTTAAGAAGTCTCCTCCTCTGGTTAGTTGTTTAAATGTCCATCACCACTCACAACTAGGCATGAGAGGACTGCAGTTTTGATATGATTTAATGGAAGTGGAGTTACTTAGATCTGTTTATCACATGCTGCTTCTGCTGTTTAGCACTTATTTAGTCGCCTCACCAGGTTGGCACCTCATTTCTAGCTATATCTGGTGCTGCTCCTGGTATGTCTCCTGCACTCTTCATTGAACCAGGGTTGATCCTCAAGCTTGATGGTAACACTAGAGTGAATAATATGTCATGCCATGAGATTACAGATTGTGGTTTAATAAAATCCTGTTGCTGATGGTCCACCATCATGTATGTCCAGTTTGAGTTGCTAGATTTGTTCTGAATCTATCCCATTTAGCATGGTGATAGTGCCACACAACATGATGAATGGTATCTTCAGTATGAATACAGGACTTTGTCTCTGAAAGAACTGTGCGGTGGTCACTCTTACCAATACTATCATGGATAGGTACATCTGCAACAGGTAGTTTGCTGAGGACGAAATCAAGCAGGTTTTTCCATGCTTCCCTCAGGAGTTGGCCAGTTCGATCATGGTGCTACCAAGTCACTCTTAGTGATGGGCATTGAAGGCCCCTTACCCAGAGTACATTCTACATGGACAAATGTAAAATAATTTATATTGAAAGGAGAAATAGGCAACACATGTACTCTATGAATTGTACTGAAATTGATACAGATGAAGTGCTTAAAATGTCCAACCATAGCAAAGCCATATTAGCAAAGTCAGTAGAATATTGAAGTATAGAGCCAAATCAGTAAAATACATATCAGAGGAAGTCATGAGCATACTGTCAGAACACTATTTCAGTACAGTGTCTATTTCTGGACCACAAAACACAGTCACAGAGGTCTAAATATGAGGAAAGGTTGGAGAAACATGGGTCCTTCAGTATTGAAAAGAGATGTCTAAGAGATGATCTCATCAAGGTATACATAACCATTAGTAGTACAGTTAAAAGGGTAAATTAAACAAAATTGTTCAAATTAAACTATAAGAGCAGAATAAGTTATCACAGGTTTAAACTATTAAAATATATATTCACAACTGTTATCAGGATTTTTTTAAAACACAAAGAGTAGTCACCATATGGAATGGACTCTAAGGTACAGTAGTACAAGTAGAAAATGGAATAATTTAAGAATCAACTGGATGCCTCAATGAGGGGACTTCAGGCTTTTACTTTTAGACTTCAGGATTGCTGAGCTATATAACTGGAATAGCCGACTTTGTACTTCACAGTAATTTAAAGTAGAGAACAGTTATCTTAATTTGTGCAATGTTTGCAACAATTGGTGTTCAATTCAGTCTACTATTTAAATCAAATCAAATTAAATTATTCCCTACAACAGCTTTGACAGCAATGCTATTCATACCTAGAGTTGTCCATTCAGACGATAAAGGTGAGAGTATCTTCAGATTAGCCGTAACATTTGGATCCTGGAAGAATGCCTATGGGGTAAAATATATAAAATGAATGAATCCAATAAACAGATACAATAATTATTTGCTAAATGTATTTCTCATATATATTACTAAATACATTTTTACATAACAGTGACTGGATGTGAAGTGTTTTGAAATCCCATTGATATAATAAAGGTGCTATATAAATGCATTTTTTTTACTGCTATCAATGCTAACGCAGTGAGTAATGTAAGCTGAGCTCATTGGAAACACTTTCACCTCTGAGTCAAAAGATTGTAGGTTCAAATCCCACTCCAGATACTAGAGTATAAAATCTTGCAGTGCATTACTGAGGGAGTGCTCTATTGTCTGAAATGCCATCTTTTAGATGAAACATTAAACCAAGGCCCTGCCTGCTCTCTCTGTTACGCATCAAAGATTCTAGGGCACTATTTTGAAGAACAGCAGGGGAGTTTGCCAGTATTTACCTCTCAACCAACTAGTTAAAATAGATTACCTGCTCATAATCATGTTGCTGTTTGTAGGGGTTTGCTGTGCACAAGTTGGCTACCACATTTGCTACATTAATTACAAGGGCAATTATATTTCAAAATTATTTGACTGGCTGTAAAGCACTTTGGAACTAAAAACAGAAAATGCTGGAAAAATTCAGCAGGTCTGGCAGTATCAGTGGAGAGAGAAACAGAGTTAACGTTTCGAGTCCGTATTATTCTTCTTCAGAGCAGCTCTGTTAGCTTTGTTTCTCTCCCCACAGATGCTGCCAGACCTGCTGAGTTTTTCCAGCATTTTCTGTTTTTATTTCAGATTTCCAGCATCAGCAGTATCTTGCTATCATCTAAACACTTTAGAACACCCGAAGGTCATGAAAGGTGCCTTATAAATGCAAGTCTTTCTTTCTTTTAACAAACTGCTCCACTCTGTAGAATATGTTGTTGTCCTATTCTATTGGCTTTTCATAAACTGAAATAGCCATCTAGTTATTCTCCAAAAGTTTATTCGGTTTACATTAGGAGACAGTAGCATTCAAACACTCATTTAGATCTTAAGTTCATTTGAAACTTGGCAAAGAACAATGGTATACAGTTTCTGCTCATTTGCACTAATAATATCAGAGTAATAAAAACAAGAAAAAAATGCTGGAAAAATTCAGCAGCTCTGGCAACATCTGTGGAGAAAAGCAGAATTTCAGGTCAAGCTGACCTTTGAACAGAACTGAAGAAAGGTGGAAATGTAAGCGTTTTTAAGCCAGTGGAAGGGGCGGGGAGGTGGCAAGAGAAACAAAGGATGGGGTGGAGGTCAAGGGAGATTAAGAAAAGATTTCAAGGTGCCAAAAAGAGTGGTAATGAGTATAGTACAGAAACAAAAGTTGTGTGCAAATGAGAGGTGAATGGCTACATTGAGGAATCGTACTCTACGTGTTTTTTTCTCTTCACTGTTTTGCTGGGTTGGTCTTATCTTGTTTCTTTCTTTATCCCTTCAAGTTGCTTTCAGGTAGCCCTACCTGGCCATTCATGCTTCATTAGGACGCAACCTTTGTTTCCTTACTATATCCATAACCACTCTCTTTTGCTGTTGCATCATAAAATATTTTATCTCCCCTGCCCTCCACCCTATCACAGGCCTTCTCCTTTGTTCTTCCTGCCCCTCCCCCTTCTATTGGTTTAAAAACTCTTACATTTCTATCTTTGTTCAGTTCCGATGAAAAGTCATCTCGACCTGAAACATTAATTTTGGTTCTCGCCACAGGTGCTGCCTGGCCTGTTGAGTTTTTCCAGGATTTTTTCTTTTTATTTCAGATTTCCAGCATCCACAGTATTTTGCCTGTGTAACATTAGCGCAATCTGGACAAAATTAGCTAAACCAATGCAAAAGATCATGGAACTTGAACGTAAGTGAACTACACCCAAAATCTGTTTGTTTTGTGTTTTCTGTATCATGATAATGAAAGAAAAAAACCGAATTGCATCTGTAAATATTGGACTTTAAAAATAAGACCTGAGATTTTAAAAATGCACACAAGCCAATGGCTGGATTGCTGCAGGATGACTCCCTAAGAAGTAATGGAACCTCACACTGTTACCAGACAAGCTACTTTTAAAGACATCCAGCAACTAATTGCTCTCTCCAGTAGAGACAATGGGACACATTGGGAAATTAGTATCATTTCATCTAGAAATCCTGTGAGCAATGCCCAGACAGATTTGTGAATTTGCTTCCCACTTGGAATGTACAAAGAAGGGATTAAAAGTGAGCTGGAAAGCTGCCCCGGTGTCTGTCTGTTGGTGGGTGTTTTGAGAGAGAGCAAGTGCTGGAAATTTGACTCAGAAGTAAAAGCCATACACCATTTTGCAGGCATCCCAATCTCTCTCCCTCTCTACTAAATTCAACAATACTGGAACCTCAAAACCAACTAATCATCTCCTGGAGTCAACTCTATTGGAACCTCGAATCCGGAGTCAATTCCACTGGAATTTCAAATCGCAACAGCCACAACACTGAATCACCCATTCCCCATGAGTCAAGGACTGTTCTGCATACATACATACATATACACATATATTCAGATACTTTAAGCTAAATTCCTACTTTTAACCTGTATGACCGCATATGCATGTGTTTTATCCTTTCTTGCTTTTAGTAGTTAATAAACTTACTCTTATCTTTAACTCAAGAAAGTCTTGATCAAATTGGCTCCTACAAAACCAGAAAGATTGAGTCTGGGAAAAAGGTATTGGCAAAAGGGATCGTTTTTAGATTAAATCTTGTTGTGACCAACAAAAGAGCGCAGGAGGGGGGGCGGGGGTGCAGTTGAATAAAAACGTGGAGCCAGTTCATCCCTCCTCACCTGGGGCATAACAGCCAGACGGTGACAAATTGAGGGGTCTTGCCTGGATCAACAACTTTGGGGAACCTCACTTAGGGGTGGGTCACAACAAATGTAATCTTTACACTGATTTAAGATTTAATTCACTTCGACCATGCCCTGCCCATGAAACTGTTCATAACCACCCCTCCTCCCCCCCAAAGTCAAAATTATAATAACTGCCAATTACACTGGTTAGGGAAGGCTCTTCAAATTACGTTCATTTCCTTAGGTTCACAGGCACTAATAAAATCATTTTAAAAGATTTTTATATCAAGGAATATTAATTTACTTAGAAACTGACTGGTGTTTACCATTGAAACTGGTAAATATTTAAGTATATTTATTTATAATATTTTTAAAAATTTAAAATTTTCATTTTTAGAGATTAATTTTCAGGGATTTTAAAGCAGTCTACTCTTAAATGGAAGGCTGGATAAGCTTATAAAAAAGCTTATTTTGGTGATAAACTCATTGTCATTTCTATTAAAACTACACCAGGTTACCACTCTTAAAGGCATCAATGAATACTCCTTAATGAAAGAAAACAAACAATTATGTCCTATTATGCTATCTAATTGCACTGATTCATGAACATTTTATGCCTGTGATTATGCAAATAAATTTGATCAGAAACTTGCAGAGTAATCGAACCAGCGCAATTTTGAGTACAGTTTGAACAAAATCTCATGATTGAGTCTAAAGCAGAAACTCTATCCTATGAATCTGAAAAACATAAAAGTTCAGTAGGGCACAGTGTGAAAGGCTACTTGCTGAAAATAAAAAGTCATTTTATAGACAAAAGGTTCCAGGATACAAAAGGATTACCATAGGTAATTGAACTAGAGCAGTGGAATATATGAATTTCTATAAATATCATGTGCTGTGATTTGTTGACCTGGTACAATTCTGCATTAACACTGCAATAGGCCATGAAAATGCTTGTTTCTGGACAGATCTAAGCCAGTGGTTCTTAAATGGGGTAAGGGGGACTCCTTGGTTTGCAGACACCATCCAGGGGTCCACAACTCAGATGGCCCTACAGGTGACCAATACTGGCAACCACCCGGGGCATTGTGACAAGAAGAAATGAGTGAGCAGTGGCCAGAGGTATATTCTGTTTCCCCATACTCTTGCTCTTCCCCCTGCTCCTCTAGTGCTCTCTCCTTGCCCTTTTTTTCTCCACACTCTGCTGACCCCATGCTCTTGCCCTCTTTCTCTGCTCAGCTCTGACATGATCCTGCTGCTCCTCTGGCTTTCTCTTTGCTTTGCTTTCTCCAGCCCCTTGCTCTCTCCAGGCCCCTGCTCTTTTTGTGCCCTTCTCTCTCCGAGTCTCCTGTTCTGCCTAGTTCTCCTGCTTGCCCCTTACCCATTCTCTCCATGCTGTGCTTTCCCAGTGCTTCTCCCTCTGCTCCACCAATGCTTTTTTGTGCTCTATTCTACTGCGATCCCTTCTCTATCCGAATTCACGCTCACTCTGTGCTCCTGTCAAGGATGGACAGATTTTGCAGTGAAAAACAGGCATATCCATTGTTAATTGTATATTAATTTTGTTTAATTGTTTGCAGTTAATAAGCAATAACTAGGGATCCATTAGTATCGTAATAAATTGACTAACTGTAGTTGTTGTGTTAGAAGGTACATCCTTTAATGTGTAATTGTGTAAATAAATGTTTATAAAGTGTGTAAAGATGGCTCTAGTTCTAACTTTCACCAACTGGCTTTCTGGAATATAACACCTAACTCACTGATATCTGTAGGTAATACCTGTTTTCCTAAAAGCATTATTAAACCACTCATCACATGCAACATTTTCATATTATGAATATATTATATTATTATACCTTAGGTTGTGATGGTGGTGTGTAAGTATGTAATGGGGGGGGGGGGGGGGGATTCTTGATTCTTAATCCGTTTGAAAAGGCATCCTTCAACCAAAAATGTTTTAGACCCACTACACATTCATAATATACAGATATTCATAGGAACATTCAGGAGGATAGTACTTTACTCACAACTGATTTAAAAGTTATGTTTAAAAGGATATTTTTGTTGAGTTCTGGAAAACAAAATTGATGAGCCCAAACATGTGCTGGATACAAGATCTATAAATCAAAGAAGGCTCTTCAAAATTATATGATGGCTAAACAAGATACTGTGGGCGGATATTTGAAACGAAATTACATGCATTATCATAGCGCCAAAAATACCATTGGGCAAATATGTAGTTCGGTAATTTATGAAAAAAATAACGCGAGAATATACAGCACTTACCAGTACAAAATTATCCTTTTCATAAGCCTGGAAATATTGATCAAAACTAAAAACCTGCACTGTGATCCTTCCATGCATTGACCTAACAGGAGAGAAAATGCAAAAAGGGGAAAATCTTTATTGGAACTCGTGTCGTAAATACTATTTCAATATCAGCTTGTAAAAGACTAACAAGCTTTGTTTCTGGTGAATGCTTGTAATTTTATTTTAAAAGTAGTCACATTGTCAATTTAAAAGCCTTTAACCCAAAGGCTATTGTCTGGTCGCCTAGTGACTTCAAATAAAAATAAAGATAATAATCCAACGGTTAGGTAAATAAATGAGACCATTAAGTTAATGAATCAGCCGGTAAGTTCCTGCTCCCCTTTCCCCCTCAGTGAACACTCGGATCCCAGTCTGAGTCTCGCACCATTTCTTTCCGACCCCATCACCGCAGATTTTACCATCTCACAAGCAGGTCTCTGGTTTTACTATCTTCCATGAAGTTGATCTTCTTGTTACTCAGATGCCCGAAAGTAAAAGCTGGTTTCACACCCCTTTCTGCGGCCATTGCTTCGCCTGTGTTTATTAGTTGCTAGGAAACGCCCTGCCACTCTCAAATCCTTCCCTGGACTCCTGATACCAAATCCCGTCAGTTCCTGCATTGCAGGCAGCATTTGTAACCAGAAGAGAGCAAATGAGAAAGTCGCGCACACTGGGCACATTTGGGGGGAATGGGGGGAGAGTTACCAACTCTCCAGGAATTAAACATTATTCTCCAGAACACTGTTGTGTGCAACCTGGAGGAAAAATTATAGGGACATTAAAAAGGACAGTTAAAAAAAAAAGTTTGAACATTACCCTTTCCCTGATATAAAAATATTGAAAATGGGGTAAAAAAAAGTGGAGTCATACGGACTCGAAACGTTAACTGTGTTCCTCTCCGCAGATGCTGTCAGACCTGCTGAGTTTTTCCAGCTATTTCTGATTTTGTTTAAAAAAAGGTTGTTTGGCTGACAGTCAAGAATCATCCAATTAGGTAATCAGTCTTTTTGCTTTCCAATTGGCATAGGAAGGCAGTGCGTCACAAGGATGGATGCTTGGCTGGAGTTTAGGACCAAATCATATGATGAAATCTCCAGGAATACATTTAATCTCAGCTGGCAACCTGGGAGTAAGGAATTGGATCAAGCCCAAAGAAGTTTTTTGAGGGGGGAGGGGATTGGATAAGGTCCAAAGTGGGAGTGGGGATCACAATGTGTGATTTACCTGCCTGTGTTTATTCCAATGCAGAAGGCAAACTTTGTGCTATCTGTTCATTTAAATGGTTTCTGCATGCAGCCAGTACTAAATTCACTGCTGAGCAGTTGCACACCTGAACAGAGATGCAAAATCTGGAAGGGCAAACAAGTTTAAGTCTGCATTACTTAAAGCAAGCTGAGCTGGAGCTGGAATTCATTGCAGAAGTAACTTGGACCTGGGGAAAGACACTGGAATGGCACATCTGGGTTCCAAGGTTCTTTAACAAAGCACTGGATGCTTTGGTGCAGGAGGACAACAGGAGGAGAAAGATCCTCCAGCCACAGGGGACCTCCAGGCAAACCTTGAGAGAGCAATGGGAGCTGATACACGTGCATGTCAATGGAAACAGTGTAGTCTTGAAGGTGAGGATGCAGTGCTGACTGAAGTTTAATGATCTCACACAAGTGGTCAAGGTAAGTGAATGCATCTACAAATGCCACTTTCTACCAACTTCACCACTGCTCAATACAGCACACCTAACAACAGTATCTATCAATCACGATTGATACCTCCCATTCATAGCTAACCCTCACACCCTACAACCACTGCCAACTATTTAACATTGACAGCCACATCACTTAAACAGATTGCACCATACTCATGGACACACTTCTCTCTGTCTTGCAGGCCAATTGGGTGACATATAACTGAAGGCAGCTGCTGGGGATGAACACAGGTTCATGCCTTCACCCCCATGGAGGAAGTAGTGCTCAGTCATTGGACTGGCCATGATTGAAGCCATTAGCCAGCAGCATGGCTGAAACCATTCAAAATGACTCTATGTCCTGAAAAATCCTGCTTCAGGCACCCTGAAGTAGGCTTCATAGCCTGGAGTATGTTAACAGCATATTATTAACAACTCATAACTATGTGCATATTTACAGTGGAAGATTCCTGTATGAAGCTGACCCTATTCTAGATCTTACTGAACTGTGTCCATCTCCAGATTGACTGTGGCTCTGGGTCAGGTGTCTTTGTACATCACTGTGTGGGCAGTACTGTAATCAGTCCCACAATAACCCTTTATGTACCAGACCTTCTACTACACCTCTCCTAAGTCTTTATCCTATGGCTATAGAGTTACTTTACTTTCGTGTCTTACATTGTTCTAAGTCTTTTGCGTTAACCTTATTGTTACAAACTTGATGTTATTCCAACATCATTACTGTTACAGTATTAACATTAACAGCATTAACATCACCCCATCTCCCCCTTCCAACTCCTTGAAGGTACAGGTTCAGGTGGTCTGGAGGCCTTACAACCCTTCCACATCTTGTTCACTGTTCTGTTGGGAGAGTGGCAGGCTCTGGTGTTGCTTGTTCTTGTTGTTGGCTTGGAGGTTGGTCTGGTGCTTGGACATTTTTGCCAATAACCCTCCATCATGCAATGGAGGGAGCTTGTCTTGGGAGAGGGTGGAGACACCTCCTTTTGTGTCTTACTGTGCCATCTGGTATGCCAATCTGGTAGGACCGGGGTTGATCCTCATTCTGGCAGAGGGCTGTCCCTTGTCTCCCGAGGTCTGGGACCCAGACCTTGTCACCCTGCTGCAGCTGTGGCAAGTGTCTGGTGTGGTACAGTATGTTGTAAGTCGAAGCTTGCTTCTGTCTGTAGGACTACTCTCTTGCTTGTACAGCCTGGTAGTCCTTGGCTACCAACCCTGGCAGGAGTCCTTCAGCAGGATCAGGAGTTGTGTATGAACATTCCTGGTGATCAGGAGCTCAGATGGATACAGGCTGCACTGTAAGTGATAGACCTGTAAGTGAGCAATGTGATGAGGAAGGCCTCATTTTTCTTCAGGAGGGCCTTCACCATATGGACTCCTCGTTCCATTTCTCTGTTTGACTGCGGGTATCTTGTAGAGCTGGTGTAATGATGGAAGCTGGCTGTGGCCGCAAAGTTTGTGAAGAAGGCATTAGAGAACTGTGGGCTGTTATCAGATATAATTTCATCCAGGATGCTATGGTTTGTGAACATCTCTTTAAGTGCTTTGATGACTGTCTCCATGATGGTTGTATGAAGTTGCTTTATCTCCACTCACCTGGAGAAGTAGTCTGTGGTGAGTGGGTAGATAAAAAGGTAAATGGCCAGCCTTTCATGGCCTTTCGGGGAAATGCATGGAAATGAGTGGCTCCCTCTGGTCTTGGCAGTGCAGTGCATAAACCTGACAAATTGCAATGATTTCTTCTATTGCAATAAAGGTGCCTGATCACCAGAGGGCAGATTGGGCTCATGCCCTACACTTAGTGATTCCCAGTTGACCCAAGTGTATCTTCTGAAGGACGTCCACCAGCTGAGAGGCTGAAAAGACTAGCCGATTGTCATAGAACAGAAGCCATCAATGACTGTGAAGTGGCTCAGATGCTCGAACCATGTTTTGACAGAAGTACCACTTGGTCTTTGATGAGGCCATCCCTGTTAGCAATAGGTGCAGATGAGGGCACACTCCTCATCGTGGAGCTGCTCTTGGAGGAGCTGTGGAGCCAGGTTGTGCTTCCTGGTAGGAGCGTGATAATTGTTTGAGAGTGGGCCTCTAGCTCTGCGACAAAGTCTAGTCCTGTTTGGTCGGAAGGCCCATGGTGACCCTGGAAAGTGCATCTGCTATCATTTTTTTTCCCTGGACAAAGATTGTCTCATATGTGAATCGCATGAAACATAGGCTAAACCTCTGGATCCGAGGAGGCACCTTTGTGAGTTCATTTTCATTTAACAAAGAGACCAATGGCTTATGGTCTGTCTCGATTGTGATTTTGAGGCCAATGATGTAGTTGGAAAACTTCTCACAGGCTCATGTCACTGCCAGAGCTTCCTTCTCGATGACGGCATACTTGGTTTCCGTGTCTGATTGTCCTCTAGGAACATAGTAGACAGGTTACCTTGTGCCGTCCAATTGCTCCTGGAAGAGAACTGCCCCGAGGCCTGTGGATGAAGTATTGGTCGCTATGGTGGTATGCAGGGCCAGAATGTCAGTGGAGAATAACATCTCCCTGATGAAAGCAAACACTTGTTCCTACTGGGAGTCCCAATACCACACTTGGTCTTTCTTGAGCAGGTGTCTCAAAGGTTCCATGATTTGCATCAAGTGAACTGATTGACCATTCCTAGGAGGTGCTGGAGGTCAGGGACTGATGAAGGGGTGGGGAAATCCGTGATCGCCTTGGTTTTGTGGGGTTCGCTGTGATGTTGCTGATGTGGCCCAGGATGCAGCTGGAGGTTTTAGTGAACTCACATTTGTCGTTCAGGGTCAGCCCTGCCTTTTGCAGTTGCTCCAAGAACTGCCGTGAGCCTTTTGTATGTTCTCCCAGAGTGACCCTGTGGACCAGGACTTTGTCCATGTGGGAAATGACCCCCTGAAGAGCCTGCTGGATGTCTGACATTGTGCATTGGAATATCTCTGGCGTCAACGTAATCCTAAAGGCAGACGGTTGAAGCAAAATCTGCCAAAGTGGGTGATAAATGCTGTTAGAAGCCAGGAATCCTCATCATGGGGAAGCTCCAGAAAGCACCATTTGCGTCTGGCTTGGAAATTACTGTGCTTCTTGAAAGCTTAGTTAGACTCTTGTCCACTGACAACATGGGGTGGACCTTCCTGGCAAAATGTTTGTTAAGGTTTGTGGGGTCCATGCGGATGTGGAGAGACCCATTCAGTTTCTGGATTGGGACCATCCCTGAGCACCATGTGATAGGTTTCTTGACTGGGGAAGTGACTCCCATGTCACCATGTCATCCAGCTGTCACCAAACCTCCTCCATGAGGGGGTGGGGGACATTTCAGGGAATGCAGAGGCATGCTGGCTTGGCGTCACTCCTGAGTGTGATCTGATAGGCATTTTTAAGGCAGCCCAGTCCCATGAAGAGCTTCAGGAACTGTCATCTGAAGTTGGAGCCATCCCTTGCTGATTGCCTTCGCCAACCCATTTCAGGAGGTTAAGCTCAATGTGTGCGTTGTGGCTTAACAGGGAGTAGTCCTGATTTTGAACCACTGTTATGATCTCAGCTGATGTTACTACTGGACAAGTCAGATCCCAGGGTGGAACCCGGCTTGATAGATCATAAATTTTTATTTTTTGTTTAGAAACGTGGAGGGCAGCTACTGAACAGAGTCACTGGAGTCAGCTGATGAACTTTTAATAAAATATCTATTAAACAAGAAAAGATGAACTATATTACAATGCTCCCTCACCCACAACTATATCTATACAGATTTGTAAGGATAGCAAAAGTTACAAAAGCTATTTTATATTCTAACATTGACAGTAAGTACACAGTCCATGACAACCTGTGGTCAGGCACACCACACTCTGAAACCAAGTGACAGATGCCACCCCAAACAGATGCTATGGATCTCTCCTCAACTTCCCCCAAACGATCGTCACACCGTGAGCCAACTGGTTTCACTGAACTCCGTCTTTCACACAAGGGTTTCCAATCTCCTCTTTTGAAGGACTCACTTTGGAACCTTCTCTCAAACGATATTTTCTCTCAGATGCCTTCCACAAGGGTCCAGCTCCAGGGTTTCAAACTCTCCTTCCAATGTTCCTCTCCCCTGGATTGCACTCAAGCTTTGCCTTCCATGCACTCTCTCTCTCACTGACTCAGCCATTCCTACAGAACACCACTGCTTCATATGCTCATAATAATGATTTGCAGAACTTCAGCTGAATCCTTGGATTTTCTGGCTTCTCGCAAGCCTATATTGCTTTGAATCTGTGTCCTGCACCTTCTCCCTTTAAGCTTGGAGCCTTTCTCTCTGCCCTTTACTTTTAACTTCACTTAACAGGGCCTTTTCCAGGTGCTTGTCCTTCCTTTGACTAGAAGGTCTTCTTGGGACTTTCTCCTGTTGCACTTCCTGGTTTTGGGGACTTTCTTCTTTAGTTTTTGGAACTTGCTCCTTGCAGTTCCCTCTCCTGACTCCTGCTTCTCTTGGCAGCTAGCTTCAACTTTAGTTTGGGACTTGCTATCTGTCCCTCTGCTGGCAACTCCTTTCAACTTTAGAGTACTCTGACCAACTGAACTCAAATTGCTTTCGGTTTCTCGTGTGTGTGGGTGGGTGGGGGTTGGGGTCTCTCGCATTCTCTCTCTCTCTCTCTCTCTCTCTCTCTCGTGCTCTCTCTCTCTCTCTCTCGCGCTCTCTCTCTCAACTCCTGTTGCTAGGCAATAGCACAGTTTTTTTTTCTACTTTGTTTTAACCTCCCTAAACCACTGCTCCCCTTAACAACACAGCTCTCCACTTCAAGGGTTATAAAACGAATTAAAAATGCAGGTATACAACAGAGCTTGAATTTGCTATCTCCACTCTAAAATGAAACTAGATCCCAGGTTTCATCTTTCTAACCCACAAATAGAAGAAAATATAAATTAAACTTAAACTTAAAGCTACAGCTTATTCCTTACACAGACAAATATCATATAGATTACTTAAAACTACCTCTACTTTCTAACACCATAAAGAGGATTGCTTGGATTGTTTTGTCCTTATATTGCAGAGTGGCCTGCAGGATGTCCTTTACAGGAAGATGGAGCCCTCCGGCTATATGGATTGAGGTGTCCGTTGTTTGGAGCTGCAAGTCTTTAAACCATGGTTCCTCGTCTGACAGTATTGTGACACCAGCAACTGAGTCTAATTTAAAATTTGTTAGATGACCATTTACCAGAACATCAGCATATCAGCATTCCAAAATGAAGAGCCGCCCTCTTTGATTTACCAAAGTGTCCCTGTCTGTTGCAGTGGAAGCATTGGGCAGTGCTCGCAGGACACTGATCTTTCTTATGAGGGCACTTTGCACCACAGCACTGGCAAGGTTGCTTTGCTGGGTGGTTCACAAGTTGTATTCCCTGACTTGGGTGGTCCCTGCATTTTAATGACCTGATATAGTGGACTGAGGTTTGATTTCTGACCCATGAAGTGTTCTCACCCCTCAGGGTGGCTCACGTGTCTCAGACAAAGTAGCTGGGCTGCCTTGTCTAGAGTAAAACAGCCTCTAGCTTGCAGTTCTGCAGATTTTTTTCTGAAATCTGGAGCAATGCTGTATCTTAAAAATCTTCTCCTCCAAAGACTCCAATTATGTGGCTGTTCTGGGCCATTGGTGAATGCCAGTGCAACTGGAAGTGTGGAATTGCAATCCATTTTTGAAGATTATAAAAAGTGTGGATACAGCTTTAAGAAGTTACAGACTTCCAAGATGGCGTCTCTGGTTACTGCTAAACAATGGATCTTCCTGTGCTTGGGGATTTTGGTGGGCTTTTCAAAATGGCGGCAGTACGCTTCTGCCTGAAGAAGGGACCACAATGGTGGCAGAGGTTGGCAGGCTGCCAACTTAATTAATTTGGCGGTATTGCATTATGAATCAGCTCTTGAAAAAGAACTGCGGGCTTACTGTTTCCGACAGCCACGAGGTACCCGGAGCAGACAAAGATAATTATTAATGATTTTTTTTTTTCTTGCCAAGTTTGGGAGCGATGAGCCAAGGCACGGAGTCTGGAATCGGGATTAGTGACGAGTCGCTTTCAAATGGCACTTCTGACTGAACAACTTAAAAGGGGTTTCTTAGGGTGAGTTGGCCTGGTATTTCAAAAATTTCATCTCACTCTTGCAGGCTGCGAGTGCTGCTTGCTGAAGCTGCTTGGGTAAAATGGGTAGCTTTCTTGTCTGCTTCCAGGCTCTGCTTGGTCTCTGCTAGGTAGGTGCCACATTTCAGTCATCTTCTTGAATGCTCTATTCAAAAAAATGCAAATACAGTCTACCTCTCTTACATCCCAAAACTAATTCACAGTAGTTGACAGGGCCCTCAACCATGTCCAGCCCATCTCCTGCACATCTGCCCTCATGCCTTCCCCTCCCTCCCAGAAACATGATAGCGTCCCCTTTGTCCTCACTTATCACCCCATCAGCCTCCGCATTCAAAGGATCATCCTCCGCCATTTCCGCCAACTCCAGTATGATGCCACCACCAGACACATCTTCCCTTCACCCCCCCTGGCGACATTCCGCAGGGATCGTTCCCTCCATGACACCCTGGTCCACTCCTCCATCACCCGCTACTCCTCAACCCCCACCTACGGCACCTCCCCATGCAACCGTAAAATATGCAACACCTGCCCCTTCACTTCCTCTCTCCTCACCGTCCAAGGGCCCAAACACTCCTTTCAAGTGAAGCAGCATTTCACTTGCATTTCCCCCAACTTAGTCTACTGCATTCGTTGCTCCCAATGAGGTTTCCTCTACATTGGAGAGACCAAACGCAGACTGGGCCACCACTTTGCAGAACACCTTCGGTCTGTCCAGAAGAAAGACCCAGACCTCCCTGTCGCTTGCCATTTTAACACTCCACCCTGCTCTCTTGCCCACATGTCTGTCCTCGGCTTGCTGCATTGTTCCAGTGAAGCTCAAGGCAAAGGAGGAACAGCACCTCATCTTCCGACTAGGCACTTTACAGCCTTCCGGACTGAATATTGAATTCAACAACTTTAGATCTTGAACTCCCTCCTCCATCTCCACCCTCTTTCCGTTTTTCCCCCTCCCTTTTGTTTTTTCCAATAATTTATATAGATTTTTCTTTTCCCACCTATTTCCATTATTTTTAAATGTATTCCACCCATGGTTTATTTCACCCAACCCCACTAAAGCTACCTTGCGTGTCCTGCTATCCATTCTTAATTAGCATATTCTTTTAGATAATATCACCACCTTCAACACCTATTTGTTCTTTTGTCTGTGACATCTTTTGGTTATCTCCTCCTATCACTGCTTGCTTGTCCCTACAACCACAACCCCCTCCTCCTCCCCCCCACCCCCCTTAAACCAGTTTATATTTCACCCCTTTCCTATTTCTACTTAGTTCTGTTGAAGGGTCATGAGGACTCGAAACGTCAGCTTTGTTCTTCTCCGTCGATGCTGCCAGACCTGCTGAGTTTTTCCAGGTATTTCTGACACCCATCTTCCTGCTTGTCAGTTATGACTCCAGCACTAAAGAAATTTTGCTTTTGATTCTTTACTAAAATCAGTTTTGATTAGGGTCTTGATGCTATAGTTAGTTGAATGCCCCCTTTATGTTGATGGCAAGTATGGACAAAAGAGCTGAATTCCAGAGGTGAGATGAGAGTGACTACCCTTGATAGCAAGGTAGCATTTAACTGAGTCTGGCAGCAAGCAGCCCTAGCAAAATTGAAGTCAATGGCAATCCAGGGAAAAACTCTCCACAGGCTAGAGTCATTCCCAGCCCAAAGCAAAATGGTTTTGGTTGTTGGAGGCCAATCATCTCAGCCCTAGGACAACACTACAGGCGTTCCTCAGGATAGTGTCCTGGGCCCAGCCATCTTCAGCTGCTTTATCAATGACCTTCCCTCCATCATAAGATCAGGAGCAGAGATGTTTACAGATGCTTGCACAGTATTTAGTTTCCAATGCAATTCATAAAATAATGAAGCAGTCTATGCCCACATGCAGCAAAACCTGGACAACATCCAACCATGCGCTAATAAGTGGCAAGTAAAATATGCGCAACACAAGTGATTGGTAATGATTGTTCCACAAAGAGAGAGTATAAACATTTCCCCTTGACATTTAATGGCACTGCCGTTGTTGAATCACCAATCACCATGCTGGAGGTCACCAATGACCAGAAATGAACTGGATCAACCATACAAATACTGTGGTCACAAAAGAAGAACAAAGACTGGGTACTTTGCAATATGTAACTCACATTCTGACTCCCCAAACTGTCCATCATTTACAAATCACAAATCAGGAGTGTGATAGAATATTGTCCACTTGCCTGGATGAATCCAACTCCAACAACACTCAAGAGGCTTGACACCATCAAAGACAAAGCAGCCTGTTTGATCAGTACCCTATCTACCGCCTTAAATATTTACTTCCTCCATCACCAGTGCACAGTGGCTGCACTGAAACTATTTGCCGAGTCTTCTTTGGTAGCATCTTCCAAACCCATGACATCTGGCACCTAAAAAGTCAAGAAGCATATGGGAATGCACCACTTGCAAGTCATGCTCAAAGTCATGCTCCATCCTGACTTGAAAATATATTGTCATTCCTTTATTGTTGCTGTGTCAAAGTCCTGGAAGTCTTTACCTAAGAGCAGTGTGCAATGTTTCTTCACCACATGGGCTGTAGTCATTCAAGAAGGCAGCTCAGCACCAGTTTCTTTAGGGCAATTCAGGTTGTGGAATCAATGCTGGCCTTACCAGCAGTGTCAGCAATGTGTGAATCAAAACATTAAAAAGAAAGAAATTTCCTTGCATCTCTCCTCTTGCATTTATCTCTTGTGTGCATGTCTGGATCAAGTTTGTGACAAGGTGTGGAGTCAAGAGCCAGAGGACACCAATTTAAGATTATTGGCAAAAGGAGAAATGGTGACATGAGGAAAATCTTTTTACACAGCGAGTGGTTAGGATCTGGAAAGCACTGCACGAGAGTGTAGTGAAGGCAGATTTAGTTGTGGCGATCAAAAGAGAATTGAATCATTATCTGAAGAGGAAACATTTGTGGGGCTATGGGGAAAAAAGTGGGGGTATGGCACAAGGTGAATAGCTCTTGCAGGGAGCCAGCAAAGCCTCCTTCTGTGTTGTAACAATTCCATGATTCTATGGCCGGGATTTCCACCCCTGTTTGCAGTGGGCGTGTTCGGTGGCAAGATCGAAGAATCTTATGAGAAGGCCCTAGTCATGTTTGCCGACGACATAAATCCAGGACACAATTCCCCTCCCCTCCCACCCCCCGGTCAATGGCAGGCCGCGATACCCACTGTCTAATGTCTGGAATTTAATAAGATGCAAATTTATCTTATTCATTTCCATGATGTGGGCTTCGCTGGCTAGGCCTGCATTTATTGCCCATCCGTAGTATCACTTCAGAAGGTGGTGGTAAGCTGCCTTCTTGAACTGATGCAGTCCATGTGGTGTACGTGCACCCACAGTGCTGTTAGGGAGGGAGTTTCAGGATTTTGACCAGGCGACAGTGAAGAATCGGTGATATATTTCCAAGTCAAGATGGTGAGTGACTTGGGGGGAACTTCCAGGTGGTGGTGTTCCCATCTATCTGCTGTCCTTCCCCTTCTAGACGGTAGTGGTTATGGGTTTGGAAGATGCTGTCTAAGGAGCCTTGGTGAGTTCCTGCAGTGCATTTTGTAGATGGTACACACTATTGCCACTGTGTGTCGGTGGTGGAGGGAGTGAATGTTTGTGGATGGGGTGCCAGTTAAGTGAGCTGCTTTGCCCTGGACGGTGTCAAGCTTCTTGAGTATTGTTGGAGCTGCACTCATCCAGGCAAGTGGAGAGTATTCCATCACACCCCTGACTTGTGCTTTGTAGATGGTGGACAGGCTTTGGGGAGTCAGGAGGTAAGTCCCCACAGGATTCCTAGCTTCTGACCTGCTCTTGGAGCAACAGTGTTGATATGTGTCGTCCAGTTCAGTTTCTGGTTAATGGTAGCCCTCAGGATTTTGATAGTGGGGGTTTCAGTGTTGATAATGCCATTGAATGTCGGGGTGATGGTTAGATTCTCTCTCGTTGGAGATGGTCATTGCCTGGTACTTGTGTGGTGTATGTTACTTGCCACTTAACTTCCCTGGTGGTCTAGTGGTTAGGATTCGGCGCTCTCACCGCCGCGGCCCGGGTTCGATTCCCGGTCAGAGAATGTCAAGTTATAAGAGCTTGGCCTAAATAGCCAAGTGGTTATGGTACTGGGTTTGTAACCTCAAGATCAAGAGTTCAAATCTCACAATGGCAAACTATGAAACAATGTAACTTCATCTGAAACAGATGGAAACGGGTTTCTACTCGAAAGAGTTACTTGCCACTTTCTTGCTGCATTTGGACATGGTTTGCTTCAGTATATGAGGAGTCATGAAATGTGCTGAACATTATGCAATCATCAGTGAACATCCCCACTTCTGACCTAATAATGGAAGGAAGGTCATTGATGAAGCAGTTGAAGATGGTTGAGCCTAAGAAACTAACCTGAGGAACTCCTGCAGTGATGTCCTGGAACAGAGATGACTGACCTCCAACAAACACAACCATCTTCCTTTGTAAAAACAGAATTACCTGGAAAAACTCAGCAGGTCTGGCAGCATCGGCAGAGAAGAAAAGAGTTGACGTTTTGAGTCCTCATGACCCTTCATTGAAGCTCTGTCGAAGGGTCATGAGGACTCGAAACGTCAACTCTTTTCTTCTCCGCTGATGCTGCCAGACCTGCTGAGTTTTTCCAGGTAATTCTGTTTTTGTTTTGGATTTCCAGCATCCGCAGTTTTTTTGTTTTCATCTTCCTTTATGCTAGGTATGACTCCAACCAGAGGAGAAATTTCCCTCTGATTCCCATTGGCTCCACTTTTGCTCAGGATCCTTGATGCCACACTCGGTCAAATGCTGCCTTGATTTCAAGAGCAGTCACTCTCACTTCACCTCTGGAATTCAGCTATTTTCTCCAAGTTTGAACCAAGGCTATAATGAGGTCAGGAGCTGGGTGATCCAGGTGGAATCCAAACTGAACATCAGTGAGCAGGTTATTGCTAAGCAAGCATCTCTTGATAGCACTGTTGATGACTACTTCCATCACTTACTGCTGTTGGAATGTAGGCTGTTGGAATGTAAACTGATGGGGTGGCAATTGACTGGGTTGGATTTGTCCTGCTTTTTGTGTACAGGACATACCTGGGCAATTTTCCACATAGCCGGGTAGATGCCAGTGTTCTAGCTATACTGGAACAGCTTGGCTAGGGGATGCAGCAGGTTCTGGAGCACAAGTCTTCAGTACTATTGCTGGAATGTTGTCAGGGCCCATAACCTTTGGAGTATCCAGTGCCTTCAGCTGTTTCTTAATGTCACGTGGAGTGAATCAAATTGGCTAAAGACTGGCATCTGTGATGCTGGGGGCCCCTGGAGGAGGCTGAGATGGAGCATCCACTCGGTACTTCTGGCTGAAGATTGTTGCAAATGCCACAGCCTTGTCTTTTGCACTGATGTGCTGGGCTCCCCCATCATTGAGGATGGGAATATTTGTGGAGTATCGTCCTCCAGTGAGTTGTTTAATTGTCCACCACCACTCACAACTGGATGTGTCAGGACTGCAGAGCTTATATCTGATCTAATGGTTATGGAATGCTTATCTCTGTCTATCACTTGCTGCTTATGCTGCAAATTGTCCTGAGTTGTAGCTTCACCAGGTTGACATCTCATTTTTAGGTATGCCTGGTGCTGTTCCTGGCATGCCTTCCTGCACTCTTCTTTGAGTCAAGGTTGATTCCCTGGCTTGGTAGTATGAGTGGGGGGGTTGAATACAATTTTGCTGCTGCAGTTGGCCCACAGCACCTCATGGATGCCCAGTCTTGAGTTGCTAGATCTGCTCAAGATCAATCCCATTTTGCATGGTGGTAGTGCCACACAACATGATGGGGAACATCCTCAATGTAAGGATGGGACTTCATCTCCCCAAGGACTGTGTGGTGGTCACTTCTACCAATATTGTCATACACTGATGCATCTGCGACAGGTAGATTGATGAGGACAACTTCAAGTATCCTTTCCCTCCTGTTGGTTTCCTCACTACCTGCCACAGACCCAGTCTAGCAGCTATATCCTTTAGAACATGGCCAGCTCAGTCTGTGTTGGTGCTCCTGAGCCACTCTTGATGATGGAAGTTGAAGCCCTCCACGCAGAGTACTTTCTGTGCCTTTTCCACCTTCAGTGCTTCACAGTGGTGTTCAACATGGAGGAGCACTGATTCATCAGCTGAGGGGGAACAGTACATGGTAATCAGCAGGTGTGTTCCCTGCCCATGTTTGACCTGATGCCATGAGAATTAATGGGGTCCAGAGTCGATTTTGAGGATTCCCAGGGCAACTCTCTCCCGACTGAATACCACTGTGCCATCACCTCTGCTTGGTGTCCTGCTGGTTGGACAGGACATACCCAGGGATGACAATGGTGGCGTCTGGGACATTGGGTGGAGTCCTCCGTGCCCACTAGCGTCAGGTGCGTTTGGTGGCGTGAGTGGACAACATGCCGAGAAGACCAAAAATCGTTTTAACATGTCATGAAACCAGTTTGCGGTCATCTGCTCAGCTCATCAATGATGGGCCAAGTTCCCTGCCATTGGATGTCGGAACCCTCATTGTAATACATCAGCATATCGTTATATGACTCTCATACATTTGCTAACCTCTAATCATCTGAAACGGCACTGGAACCTAGAGAATTTTGGAAAGTCATGACCGGTGCACTATCTCTGCAGTTGCCTCTTTTAGAACTCAAGGATGTAGGCCATCAAGTCCTGGGGATTTGTCAGCTTTTAATTCCTTAAGTTTATCTAATACTCTTTCTCTGCTGATATTAATTACTTAAGTTCCTCACACTTATTAATCCCTTGGTTACCCTTTATTTCTGGTATGTAATTTGTGTCTTTTACTGTGAAGACATAGACAAAATATTTGTTCAACTATCATTTCCTCATTCCCAATGATAATTTCTGCTGTCTCTGCCTTAAGGGATAAACATTTACTTTAGCTACTGTCCTTTTTATATACTTATAAAATCTCTTACAGGCTTTTTTATATTCCTGGCTAGTTTACTCTTATATTTATTTCTTCCCCTTTTTAATCAACTTTTGGGCACCCTTTGCTGGTTTTTAAAATTCTCCCAATCCTTATGTTTACTGCTATTCTTTGGAACCTTCTTTTAATCTGGTACTATTCTTAACTTCCTTATTAAGCCATAAATGGATCTTTCTCACTGACTTTCTGTTTTCTAATTAAAAATCTTTTGTTTAAAATTTTGAATAATTTCTTTTAAAAATTATCACTACTTATTCACTGCTATACTGTTTGGTTCATTTATCCAATCAAACTTAGGTGGCTCTCCCCTCATAACCATGTAATTGGCTTTGTTTATGTTTAAGATTTTTGTTTTGGTGTCAAATATGTCACATTTAAAGTTAATATGGAATTCAATTGTATTATGATCAAAAAAACATGTTTGGCAATGTGACAAAAATGAATGTTTTTTTTGCCTTTGATGGATTATTTATTGGATTCTGCTATGCTGGTCAAAATACAGACAAGCTCAAAACTAAGGTTCACTTAAAGAAAGATAGCATATGCTTTTTGGTGAAGCTGGACAATAGCCTTCCCAATATTAATATTCAGACATACATTTGTATACAGGAATTCTTCTCCTAATTGCCTAGTCTACTGTGTTCAATGTCGCTGCTGAAATGTATTCATTGGGTTTTTACAGCAGCATTGAAGTGGAACAGGATACTTTCTTACATGGTGAAGCAGTTCAATTCAAAGACCTGTGGCCCCTTTTAAAAGTTCTGTTATTTTGAAAGCAGTATTTCTGTTTTGAATTATGTGCATGTCTCACTACATGTAGTTATGAAAAATACAGTTTTAATGTTCTTTCTTTTGGTTTATCTTCAAAGGAATTTAGACTCTATCTTAGCTAGGTTGTAGCCAGAGATCAGTTAATCCGACGTCATCATGTCAGTGAATCTTGGGCAAGCAAGTAGCCAAGTAATAAATATGAGGCTGTATTTTTTTGTCTGTTTTATATTAGGAGTTAAGGCAGGAGATGCTTGTTGTTTTTGGCATTATAAAATTAGTTGAAGTTTGTAATTACTGTAAACATGCTGTTTGTAACAAGAACTGACCTTTTGTATTCAATAATTTTTTTCAGATATTTATAGCCTAAGCTATGCTCTGATAGTATGTACAATTTTCTGTCTACCCAAGGCAAGTAGACCACATGGTGATGTATTCCAATAGTTGGACTATTGCAACAAAGTTCTTTGTTCAACCTTCTGGATTTTCTTACATGTATCTAGACATCAAACAGGTAAAAACACAGAGCGGAATTGTCCCAGATTTGCACTAAGTGCAGTAACGGGCGGGTAAAACAACATTTTATCCATCGGCTGCAATGGCTGCTTTTCACACTGTATCGTCCCAAACCTGCCTCATTAATTACACGTTCCCAGGAAACACACCATTTCCATGGTGACCGGGCTCTCATTCGCCTGCCACGCCATCACCTTGCCACTTCATCACGCCGGGTGACATACTTAAAATCCAGCCACGTGCATAGCTCTCAGTGCTCTCAGCCCACGACTACTGCATGGAAAACATAGCCCTGAAAGGCAAGAAGACTGCAGTCCACAGGTTTAGTGGCGTGTCCCTTGAGTGCCTTTAGAATGCCGTGGAGGCTCGCCGTGATGTCTCCTACCCCGTTCTAGCTGCAGGATTGGCAGCTGCATCACCAATCCAGCTTGGGAGGCAGTGGCAGCAGTGGTCTGAAAAAGAGGGCAGCCAACCTGTGCCGCTAGAGGATGAATGGCCTTATCCATTCCATCAGGGTAACGCACTCTTCTCATTGCTCTCAACTCACACATTCACAAACTCATCACATATTCAAAGGATTCTCACACCTCAAGGTACAACACCACTAACTCTCTCACACACACCCTCACATCTCCATCAGGCTCATATCCTCTTGAGCTCCTGTCCTCATCCCGTCCATGTCTCCGCTCACCACACAAACATTCCAGGCAGTGCCTTGTGTCCTGTTCACACCCTCTCCATCTGTTTCCATGCAGGAGTCAGCAGGGCAAGATAGCAGACTGGGGTTGGAGTGGCCCACATTAGGCCCCTCACTCATTTTGAAGAGTGTGCCATTGCCGCAACTGGTGAGGACGTGGACCCTGCCAGCAGCAACGGTGAGGTCGGCAGTGAACATCCACCCGAGGATCCTGCAACACATCATCCCTCTCTCAATGCAATTCTGAGTGCTCTCTCTCCTGCTTTTGACTCTGCTGCCATGCACTAATTATCTATACTTCAGTTCACAGGGTGCTCTGCCAAGCAACTGACACCCTCAACCAGCCAGTCCCTCAGCTCCATCAATATCCTCACCTCCAGCCAAGGGGACACCTCCTCCATTTGAAGAGCTGGAAATAAGCAGCCTGGAAGACCCATCACAGCGTTTACCCACACCCTGCACCAGCGCAGAATCACACACCTCAGTGGGATCTAGATCTAGAGCTGGCTCAGGTTCACAATCTGCTGGTCATCACATGGACACGTGTCTGCAGCAGGAGGAGGCAGGTTCAGCTGAGCTGTCTAGTACTCAGAGGACTGCTGGGGAAGAGGGGTCTGTGAAGCCCAAGTCAGATGATTAACCTCTCGGTTAGGCCTTCCAGTACATCCTGGAGAGCCAGTAGAAGGTGGGGAAACATCACACAGAGCTGTTGGAAGTCCTCAACAGAGTGGCTCGCAAGTTGAAGAAGTGCATTCGCCTGTTCCCTGATGTAGTGGTGCCCACAGGTCTGTATATGGAGGTCTCCATGGGGAGGATGGCGAAAACAATGGAGACCCTGGTCCAGCAGAACACAGAGAAGTGTGCAGACCTGCACTCCATCGCGGGGGCCATGGGTGAGTTCCTGCAGTGTTAACATGAGAGGGAAACAGGGCACCCCAACGTCCCTCCAGGTGCTCCTTCCATTCAATGAGTCAAACTGGCACCTGAAGGGAGGAGAAGCGGCAGCTGGACACCCCTGGGTCATCCACTCAGAAATCTCGGAGGCTGTCCACTCCCTGAGTCCCCTTTGCCTGAGAACCCCTCAACCTTGTCCTCTGTCACCGCAGAGGGAGCAGCCGGCCCACGAGTGATTCTGGAGGGAGAAGTGTATGTGTGTGTGTGTGGCAGGGCCTTTCGGAGCCTTGTGCAAGCAGTCTTCCACACACGTGAGATCCACATATCTCACTTATCTCAATGTCCTGAGTATTTTCAGTGTTGCCTGCTGGGGTTTGCTTTCAGTTGTCCATCTGAGCTGACTTGCATCTTCGTCCACCCACTGATCACACTCCCAAGCAGCACCAGATCTCACTCACCACAACTCTCATTTCACTTTCGACTTGGACAGTATGGTGCTAATTCGGTTTTACTTTCACTCCCCCAGCCTTTACCCTGCCCCCCATCACCCATTTCCTTTCCCCCCATCACAGTTGACCCCCCCCCCGGCATCATCTTCCACCTCCTCACTGTGACCTACCAACCACAACCTGTTTTGTTTGGGGGTGTCCAAGCGAATGTGCACATTCCTTTCTTTCCCGAAATTCTCACCCCCATCCATATTCACCTCCCTGACATCCTCCTTCACACCCCCAGGGTCCGTGTCTTCCCCCGAGTCCCCACCAACCACCCTCGCCGTCCCTTCTATCGCTACTGGCGAACCCTCACCCTTCTGTCTTACTGCCTTACTCTGCCCTTAGTCATTCTCACCATTCCCTCATACTACGCCCACCCTCAGTTTACTCCCCAGGAGACTGTCATGGAACCATCAGACACCTCCCTTGCACGTTCACATATATTCCCCCGTCCAGACCACATCCTCCCCAGAACCCCTCCCCACCCCATGAACCCACTTGCCCGCTGGAAACCCTTCCCCCCTCATTGTCCTCCCACCCTCCCTCCAGACTCCCCCTCCCCCCCGCTTAGTCGCTTACCCTTCCTGACTCCCTCAGACAGCCTTACTTCCTCTGCCACGCTTAGTCCTTCCTCCCTCCGGATGTCTTCCTTCAGCCTTAGCTTTTCCTCCTACTTCACTTCTCCTCCAGCTTTACTCCTTCCCCCTTCCAAATTCCTTCCTCCACCCTTACTCCCTCCCCTCTCTGCACTCCTTCCTCCCCTTGGACTCCCTCCCCTCTCTGCACTCCTTCCTCCCCTTGGACTCCCTCCCCTCTCTGCACTCCTTCCTCCCCTTGGACTCCCTCCCCTCTCTGCACTCCTTCCTTACCCCGGAGTCCCTCCTCTCTCCACTCTTTCCTCTCCTCTCCCAGATTCCCTTCCATCTCCATGCTCCTTCCTGCCCCCCGACTCTCCCCGCCTAATTCGGCACTCCTTCCTTCCCCTGGACTTCCTCCTCCCTCTCCGCACTCCTTCCTCCCCCTCCTGGACCACCCCTCTCTGCACTCCTTCCTGCCCCTGGACACTTTCCCCTCTCCACACACCTTCCCTCCACTTTCCTTCCCTTACATCTTTCATCCCCCTTTATGCATCTCCCCCGTTGCCATCTACTCCCCCGTTACCCCTCCTCCTGCCAACCTTTCCCCCGACACTTTCATTCCCTCCTTCCCAACTTCACCCCCTCAACACCTTCATTTCCCCCTCCCAACCTGACACTCCTGACACCTCTCCCTCTCCCAATTGATCCTAGACCTTCCTCTCCCATCTCCTCGACCATTATCTGTTGTGAGTATCAACGGTGACCTTCCAACTTCCATGAGCTGCTTCGCAGTGGAGCCATGTCCATGAGAATCCACCCAGCATGCCATGGACATTCCTCCAATGTGCCATTGCTGTCAGGCTCCAGCATCTTCTGCTCCTTGGATTTCCACAATGTGAACAAGGCCCTGCGGTAAGTTCCGACTTCTGCACATCACACTTGCCAAGACGTGGGTGGACAATCCAGCGGTGGTGGTTGGGGGGGGGGGAATAATTCCGGCCGGCTGGCCTTATACTGATATACTGATGTTCCCGATGTCTGATGGTGAGGAACGTGGCCTGCCATCAACGGGCTGAGGGCCTGATCGCCAACTGGTTTCATGACACCATGAAACCAATTTTTGGCCTCCTCGCCATATTGTCCACTCATGCCACCGAACATGCCTGATGCCAGTGGGCATGGAGAATTCCGCCCACATTGTCATTTGCATGGGAGGTGAGGCTTCAGCCTATTAGAGTGACCTATGAACAGAAGGAAATAATTTGCCCTAGAGCCCCAATATATAACCTACAGCAATGATTCCAGAAACAAAATGAGGAAATATCACTGTTAGTTAAGTTAGTCGATGACATAAAACTCGGAAATATAGTAAACAACGTGGAGGATAGTATTTTGTTGGGTTGTCACTACCCCTGGTGTCCTGCTTAGACATCATTAAGCAGTCCTGTAGAACTTACCGAGAAGTCTTTATTAACATTACTCAACTATGTATATATTTACAGTGGCGGGTACAGGTGTGGAGAGGCCTCCATGGCATGTTCTTACATGTTGCTACCGAGCTCTACACTGCTGACCTGAGCTCTAGATCATGTGCTTTCTTACATCTCAGGTGGGCGGTACAGTACTCAGCCTCAGGTTAACCCTTAAATGTATTGGAACCTTCTACTACACCTCCCCCCAAATCTTTACTCCCCTGGATGTAGACTTACAATAGTTACTTATAGTTTGATTCAACTCTCGTGTTGTCATAAGGCTTTTGCACTTAACTTCAGTGTTGCAACTGAAACTACTCTAACTCTAAACTACTTTGTGGTTAACATTACAACATTAACAGGGTTCCTATTACCCCATCTCTTCCCCCCTCAAGTCTTTGACATCAGGTTTTGAGGCAGTGTTGAGGTCTTGCACCCCTGCCACGCCTCATTTGCCATCCGGTTGGGAGAGTGATAGGATCTAGGAGCTGTTGATCTTGGTGGTGGATCATTGGTTGGAGCCAGGTGCAGGTATGGCTTTGTGCGCTTTTTCCATTGGCGAGTGTTGCACCATGCCTGGTTGGTCGGGTTGCTATGACAGTGGTTTGGTACCTTGAGTGGTGGTTGTTTTTTTTCTGGGTGCATAGGAGTGGTATCCATCCAGCTGCTCGTTGCATCCCGTCTTCTTTTTCTTCTTCCGCCGCTTGGAAGCCTTCTGGGTTTGAGAGGGGAGCCGTCCTGTGAATGGAAGAAGAGTGTAGAGGCAACTCACTTTTGTTGAGTAGTGGTTGCATCAGGCTGCTACCTGGTTCCAGTGGATGCTGTGGTTTCATCACGCTGGCTGGTTGTTGCCAATTTGTAGGTCATCTCAATCGACTGCACCATGGCCACTGGTAGAGGCAGGAGCTCTTCTGGCTCTGGCGTCACATCCATTAGGGGTGCAGTGGTAACCTCCAGCACTGTGGGTCGGTCTGGCCCTTGGTTTGGTTCAGGGACATGAAAAGGAGAAGAACAGACCTGTTCCTTGAATAGGGAAAAGAGGTTACAAACCAGGTCAACATTTGAATGTGGTTTTCTGGTTGCGCCTTCAGGAGGATGCCATCCCGTCTAGATTACGAATGAGACCAGGTTTCTGCCCCATGAAGTGTTGTCTCCAGTGATTGGTTCTTCCTTGGTGGAGTATAATCCCTCTATACAACTTTTCTAGGGTACATTCTGTGATTGCTGTTCTGCCAATTGTTTTTGCAAGAGTTCACACACATTACTGAGAACTTCAACCTTTTGCTTGCCATTCCATGTTCTTGATCTTCAGCTGTTTGTAGACCTCTTTGGGAAGGTAATGTTGTTCCAAGGTTCCTTGCCGATGTGTCACTGTTTCCTTTGGTGCTGCAGTCTCATTGTTCTACCTCTAGGTTTCTTCCCAGAATAGTGACCACTCTTGAGTCTTCTGTGAAAACTGGCTTGTCAGTTCATTCAAAGTGGCAGGAGAGTTGTTTTGTCTCACAAAGTCCTTCAAAATTCTGGGTGGAATCTCCCGATCCCACCAGCAGTGGGAATCATGGCAGGCAGGGGCATTTAATTTGACAGGAGGCAAAAAATTTGTTTAACGACAGCGGGATAAACTGAATTTTGTCCTCCTGACTTTCAAGATGGGTTAAAGGTGAGTTGAGCTTCCAAATAAACAATGTCGGAAACTCCATTTGCATGCATTAGCATCTCACATATGCTCATTAAAAGGCCAGCTTGCCGGAATAATACCCCCCCACCAAATTAAGTTCCCTGCCAGCCAGGATTTAGACATTCAGTTTTACAACTGTGTATCAGTGACATGTACCTGTCGAGCTTCACCTCTTCCACAACTTTGAGGTCAGTAGATGTTGCTTTAGCCTTCTTGAGGACCTTGCATAACTTCACTCATATTGAGTGCCGGTAGCAAAAGCTGTGCCAAGGCTGGACAAGGAAGGCAGACTAAGTGAGGAAGTGGGTAGGGGGTGAGGAGAATGTCCAAGGAAGTGGGGGAGAGTGTCTGGACAAGGGGGGGATGAGTGCCCAGGGAATGGAGGAAGAGATGGTCCGGGGAAGGGGGGGTAGAGTGTCTTAGAGGGCGGGGTCGGTGGTATTGATGGTGGAATCTGAGGGAGTGAACTCAAGGTACTGGTGATAGGAAAGAACAGTCACAGTCAGAGGGGGGAGTGGGATTCAGTAGGGTGGCAGGTCCAGGGTGTGAGTTTTATAGGTGAATGTCTCATGGAGCGGGTCCCATGGAGTTGGGCTAGACAGCTGGCTCGGTTAATGGGAGGGGACAGGCTCAGGGTGGGCATGGGGACAGTAACAGGTGTTGGCTCTGAGGAGAGGGAAATCATGTGGAAGTGGATCATGATAGCGGGTAACGGGGGGAGGTTCAAGGGTGACGGGGGGCGAGGAATGGTGATATTTTACGGGTCAAGGGTGATGGGAGTAAGTTGATGGGTGACAGGGGGAGGGTAGAAGGTGTGGACTAAGCCTGGAAGGTGATGTGTACCATTTTTCAAATCTGACCTTGACCACGCTGTTAGTTAGTCAGTGGGATGCTTGGAAGTGGGAGGAAGGTCTTTTCAGCTGGATGGAGTTCAAGGTCAGCACAAATGGCTGACTAAAGGGAACCCTAATAATTATGAGGCTACTGGATGGCAATCAGGCTCACTTTTTTTCTCTTCTCTATGGTGAAGCCCACATGGCAGCAGATTTGTTCCTGACTCATGGGTGTCATAACATCTAGATCCCAGTGAGATGTGGAGTTACCGCTCATTTTGTACAATTTGCCATTGGTTGCAGTCAAAGGCAGGGGTGAAGGGAGTGAGAGAGGTGGATGCCTCCCAGAGCATGGCTGGTGGACAGCAGCCAAACCTCCATTCTCCTGTGTGAATGGTTATGGTTGACAAGGGCCCATGTGGAAAATCTTTCTATGCTGCCAAGGCAACGGTCTCTCTATGGAGTCTCGAGGGGAGTGGAAGCAAGCAGAAAAGTGTCCAAGGGAGGCTTCCTGCACATGACTGCCATCACTCTGGTCAAAAATCAATGTCACCTTACGCAGTATGTATAAGCAGGAAGAACACCCACCTCTGGTCCTTCAGGATGTTCTTCACCTGGAAGAGATGGGGTGAAGATGCCGTGACTAGATAGAGACCAGATGAAGGGCTTAGCACTGGTCTGCTGGTTTTGGGATGGAGGGAAACCTGTAAACGACATGCTCACTAAAAGTATCACTTCAATCATTCACAGATCTACTGAGGCAACGATGATGCAGGGTTTGGTAATGGCTCTCGTCCAGATGAGGAGAAGGAGGGCCCATCGCATGTTGGCACAGGGCCAGGAGGAGCAAGGGCCTGAGCAGAAAGAGGCAGCAGGACCTTTAGAAGTTCAAGACGCTGGTGAACAGCATCCGCCACAATGGCGAGCATTGGCCAGATCATGGGTACTGCAGGTGGTATTCTTATCCAGAAATGAGCTAAAGGCAATGCCGGAGGCACCTTCCAATGTCCTGGGATGTGGTTACTCACATCCACCAGCTTCTCCAGTATGAGCTGCGGCTGCATGGAATCTGGAGGAGTAATGTGGAGCTTCTGACCTGCATTGAGTGAATGGCTGTCCGGGTGTCCTTTAAATATAATGCCAGGACCTTTGACCCCATGAGGTTACAGAGTGACGTGTGACTTCCTGCCTACTCCACCACTAGATTCGTCTTGCTTCTCGTGGGTGTATAATTAATGAGCCGAACTGTGGAAGATTGTGTGTGTTCAGCCATCATGCCTGACAGAGATGGATGACGTAGATCCACCAATATTATCTTCTAGTAACAGAAACAGCTGCAGCAGCTTGTCCTCCTCAGCTTCTGGATCTGGACTCGGACATCTTCAACTTGTCTAAACTGTACCACTGGACTCATCAACTCCGACTACCAAGCTCTGCATCCCTTTATATAACCTCAACCAGTTTCAGTCTGCCCAGAAGCTTTAATTTCCAAATCTCCGTTTCAGCTTTTTTTCCCCCTTAGAAACGGGGAGGATCAGTTTCCTTTTTCAGTTTCCCTTTTCAGTTTCTGTTTTCAGTTAGGGTCCAAGTTCACCTTTGAAATGGAGCAGTCAAACAAGTTTCCTTTCCTTGACTTTTTAGTTGAGAAATATGCCAATGTGTTCTCTACTACAGTGGAGTAACACATAGAGAACTCAAGCTTGCCATCACTGGTTAATATATGTGGTGGGATTCCTACAGTTCCATGCAATACAAGAGTGGCCATTTCGGCAATGTTGTTAATAGAGCCCGAGCCATTTGCTCACTGTGTAAATTTGTTGCTGAAATATGGCGCATCAAAGCCACCCTGCGGGGTAATGGCTACCGTGATCAGATCATCGCTCGCTGTATATCATATGAACACATGAACAGGCCTAAGACTGCCATTTTCGGTCCTGAAATTTGCCCAGTCGATCTCTGGTCATCCTGGAAGGGTAAAGTGTTTCAAAAATTTGAGTAACAGGTGAAGCTAGCTGTTTCCCACTGCTACTATGCAGATGCAATACGAGTGGTATTCACCACTAACTGGATGCTGGCGTCAAACCGAAAAGATGTTCTGCCTATCACACAAATGAGTAACGTGGTATATGAATTTTAGTACTAGTGTGATGCCAGGTATATAGGCCATACATCCCAATTATTGGTGGATCATATTAAACAGCATGTCCCTTTGGCAACCAGCAAAGGACTTACCGTACCCAACCAGCCTGTGCTTGCAAAACTCAAAACTTAGTGTCCAACATTAGGGGAGACAGTGGTGTAGTGATATTGACACTGGACTAGTAATTCAGAGACCCAGGGTAATGCTCTGGGGACCTGGGTTTGAATCCCGCTACGACTGATGGTGGAGGGATTTGAATTCAATAAAAAACTGGAATTAAAAGTCTAATGTTGACCATTGTTGTTAAAAACCCACCTGCTGCACTAATGTCCCTTTAGGGAAGGAAATCTGCTGTCCCTACTAGGCCTGGCCTACATGTGACATCAGACCCACAACAATGTGGTTGACTCTTAACTGCCCTTTGAAATGGCCTAGCAAGCCACTCAGTTGTATCAAACTGCTAGAAAGTCCATAAGGAATGAAACCGGATGGATCACTCGGCATTGACCTGGGCAACCCTGCCAAAGCCCTCCTTACTAACATCTGGAGGCTTGTGCCAAAGTTGGGCGAGCTGTCCCACAGACTTGTCAAGCAACAGCCTGACACCACCGAGTTGGTGGCATTGTGGTATACAGTCGGGTAAGAGTTGTCCTGGGGTCCTCAACATCGACTCTGGACCACATGAAGCTACATGGCATCAGGTCAAACATGGGCGAGGAAACCTGCTGATTTTCACCTGCTGCCGCCTTCAGCTGATGAATCAATGCCCCTCCATGTTGAAGACCACTTGAAGGAAGCACTAAGGCTGGCAAGGGCACAGAATGTACTCTGGGTGGGGCCTTCAATGTCCATCACCAAAAGCAGCTTGGTAGCATCACTACTGAAAAAGCTGGCTGAGTCCTAAAGGCTGCTTGACTGGGTCTGTGGCAGGTAGTGAGGGAAGCAACAAGAGGGAAAAACATAATTGACCCCATCCTCACCAATCTACCTGTGGCAGATATATCTGTCCATGACAGTAATGGTAGGAATGACCACCACGCAGTCCTTGTGGAGCCAAAGTTCAGTCTTCACTTTGAGGTACATTGTGTTGTGTGGCACTACACCACGCTAAATGGGGTAGATTTCAAACTGATCTAGCAACTCAAACTGGGCATACAAGAGGTGCTCCCGATCCTGGACTGTCCGCTTCTACCTCCTCCCCAAAATCCACAAACAGGACTGTCCCGGTAGATCGTGTCAGCCTGTTCCTGCCCCACGGAATTCATTTATTCCTATCTTGACTCCGTTCTCTCTTCCCTTGTCCAGTCTCTTCCCACCTACATCCACGATTCCTCTGATGCCCTACGTCATATCAACAATTTCCAGTTCCCTGGCCCTAACCGCCTCCTCTTCATCATGGATGTCCAATCCCTCTACACCTCCATCCCCCACCAGGATGGTCTGAGGGCTCTCCGCTTCTTCCTTGAACAGAGGCCTGAACAATCCCCATCCACCACCACTCTCCTCCATCTGGCTGAACTTGTTCTCTCTCACTGAACAATTTCCCCTTAAAATGGTCTCCCTTCCTCCAAATAAAAGGTGTGGCTATGGGTACCCGCATGGGTCCCAGTTATGCCTGTCTCATTATGGGGTATGTGGAACATTTCTTGTTCCAGTCCTGCTCAGGTCCCCCTCCCACAATTATTTTAACGGTAGGTCAATGATTGTTTCGGTGCTGTTTCATGTCTCGTTTGGACCTGGAAAAATTGATCAATTTTGCTTCCAATTTCCAACCCTCCATCACCTTCACATAGTCCACCTCTGATACTTCTCTTCCTTTCCTTGACCTCTGCCTCAATTTCTGGTGATAGACTATCCACCAATATTCATTACAAGTCCACCGACTCCCACAGCTACCCCGAATATAGCCCCTCACATCCTGCTTCCTGTAAGGACTCCATCCCATTCTCTCAGTTCCCTCATCTCGTTTGCATCTGTTCCGATGATACCACTTTCCAAAATGAGGCTTCTGGCATGTATTCCTTCTTCCTTAACTGATGTTTCCCACCCAGTGTGGTTGACAGGGCCTTCAACTGTGTCCGACCCACCTCCTGCACCTCTATCCTCACACCTTCCTCTCCCTCCCAGAACCATGATAGGGTCCCCCTTGTCCTCACTTTTCACCCGACCAGCCTCCACATTCAAAGGATCACCCTCCACCATTTCTGCCAAGTCCAGCATGATGCCAGCACCAAACACATCTTCTCCTCATCACTTCTGTCGGTATTCCATAGGGACTGTTCCCTCCGGGACACCCTGGTCCACTCCCCCATCACCCCCAACAGCTCATCCCCCTCCCATGGCACCTCTCCATGCAATTGCAGAAGATGCAACACCTGCTCCTTTACCTCCTCCCTCCTCACCATCCAAGGGCCCAAACACTCCTTTCAGGTGAAGCAGCGCTTCACTTGCACCTCCTTCAATACGGTCTATTGCATTCGCTGCTCCCAATGAGGTCTCCTCTACATTGGAGAAACCAGATGTAGACTGGATGTCCGCTTTGCGGAACACCTTTTGTCTGTCTGCAAGCATGATCCAGACCTTCCTCTTGCTTGCCATTTCAACACTCCACCCTGCTCTCATGCCCACATGTCTGTCCTTGGCCTGCTGCATTGTTCCAGTGTAGCTCAACGCAAACTGGAGGAACAGCACCTCATCTTACGACTAGGCACTTTACAGCCTTCCGGACTTAACATTGAGTTCAACAACTTCAGACCATGAATTCTCTCCTCTACCCTCACCCCTTTTT
The DNA here is from genome assembly GCF_017639515.1 of Carcharodon carcharias. Taxonomy (NCBI): domain Eukaryota; kingdom Metazoa; phylum Chordata; class Chondrichthyes; order Lamniformes; family Lamnidae; genus Carcharodon; species Carcharodon carcharias. The sequence continues at coordinate 100,031,173 of NC_054477.1, read as the reverse complement.
TATCCCTTTTTTCAATATTAATTTTTAGTTTTTTATTTTAATTTTTTTATTTTTTAATCCACTTATTTTTATTTATTTTCATTTTTATTCTTTTATTCATCGTTTTATCCCCACATTTTATCCGATTTTTGATCTTTTTTCCCACCACCATCCCCTCCCCCCACCCCACCCCACCCCATTCCATCCCACCCCCACAAGTGCCATTTGTCACTTGTTCATGTTGTTCTTTCCAGAGTGATTATCCTTGTCCTGCTATTATCACATTCTGCTTTCTTACCTTAATGCCACCATCAGCACTTTCTTTAGCCCTTACCACTACTATTAACACCCCCTTTGTCCTTTTGTTCATGACATCTTTGTCAATCTCTCCTTTGCCCCCAACTATCACTGGCCTTCTATCTAGCTTTACCTGCTCCACCCCCTTTTAAAGAGTATAAATTTCATCACATTTTTACTTTAGCTCTGAAGAAGAGTCATACGGACTCAAAATGTTAACTCTGTTTTTCTCTCCACAGATGCTGTTAGACCTGCTGAGTTTTTCCAGCAGTTTCTGTTTTTGTTTCAAATTTCCAGCATCCTCAGTATTTTGCTTTTCTCTTATTGGATAGCTGTGAAGGTTTGAACCTTCTGCTGGAGTTCTTAGATGAACTTTAGAAGGAAGGTGATCTGTTGTTAGCCAAGAGGCATGGTCAGGTTTTGAAAGGTTTCAGAAAACAGCTGGTCATTCCGTAGAAGAATATATCACAGATTTTAACAGATTGTATAATACATTTGCAGATGCCTGGATCAGTACTAGCATTTAAATTGCTGGATTGTGCAAAAGTGTCTCAAAGGCTCCAGGCTCTAACTGGTGTTGGTTCTCAGAGAAGGAGACTTTGTTGAATCAAGTGTCTACTGCTTCAAAGAAATTCCTGGTTAAGCAGTCATTTCCTTTATTCTTTATGGAACAAATGAGTTGCACCATGATGACCCAAAGAATAAGAGACTCAATGATTGCCAGATTTCAAAGTAGCCCAGATACCATATGCAAATCCCGACAGAAGTATTGAAGACAAACAGAATAAGAACGAAAGCACCTTTAGCAGAACTGGCTACTACTACAGAAGACAAAAATAAAGGGGCAACGAATCCCAGGAATTCCCAATATTGAAGTTACTATTATGTAGCAGCAGAGCAAAGAGGCAGGGGCCTCAAAATGACAAATTTTGAAGAAAATTCTGAGGGAAAGGATAAAGGTAATGAATCCGAACAAATTATACTGGTTACAAGAGTTTTGTCCTGTTATGAATGTGTTAGTTGCAGATTCCTTTAGATCGAAAGATTGAAGCTATTGTCTTCTGCCCCTGTCACAGACTCCACTTCCTTAATTACCACCAGTTCCATCCTTCTCCCTGTCAACTATCTGATGTTGAATCAGACTGTTCTCAGCCCGGTGTCGTATTTGACCCCAAGATGAGCGTTCAACCTTAATCCTGTGCCATCATGACAACTGCCTATTTTCACCTCCGTAACAGAATCACGGAAACTTTACAGTGCAGAAGGAGGCCATTCAGCCTATCAAATCTGCACTGGCTCACTGAAAGAGTATTCTACCTAGTCCCACTCCCCTGCCTTACCCCTGTAACCTTTCTTTTTTTTAAGATTGCAATCTAATTCCCTTTTGAATACCTCAATCGAACCTGCCTCCACCACCCTCTCAGGAAGTTCGTTCCAGACTCCAACCTCACCTCACTTTTACTCCTTTGGTCAATTATTTTGAATCTGTGCCCTCTAGTTTTTGATGGTCTCTTGAGTGGGAACATTTTCTCACTATTTACCCTATCCATACCCCTCAGGATGTTGAATACCTCTATCAACTCTCCTCTCATAGCACAATGGTGACATTGCTCATATCCATCCCACCTCAACCCTTCTGCTGCGGAAACCCTTATCTATGCCTTTGTTACCTCCAGACTATCTGTAGTCCTCTAATTCTGGCCTCTTGAACATTCCTGATTTTAATCACTCCACCATTAATGGTCATGCCTTTAACTTTCTTGGCCCTCTCCTCTGGAATCACTGCCTAAACCTCTCCACCTCTCTACCTCACTTTCCTCCTTTAACGCACTCCTTAAAACCTACCTCTTTGACCAGGCTTTTGGTCATCTGCCCTAATATCTCCTTGTGTGGCTGAGGTTTATATTTTATTTTGTAAAGCCTTGGGATATTTTATGTTAAAAGTGCAATATCAATGGCTGTGTTTGCTGATGTTACAACTGCAAGGCTGCACTCGGTGCACATGCAGTTGCAGTGTCTCTGATGTCATTGATGTTAGGGAAGGAAACAGTTAACTGTCAAGGAGTGTTTCAGTGGATAATTGCAAGTTAACAAGCTAAGTCCTTCACTTGGGTGAATGTAAAACAGGTGAGACAATGTGTCTGTGGAGTTTCATGTGGTCAGAATAAAGCTTAGTTTGGAGAAGTCAAGGCTTGGTCTCTGACTTTGTTATCAAGCAGCTATTGGAATTTAACAATTGACAGTGACATTCCAGGTAGCTGCCTGCATCAAAGATGGCTCAAACCAAACAAAAAGAGCAAAGAACACACAATACTGTTCTCACTCCCTCCCATTCTAGATTCTCTTTGCCGCTCTGTCCCAACCCCTTTGTCTGCTCCCGCCCCCCCCCCACCCACCACACTGTATGCCTCACACCTCCGCTCCCTTCGCCGCTCCCTCCTGCTTGAGCAGGAATGGAGTGGCAATGAAAGCAAGAGAGGGTGGAGCGGTGAAGAGTGCTGGGGGAGCAACAAAACGAGGAGGAAGTGGCAAAAGGAGTGGTGGAGGGCGCTGGGACTGTAAAGAACATGGATCCTGGAGGGAGCAGCGAAGGCAGTGGGCAAAGCGGATGGCGAGCAGCAGGAGGCAGTGACAAAGAGGGCAGGCATAAGCAGGAAGTGGACAGCAGGAGGGAATGGCAAAGAGCAAGCGGAAAAAGCGAAGAAGATGGGAGTGAGCAGGAAGCAGATAGTGACAGGACACAACAGCAATGTCAGTGGCAGGAAGAATCACGCTTGTCATAGTGGATAGAGCAGGAGCCAAGACCCTGTTCCTGTTCAGCAGCAGGAATTACAGTGTGTATAAGTAAAGGTTGTTATTTGCTGTTTCAGCAATATGTTTCAATGAGCTTACAACTTATTCTTCTGAAATGCAGAGAAAATCGGTCCAATTTTCTTAGTCTCTCAACATAGGACAACCCACTTATCCCAGGAATCAATCTAGTGAATCTGAGGTTCTCTCAGAAGGAGACCCTATTGGATCAGATGACTACTGCTTTAAAGAAATGTTTAAACCGCCATTTTCTTTAGTCTTCATGGAACAAATGAGTTGCACAATGGTGATTAATGAATATGAGACTCAGTGATTACCAGATTTCAAAGTAACCCAGGCACCAGATGCGGGCGGTAATACAATGATCATATTAAAAGTAATCAGAATGAGAATGTATGTATACACTTTGGCGACCAAACCTGTGCACAGTATTACAAGTGTGATCTCAACAAAGTCCTATACAATTGCAGGAAAACATCCTTAATTTTGTGCTCCAATCCCACATAGCACCACTACTGATCGGACTGAAGGACAGATCTACCAGACTGGGTTTGTGGAAGGTGGTGAGGGATCCAACAGGAAGGAAAAACCTACTTTACCTCACCCTTACCAATCCACCTGTCGCAGATATACCTGTCCATAAGAGTATTGGAAGGAATGATCATTGCACAGTCCTTTTGGGGAGAAAGTTCCTTTTTTACGCGAAGGAAACTGTCCATCATATTATGTGGTCCAACCACTGTGCTAAATGGGATAGATTAGAACAGATCCAATAGCTGAAAACTGGGCATTCATGAGGTGCTGTGGGCCATCAGCAGCAGCAGAATTGCATCCAACCAAAATCTGTAATCCCATGGTCTAGCATATCCCCCACTCTACCATTACCATAAAACGAAGGGTTCAATCCTGGTTCAATGAGGAATGCCAGGTGCAGCACCAGGTATGCCTAAAAATGGGATGCCAACCTGGTGAAGCTACAACACAGGACTTCTGTCTGGCAAACAGCAAAAGCAGCATGCAATAGACAGTTGGCAGAATTTTCTGGCTGGCAGGTGGAGCAGGAGCAGGTGTGGACATGATCACCGTCCACGATCGGGCCCACGCCGCCATTTTATGCGGGCCAGCCAATTAAGGCCCGCCCAGCATGAATCGCGGTTCCCGAGGACAGTGGGAGTGGGCAGGCAGCGGCGGGACAGCAATGACTGCCAGGTCCAATGTGACCCGCCAGCCTGTTTAAAAAAGTTACTGCAGCCTTTCAAAGGCTGTGAAACATGGAAGGGCTCCCCAGAGCACTGCTGGTGAGCAGGCCAGGCAGGAGGGTAGGGCACGGGGACACTGTGCCCCTCGTTTTTCTGATGATTGCCTTGCTGCCCCCCTTGAGCAGGTGGCAGCACGGCGGGAGGTCCTGGTATCCCAGGACAGGAGGAGGAGGCCCCCCCACATGACCAAGCGTGCCTGGGAGGAGGTGGCGGAGGTGGTGAGCTCCCGCGACGTGGTGCAGTGCACCTGGGTCTCAAGCGCTTCAACGACCTGTTGCGCTCAGGAAGGGTGAGGACAATGTCGGCATTGGTCACTTAACCCAGCAGGTCAGCTTACCCACCTCCCCCCCATCCCCCCACCGCCCCCACCCCGCCCCGCTCCACTCCCCCCAAATCTGAGTGCAGTGACTGCATTGAATCATTGACCCTTCGCTGGTGGGCCAGCAGATATTGCCCATGCTAAGGTCACCCTGAGAGGGTGGTGAAGAGATGGGTTCTGTTCCCGCTGCATGTGGTACACTGAGACCCACATTGCTGTTTTGGGAGCAACCTGGAGGAGCTGCACCGAGGCGCAGTGCTGGAACTCCAGGACATGTCAAAGTCACAGTGATGACATGCTGGGAGGGGAGCTTCAAGGTGGCATGGCACCGATCGATCTGCTGTCCTCTGCGCCTCTTGCCATGGAAGGTTAGACTATGTGGTGCCTGATGTGATGTAGGCAGCATTTGGCCAAGTGGGGTACGGCGGGGGGGTTACAGGCCTGGCAGCTTTGTGTGAGTGTTCGGCAGCAGAGGGATGAGGAGTCACTGAAGCCCTGCAATGTCCCACTCTGGTTGGGGTGGGCGTCCATGAAGAGAATCCAGGTACAAGCAGCACTAATCAATGCTGTTTTCTTTTCAGGAGAAGAATGCACATAATGCCACCGAGCGGGTGAGGACTGGCCCAGGTGGTGATGCTCAGCCGGTTCAAGCGGGAGGCCCTTGATCTGGAGAGGCGCCATGCGCCCAGGTCCACCAGTGTCGGTGAGGCTGGGGTGCCACGGGCAGGTATGTCTGCCCAGCACTGAGGTCACCATTTTTCTCCCAGCAGTCATGGCAGTGCTGAATGTTCAGTGATTGAAGTTTGCAACATTGCTTATGGAAGGATGAGCACATAATGATCCAGGGGACAGGGATACACATTGACATTGTCTCCACATTAACTGATCCAATGTCCTTGTTCTTCCTTTCAGCATTGGAGGAGCAGTGAGGCCCCCTCTCATACCCTGAGGGCCCTGAAGTCTTGGACTCACCAGCGTCGCACTACCTCTGCCAGGCAGGCACCAGCGCAGATACTAGCACCTCGGTGGGAATTAGATCATCAGCTAGCACCCCAGGGCACAGTGATGAGGGCATTTCACAGTTGCTGGAGGAGCTGGCGGAGACAGAGAGTGCCCATGGCGCCAGCAGTCAGAGGACTGCAGGGGACCAGGCACATACTCAGTCAGTGGCTGATGATGTGCCTCTGGAGTCGTCCGCGATGCAGCAGGAGCAGGAAATGGGGCCGGGTATGAGGGAGCATCTGGTGGAGATACATGAGGCTACGCTTGGCTTGGTGTCCATGGTGGAGGAGCCTACGCAGACTTTCACCGATGCAATGAGCCTCATGGAAAGAGTGGCAACTCTTGTGGAGAGGCTCCTCCAGAAGACCAACCAGGGCTTCCTGGGGATACATTTGGACCAGCAAGCCCTCACATCGGCATTGACCTCAGCTGGTCAGTGCCAGCCTGGGAGATGGTGTGGGCACTAAGTTTCCCAGCTTGGTGCCCATCCATCTATGGTGAGCAGGGAGGTCTGAACTGACCTCACATCAGCGCAGCAGCTGTCTGTCGTCTCTGCGGGCACCACTTAGTGTGCTCCGGATGAGGGCCGCAGCTCCTCCACCCCTCTGCCAGTGACTGTTGCATTTAATGAGGCTGCGACAATTAGGGAGCTGCCAGCTGTGGAACTGGCAGCTCTCTCCCAGGCAGAGCCAGCACAGGCTCCACAGGGCCAGAGGACGACCGCTAAGGTCATCGAGGCCAACAGGACAGCAGAGTGAGCAGGCTGACTTAGACGCCAGTCCCAGCGAGGGGGCAGAACCAAGACGTAGCACCTGGAAGCATAAACATAAGGCACCTTAGGTACACCATGGGTTTATCACTGGTGCTTTTGTGTTGGCCCGAAATGAGTTGGTGTGATGTTGAACACCTTTGTCATTTTATTCTCTTAAGTTCCTTTTGTTATACAATTAAATTCAGGCATGTCATTATGGCTGAGGGTGCCTCTTTTCTTCTGCATTTGGATGGTTACCAATACTGTTATGAGTGATTTGTGGGACATTCAGCTTTATTGACAAGGCCCTTAGTTAATGTTCTTATCCAGGCAGATTTTGCACTCAGGTATCGAGTATGGAGCCTATAGCCCTGGCTTGTCCCGGAGGTTCATCTGTGGTGTGCTAGCTGAAGGCTCATTGGATTAAAGTCTCCCGGGTGTCCTTGCCTCCCTGGAGTATGCCCGGGTCAGCGTCTACCCCCTCAGCATTTCCCTGTGCCTGCTCATCCTCAGGCTCACTACTGGACTCATCGTGTGCAGCCGCAGCCAATGTGTCCACATCTTCTTCGTCCACAGCGTCCCCACTTTCCAGCGCAAGATTGTGGAGAGCGCAGCATGCAACCACTATCACCAAGACACGATCTGAGGGGTACTGGAGTGCGCCACCTGAATGGTCCAGGCATCACAAGTGCATTTTGAGAAGGCTGATGGTTCTCTCCACTGCTGCCCTTGTAGAGCCGTGGCTCCTATTGTACAACTGATCAGTTTCTGCTCTTGGATGGCGGAGAGGCATCATAAGCCACCTTCTGAGGGGATAGCCCTTGTCACCCAGCAGCCATCCATCCAGCCAGGCTGGAGCACTGAAGAGCCCAGGCACCTGGGACTGTCTGACGATGTAGGTATCGTGGGAGCTGCCTGGGTACCTTGCATGGACTTGTAGAATCTGCATCCTGTGATCACACATTATCTGCACTTTCATGGAGTGGAAACCCTTCCTGTTGACGAAGGCACCGGACTCACCCACTGGTGCCTTGATGGCCACATGTGTACAGTCTATTGCACCCTGGACATGGGGGAAGCCAGCAATGGCTGTGAAGCCTCTGGCTCGTTGTGTCTGGCTTGCCTGGTCCCAGTGGTAGTGGATGAAGGTCAATGCACACCTGAACAGAGCTTCTGTAACCTGCTTGACACAAGTGTGGACAGCTGATTGGGAAACACCGCAAAGATCACCCACCAATCCCTGGAAAGAGCCAAAGACATAGAAGTTGAGGGCAACTGTGACCTTTAGAGATGCTGGCATGGGATTTCTACCCACACAGTAAGCGGACATCTCAGGCCCTATCATCTGACAGATATGGTTGACTGTCTTCCTTGAGAGTCAGAGCCTCCTTTGGTACTGCACCTCAAACATATTGAGGTAGCTGCTTCGCTGCCTGGAAACTGTGGCAGCAGGTTAGTGGCATCTTCTGCGGCCCCTTTCGCCTTGGACAACCTCTTGGCCCTGCGCCCGTTGTGGCTGGGCCTCTCCTCCCACAGGTGGCTTCCCTGGAGGTTGAATGCGCACTCCTGGCCTCCTCCCCCTTCTAGCCCTCCCTTCCTCCTCAGAGGAGGTGCCTCCAGTGAAGAGTTCAACTCCCATTCCCAGGCTAAGGGAAGGCTTCCTGAAACCTGCAGGCCCAAAAAAGGTTCCACACTGCAGAGTGCTGACCTGAAGGTTGAGAGTCCAATCCAAGCAACTGGTATGTTTTTTGAATATTTTAGCTAACACAAGCAAGTATCAGTAACTTTGCAAATTAAATATTTGACAGAGCACACTTGTGACACCACGAGTCCTCTTATCCCGCCCATGGATGAGGTTTATACAAATGTCTCCTACTCACCTGCCCCTTGCGCCCATGCAACAACCTGAAGATTGCACAGATGCCGAAAAATCTCTGTAAATTGGCACCTCAAGGGTCTTAATGGCCCGTTAATTAATGGTGAATGCACATCAGAGATCACCGCTTGCCCACCCAATGAAATATCGTGATGGCGTGTGGTGACATCAGGAAGCTTGCCCGACATTACCGCACATCATTTTACGTGCTGGCATGGAGTCCCGCCCCTGCACACCAATGGGAAAATTCTGCCCACTCCCAGCTGATGTTACCACTGGACAAGCCTTATCCCGGGATGGAACCCAGCTTGATCAATGCTAACTTTTTTTTTGTTTAGATACATGGACAGTAGCTACTGAACAGAGTCAGAGGAGTCAGCTGATGAACTTTTAACAAAAGAATAGAAAGCTTATTAAACAAGAAAAGATTAACTATATTACAGCAGTCCTTCACCCACAACTATACCTCTACAGATATATAGAGATTTGTAAGGATAACACAAGTTATAAAAATTATCTTATACTCTAATGTTCACAGTAATACACAGTCCATGTAAACCAATTAGCTACTTGTAGTCAGGCACAGCACACTCTGAGAACAAGTGGCAGATGCCACTCCAACCAGATGCAATGAATCTCTCATCAGATTCCCCAGACCTTTGTCACACCTTGAGCCAACCAGTCTCACTGAACTCCATCTTTCACACAAGGGTTTCCAATCTCCACTTTCCAAGAACTCGCTTTGGAATCTTCATCCAAATCAACGCTTTCTCTCAGATGCCTTACACAAGGGTCCACCTCCAGGGTTTCAAACTCTATTTCCGATGTTCCTCTCCCTTGGGTCACCACATACATTCAAGTTTCCTTCCACGCACTCTCTCTCACCAACTCACCTGTCAACAGGAGACCACTGCTTCACATGCCTGCAGCAAGAGTTACAGAGCTTCAGCTGTCTCTTCGGACCTTCCGGCTTCTCACAAGCCATTTTTGCTTTAAATCTGCTTCCTGCAGCATTCATCTCTTTAAGCTTGAAGCTTGGAGCTCCTCATTCTTAACTGCACATAACAGGACCTTTTCCGGATTCCTGTTCTTTCTTTGACTAGGAGATCTTTTTGGGACTTTCTTCTGATCCTGTCTCACTCCTTGGCCTTGGGACCTTTCAGTTCTTTTGGAAAATCTGCTTTCACTTTGCTATTTCCTCTCCCAGTGTCCAGTCTCTCTGGAGTCCTGGCTTCAACTTCAGTTTGGGACTTTCTATCTGCCCGTCTTCATGTCCTATCTGTCCTGGCACCATCCTTCAGCTGCATTCAAACTGTTGTTTTTTCACTCTGTCTGTGGCTGCGTATGTGTGAGTGGGTGTTCTCCTCTGGACCCTTGTTGCTGGGCAACAGCACAGTTTTTCTACCCTTGTGTTTTCTTTAACTTCTTTTAGTCGTAAAACTCATTAGAAATGCAGGTATACAAACAGCTTTTGACCTGCTGTCTCCATTAACAATGAAACTAGATTCTCGGTTCACCTTTTAAAGTGAAACTAAAACTCAACTTAACCCACAAATACAGAAGTACAAACCAAACTTAAATTTTAAAGCTAAAAGTCATTCCTAACACCCACAAATACAACTTACTTAAACAATCTCTCTTTCCTAACAACAAAGCTAAACAACCCCATGACCAGCAGATCATATATAAGCTCTGCAGTCCTGCCTCATCCAGTTGTGAATGGTGGTGGACAATTAAACAACTAATTGAATGAGGAGGCTGCACAAATATCCTTATCCTCAATGATGGGGGAGCCCAGCACACTGGTGCAAAAGACAAGGCTGAAGAATTTGCAACCTAAACCACATGGACTGCAGTGGTTCAAGAGGCAGCTCACCACCACCACCTTCTCAAGGGCAATTAGAGATGAGCAATAAATGCTGGCCTAGCCAGCGACATTCACATCCAATGAATCATTATGAAAAACAAATCTTCAATCAGAAATGCCAAGTAGATGATCCGCCTTGGCCTCCTCCTGAGGTTCCCAGCATCACAGATGCCAGTCTTCAAACAATGTGATTCACTCCACGTGATATCAAGAAACGGCTGAAGGCATTGGATACTGCAAAGGCTATGGGCCCTGACAATATTCTGACAATAGTATTGAATACTTGAGCTCCAAAACTAGCCATACCGCTAGCCAAGCTGTCCCAGTACAGCTACAACAGTGGCATCTACCCGGCTATGTGGAAAATTGCCCAGGAATGTCCTGTACACAAAAAGCAGAACAAATCCAACCCAACCAATTACTGCCCCATCAGTCTACTCTCGATAATGGAAGGTGTCATCAACAATGCCATCTAGCAGCACTTACAAAGCAATAGTCTGCTCACCAATGCTCAGTTTGGATTCTGCCAGGGCCAGTCCTGACCTTTGTCCAAATATGGGAAAAAAGAGCTGAACTTGAGAGGTAAGGTGAGAGTCACTGCCCTTGACATTAAGGCAGCATTTGACTGACTATGGCACAAAGGAGCCTGAGAAAAATTAAAGTCAATGGTATTTAGAGGGAAAACTCTCCACTGGTTGGAGTCACTCCTTTGCTTCCTTTCCTTCCACAAAGGAAGATGGTTGTTGTTGGAGGTCAATCAATTTAGCCCCAGGAAATCACTGCAGGAGTTCCTTAGCATAGCGTCCTTGGCCCAACCGTCTCCAGCTGCTTCATCAGTGACTTTCCCTCCATCAAAGTTAGAAGTGTGGATGTTCGCTGCTGATTGCACAGTGTTCAGTATCATTCGTAACTCCTCAGATCCTGAAGCAATCTGTCCACATGCAACAAGATCTGGACAACCTTGAGGCTTGGATTGATATGTAACAAGTAACTTTTGTGCCACAGAAGTGCCAGGCAATGACCATCTCCAACAAAAGAGTATATAACCATTTCCTTTTGGCATTCAATGTCCTTACCATCACTGAATCCCCACCATCAACATCTGGAGGTTACCATTGACCAGAAACATAACTGCACCAGCCATATAAATACTATGGCTACAAGGGCAGGTCAGAAGCTGGGAATTCTGTGGTGAGTAACTCACCTGACCCCCACAAAGCTTGTCCATCAGCTACAAGGCACATGTCAGGAATGTGATAGAATACTCTTCACTTGTCTGGATGAGTGCAGCTCCAACAATACTAATGAAGCTTGACACAATCCAGATAAAGCAGCCCACTTGATTGACACCCCATACATCACCTTAAATATTCACTCCCTCCACCATCCTTGCACAGTGACAGCAGTGTGTACCACTTAAAAATGCACTGCAGCAACTCACGAAAACTCCTTCGATACCACCTTCTAAACCCATAACCTCTACCACCTAGAAGACCAAGGACAGCAGATGCATGGGAGCATCACCACCTGTAACTTCACTTTGAAGGCACACACCATCCTGACTTGGAACTATATTGCCATTCCTTTACTGGGTTAAAACTCTGGAACTCGCTTCCCACTGTAGGTGTAACTACACCACATGGACTGCAGCAATTCTAGATGATGGCTCACCACCACTTTCTCAAGGGTAATTAGGGTTGAGCAACAAATGCTGACCTTGGCAGCAAAGCTCACATCCCATGGAAGAGTATCTTAAGAAAAGGATGATAATAGAAATGAAAACCAGACTAAATATAGAAAGTTCAGAGGAGAAGTGAAAAATGAAATAAGATCAGCAAAGAGAGAGTACAAGAAGGGATTGGCAGCCAACATAAAAGCTAATCTAAAAGTCTTTTGGCTAGTGGAAGAGTGGTAAAAAGAAGAGTAGGGCCAATTTGGGATCAAAAGGGGATTTATGCATGGAGGCAGAGGGCAGGGCTGAGGTATGAACTGAGGAAGAAGTCATTGCCAAAGTCATAGGGAAAGAGGAGATATCGAATGGGCTAAAAATTGATAAAGAGGATGTATTAGAAAAGCTGACTGTTCTCAAGGTTGATAAGGCACCATGACCAGATCAGATGCATCCAAGAACTCTGAGGGAAGTAATTGTGGAGGCACTGACCATAATATTCCAATCCTTCTTAGATACAGTGGTGGTGCCAGAGGACTGAAGAATTACAAATGTAACAATCTTGATCAAAAAAGGTTGTCAGGATAAGCTCAGCAGCTAGCCAGGCAGTTTAACCTTGGTGGTGGGGAAGCTCTCAGAGGCAATAATTTGGGACAAAATTAAGGACCATTTGAACAAATGTGGCTTATTTAAGGAAATTCAGGACAGATTTGTTAAAGGCAAATCTTGTTTAGATGAGATAATAGGTTGATGAGGGTAATGCAGTTGATTTGGTGTAAATGGACTTCCAAAAGGCATGTGATAAGTTGCCACATAACAGGCTTGTGAGCAATGTTGAAGCACATGAAATAAAATGGGAGTGCGGCCCTATGGATATGAAATTGGCTGAGTGATGGGAAACAGACAGTAATGGTGAATGGTTGTTTATCGTACTGGAGAAGGTATATAGCGGGGGTTCCTCAGGCGTCACCACTAGGGCCACCGCTTTTTTTGATTTTTATTAATGATCTCAATTTGGGTGTCCAGGACACAATTTGAAAATTCACAAATGAAACAAAACTTGAGAATATTGTGAACTGTGATGAAGATACTGATAAACTTCAAGAGACATAGACAAGCTGGCTGAATGGGCGGACACATGGCAGATGAACTTTAATGCAGAGAAGTGTGAAGCAATGCACTTTGGTAGGAAGGATGAGAAAAGGCAATATAAAATGAACAACATAATTCTAAAGGGGTTGCAGGAACAGAGGGATGGGAATATATGTGCTCAAGTCGCTGAAGGTGGTAGGACAGGCTGAGAAAATTGTTAATGATTCTTTTTGGATGCTGGTGTTTATAGAGTTCAATGACAAGGAAGTTATGGTTAAATAAAAACTGAAAATGCTGAAAATACTCAGGACTGCAGCGTCTCTGGAGAGAGAAATGGAATTTATGTTTCAGATCAAGGAGCTTTCTTCAAATTGAAGTGAGATTATTCCATTTCTATCTCCCTGTAGCTCTGAAGAAAGGTCCTTGACCTGAAACATTAACTGTTTCTTTCTCCACAGATGCTTACAGGCCTGCTGAGTATTTCAAGTATTTTCTGCTTTATTTCAGATTTCCAGCATCTGCAGTGTTTTGCTGAAGGTTTGATGAACCACTATAAAACATTATTTCGGCCTCAAATGTAGTAAAGTGTCCTGTTCTGGGCATCAACCTCTAAGGAAGGATGTGAAGGCATTGGAAAAGGTGCAGGAAAGATTTATATGAATGGTCCCAGGAATGAGGAACCTCAGTTATGAGGTTAAATTGAGGAAACCAGGATTGTTCTCCTTAAGAAGGTTGAGAGGTGAGTTGATTGAGGTATTCAAAATCATGAAGGGTCTGGACTGGGTAGTTAGGGAGAAACTGTCTCCACTGGTGTGAGGGTTGAAAATCAGAGGACATCAACTTAAAGTTATTAGTGAAAAGATCAACAATGACACAAGGAAAATCTTTTTTATGCAGCGAGTGATTAGGATCTAGAATGCACTGCCTGAGGGTATGCTGGAGGCAGATTCAATTGTGGCTTTCAAAAGGGAATTAGATAATTATTTGAGCAGTTAAGATTTTCAGATTTCTGGGGGGAAAGCAGGAGAGTGTGACTAGCTGAGCTACTCTTGCAGAGCCAGAACGGACCCTATGGACTTTTCCTTATTCATTCATGGGATGTGGGTGTTGCTGGCAAGGCCAGAATTTGTTGCCCATCCCTAATTGCCCTTGAACTGAGTGGCTTGCTAGGCCATTTTCAGAGGGCAGTTAAGAGTCAATCACATTGCTGTGGGTCTGGTTGTCACATGTAGGCCAGACAAGGCAAGGACAGCAGATTTCCTTCCCTAATGGATATTAGTGAACCAGATGGGTTTTTACAACAATCAATGACAGTTTCACGGTCACCATTACTGAGACTAGCTTTCAAGTTGAGGTTTTATTAATAGAATTTAAATTCCACCATCTGCTATGGAGGGATTTGAACCTGTATCTCCGAGCACTAATCTGGGTCTCTGGATTACTAGTCCAGGGACATTAACATCTCCCCAGACTGAATGGCCTCCTTCCATGTTGTAATCATTCTATGCTTCTATGAACTGACAACTCCATTAAAAGCAATTCCACCTGCCACTCATTGCTCCCTACCCCACTAACACCAGTATGCTGATATACTACTCTGTGGCCTGATGGCCAAGTCTGCTCCTGCATAGGTGCAGGTAGAGCAATCTATGGCAGAACTCTCACATGCCCAAACATACAGAGGTCATTGGCCAAGGGCATGTTAACAATCAGAGCAGCCTGCCTCTACCTCTTCTGAAGCCATAGGGATTGCACCATGTAGAAACAGTGGGCAGGGTAAGAGAAATTAGCTGCAATTCATCAAGGGTAAGTACATTGCTGTTTGAGAACATTTAATGTCATTAAATTTCCTAATGTTATTGTGACACATAAAATTTATTCGTTTGCACTACTTGCTCATGTTGCTCATTCTTGCAGGCTGCATGGGAACATCTTTTCATTTGCTTGATGTTTGATATGAAACCATGAATTGATGGGACCAATAGGGGATGTGTAAAGTATGGATGGTTGTTGAGAAGACTGCTTTTTGTGAGGGGCATGGGGTATGGAGTACACAGAGGGGGGAATCAGGGGAATGTGATAGTTACTGTTGTGACTTTAGGGCATCCCTGGTATCCTGAGTAGCAACATGTGTAGTGGTTTGGGGTTGGATACCCATCTTCATCTTCATCCTCATTGTCCTCCTCATTCTCTTCCTCACTGGAATCATAATTAGATAATGAGTGATGAATACTTTTTTTGTCCTCACCTCTAATCCTCACTGCTGTGCAATGTCATGCAGATCACAGCACACCATGGCTATTCTGGAGAACTTTACTCGTAAGTACTGATGGCACCTCCAGACCTCTTTTCAGACCATTCCTGGTGGGATTCTTCACAACCATCAAGACTAGTTTGTAGGGAGTATACTTTGTTTCCTGAGAGCAATCCCTTCAGTCTGCATGCAGGTACAAATAGTTTGTAAAAGTTGATCCCTTCTCTGTTGCCCACCACCCTGTTGCTCCCTGCTCTGGTCACCACTCTCTCCAGTGGACATTATCTCCAGTGACCACCCACTCCATTGGTCAGCCTCTCTGTTGGCACCCTCTCCGTTGGTCACCCTCTCCAGTGGCCATCCTCACCATTGACATTCTCTCTATGGCCACCTGCAGCTCCCTCCACAGTCCTCTGTTCCTGTTGCTGATTGCATTCCTCACCCCAAGTCTAATCTAAAGCAGCCATGGCATCACACATCCTGCTGAGTGAACAGCGCTAAACTTTACTAAAATTTGTCGACTGCAAGTACTCTAAGCAAACTGTTTACTTGAGGGAATAGGGAAAGCAGCTGTGAGCAATGAGTGTTTATTTATATCTGGACACATGCTGTCAATCTCATCTCCATTTGCTGTTGTGTTTTCTGATTCCTGGGAAACCCATGCTGTAGGCGTTAAAATCAAACTACTATCAAATTGTGAGGGAAGTATCTTTATTAAGATATTATAACGACAGAGTACCTCTGAAGATGGATTGCTCGGCCACACCCAATCACAACTCCATTAGAACAAGAAGTGGGCATGTTGGATGTGGGAAAGAATTGGGTTTTATATTCCCAATATTTTAGCCAAACTCTCCACCCATTTCCACCTTTCAGGGTCAGAGTTGATGGTTGGGGGTGGGGGGGCTAGTGTAGGTGATGGCTTAAAACTTCTTGCTTTGCCTCTGACTGATTAAAGTTTTAATTTCAATCACAAACATATCTACTGATCCAAATGATTATTTATAGTTTGCTGTTTTCTGAAACACTAAGGTAATAACTATCTACTTTTCAACTCACAAAGTGAGACATAAAAAATGTTGTTGGCTGCATTTCCCTGAAGCCCAAGGTGTGTGCCACCTGCGAGGATTAGTTTAGTGTTTGCATGTAGTTCTTGTACAGGCAACACCCTCTTTTAAGTCAACTTGCTGGGTGGGATCCAAAGATTTACTATATCTAAAATAAAAGTGGCTATTGAGAAACTATTTCACTGTAACAGCCCACGTGAAAAGGATTATCCATCTGATATCCTGTATGCATGAACACAACTTGTTTGTATTACAAAGACTGTAAAACTTTTTAAAAAATCAATGGGGTCATTTTAACCCTACCTGCAAAAATCAAGCAAATAAGTAGTTGGATTTCATGAGGTGACTTACCTGCTGATGTCCTGCCTGACACTTTGGGCAGGCAGCTTAGCTAGCAGGGCAATTCTTTAAATATGAATACTATTTTAGCAACATAGTCATAAGCCTGATTGCACTTTAACTCTGGCCTGAGAAGTGAAGACGATAGATGCAGAAGAGGCCATTCACAGCAGGCTTCCTTTGCTTTCTAAGGCCAAGAGAAACACAAGGATTTATCCAGGCCCAAAAAGAAAGGTTGGGCCTCTCCTTCCCCTAACTAAGGCCCCATCTTCCCTCCAGCAAGAGGTTCCTAGAACCATACTTACCCAATTGCCGGTGGGTAACAAAGGCTGGATGGTTTTAGGCAAGTTGCCAGCCCCTTTATACTCACTTCCCAAACATTTCAGGCAGAACAACAGCTGTGTCATGCCCATTAAAGGTATATTATATTCCCAACTTTTAAGATCCTAACTTTATTCAATGTGAACACTTTGAAATTAACTTTTGCTTTGTAAAATAAACCATATGCCACTGCAAAAATGGCTGCCAAAGGTTAGATGACCTTCCTGTGTGTTCAAAAACTGACCCTGTCTAAGAGACTAAAGGGCACATCCCAGATAAAAAGGTGTTAATTATATACCCTGAGACTATCAAAAAATATTCACAAATTTAATGGGTCTTTTTGGAAACAAGTGAAGACCTCTTTATCAGGCCTGCAAAACATGTTTCTCAGAACAAGACAATCATGTGAATTATGAACTGTTCCTTTTGTTTATAATCTTAAATATTTTCTTCAACTGTACTTCCCTTGATAAAAGCAAAATACTGCGGATGCTGGAAATCTGAAACAAAAATAAAAATATCTGGAAAAACTCAGCAAGTCTGACAGCATCTGTGGAGAGGAATACAGCTGACGTTTCGAGTCCGTATGACTCTTCATCAGAACTAAAGAAATAGAGAAATGAGGTGACATATAAGCTGGTAGAGGGGGGTGGAACAGGTAGAGCTGGATAGGAGGCCAGAGATAGGTGGAGGCAAAGAAGAGATTGCCAAAGGTGTCATAGGCAAAAGGACAAAGGGATGTGGACGTCAACACCTCTTTGTCTTTTTGTCTATGACATCTTTGGCAATCTCTTCTTTGCCTCCACCTATCACTGGCCCCCTATCCAGCTCTACCTGTCACCCGCCCTCCCGCCTCAAACAGCTTATATTTCACCTCATTTCTCTATTTCCTTAGTTCTGATGAAGGGTCATACGGACTCGAAACGTCAGCTGTATTCCTCTCCGCAGATGCTGTCAGACCTGCTGAGTTTTTCCGGGTATTTTTGTTTTTGTACATTCCTTGAGTTTGTTTGTGATTGTGAGTGGGTGCCGTGGCATTTGATTTTGGAGTGACTGCTTAAATAAACAATCATCTTTCTTTATTTAAACCCACAAAAAGTTTGCTTCTGGTTATTGAAATTGTCCAGATGCTCAGGGGTTAAATAAAACACACACACACTGTTAAGAGCAGGTGAGAAGGAATGAGCTGGCTCCCCTTCTATTCAGCCCCCTCAGTTGCCGCAACAAAGGTTTTAAAATTTCTTTTCACCCTAAATGCCTTTTCCAATCCAATTGTATTTAATTTTTAAAAAGGAACCAATCAAACCAGGCTTTTTGCATCAAAGAAAGAGTAAGCTTATTAGTTACTGAACCCAAGAAAAAAATAAAAACACAATGAAACGCACACATACACAAACACACAAACACAGAGATAAGAAAAAGAAAGTTATAGTCCAATAAAAAGTTAGAAAAATGTATGGTGAAGTCCTTTGCTTGTCTTTGAGATGTAAATTGTTGAACACTGCAGTTGTTTGAAATTAGTTGGTTTCTTGTAGAATTCTGGAGTTGATTAGTCCAGGTCTGCACTTTGGTGAAGGTATTGTTTTAGCTTCAGAGAGAGAGAAAAAGAGAGAGAGGGAGAGATCTTAACTGCTCTCTTTCTAACAGTGTTTTTCAGATGACTGTACTGTTTCTTTTTCCTCCCCCTAATTCTGCTTGGCCGAACCAATTTTTTAAAACTCCTGTCTGTATCTTCCCAGAAAGGAACTCGATTAGCATGTCTTGCAATCATTGTTGCAGGCCAAGTAATTCCATTTTTGATTTTTTCCTCTCTGAAACTTTTGATATATTTCAAGATAGAGATCAACAGGAGATGAGGATATTTTATCCTCTACAGAGGGTTTTGAGTGCCTGATGAGTATCTGGCTGGTTAGCATTTCCCATTGTTTTAATAGAACTATAACTGATCAAAGTCAAGCACTTTGCATCTTTAGTACCTTCCATTCATGAGAGTCCCTCTTTAGAGTGGACCTCGATACCACCGCACCATGAAGTCCTAGTTAACCCCCCTTTGAAATAATCCCCCTTTGAAAGCCCAAGTGTATTCACAGAGAAGCTCTATGACTGTTATCAAGACATGAGTAATGGTAAGGATCACCATTTTGACTTCACAAGCTTCAAGAACGGCTTTCTGAGAAGGTTCCAGCCATTAGTATGTGGCATGTTGGCATTTATAACAATAAGATAGTGGCTTGGGATAAATTGATTCCCCATTCTGGTACAGTCTGGGAACAGATCAATGATAACATCTCCCGAGCACATGCAAAGGCTAAAGTAGCTGCCATTGAAGGCCCATTGCTTAGCCAGAAATCTGGACCATCCAGGGTCTCAGTGCCAAGAGAGGGTATCTTTGTGCCCTGTTTTAAGTGCAAACATTTGGACCATGATGCCTGCGACTGCCGTAATGACATATCCTGGAAGCTGACAGGAACTTGAAGCTTGTGCCCTGCCTTCCTCTTCCTCCTGTACAGATGAGTCCTGACCCTTTCGAGCAGTAGTTGTGTGAGAATGAAGGCAGAAATAGAAACCATACGAATTAGCAATGGGCCCTGATCAGTAGCTGCCGAGGTGCCTGAGTCCCCTGGGCCAGCCTCCTCAGTGTCTCCTACTAGCCTTCCAGGGAGAGGTGGGTTCCTCTCTCTGATACGATGGTAGTGGAGAGCAGTGGTCTGCACTGTTGATACTGGAAGCCGTCAACAAAAAACACCATCTGAACCTGATTCCTTCTCCACCATCATTCATGATCCTTGCTCCCCATTGTTAAAGCATGGTGTTGTTCACAAACATCAAAATCATCCCAGATTTACCATAAGTGCAGTAGCAGGCGGGAAAATGAACATTTTACACGCCAGCCACAATGGCAGCTTTTCACACTGTATTGCCCCAATCCCACCTCTTTAATTATGCATTCCTGGGAATCATGCCATTTCGACGGTGGGCAGGCTCTCGTTTGCCAGACACGCTGTCACCTCACACACACCCCCATATCTCCACCTGTCCTCATCTCCTCTGGAGGCTGCCTCCTCAGCCCTCACCATCTTGAGGCCACTAGTACAGATCAACTTGTGCCCCCCAAACACACCCTCGGATACCCGCCTTCCCCAGTACAGCTCTCGCCCTGCAGCCTCTTCCCTTGCTTGAGGGCACTTCTCCCCCTTCCCCAAGCAAACCCTAGCCCTACAACCATTGAAAAGCCACTCCTGCCTTATGGCTGGTCTGATTGGTAGAGACTTGCCCGTGAGTCCCCTAAAAATGACGTGGTGCTGTCTACGAAGCCTGGCGCTGATGACCACGAGTGCTGCCCAAAGCAAAATAGGCAAACAAATCTTGAAGCCCCGAGTGAAGTGCAGCTCGCCAGGTGCACGCTGCTTATGTTCAGTTGTGAAACAGATCGTCATGTAATTATGCCAACATGCTCAGATGATCCAGCTTAGGGGGATGATTCTGGTGGGCTCGGCTTATAATGATGTGTAGATGTATTATAATGAAGTTCCTCACCTCCAGTGGCAGAAAAAGGGGCCCGCATTTGACAAGCAGAGCGGACATTTGCAAACTGGTTTCATGATGTTGTAAAACCGATTTTTAGTCTTCTTGCCATATTGTCCGCTCACACTGACAAACATGCTCGCTACCAACATGCACAGAAAATTCTGCCTAAGGATTCAAAAAATTGATATAAGGAGGAAGCTAAAACATTTGGAAGCAATTGGCATTTAATCTAAACTTCAAGAAGGTGTACCCTTAATTAGAAGGTTATAAAAACACAATTACATTTTGAGTTTTAGATCCTGATGTCAATTTATTTTGACTAAAATTTAATTTTGCAGCTGTGAAAAAAGCACTGAATAATTTGTTTTGTAAGAGATAAGCTTCAGCCTTGAAGCTTTGAAGATGTCTGGCAAAATTCAATTGTGTCCCTTCTACAGTTAAAGTCAGCAAGGTTGAAGATTTTGTGTAACTATGAAAGCTAAATTTTTCTTCAGTTTTATTTTTCTTCAATTATATTACAGCCTTTTGGAATGGTACCTGAAAGAACAAAAAATGTGCAAGTTCAGAAAAAAAATAGAAAGACTGGGGAAAAGACAGTTTAAAGCGGAGTTTGGTTCTTTTCAATTAAGAAAGTTTATCAAAAACAGTTGTGTAAAAAGTGATGCAATTGTGTGTGGAGTGAACTTTCCTCCAATCCTTTGCAAATAAGCAGTAAAGTTAACCCCTTCTGCTGACAGCTGTTTTTCATTTAATTTGTCACAACTTTTGTATTGATTAATGTTAATGTACAAATTGGGAATTATTACATTTCTAGTTTCTGAATTGATAGATATGCTTGACAAACATAGGTGACATTAGAAATTGCAGGAGGCGGCCATTTGGCCCCTTGAGCCTGCTCCGCCATTCAACTAGATCATGAATGATATTTTACCTCAACGTCCGCGCTATCCCCATGTCCCTTGATATCTCTAATATCTTGAAATCTATTGAACTTTGTCTTAAATATATTCAATGGCAAAGCCTCCACAGCACCCTGGGTAAAGAATTCCAAAGATTCACCACCCTCTGAATGAAGAAATCCCTCCTCATCTCAGTCCTAAATGGCCTAACCCTTATTGTGAGACAGTGTCCCCTTGTTCTAGACCCCCCAGCCAGGGGCAATGCCCTTCCTGTATCTACCCTGGTGAGTCCTGTAATATTTTGTATGCTTCAATGAGATCACCTCCCATTCTTCTAAACTCTAGAGAATACAGGTCCAGTCTCCTCAATCTCTCCTCACAGGACAATCCTACCATCAGGCTGCCGAACCTTCCTTGCACTCCCTCTATGGCAAGTATATCCTTCTTTAGGTAAGGAGACCAAAACTGTACACAATACTCCACGTACGGTCTCACTAAGGCTCCATACAATTGCAGCAAGACGCCTTTACTCCTGTACTGAAATCCTCTTGCAATAAAGGCCAATATATCATTTGTGTTGTGGAGTATTTTAAACCACCACTCAACACAGGATCTTTCATTCAAACGTCAAGCAGCCTTTATTTTTTACACCGATGGGGAGACAATCTCTACTGGTAAACCAGGAGACTGCTCCAATGATACAGGGTTTCAAGCAGTTTATATACTATTCTATTATATTCTAATTGCGTTACAATCACAGTGCCGCCTAAAACAGAACTGACACTATTAAAAGGACTGGAATTTAGGACATCACAACAATAACACAGGATAACCAACATCATGCAATCTAATTAAGCAATGGAGGGGGCCATTGTCACAATCAAATGGCCCCAGACAATGCCCATTCACCCCTGTCACAGAAGAAGAGAAATCTTTGACATAAAGATCAACTTTGGAGCCAGGGACAGCTCATCTAGGTAGGATCCATTGTTTTCAGTTATGGAAATAACATCAGTACTGAGCAGGTCTGTCCAGAACAGACTTGCTGGATCAAAGTGGGTGCTAAGAACCAATCATCCAGCATGATGTCCTCAGGAGATTTGTTTGTGATACTATTTACTGAAACAAACTGTCTGCAATAAAGTTGCTTTGTTCCTTTTGCACCTAATAAGCTTAGCTTCAAGAATCATTTTAACCCCATAATTGCTCTACGGCTCAAAAGCCCCACTTCAACTTGCTTTCCTAATTGCTTTTGGCACCTGCATGTTTATTTTAAGTGACTTATGAACAAGGACGCCCAGCTCCCTTTGGACATCAAAACTCCCCAATCTCTCACCATTTAAGAAATACTCTGCAAATCTGTTTTTCCTGCCCACGTGGATAACTTCACATTTGTCCACATTATATTCCATCTGCCATGTTCTTGCCCACCCACTTAGCATATCTAAATCCACTTGAAACCTCTTTGTATCATCCTCACAACTCACATTCCCACCAAGTTTTGTGTCATCAGCAAAGTTGGAAATATTACATTTGGTTCCCACATCCAAATCGTTGATATAGATTGTGAATAGCTGGGGCTCAAGCACTAATCCTTGCAGTGCCCCACTAGTCACAGCCCATAAACTGGAGAATGAACCATTTATTCCTTCTCTCTATTTTTTGTCCGTAAACCAATTCTCAATCCATGCAAGTACATTACCCCTAATCCTGTGTGCTCTACTAACCTCCTATGTGGGACCTTATCAAAAGCCTTCTGAAAATAGACCATATTCACTGGCTCCCCCTTATCTCTTCTGCTAGTTACATCCTCAAAAAATGAACAGGTTTGTCAAACATGATCTCCATTTCATAAATCCACATTGACTCTGCCAATCCTACTATTATTTTCTAAGTGTCTAGTTATCGAATCCTTTATAATAGATTCTCGCAGGTTCCCTACTACTGATGCCAAGCTATCAGCTCTGTAATTCCTTGTTTTCTCTCTCCCACCTTTCTGAAATAGTTGGGTTATGTTTGCTACCTTCCAATCTGCAGGAACTTATCCAGAATCTATAGAATTTTGGAAGATGACCTTCAATGCATCCACTATCTCTACCTCCATGAACAGACACAATGTACGTGTTTAGTTTCTCTGTCTTTTCCTTATTCTTCATTATAAATTCTCCTGTCTCTGCCTGGAATGGGCCCATATTTGTATTTGCCAACCTTTCCCTTTTCACATACCTATAGAAGCTTTTACAGTCTGTTTTTAAGTTTCTCACTAGTTTGCTTTCATATTCTATTTTCTCTTTCTTTACCAGCTTCTTGGTCCTCCTTTGCTGAATTCTAAAATGCTCCTAATCCTCAGGCTTGCAACATTTTTGGCAACTTTATAAGTCTCTTCCTTTGATCTAATACAATTTTTAACTTCTCTTGTTATCTATGGTTGGATCACCTTTCCTGCTGGGTTTCCTGCCTCAAAAGATTGTAAGTTTGTTTCTTTAAATGCTAGCTTTTGCCTGTCTACTGTCATTAATTTTAACATAGTTTCCCAATCTACCACAACCACTTTGTCCCTCATAGCTTCGTTGTTTCCTTGTTTAGAGTTAAGACCTTAGTTTTGGATTAAAGGCTCCTTTACAATGAGATTATTAATTAGGTGTTTTTCATTACACAATGCTAGATCTAAAATAGCCCACTCTCTCATTGGTTCTTCAACATACTGTTCAAGAAAACAATCTCATCTACATTTACATTGTTGTTCTCCACAGCGTTAGTGCTAATTAGGTTTACCCAGTCTATATGTCGATTGAGGTCTTCTCAATGTTACATTCTCCTTGTTACATGCATCTCAAATTTCCTGATTGATTCCATCTCCTAAATCGCCAATACTATTTGGTGGCCTATAAACAATTTCCACAAACATTTGTTACCTTTTGCTTTTTCTTAACTCCATCCAAACTGATTTGACATCTTGATCTTCCAATCTAAGACCCCCTCTCACTAATGTATTTACCTCATCTTTTATTAAAAGCACTACCTTACCTCCTTTTCCTTTTGCCTATCCTTCCCAAATGTTGAATACCTTTGAATTCAGTTCCCAGCATTGGTCACCCAGCACATCTCCATAACGACAATTAGATAATTCCTGTTTACTTCTATTTGCGCCATCAATTCAGCTATTGTTGTGAATATTGTGTGCATGCAGATAGGGTGCTTTTAATTCAGTCTTTTGATTATTTTTGCAACTTCCAGCCTTAGCTGCTGGCACATTCTTAAATTTGTATGCCCTGTCCCTTTCTGCCACACTCTGATTAGCATTTCCCTTATTGCTACTGTGCTCTCTTGCCTTGCCCTCTCTTCTTAATTTATCACATTTTCCCTCACTTGATCCCTCACCCCCATTATTTAGTTTAAAGTCCTCTCTACCTCGCCAGTTATATGACTCACCAGAACACTGGTCCCAACATGGTTCAGGTGAAGATTGTCCCAATGCCACATCTTCCACTTTCCCTAGTATTGCTCCCAGTGCCCCATGAATCGAAGCCCATTTCCCACACCAATCTTTGAGCCGCACATTTAACTCTCTAATCTTATTTACCCTACTCCAATTTGCTCATACATACATACAAACACACAAACACAAACCATACATACAAACACACAAACATACATACATACAAGCACACAAACATACATACAAACACACAAACATACACACATACAAGCACACAAACATACATACAAACAAACATACATACAAACAAACATACATACAAACACACAAATAAACACACAAACATACATACAAACACACAAACATACAAAAAACATACAAACACACAAACATACATACAAACACACAAACAAACATACATACAAACACACAAACATACATACAAACACACAAACATACATACGTACAAGCACACAAACATACATACAAACAAACATACATACAAACACACAAACAAACATACAAACATACAAAAACATACAAACACACAAACATACATACAAACACACAAACAAACATACATACAAACACACATACAAACATACAAAAACATACAAACATACATAAAACATACAAACACACAAACATACATGCAAACACACAAACATACACACAAACACAAAATACATACAAACATACATACATACAAACACACAAACATACATACAAACACACAAACATACATACAAACATACAAGTTAGGAGCAGGAGTAGGCCACTTGGTCCTTCAAGCCTGCTCCGTCATTCAATAAGATCATGGCTGATCTGACTGTAACCTCATGCCTACCCCCAATAACCTTTCACCCCCTTGTTTATCAAAAACCTCTGCCTATCTACCTCTGCCTTGAAAACATTCAAAGATTCTGCTTCCACTGCCTTTTGATGAAAGGAGTTCCAAAGACTCACTCCCCTCTGAGAGAAAAGATTTCTTCTCATTTTTTTGTATTAAATGGGCGACCCCTTATTTTTAAACAGTGACCCCTAGTTCTAGATTCTCCCATAAGAGGGAACATCTCCACATCCACCTTGTCAAGACCCCTCAGGAACTTAAAGGTTTCTATCAAGTCACCTCTTACTCTTCTAAATTCCAGTGGATACAAGCATAATCTGTCCAACCTTTTCTCATAAGACAACCTGCCCATTCCTGGTATTAGTTTAGTAAACGTTCCCTGAACTGCTTCTAATGCATTTACATCCTTCCTTAAAAAAGGAGACCAATACTGTACACAATACTTCAGATGTGGGCTCACCAGCATCCTGTATAACTGAAGCATAAACTCCATACTTTTATATTCAATTTCCCTCGTCATACAAGATAACATTCTATTAACTTTCCTAATTACTTACTGTACCTGCATACTAGCCTTTTGTGTTTCATGCACTAGGCTCCTTATGTCCGCTTCACAACTTACTTTCGTACCTAGCTTTGTATCATAAGCAAATTTAGCAACCATACCATCTGTCCCTTCAATCAAGTCATTTATATAAGTTGCAAAATGTTGAGGCCCCAGCACTGATCTCTGTGGCACACCACTTGTTACAACCTGCCAACCAGAAAAAGACCCATTTATAGCTACCCCCTGTTTCCTGTTATCTAGCCAATCTTCTATCCATGCCAACATGTTACCCACAATAACCTTTGATGTGGTACCTTATCAAATGCCTTCTGGAACTCTAAGTACAGTACATCCACCAGTCCCGCTGCCGAATCTAAGGATTTTTGGAAAATTGAAACCAATGCATCAACTATCAATTAGCCACTTCTCTTTAGACCATAGGAGGAAGTCCATGTGGACCCAGGATTTGTCAGCCCACAGATCCAACAATTTTCTGAGTATCACTTTCCTGGTGATTGTAATTTTCTTGAGTTCCTCCCTCCCTTCCATTTCCTAATTTACAGCTATGTCTGGTATGTTACTTGTGTCCTCTATAGTGAAGACCGAAACAAAACACCTGTCCAATTAATCTGCTATCTCCCTACTTTCCATTATTAATTCCCCAGACTCACTTTCTATAGGACCAATGCTCACTTTGTTAACTCTTTTCTTATTTAAGTATCTGTAGAAACTCTTAGTATCCATCTTTATACTTCTAGCCAGCTTTCTCTCGCACTCTAATTTCTCCCTCCTTATTAATCTTTTTGTCATTCATTGCTGTTCTTTATATTCTCTCCAATCTTCTGACCTGCCACCCGTCTTTGCGCAATTATATGCTTTTTTTTAAAACCTCATGGCTCAGATAATAATCCAGAGATTATTACCTTTGAGGTTCTGCTTTTTAATTTTGACTCTAGCTGCTCATACTCTCTAAACGGAACCTCTTTCCTAGTCTTACCTATGTAGTTGCTACCTACGTGGACCACGAAAACTGGACCCTCTCCTTCCACTGCAGCTTCCTTTGCAGCTCTGTGCAGATATCCTGAACCCCAGCACCAAGAAGACAATGCAGCCTTCTGGACTCCCACTCTTTGCTGCAGAAAACTGTGTCTATCCCCCTGACTTTACTGTCCCGCACTACCACTACATTCCTATTAACTGCTCCCACTTGAATGGCTTATTGTACCACAGTGCCACAGATAGTACTCTTATCCACCCTGCAGCCCTCACTTTCATCCATACAAACTGCAAGAACCTAGAACCAGTTGGACAATTGCAAGGGCTAAGGCTCCACCAGTTAGAAATATAGAAACATAGAAACTAGGAGCAGGAGTAGGCCATTCAGCCCTTCGAGCTTGCTCCGCCATTCATTATGATCATGGCTGATCATCCATCTCTATAGCCTGCTCCTGCTTTCCCCCCATACCTTTTGATCCTGTTCACCCCAAGAGCCACAACTAACTCCTTCTTGAAAACATACAATGTTTCGGCCTCAACTACTTTCTATGGTAATGAATTCCACATAGAGTAGGAGGAGCACACCATGGCTTTGAGCTCTCCTGCCATGATTTACCCCTTTAAATTAAATTAAACCTTTTGGAAGAAACTTAATATTGAATAATATCAATTACTCTAGGACCCTTCTTCCCTGTTCTTCTTTGTTACAGAATATAGCCCTTACAAATGATGAACCACAAAATAAGACCTTAAAAACTATAAGCGATAAAAGTAGTAAATACTTACCCGACCGTACTCAAAGGATCATCTCGTTCCCTCCTCACCGAACTCCCTCAGTTGCCAAACTCCAACTTAAGCACTCTACTGCAGCCCAAAGCAGCACTCCAGTGCAGTTCTACCTTCTCCATCCCCATACCTGCCTCATTTACAGCCACAACCTCCTGTCCCTGACCATGGGCCAAATTGTTTTAAAATTCATTCACGGGATGTGGGCTTCGCTGGTTGGGCCAGCATTTATTGCCCATCTCTTGTTGCCCTTGAGAAGGTGGCTTCTTGGACCGCTGCAGTCCATGTGGTGTAGGTACACCCTCAGTGCTGTTAGGGAGTTCCAGGATTTGACCCAGCAACAGTGAAGGAACGGCAATATATTTCCAAATCAGGCAACTCTATCCCAAGGGGTGTGACTCCCTCCTGGAACAAAGTGTGCAGGTAAACCTCCCCTTCCCTGATGTGTTGCAGGTTTATAGCTCGGCCTGCAGTTCAATGATTCTGAGCAGAAGTTGCCCCAGCCACAAACTCTGCAGACATGTTTGCCTTCGTTCATACCGGTGTACATGAGCTCCCACATTCTGCGTACACCACACATCACCTGCCCTGCCATATTCACTAATTAATTCATTCATTATTTTACTGGTTAAATTTTAATTAATGTTTCTAGTCCTGGCTGTGCTTATGTTCCTATTATTTCAATAAATGTTATACTTACCATGATTGAAATTCCTTAGTTAAGATAAATAGGAAATACTCACCATCCAATTTAATAAGCTTTACTACTATTAGTAAACCTTACTACAACTAATAAAACCTTACAACTATGAAAATTACCCCGGTTTTGAAAGATAAATTAAAAAAATACTCACCAACCAATCAACTACCTGTAACAACACACTTTGATTTTTCTTAGAATGAGGTCGGTCCACTCCGGAGCCACGGATTGGATAGCTCTTTTGGGTGCAGTAGCACCCAGTAGACAGAAAGTATTCTGTCTCCAGGTCCTCCTGTCTCCCATGATTAGGAAACACTTGCTGAACAATTCTGAATGTTTTAATAGCTACACTAACATCCAATTTAAGATAGTCAATCTAGCTTGTAATGTGGCTCATTTACACTTGCTAGAAGCAACATAATTTCATACACAGGGACCATTTCTCTGCAAACAAAAGGAATATGTTCAAGCCTCGTGTCTTTTTGAATTACCCAAGAGCTTGGGGAGCCTATAGTTCCTGTTGTTTTCTCCATGGCAATGTCTTGACCAATCAGAGTCAACTTGGCAACCTATCCGCACCCTTTTCTCCTGTAGTATAAATTGTTGTGATCTTTCAAATTTTGGCATTCTTGTGTTTGTCCTGATGAGTGCAGGATGAAAAGCTTCGACAACATGTCTCTCTTTTCATGTCTCTCTTTTCAATGTAATTTATAGCTTATAATCAATCGAAATTTGCCTTTTAATTCATGTTTACCTTATGTTGATTCTGGGTTTTAGAATGTAGGTGGTTACCTACAATAATATTTAGCATTTGCTTTGACTCTTGCATAATAAAAAATATTTTTGTTTAAACCGTGGAATCTTGTGGCATCATTCCTTCAGTAAATAACTGGGATTTCAGAATTCTTTTTCTTTAAAAAAAACAGTTGCTGATCTTGACTGTGATTGTGACACTACTTTAAAATCACTTATGAGCTTGACACCACTCCTGACTCCTCCTTCTTGGTAAAAGTGACTCCCGGATCTGATCTCACACAACTGTTGATAGGATTACACAAATGCCACTTGTAAATGTTGTTAGGAAATAGAGATAGTTTAAGTAAGCTATATTTGTATGTGTGGGCATTAGGAATGAGTCTTAGCTTTAATGTTTAAGTCTGATTTGTATTTCTGTAACTGTGTGTTAAGAAAAAGCCAAGTTCAGTTTTAGTTTCACTTTAAAGGTGCCTGCATTTCAACATTTCAAGTTTTACGACTCATAGAGAGAAGTTAAGCAAATGAACAAGAGTAGAGATACTGCAGATGCTGGAAATCTGAAACAAAAATGAAAACAGAAAATGCTAGAAAAACTCAGCCGGTCTAGCAGCATCTATGGAGAGAGAAACAGAGTTAACATTTCGAGTCTCATGACCCTTCTTCAGAGCTAAAGAGAAGTAGGAATGTGATGAAATTTATACTGTTTAAGAAGGATGGAGCAGGTGAAGCTGGATAGAAGGACAGTGAGAGGTGGGGGCAAAGGAGAGATTGACAAAGATGTCATGAACTAAAGGACAAATGGAATGTTAATGATAGTGCTAAGGGCTAAAAAAGATGCTGGAAGTGGCGTAAAGGTAAGAAAGCAGCATGTAGTAATAGCAGAACAAGGGTAAGCACTGTGTGAAAGAGCAACATGGAACAAGTAACAGGTAGATGGGGTGGGGGGAGGAGGTGGTAGTGGGGGAAAAAGGAAACAAGATGGGATAAAGGGGGATAAAAAAGAGGATGAATCAATGAATAAATGAAAAAAATAAAAATTAGTGGATAAAAAATAAAAATGAATGTAGAAGAAAGGGATTAAAAAAGAGGTGAGGATAGAGGAAAGAGTTCATGGTCTGAAGTTGTTGAACTCAGTGTTAAGTCCAGAAAGCTGTAAAGTCCAGAAGGCTAATTGGAAGGTGCTTTTCCTCCAGTTTGCGTGAGCTTCACTGGAACATTGCAGCAAGCCAAGGACGGACATGTGGGCATGAGAGCAGGGTGGGGTGTTGAAATGGCAAGCAACAGGAAGGTCTGGGTCCTGCTTGTGGACAGGCTGAAGGTGTTCTGCAAAGCAGTCACCCAGTCTGCGTTTGGTGTCGCCAATGGAGGGGAGACCGCATTGAGAGCAGTGAATGCAATAGACCAAATTGAAGGAGGTGCAAGTGAAGCACTGCTTCACCTGAAGGGAGTGTTTGGGCCCTTGGATGGTGAGGAGGGAGGAGGTAAAAGGGGTAGGTGTTGCACCTTCTTTGATTGCATGGGAAGGTGCTATGGGAAAGGGATGAGATGTTGGGGTTATGGAGGAGTGAACCAGGGTGTCCCGGAACAGAATGCTGACAGGTTGGGGGGGGGTGGGGTAGTGGGTAAAGGGAAGATGTGTTTAGTGGTGGCATCATGCTGGAGTTGGCGGAAATAGCAGAGGATAATCCTTTGAATGTGGAGGCTGATGGGGTGAAAAGTGAGGACAAAGGGGACCCTATCATTGTTCTGGGAGAGAGAGGAAGGTGTGAGGGTAGAGGTGCGGGAGTTGGATTGGAAACGGCTGAGAGCCCTGTCAACCACCATGGGGGGAAACCTCAGTTAAGGAAGAAGGAAGACATGTCAGAAGTGCAATTTTGGAAAGTGGCATCACTGGAACAAGTGCGACGGAGGCGAAGGAACTGAGAGAATGGGATGGAGTCCTTACAGGAAGCGGGGTGTGAGGAGCTGTAGTCGAGGTAGCTGTGGGAGTCGGTGGGTTTGTGATGAATATTGGTGGACAGTCTATCACCAGAAATGGAGACAGAGAGGTTAAGGAAGGGAAGGGAATTGCCTGAGATGGACCATGTGAAGGTTATAGAGGGGTAGAAATTGGAAATAAAATTGATAAATTTTTCCAGGTCCACATTAGAGCATGAAGCGGCATTGAAACAGTAATCAATGTAATGAAAAAAGAGTTGTGGGAGGGGGCCGGAGTAGGACTGGAACAAGGAATGTTCCACATACCCTATAAAGAGACAGGCATAACTGGGACCCGTGGGGGTACCCATAGTCACATCTTTTATTTGGAGGAAGTGAGACAAGCTTAAGGGGAAATTGTTCAATACGAGTACAGGTTCAGCCAGACAGAGGAGAGCAGTGGTGGATGGGGATTTTTCAGGCCTCTCTTCAAGGAAGAAGCGGAGAGCCATCAGACCATCCCAGTGGGGGATGGAGGTGTAGAGGGATTGGACGTTCATGGTGAAGAGGAGGTGGTTAGGGCCAAGGAACTGGAAATTGTTGATATGACGTAGGGATCAGAGGAATCGTGGATGTTAGTGGGAAGAGACTGGACAAGGTGAGAGAGAAAGGAGCCAAGATAGGAAGAAATGAGTTCCATGGGCAGGAACAGGCTGACATGATTGGTCTACCGGGACAGTCCTGTTTGTGGATTTTGGGGAGGAGGTAAAAGCGGGCTGTCTAGGGTTGGGAGGCTATGAGGTTGGAAGCTGTGGAGAAAAGATCTCCAGGGAAGATAAGGTCAGTGATAGTCCTGGAAATTATGCCTTGATGTTTGATGATGGGGTCATGGTCCAGGGGGAGGTAGGAGGAAGTGTCTGAGAGTTGACGCTCAGCCTCTACGAGGTAGAGGTCAGTACGCCAGACAACAACAGCACCACCCTTGTTGGCAGCTTTGATAACAAAGTCAGAGTTGGACCTAAGAGAACGGAGGGTGGACGAGGGCGTAAGGGTAAGAAACTGAGTCCTTTGCTGAGTACTGAACGTTCAGCATCAGAGAGAGGAAGGTCAGATTGTATGGTGAATACACGGCAAGGGCTGAGATTGGAAGACGGGATGAGGTCAGAGGGATGGGAAAGGGTGGAGAGTCCTGGATGGGCGTTGGTATCAATAAGTTGTTGGAGCTTGCATGCCTTAGCATCTGAAAGGAAGAGAAAACATTTCTTGTTCAGGTTTTGAATGAGACGAAGAATAAAATGAAACTGGGGATAATGACAGCTTTGAGATAGGATGAGCTGGTGCTACTGGAGAGAGAGATCAAGTGTGTTAATATGGCAGTTCATGGCACTGAGTGTGGCAAGAGCAGCAGTCCAAGGAACGTTGTATATCCTGGAGAGACCTATAATCCCGGGTGGATTCAAAACATGAGGGATGGAACTTCAGTTGGAATCCACGTGGGGTAAGTAGGAGACACAGTCAGTTGCTGGGGAAGGAAATATGGTTGTGAAAGTGAGTTTTGGTAAACACCTTGTCAAACACTAGAAGGGAAATGGAAAGAATGAAGGTGGATAGGGCAAAAGAAACAACTGAAATCCTGTCAGAGAAGAGCAGTACTTCTTCAAGGTAAGCATTCCTGGAAGATAAGTGGCAGTGAATTAAACACTGAGATAAAAGTAAAATACTGCGGATGCTGGAAATCTGAAACAAAAACAGCAAATACTGGAAAAACGCAGCAGGTCAGGCAGCATCTGTGGAGAGAAAAACAGTGTTAACATTTCAAGTCCGTATGACCCTTCTTCAGAGCTGAAGAGAAGTGGAAATGTGATGAAATTTATACTGTTTAAGGGGGATGGATCAGGTGAAGCCGGATAGAAGGACAGCAATAGGTGGGGACAGAGAAGTTGACAAAGATGTCATGAACTAAAGGACAAAGGAATGTTAATGGTAGTGGTAAGAGCTAAAAAAAGGTTCTGATAGTGGTGTAAAGGTAAGAAAGCAGAATGTGATAACAGCAGAACAAGGGTAGCATTGTGTGAAAGAACAGTATGGAATGAGTACCAGATGGCCCTGTGGGGGATGGGCTGGAGGAGGGGGTGGTGGTGGAGAAAAAAAGATAGAAGATGGGATAAAAGAGGGGATAAGCAAGGGGATAAAACAATGAATAAATGAATAAAAATAATTAAAAATAAGTGGATAAAAAAATGAATGTATAAAAAGGGATTAAAAAAGGGGTGAGGATAGAGAAGAAGTTCATAGTGTGAAGTTGTTGAACTCAGTGTTAAGTCCGGAAGGCTGTAAAATGTCTAATTGGAAGATGAGGTGCTATTCCTCCAGTTTGCATTGGAACATTGCAAGAGGCCAAGGACGGACATGTGGGCATGAGAACAGGGTGGTGTGTTGAAATGGCAAGCGACAGGAAGGTCTGGGTCATGATTGCAGACATACTGAAGGTGTTCCACAAAGTTGACACCCAGTCTATGTTTGGTCTCCCCAGTGTAGTGGAAGAATGGAGTGGAGAATCTGGGTTGTTGCCTAGGGGTCCAGAGTGGCAGGTCCTTCCCACAGACACATACACGGAAGAAACTAGAAACTGCAGTTTCATTTTGGAAGCTGTTTGAGTTCAATTGGTTTTGAAATTAGCTGGCAAGAGAGACTAGAGCAAAGGGTACAGATAGCCAGTCCCAAGCTAAAGAAGAGACCCCAAAATCCAGGGGAGTGGAACAGGAGAAAGTCCCAAGAAGATCTTCTAGTCAAAGGAAAGACAGGAACCTGGAAAAGGTCCTTTTAAGTGAAACGAAGAGTGAGGGGCAGAGAGAAAGGCTCCAAGCTTCAGATTTAAAGTGACAAAAGCTGCAGAAAACAGGTTTAAAGTGAGAACAGCTTGCAAGAGGCCAGAAGGTCCAAAGAGACAACTGAAGGTCTGTAACTCTTTGCTATGGGCGTTGGAAGCAGTGGTATTGTTGACAGCTGAGTCTGTGAGAGAGAGTGTGTGGAAGACAGCTTGAATGCATGTGGTAACCCAGGGGAGAGGAACATTGGAAGGAGAGTTTGAAACCCTGGAGATGAACTGTTGCGAAAGGTATCTGAGAGAAAGCTTTGGTTTGGGAGAAGATTCCAAAGTGAGTTCTTGCAGAGTGGAGGTTGGAAACCATTGTGTGAAACATGGAGTTTAGTTAGACTGTTTGGTTCATGGTGTGACAAGCGTCTGGAGGGAGTTGAGGAGAGATCCATAGCATCTGGCTGAGGGGGCATCTGTCACTTGGTTTCAGGGTGTGGTATGCTTGACTACATGTAACCAATTGGTTTACATGTACTAAAATTACTGCGAAAATTAGAGTATAAGATAGCCTTTGTAACTTGTGTTATCCTTACAAATCTGTGTATATCTATAAAGGTATAGTTGTGGGTGAAGGAGTATTGTAATTATAGTTCATCTCTTCTTGTTTGATAAATGTTTTATGCTTTTGTTATAAGTTAATTAGCTGATTCTAGGGACTCTGTTCAGTAGCCCCTCTCCAAGTAGCTAAACAACAAATTAAAAGTTAGGATCTATCAAGCTGGGTTCCACTCTGGGATCAGGCTTGTCCAGGGGTCACCTCAGCCAGGATCATGACAATGTTATATTTCCACAGATTGTACTACCATTATTTTGTTTGGGAACGTTGACAAAACTAGGTTAGAAAAATCAAGGCAGAGCTAAGTTTGAAGAATTGGGGGAGGGTCAAAATCCAATGTGGCGCAACACAGCCATGGGACTGTCCTCCATTCACATCATACTCAAAACCTCAACACTAATGCAATTGCAAATTGAAGTGAGTAAATTATTTATAATCAGTTTTAGCTGAGTCCTGAAATGCCAATACAGAAGCAAAATGCTGTGGATGTGAAATCTGAAATCTGAAATCTAAAGACTAAATCTGGGCACCAAGTCTACAAAATGTAGAATATTTCTGTTTGTCATACCTTCAGATCCATGGCAACTACCTTGTTACGGTCACTTGCCAATGGAATCTTTACAATAGAACACAGCAGCGTCCTCCGATACATTTTACAGATTTCACACTTCTCAATAATTTCTTCCACTGGTCCTGTATACTCTTCATCAACCATACAAACAACTTATAGCAGGATTTTTAAGCTTTGATAAGTAGGGTGAGCATATTGCCTGTGTAGCTTTATGATGATTTGATTTTTTATATCAGTTAATGGCATTAATACTTGTCGAACACTCTGATGAGAAATATCAGGTTTTAAAAGGTTACAACAATGTCCTAACTGGCTAAATTGCGGATCAACTGACTGTCCAAAGATAATTACCCTATCATGCTCCATACCAAGTTCCATTTGTGCCTTTTTCATATAATGATCACACAACAGCGTTTTATTAGAGACTACATCCATACTTCTAAAATGGCTTACTCAGCTATTTTTACATGGACTGTAATTCTTCTTAGTGACTACTGCTGACCAGGCTAAGGTTTATCTTTACAACATGCAAATTACAGAAGACACATATAGTCACTATATTGTTTTTATTGCACTTGTTGCCTGATTCCCTAGTTTGCTGGGGGAGGAGAGTTCCATCATCTTTCTCTGAAAGAAGGATGTGGCCATGTTTCTTGGCAGTGTAGAGATTTGCACACTTGTTCACAGGACTGAAATCTTGAATGCACTTTTACCTGAATCTTATGACCTCCAAAACTGAAACAGAAGCCAAGTGTCTTTAGCAAGGCTAAATGGAATATATTTTAATACAAGGAGCCTGAGGCATAAGACAGATGAGCTGAGGGCACAGATAGACACCTGGGAGTATCATATCATAGCGATGACTGAGACTTGGCTAAAAGAAGGGTAGGATTGGCAGATCAACATTCCTGGTAATAGGGTATTCAGATGAGATAGAGAGGGGGATAGAAGAGAGGAGGTAGCAACATTGATCAAGGAATAAACTATAGCATTGAGGAGGGATGGTATCTTGGAAGGATCATCAAATGAGGCCATAGAAGTAAAAAACACAAAAGGGGCAAAAAACGCTGTTGAGTGTGTACTGTAGGTCCACAAACAGCCAGGGAGTGATAGAGGGTCAAATATGTAATCAAATTTCAGAGAAGTGTAAGAATAATAGGGCAGTAATAATAGGGGATTTTAACTCCCCAAATATTAACTGGGATATTTTTAGTGTGCAAGGTAGGGAGGGAGCAAAATTCTTAAAGTTGCATTCAGGAGAACTTTTTTAGCCAGTACATATAAAGCCCAGCAAGGGAGGGGGCAATTCTGGATCTAACATTTGGAAATGAGTCCGGGCAACTGGAAGGCGTATCAGTAGGGGAGCATTTTGGAGATAGTGACCATAGCTCAGTTAGATTTAGGATCGTTATGGAACAGTATAAAGTTGGGCCGGGAATAAAAGTTCTAAACTGGGGAAAGGCTAATTTTACTAAGATGAGACACGATTGGCCCAAGTGAACTGAGAGCAGCTACTTGCAGATAAAACTGTGTCAGAGCAGTGGGAGGCTTTCAAGGAGGAAATAGCAAGAGTACAGGGCAAATATGTTCTCATAAAGACAAAGTAGGGGGACCAAGTCCGGAGAACCCTGGATGTCAAAGGACATAGAGGTTAGGATTAAGAAAAAAAGAGAAGCTTATGGCAGATACCGAGGGCTCAATACAGCAGAGTCCTTAGAGGACTATAAAAAGTGCAGAGGGGAACTTAAAAAGGAAATTAGGAAAACTAAGAGAATGCATGAGAAAGTGGGTAGAACAAAGGAAACCCAAAGGGGTCTTTTAAAGATTAAAGAGCAAGAGAATAAGTAGGGAAAGAGTAGAGCCAATTAGGGGTCATAGAGGTAATGTGTGTGTGGACCTGGAAGATATGGGTACAGTCCTCAATGAATACTTTGTGTCGGTCTTCACAATCGAAAAGGATGATGCAGTTATAGACATCAGAGTGGGGGACTGTGAAATATTAGAGGAAATCAACATAGAGAGAGAGGAGGTACTAGTGGGTCTAGCGGCCTTAAAGTGGATAAATCTGCAGGCCCGGATGAGATGTATCCTAGGTTGTTGAGGGAGGCAAGAGAAGAGATATCAGGGGCCCTGGCAGTAATTTTCAAATCCTCTCTGGCCACAGGTGTGGTGCCAGAGGACTGGAGGACTGATAATGTTGTCCCATTATTTAAAAAGGGAGGAAGGTATAGACCAGGAAATTACAGGCCAGTCAGTCTAACCTCGGTGGTGGGGAAGTTACTAGAAAGAATTCTGAGGGACAGAATATATCTGCACTTGGAGAGACACGGATTAATCAGGGATAGTCAACATGGATTTGTTAAGGGAAGGTCGTGTTTGACAAATTTGATTGAATTTTTTGAGGAGGTAACCAGGAGTGTTGATGAGGGTAACGCATTTGATGTGGATTACATGGCCTTTAGCAAGGCTTTTGATAAGGTCCCTCATGGTAGACTGGTCAAGAAAGTAAGAGCCCACGGGATCCAAGGCAAAGTGGCAGGTTGGATCCAAAATTAGCTGAGAGGCAGGAAGCAGAGGGTGATGGTAGAGGGATATTTCTGTGACTGGAAGTTTTTATCCAGTGGGGTTCTGCAGGGCTCGGTGCTGGAGCCCTTGCTGTTTGTGGTGTACATAAATGATTTGGACTTAAATGCAGGGCGTATGATCAAGAAGGTTGCGGATGACACAAAAATTAGTAGGGTGATAAGTAGTGAGAAGGATGGTCATAAACTGCAGGAGGATGTCAATGGACTGGTCAGGTGGGCAGAGCAGTGGCAAATGGAATTCAACCTGGAAAAGTGTGAGGTAATGCACTTGGGGAGGGCTAACATTACAATATGAATGGTAGGATCCTGGAAAGCACTGAAGATCAGAGGGACCTTGGTGTCTATATCCACAGATTCCTGAAGGTAGCAGGGCAGGTAGATAAGGTAGTTAAGAAGACATAGGGGATACTTGCCTTTATTAGCTGAGGCGTAGAATACAAGAGCAGGGAGGTTATGCTGGAACTGTATAAAATGCTGGTTAGGCCATAACTGGAGTACAGCGTGCAGTTCTGGTCACCACATTTATAGGAAGGATGTGATTGCACTGGAGAAGGTGCAGAGGAGATTTACCAGATTGCTGCCTGGGCTGTAGGGTCTGAGCTATGAGGAAAGATTGGATAGAGGCATGCAAGATTATGAGGGGGATAGATAGGGTGGAGAGGAAGGCACTTTTTCCATTAGTAGAGGGGTCAATAACCAGGGAGCATAGATTTAAGGTAAGAAGTAGAAGGATAAGAGGGGAGCTAAGGAGAAATCTTTTCACCCAGATGTTGGTGGGAGTCTGGAAATCATTGCCAGAAAGGGTGATTGAGTCAGAAACTCTTAAAACATTGAAGAAGTTTTTAGATATTCACTTGCGTTGCCATAGTCTCCAGGGCTATGGGCCAAGCGCTGGAAAATTTATTTAGTGTAGTCAGATCTTTGTTGACCTGTGGGACACGATGGGCTGAATGGCCTCCTTCTGTGCTGTAGATTTCTATGAGTCTATAAGACTAAAGGAAAATATACTGGTTGAATAATATTGAGTTTTATACTACGTTTATTGAACCGAATAACATTTGGTTGGATTTTACGCTCCCCCACCAGTGGGATTGAAGGCAGAGGGCTCATAAAATCCAGTGGGGGGGCATATTCACCATCTGCCCACCCGCATGCCCTGCCCCGACATGTCTGAAATTTTACAGGGGGGCAGGGAAGGTGTCGGGTGGCCCACCTGCCCTTGGGCCAATTAATGGCCACTTAAGGGCCTCATCTCTCCACCGCAGGTATTTTACCTGCTGCGGGAGTAGGCCCATGCCATGTGGGAAGACCGGCAGCTTTAGCTGCTCAGGCTGCTGTTAAGCAAGTACAGTGGACTTCATTTGTGGCTCCCCTGGGCCCACATACTCCTCCTTTAACCCTTCCCACAGCTTCTTGAACCCAGACTTCCTCGCATCTCCAACCTCCTAACACTCCTTGGCAAGACCTCTGATCTTGGATTTACCTGGGTTCCTTGGTGTGGTGGGTGTGGCTATAGCTCCAGCAGTGGCCGTAGCACCAGTCTGACAGTGGGAGTGTAGAGCTGGTGGCCAATCTGATTCTTCATCTGTGTTTGATCTGATGCCATAAGATTTCACGGGGTCCAAAGTCAATGCCTCTCATGATTTTAAACTCCTTGTTCAGGCATACAGTAACTCAACAGCTTGTTTGACATTGGCTACACACTAGATTCATTTTAATTAGTTAGCGGCACCAAGAATGTGCACTATCTGCATCAGGAACAAGTGAGGGTAATCCCACATCACAGTCCCCATCATTACAATTTCATGGCCATTCTCTTTTATGTATTTAATTTTCTGATGACACAAAATAGGGAGAAAAGTTGAACAACTGAAAAACTAAACGTAAAACACCAAAAAATTGAAACATTGCAAACAAAAATGAAAGCATGGAACATGAGTCAAAATAACAGGAGGAAGAGACTGATTTATATAAATCAGGAAAACACAGCAAGTTAAAGGATTATTAAACATTTAAAATGGTTTAGAATATAAACCATTGATTTAAACAAATACAGAATGGAAAATCAATTTTTGCATGTCTTAAGTCCTTGGTGATGCAATAGAAAATTGAAGTGCCACGATTTTCATGGTATGGCGGTGTTTGGTGGTGTCCCTCTCTTAAATATGTTGGGCAGGATTTTACATCCGTCAGGCGGGCGTGTGCCCAACCTGATAGGGTGTAAAATCACATGTGATGGTGTCAGGCGAGCATTCCAACGTTATCACACACTCTCGCGATCTTTCGGTCAGCGAGCACGCGCCCACTGGCAATCAAGAGGCCTATTAAGGCCCTTAAGCAAGTAATTAATTTGTATTTTTTGCTGCCCGCTCAACCATTTGGTTGGCAGGCCGGCGAATGGCATGAGGTTTCCAACGGCAAATATGAAAAGAGTAAAAAAGTGTTGCCACCATTTCAAACATGTCCCTCTTCATGTGACTGAGCCACATGTGGAAACATGCTTATTTCATCTTTAAAGTCTTTATTGGTCAGTGTCCAATTGTTCAGTTCTCTGAGGCAGCTCTGTGTCCTCAGGGAGCTGTCAGCACGTGCTCCCCCGCGCATGTGCAGACTTCTGCGCTCTCCCTGCTCCTGCCCCCACCCCGTCAGCGCTGAGCGTTTTAGCACGACTTTCACGCTGACAGCTTGTTAATTGGTCAAGCAGCGTGAATTAATGGTTGGGGCCCGATTGCGGGCGGCAGTTCATTTTGCAGCCGCTCCTGAGTCCACCCGCCACGCCCGCCAGACAAGGGGAAAATCCTGTCCTTTATGAAAACATTGTCACTCGATTTGTGCTTGGTAGCATTAACATCACTTACTGAAGTCTAATGCTTCTTGCTATCTGTTAGCATTTTCTCATTCATGAGTGAATGCCCGTCAATCACATGGGCCATTTCAGGCCAAGAATATGAGTTACTTTACTGTCCTATATATGAGTTGTGAGGGTAATTTTGGCCCAGAACCACCCAAAGGAGTGGTAATCACAGTTGGATTGCCATTGCACTCCTTCCTACTTGTCAAAGTAGGGAGCTGCCTATTTCTCGCTCAATCTTCTGTCCCAGGCCTGATGAGAAATGTGCAGCGTACCTGGTTTTGGAGTTCTTCCAGTGCAGGGTAGCAGCATAGGGGCAAGTGAAGCCATGGCCCCTTTTTATGGCACCAGCTGCCATAAAGCAATAGGTTAAAAGGTCTTTGTGTTTAAATCCCACTTTGAGAAGCTAGGAAGAAGGTAAGTGTATAAGGTAAGAGGGTAGGATGGGTCGGGTGGGCATGAAGTTGAGTGGATCAAGAGGTGGCAGGGTTGGGAAGGTAGTTGGGGTGGATAGTCGGGAGTTGGGAGGGCACTTGAGGGGATGGGGGTTTAGTTGGGGGTGATTGGGGAATGGGGATGTGGTCTAGGTGCTGGGGGGTTAGTCAGAACGGATGAGGGTGTATTCGGATGATGGTCAGGTGTATGGGAGGTCATCGGGGTGCGGTTGGGGATGGGAGTGTAGTCGGCAGTGGTTAGGTGGTGAGGTGTAGTCAGGTGGGCTGGTCGGGGAGGTAGGGTGTAATCGTGGGGGTAGGTGTGTGGTTGGGGGCAGTTGGGAGTTGGTGGGTAGTTGGGGTGTAGGGGTTAGTTGGGTGGTTGGAGGGAATGGGGGTGTGATGAATAATCAGGGGTGACTGGGGATTTGTCCTGAGTTGGGGAGGTAGTTATGGATGGAATGTTGTCGGGGGGCCTAGAGGGTAGTCGGGGGTTGGGGGGGGTGTGGTGGTGGTCCCCCAGCACATCTTCTTGGGTACCTCTGAGGTACGACCCCCCGACCCCCCAAACCCCTGACCCCAGGAACAGAAGTTCTGGGCCTTTGTTTCAGGAAAATGATGCCGGTCTTTAACAATGAGGAACATCCACTAAACTGCTTGGTGTGTGAGAATAGACTATACCCTGAATAGACTGAAGTTAATTATTATTTTTGTTCTGGTTATGGAACTAACATGCAAATTACATTACAAATCCTTAATGTGTTAAATGTTACAGAATAATGCTGGTTATTATTATAATTAGTGAGAATAATTAGCCTAAATTTTGATTTATTATTGTCCTGTACATCAACTTATGAATAAAAGTTTACTGACAGGCATTTATTTTATCTTCTTAGACTTTTGTCAAGTGGGGCCCTGTTACAGGAAAATCAGTTACACTTTTACAAAATACAAAAACAAACCTTTGCATGTCATAATACTGCCAAGGTTGTGAGAAAGAGAACAAAGCAGCTTTTATCACATTCCAATACCCCTTGTTCAACAAGCTCAGACAGGCTGCATGTTTTTTACAACCACTTTTACAACAGTTTTGAAGCAGGATTTTTCCCTTCACACTGATTTCCAACTAGTCCTTTCCATTCAGTAAT
Organism: Carcharodon carcharias; assembly: GCF_017639515.1. Classification (NCBI taxonomy): domain Eukaryota; kingdom Metazoa; phylum Chordata; class Chondrichthyes; order Lamniformes; family Lamnidae; genus Carcharodon; species Carcharodon carcharias. The sequence goes on along the minus strand of NC_054477.1, from coordinate 99,988,829 downwards.
GGTATTTATTTGTTCTTAATGAGCCTCCCTTTCTCCCTTTAATTGGTCTATCAAAGCTCATTACTGGGCTAAACGGCTCTTTTCTCATTGCTGACCTTTCTTATGTACAAAAGTTTTAAAAAAATTAATGGAACAGAATCAGAGTTGTTCATGTAGCCAATCGTTTCCCCTTGAAATATTTGTCATTCTGGAAACAAACGCCAACTTTGCAATAAATTTTTCAAAGCTTAATCTTAATTAACGCCACACTAGAAGCAACTGTGGTGTAATTTAGTTGAGTTAATGGGGAGGATTTTCCCTTCGTCAGGCGGGCACGGTGGGCAGGCCCTGGAGCAGCTGCGCAATGGCCTGCCACCCGCGATCGGGCCCTGACCGTGATTTCATGCTGGCTGGCCAATTAATGACCATCCAGTGTGAATTGCGCACTAAAACGCTCAGTGCTGCCTGGGTGGGGAGGAGGGTGAGCACGGAAGTCAGCGCATGCTCGCGGGTGCATGTGGAGAAAGCTCCCTGAAGGCATAGAGCTGCCTCAGGGGGCTGAAGATTTTCCTCATTAAAAATAAAGTTTAAAAAAAATGAAAACATGTCCCCTCACTTGACTCTGCCACATGAGCAGGGACATATTGCAAATGAGCCCTGAAACTTTTATTTTATTTTTAATGAATATCAGAAACCTCATCCCGCCTGTGAATGTGGTTTCCTCAAAAATCCAAAGGCCGCTTGACCTCTTCACCTGCCCATCAACCATAAGGTCGGATGGGAAGGGAAAAATTCTATTTAATTAATCGATTAATGGACTTAACAGCCCGCTTCATTGTCAGCGGGTGCGTTGCCGACTTCCATGTGCACCCAGCAACTGAAATATCGTGCGAGTGCGTGATGACGTCGGGATGCTTGCTCGATGTCCTCGTGCGCTATCTCATGTTCGTGCATGTCGGGCGTGAGCCCACAGCCAAGGTGAAAATTCAGCCCAATACTCCAATATCTGAATGTCTACATCTCAGTGAGAAACTTGGTGATTGTAGAAATCACCATCCAGGTATTGTAGAGTCATAGCAAAACCTTATTAAAAAGCTGCATTATTATATATTCCTATTGCAGGACACATGCTTGGTTTCTAGGCAATACCAAGGCAGATGAGATGTTTGCTCTGGTGTAAAAAAAGGATTTGTGAAGAGGGAAAAAAATGTTTGTGGAAAGTTTGATTATTTCAAATCTTTCACCTATTGTAGTAAAAGGATTAATTCATGCTGCAGTTCATCCCCTCAGTGCCTCATTCAAGTACCCACTCTTTATGCTTAAACTGAGATAATGACCACATGCTATTCAATAATGTTATGAATATTCACCATGATGGAAAAGTTACATTTGATTTTGACCTGGTACTCTGTGAGGAGGAGCTGAATGACCATCACCAGTAGCACCACAATTGGCCAAGGATATTGTGCAGTCAAGGCCTGAGAGAACCAACAGAAGGGAAAAACCTACTTGCCTCATCCCCACAAATCTACCTGTCCCAGATGCTTTAGGACAAGGGTCCCGGACCCCTGGGAACCCTGTGGTTTGCTTTATGGGCTTCCTGCATGGTGACTCCTCTACCCTATGTTGAATGGCAGGATGAGGCCATTAATGGACTTAACAGCCCTCTTCATTGTCGGCGGGTGTGTTGCCGACTTCCATGTGCACCCAGCAACTGAAATATAGTGGCAGGATGAGGCCCTCAAGTGGGCAATCAATTGTGCACTTAAGGGCCTCAATTAGCATCTGAATAAGAAGGCTGTCCACTGGCCAATCCGCCCAGGATTTAATTGGGTGGAGTTGGGGAGGTGGCAGGGTACCCACCCTGCACCCTCTCCACCCCGCATCTTCCCACCCAATTAAATGGCCCCTGCCTCCAAACTCACCACTGGGGGGCAGGGGAAGGGCATTAAATTACACCCATAGGAAAGAAAAGCAAGAAAGATATGGTGAACTGGAGTATTGTTTCCAATTCTAGCCACCACACTTCTGGAAGGATGTGAAGGCATTAGAGTCTGACAAGAATGATTCAGGGATAAGAGACTTCAGATTCTAGAATACATGAGAGAAGCTGGTGCTTGTTTCAATCCAAAGTGATTGACAAAATAGCAACAGCAGCATGAGGATAAACATTTTACACAGCAAATCAGTTGGGATCTGAAATGTGCTGCCGGAAGTACAAATATGAATTTCAAAAGGGAATTAGATAATTATTTGAAGAGAAAAAATTTGCAGGGTTTCAGAGATAAAGCAAGGTGAGTTTCTCTGCAGGGAGCTGGCATGGGCATGAAGGGCCAAATGGGCTCCTTTTGTGCTTTAACCATTCTAGGATTTTATGAACGTCCCATCCCCAATGATGTTGGTGCCCAGCACGTGAGTACAAAAGAAAAAGCTGAAGTATTTGCAACCATCTTCAGTCAGAAGTGCAGAGTGGATGATCCATCTCGGCTTCCTCCTAAGGTCTCTACCACCACAGAAGCCAGTTTTGAGCCAAGTCAATTCACTCCATGCGATATCAAGAAATAGCTGAGCATACTGCACATGGCAACAGGCATAAATACTAATAATGTTCTGGTTATAGTAGTGAAGATTTGTGCTCCAGGAGTAGCTGCATCTCTAGCCAAGTTGTTCTGATACAGCTACAACACTGTTCCCTACCTGACAAAGTGGAAATTTGCCAAGAAAAGAAGGACAATTCCAATCTGACCAATTACTACCCCTTCAGCCTACTGTAAATCATTGGCAAGGTGATGGACAGGGTAACTAACAGTGTCATCAAGGATCACTTTATCATTAATCTGTTCACCGATGTTCAGTTTGTGTTCTGTCAGGATCACTTAGCTCCACAACTTATTACAGCCTTGGTCCAGACACACACAAACAAGTGGTTCTCAGAGGTGAAGTAAGAGCAACTGCCCTTGGCATCAAGGCAGCATTTGACTAAGTGTGGCATAAAGCTGGTAAAATTGACATCAATGGGAATCAAGGAAATTTCTCCACTGGTTGGAGTCATACCTAGCACCAAGGATGATTGTTGTGATTGTTGGGAAGTTACTCATCTCAGACCTAGGACAGCGCTGCAGGAGTTCCTCAGGATTGTAAACTCGGCCCAGCTACCTTCAGCTGGTTGATCCTTCTATCATAAGTTCAGAAGTGGGGATGTTAATTAATGATTGCATAATGTTCAGTTCCATTTGTGATTCCTCAGATATTGAAGCTGTCCATATTGAATGCAACAAGATCTTCAGGCTTGGGGTGATAAGTGGCAAATTTGTGCCACACCAGGGCTAGGAAATAGCTGTCTCCAACAAGAGAGAGTCTAATCAGTTCCTATTGACATTCAGCAATGTTGCCATTATTGAATCCCCCACCATCACAATTCTGAGGGAGTCACCATTGACCGGATACTTAAGTTGACCAGCTTTACAATAAGAACATGTCAGAGTCTGGGAATTCTGCGGTGAGTAACTCATCTCCTGACTCCCCAAAGTTTTTCCACCATCTGCAAGGCATAAGTCAGGAATGTGATTGAATACCCCCTACTTGCTTGGACAAGTGCAGCTCTAACAACACTCAGGAAGCTCCAAAAGCAGCTGGCTTTATTGGTAGCCCAGCCACTACCATAAATGTTGATTCCCTCCACCACTGGGGTGCCGTAGATGACATGTATATCATTTACAAGATGCACACCCCAACCCGCAACCTCTACCATCTAAAAGGACAAGGACAGCAGGTGCATGGACACACCACCACCTTCAAGTCCCATTCAAGTCATCCTGACTTGGAAATTACTTCATCACCACTGAGCTGCCCCTCCCTCAGCACTATGGAAGTACATTCACCGCAAGGACTGTGGCGATTTAAGAAAATGGCTCACCATCACCTTGTCACAGACAGTTAGGGATGGGCAATAAATGCTGGCCCTGCCTGTGATGGCTACATTCCGTGAATGGATAAAGTAGAGGTTGAACAATTGAAACATCAATACGAACAAAGGGAAGCAAAGTGAAATTGGGTTTCTGTATCTGTTTAGAATCTTCCACAATTAATTCTGTAAAGAATATAATTTTCTACAGATGAAACAGCAAGATTTAACTAAGATTGAGCTACTTAGAGTGATTATAGAGACCATCCTCTTTTATTATCTGAGTGCCTTGCTAGTAACACAGTTGGAACTGAGTGACAGGAGGTCTGGTATCCTGTATACACTGCATACTGAAAGTCTCAAGACTTAACTCTATCTGCTGTAAATTTGCACTCTGTTAGAGGATTGTTGCAACTAATTTACCAACCATGAAAGTGATGACTTTGATGGAAAAAAGTCACTTACAGGATACATCTACAGTGGGAATATTAGCAGAAATTCATAAGAAAAGGTCATTGTCTAATAACTAAGAGGCCATTTGAAGATGATATGGGTAGATGTAGGAAAGCAGAGGTGAATTATTGCCAGCGTAAAATATCGTTTAGCAGAAGTAGCATGATGTAACCTACAACATAAACTAACCTTCTCATGCATGAAAATTTTCTGCACTTTGGTTACATGCCCAGTGTGATAAGGGCTTAGTATCTGCAATATATTTGGGACATAATTCCACTAAGCCAACAGCAATGGCTTGATATGGGAGGAGATGAGGGAATAGTGGGGACGAGTTCTCGATGAGAAACTCAGAGTATGGGTTTCCTGGACATGTTGAAAATTTTCTACATGTTTCCCACTGACAAACAGCCTGATTGATAGGCTGGTGTCCTCTTGGGTGGGTAGCCTGCCACACAAGGCCACAGCCAAGGAGGAGAGAACAGGTTGGACGCAAGCAAAGGTCTTAGTCTGTGGGCCAGATTGAGGTCTGAGGGAGAAAAATTATGAAGCTAAAATCATGGGGCAGAATCTTCTGGTCAGCGTGCGGAGCCCGCCCCTGCACACTGACACGTAAAGTGAAATGTGGTGATGTCAGGCATGTGTCCCGATGTCACAGTGTGCCATTCTGATCTTCCGTAGGGCGGGCACGCAATGGAGTTGGCTGCGCACCCGCCGAACTGTCAAAGGCCTGTTAAAGCCATTAATAACCTAATTAAAGCAATTGTCAGGGCTGCTCATCCAATCTTTAGGTTGGGGGGGGCAGGTGAAGAGCCCAGGCAGCCTTTGCATTTATCATGGAACCTCATCCACGGGTGGCATGAGGTTTCATGAAGGGTTTATAACTTAAATAAATTTTTTAATTAAAATTCATAAACATGTCCCAGCTCATGTGACACTGTCACATGAGGGGACATGTCTGAATAATTTTTTTTTTAAACATCTTTTGCACTTATCTTAATCTCCCTGAGTCACGGAGCTGCCTCAGGGAGATTTTTGCACTCTTTTGCGCGCATGCACAAAAGAGTGCAGGCCCCGGCTCTCCCACCTCCCCCCGCCCACACAGGTGGCGCTAAGTACTTCTGGCTGCATGTCATGATGGGCAGGCCTTAATTGGCCCGCTCAGTTAAAATGGCGCCGCGCAGCCTATTGTGGGCGGTGATCGGCTCCCCACCTACTCCTGACCGGCCTGCCTGATGGGGAGAAAATGCTCCCCATGGTCAGATGGGAGAGGTAATGAGGAGAGAGGGAGAGGTCATGTCAGGTGGAAGATGGTGGTCAGAGGGAGCGTGATGACCCATGTGTTGGGAAAAGCCTATATTTTCTTTTGTGTGATATCCCTTTAAGACCAAAGTGGTCTGGGCAGCATTCTGAAAGCGGGTTAATTAGTTTCCTGATTATGACATTATTAGGATCCAAGAAATGCCCATGTGATCTGAGGTCACCATGGAGTTGAACAGCTAAGAAGCACAGGGTAAATAGAAAGCTAATTGTAGTGGGGTTAGGTCAGCCCGTGTTTTCTGTCTGGCAGTTCAGAACACAATGGAGATTCAAGTAAAGTGGAAACAAGCAAAGTTCTCTCTAAGCGGAATAGTTTTCTGTTTGGCAGTCTCCAAAAATGTTCTACTGTTGAAGCAGGTCTCTGAGAATAGAGCAAAAACTGTGTTACTGTGTGTGTTATCCAGTTGTAAAGAGTGGAGAGCTGAAGACAGGAAGGGGAATGGATTGTGAACTGGATAAGGTCAATTGCTGCTGCATTAGTGTTGCCGGAGTACAACAGTCCATTTAAAAGGCTCAGAAAGGGAGTCTCTGGGGATTCTGTGCCATCATGACCTGAGTGAAAAAGGGTTTGCAGACATGTGCCTTGTTGGTGGTAACCATTTCCATGGACTTCTGATGGAATGTGGCTGCTGGTGAAAAGGATTGAGTGGGAAGTGAGAGATCCTACATAGTGGAGGCCAAATTGGAAAGGCTGTGGGATTGCATGTGGCACTATTTAAATGTAGGAAATAATGCAAGTGCTTGTAACCATGTGACATGTATCATTGTTATACAGATTATTTAAAGTGAAATTTACCTCTTTTGTCTGAAGCATCCGCCTCCTCTTGATTAATGTTTGAATTGTGTTGATTTTAGTCGGTCTGTTGCAGTATAAGTTTTAAAAAGTAAAAACTTGTCCATTAGTTTTCTTTTCATTGGTTTCATGGGGATTCCTTGTTTTTAAAAGTTATCGGTATCTACGGGGATTGTAACAGGAGAGATTGCAGAGGAGAGATTGTGTTTGGGGAAGAGATCATGGGAAGGAGAGAACATGGTTGAGGGGATTGTTAATGGGGAGGATAGGGAGAGCATGGAGGTGGAAATAGATGAGCCTGTTCAGTCAGAGGGATGATACACTCCTGTTCCTTCTGACATACAGGCAGTGCTGTAAATGCATTCATCTTAGGATATGATCCTTCTCATCTCCTTTTACCTGACATGTTTTTCAAAGCTTTGGGAAATTCAATCAACAAGGGTTAAAAATAAACAGCCTGCAAAAATGGAGGCACACAGTTTCCTCAAAAGCTTTTAGTGACCAGGCCAACCTCTGAAAGCAGATTGGTCACCTGCTCACCATTGTTTCACCTCTGTTAAAACCAGATGAGGGCAGGTTGCAGTGGTGTGGAAATTTTTCAAGTTTTGCCTTCTCCCCCAAGCCTTGAGGATTATAGTTGCTCCAGTGTGTTCAGATCTGTGATTCACCTGATGGTGGGTGATATTTTAAAATGATAATGCACACCATAAAAATCTATCATAGAAGATGAAATTGAAATGACAGCACCTTGCACAAGTGCCTGTTACTATTCGGGTAAGATTGTGCTCTTTCCTGATCAGTTACATCATAACATCATTGAATTTAAATAATTTTATGTTATTTATATGAACTTTGTTTGCATTCCTTGCACTGAGCATCAAGTGTTGAGACTTTCAGTTGTTGTTGGCCATTCCAGTACATAAAATAACTAAAATCTGCAGTATTCAATTTGCAGAAACAGATCTCCAGAGAAATAGTTGTCATACAGGTTCTGACCAGGGCTTAGGAGGATGATGTTTGCATTTGCAAAATCCAAATGAAAACTTAGCATGTTGAATTCTCCAATTTCAAGTTGATTGCCACATAAAATTTTTCTTTCTTTGTTTCATGTCTCCAAACTTAACAGCAGACGCTTTGTTCACCCGCATGATATGAATTCAAGATGACTATTTAAAGAGCCAATGCAGAAATGGAATTTAGAGGAGGATGTTTAACATGGAGTTGTGTCAAGCAAGGATACTGCTTGGGGGAGGATTTGTCTCTGGTCGGGTGGCCATGGTGGGCGGGCCCAGGGCCGCTCAATGGTCCGCCCCTGGATTGGGCCCCGACCGCAATTTCATGCTGGCTGGCCAATTAGCATGAAACATGCACTGAAATGCTCAGCACTGCCTGGGTGGGGAAGGAGGCCGAGCGCAGAAGTCAGTGAATGCGCATGGGTGCGCTCAGTGAAAGCTCCCTAAAGGCACAGAGCTGTCTGTCTTAGGGAGCTAAAGATTTCTAACATTAAAAATGAAGATTTTAAAATTAAGGTAAACATGGCCCCTTATGTGACTCTATCACATGAGCAGGGACATGTTAAAAATGAGACTTAAAAAGTTTTATTTTATTTTTAATTAATATTGGAAACCTCACCCCACCCATGGCTGAGGTTTTCTCAAAAATCCAAAGGCCACTCGGCCTTTTCGCCTGCCCGCCAACCATAAGGTTGGATGGGATGGGAACAATTCTCTTTAATTAATTTATTAATGGGCTTAATGGGGATGCTTGCCCGACGTCATCGCATGCTATTTCATGCTTGTGTGTGTCAGGCGCGCACCCTTGTGCTGAGCTAAAAATCCAGCTCCTGGAGTCAATGAAACTTAATTGAATTATTGCTGAATGCAGTCAGGAGCAGGAGTGTCATAATTTAGGAAGAAGCCTACTGTTGTTGTCAAGGAGGCCTGTCTGGAAGTCAGTGAGAACCAGAAGCATTGTGCCTCAATCTTGAATATTAATGGTTTGTGTTGCTTCCATGTTTTGCCTTTCCCAGAACCAGCTTGTCCTTTCAGATGCTTCATGATGAATGCCAATATGGTTACAGTGTCAAGTGTCTGCTGTGGCTGAGAGAATGGATGTAGATATCTTCCCAAAGGTTTATGATTGATAAGACCTTGTAGAAACTTTTAATATTAAACACATGATTTTGGCTGAAATCCCATGAAAGAATAAATAAATTATATAAAAAGGGTGTGTGGGATAGGCCAGAAAATTATAGTCTGACTTCAGACATCCATTGTTTGGATGTGCAACAGATGTGAGCATGGTTGGAGGACTGTTTTGAGCAAAGAGGGGAAGAAGTGAGTGTGATGGTGACAGTGATTGTGGGTGGGGGCCAGAGGATTTTTTTTTGTGCTTGCAAGTCACTAGCTGAACCTTCAAGTTATTAGGGCATCCCAGGCTGTAATGTGAGTGGCTGGTCTGGTGATGGGTGCTTCATCTTCATATTGCACAACATCCCTCATTTCTTCAATGTTGTCATCACCAAAAGATGATTGATGTGTACCTTGATCATCTTCCACCTCTAATTCTCTCTGTTGTACAATGTTGTGCAGGGTACAGGGCATCACTATGATTCTTGATACTCTTGCTAGTGAATATTAAAGAGCAGCTCCAGCCCTATCTCACTAACTGGAATGTATGGTCAACAACCAATGACTTGTCTGAAGACACACTTGGTGGTCATTTAGCTCTTGTTGTAGTGCTTCTGTGCCTCACTTGTGGCATTTCTCACATCAGCCATGTTTGAAGTGGGTACTTCTTGTCTCCTATGAGCCAGGCCCTAATTCTGTCCCTGGTACGAATAGGTTTGAAATGTTGGACTGTTACAGTTTATAAGCAGCCTGACAGCTTCCAGGGAATCTGGCACTCACCAGTGGTTGCACAACAGCTCAGAGGACTGAAGGACTGCTGACATTGTACAGTACAAAGAGAGAGATAGACCAAGTACTGAGAAGCCAGTCAGCCTAACTTCAATGTTGAGAAAATTATTGAAAAAAATTCTGAGGGAGAGGATAAATCATCATTTAGAAAGACATTGATTAATCAAGGACAGTTAGCCTGGATTTGCTAGGAGAAGGTCGAGTCTGGCTAATTTGTTTGCATTTTTTGATGAAGCAACGAGGGCATCAAGGAGAGTGCTCTGATTGACATAGCCTATATGGATTTTAGCAAGGCTTATGAGAAGGTTCCACATGGCTGGCTGATCAGGAAAGTAAAAGATCCAAGTACAAATAACAAGTTGGATCCAAAATTGGCTCAGTGGCAAGAAACAAAAGATAATGGCCAATGGGTGTTTTTGTGACTGGAGTTCCCAGCGGTATTCCAGAGGACTCAGTACAAGGTCCCTTGATTTTTGTGGCATATATCCATTATTTAGACTTAAATATAATGGGGATGATTAAGATGTTTGCAGATGAAACAAAAATTGGTTGTGTGGTTGACAGTGGGAAAAACTGTTCGATACTGAAGGAAGAGGTCAATAGACTGGTTAGATTGGCAGAAAAGTGACAAATGGAATTCAACCCTGAGAAATTGCAGTTGGGGATGGAAAACAAAGCAAGGGAATTCATAATAAATAGTAGGATTCTGAGAAGTGTAGAGGAAAAGAGGGACCTGGAAGTAGATGTCAACAGATCCTTAAAGGTAGTAGGAAATATAGATCAGATGGTAAAGAAGGCATATGGGGTACTTTCCTTTATTGGCAAAGGCCTAGATTCTAAGAGTAGGGATGTTGTGCTAGAAGTGTATAACACATTTGTCATTTCACAGCTCTGGTACTGTGTAAAGTTCTGTTCGCCACATTATAGGGAGGATGTAATCACATTAGAGAGGGTACAGAGGAGATATACGTGGATGTTACCAGGATTGGAGAATTTTAGCTGCAAAGAAAGATTGCATAGGCTGGGCTGTTTTCTTTGGAACAGAGGTGTCTGAGTGGAGATTTAATGAATGTATACAAATTATGAGGAGCCTAATGGAGTGGATGGACGGGACCTATTTTGCTTAACAGTGAGGTCAATAATCAGGGTGGTGTAGATTTAAACTAATTGGCAGGAGGATTAGAGCATAGTTGAGGGGAATCTTTTGAGGGTGAAGGAAATCTGGGCTCACTGCCTGAAATGGTGGCAGAAGCAATGTTTCCAAGTAAAAATTGCTTGGATATGCACTTGAAGTTCTGTAACCTACAAGGCTACAGACCAAGATCTGGAATTTGGGATTAGGATGGATAGTTTTATTTTGGCTGGCACAGACATGATGGGCCTAATGGACCTCTTGTACATTTTCTTTGTATCTAAGTGGGAAGCCAGCCAGAACTGCAAATCTAACCTGCTTATCTTAGCTATTGTAGTCACAGTGGTAGTTGAAAAGTTGACACCTTTGCAAATAAGCCATCTGTAATCTGCCATAAACATTTATATGTAGCTGACTGTGAGACCCTTGCCATGTCTCTGGCGGTGTACTGGAAGGGACCAGAGATGAAGAAACTCGGAGCAGTGTATGACCTTTACAGAAACTGGCAAGGTGTGGGCGTTGGGTCCAGCAGGGAGCAGATGTTCTTGGAGAAGGTGGCAGGAAGGCGTAGTGGTATTGTCACTGGACTAGTAATTCAGAGTCCCAGGGCATTTCTCTGGGGACCTGGGTTTGAAACCCACCATGGCAGATGGTGAAATTTGAATTCAATAAAAATCTGGAATTAAAAATCTGATGATGACCATGAAACTATTGTCGACTGTTGTAAAAATCCATCTGGTCCATTAATGCCCTTTAAGGAAGGAAATCTGCCATCCTTACCTGGTCTGGCCTATATGTGATTCCAGATCCACAGTAATGTGGTTGACTCTTAACTGCCCTCTGAAATGGCTTAGCAAGCCACTCAGTCAGCCAGATCACTACTACCTTCTCATGGGCAATTAGGGATGGGCAATAAATGCTGGCCTAACCAGCGACATCCACATCCCATGAATGAATAAAAAAAAAATCTGTGACCACCTGCTGTGATATCTGAACTTGTGGAAGCACCATTCATCAGACGGGTTAATGAAGCTGAGCTTCTGTCTGTAGACTTTATTATGTGGCTGGTGCTTCCTGCAACCTTGGTCCCTCTGTTGCTGTCGTCCACTCTGTTTTCCAGATCTCATAGGTAGCAAGGCACTCAATTGTCAAGAAGGCAGCTCACCACTATCTTCTCAAAAGCAATTTGTGATGGGAAATAAACGCTGGCCTTGTCATTGACACCCACATCCCGTGAATGAGTTCAAAATGTATATGTTCTGGCCAAGGAAGGAACATCGGGGGAAGTTTGGCTTGGTGACAAAAGGAAGGGAGGATGCAAAAGAGGCAGCTAAACAATCTCAATCCTTGTGACAAAGAAGTCCACGCACTTGGTATTGGAAATGAGATTAGAGGGGCAGGGAAGACAAGTTTAAGGAAATGGATGGTGGTGGTGAAAAGAAGTCGAGAGTGCATTTCAGGATGACACAGAAGTACTTAATGGTTACAATGCGGGAGGCCATTCAACATTTTGTTACGGCAATCATAACAAGAATCGGCCATTCATTCCCTCAAGCCTGTTCCATCGTTTAGTGAGATCATGGATGATATGTATATCAACTCCACCCACCCACCTTGGCTCTGTATCTCTTAATAACTTTGCCTTGCAAAAATCTATTGATCATAGATTTAAAATTATTAATTAGCATTTACTGCTTTTTGTAGGACGTTCCACACTTCTAACACCCATTGTGTGAGGAAGCGTTTCCTAACTTCTTTTCTGAATGGGCTAGTTTTGGTTTGAAGATTACACCCCCTTATCTTAGACTCCTTTGCCAGCAAAATAAGCTTATCTCTATTTACCTTATAAAATTCTTTCAAAATCCTAAAACCTCAATCAAATCAGCCTTTGAGCATCTCAATCAACATTATGAAAAGCAGATCATCTAGCCATTATCATATTCATTGGGATCTTGCTGAGCACAAACTGTTGGCTGTATTTCCTGCGTCACAAATGACTACACTTCAGAAATTGGGAGCTGTTAGCTGTAACTCTAGGCTGGGAGAAGTGAAGTTTGAATCAGCCGTCCAGTCAAGCCAGATAAGTCTTGGGCTGCAACAAGCAGTTTTATTCTGACGTCTTGGGTTTCTATAACAGAGTGAAAGAGAGTTAGAGGTTATGTGGTATGTTTTTATTAAAGTTACAGCAGTTTGCTTTGGGTAATATTACTGGGTTTTTATAGTTAAACCTCTAAAAGGAAGTGTTGTCTGGAAGTTTACTTCAGGTCTGACCAAGTGTTTTGTAAGACTAAGTTTAAATATGTAACTGTAATCTTGTGTGCTTAAGTTTTCTTTTATTCTTGTTAATAAAACTTTTACTTCTACTTCTTAAAATCCCAGAAGTGTTACTGGACTTTTGCTTACTGTTGCTGTTACTGTTGCTGCTGACATCAGTATGTCTTCTTCTCATTTTCAGAGTACAAAAAAGAGGTATGGCCCGTAAGCCAAGTTTCCCTCTGGGGTTTTGTTTGCGTAGCAATTAACATCAGCTGTGGCCATACCAATTACTCTCATCTCCAATTGCTCTTGAAAGAGAAGAAAGTAAGGCCAGGCTGGCTACCATAAGATGAGAAACACCAGGCACAATAATAGTTCTCACTTATCTAAATCAGAAGTTCGTGCATTCAAGTTACATTCCAAAGACATGGTCTTAAATATCCAGGCTGACACTCCAATGCATTTTGGCCCCCTAATGCAGGGAAATAACGGGGCATGTTGGTTGTCTTGTTGGGGTTGTGGGGTCCTTTGCACCCCTGTCCTGGGGTTGAAGGTGCTTGCCAAATTTTTAGGCCACTTTGGGAAGGTAAGAACCTGAGATATGCCTTAATGGTGCAGACATCCACCAAACATAATTCAATTACGTGGCCTATCCATGATCCAACCAACTTTGGGAGGTTACTGGGATAAAAGGCCAACAAAGTTTTATGTTTTATGAGCTAGAAGTTTGTTCACATTGGGCCACCTCCAGCGGCACAATGGAGGCCTGCAGTTTCTCCTTGGGAGTGTGATATGCTGTTGGCCACCTGCATGGTCAATGGGGTGGTGCTGCAGAAGAATTGCACATGCAGGGGCAATCCACATGTGCATCTGAAGACCTTGAATGGACACTGATGGTACACAGCCAAACCAACTGGTGACACTAGGATTGGAAAATTGGACATCACAGGTCCACTCCACAAGTTCATGCATAACTCAGAAAAGATGAGACGTGCAGCTCAAGATGGCATTTAAAGCTGCTAATCAAAGGACCATTCAACAACTTGCAGAAGAGGTGTTTTGCAATATGTTTTGATGTGATACAATTGGTGGAAGCATTGTGCTTGGTTCTTGGAGGCGCATTTTGTTAGTTCTTGAAAGCAGCCAAGGAAGAGAGAGGACTACCTGATCCAGGGATAGGGACAGTTGTAGCACAACTTCCTGGTCTGCAACATAACCAGGAAATTAAAAAATGGAAGAGACAGAAAGGGGAAACACAATGAGGGGATTGAAGAGGAAGACTGTGAGAGAAAATTGAGGGGGTCTGCTTCCACTCCAATATGTTCCACATCCCAATATAGAGCCACCATTCACCACCATCACATCCATTTCATACCCCCCATTACAACATTCCCTTGGCTAAAATTAAACAATAAAAACTTTCATGAAACATCTGCATATAGAAACATATCCAATTAGACAAAAATAATGAACACTTGCTCATCCCCTCAGTACCTGGTTTTCACGTGCCTCCACCTATATGGATGCTCTTACACAATGCCACCCTAGTGGCTGCTGACTTTCCACTTGCTGTCATATCTCAGGATGATGGTGAGAAGGGATTTGAGAAGTGGCATAAGGCAGTCACTTACTGTCATCTTGGGCAGCCTCTATGGTGCCAAGTGCCAAATGGTTGTATCACCTCTGGGTGCATGATTTTTAGCACTATCTCATCCAAGGGGCTCAGGGGATGGAGTCTTGGAGCCCACAGTCTGGACGGAATTTTCCATGCTTGCCAGTGTCGGGCGTATTCGGTGGTGAAGAGGACAATATGGCGTGATCGGTTTCACGACAGCATGAAACCAGTTCGCAGTCGTCCGCTCAGCCCGCCAATGGTGGCCCACATTTTCCACCATTGAATGTCAGGAACCTCATTGTAATACATCAACATATCATTATTAAATCTGCCCGCCGGAATCGTCACCCACCCCGCTCCCCAGCTGGATCATCCAACAATGTCAGCAGGAAAACATGTCGACATGTTTCACAACAGCAGATAAGCGACGTGCACAAGGCAAGCTGCATTTCACTTAGGACTTCAAGGTTTCTTTGCCTACCTTGCTTCGGTCAACACTCGCAGTCATCAGTGCCAGGCTTCACAGACAACACTTCACTTTTAGGGGGGCTTACGGGCAGGTCTTTACCTACCAGACCAGCCATATGTGAGTGGCTTTTCAATGGCTGCAGGGCTAGGGCTTGCTTGGGGAAGGGGTAGAAGAGACCTCAGGTAAGGGAAGAGGCTGCAGGACGAGGGCTGTACCGGGGTAGGAGGATAACTCAGGGTGTGTGGTGGGGGGCGTGGGTGAGGGTACACGTGGATCTGTGCAAGTGGCCTCAAGATAATGAGGGCTGGGGAGGCAGTCTCCAGAAGAGATGAGGCCATTTGGATATGTGGGGCTATGTGTGTGAGAATGGATGGCAATGTCCCTTGAGCTGGCAGTGAGTGAGATGGCAGTAAATGTGTGATGGGCTTGAGTGTGTGAGCTTATAGTGATGAGATGGTTGCCATACCCTGGCTGCATGGATGAGATCATTCATCTTCTATCAGCATTGGATGGCCAAACTCTTCTGTGCAGCATTGGCACTGATCTCCACTGCCACCGCCTCCCAAGCCTGGTAGTCATGCCACTGCCCATCCTGTGGCCAAAGCAGTGGTAGAGGAAATTGCAGCAGGACTCCACGACATCCAAAAGGCATTCCAGTGATGCATCGCTAAACCTGGAGGCTGCAGTCTTTTTGCCTTGGACATCTTCCCTTCAGTAGTTCTGGGTTGGAAGCACTGAGATGTGTGCGGGTGGCTGGACTTTAAAATTGGCGCCTAGTGTGACGAAGCAGCGAGGTGATGGCATGGCAGGATTTATGAGAGCCTGCCTACCCATGGGAGCGGCGTGTTTCCCGGGAATGTATAAGCAATGCAATGGGTTTGGGACGATATGGTGTGAAAAACCGCCATTGCGGCTGGCGGGTAAAATGTCATTTTACTGCCCACTACTGCACTTAGTGCAAATCTGGGATGATTCCGCTCTCTGGTTCTCTGCGTCTCCTGGTCATTGCAAAAGAGAGAGGGCAGGGTCTTGGTGATAGTGTGGCAAAGTGCTTGGGTTATATGCTTGCTGTGGCTGGGTAGCTGGATGTGTGTGGAGGCAACAACAGAGAAGTGTGATGCTGGCAGCATTGGAAAATGTGTGTCGATGAGGTGCGGTACATAAAGGTGATTGCTGCTGCGTAAGATGTGGCAGTGTGGTACATTGAGCAGAGTGAGAAGTTGGTAGTATGGTGAATGGAAGATGTAAAGTGAGGATGCTTCCACTCACGTTGATCCCCAGTGTAAGATCACTTTTTGTCACTGCTGACATGTCACTGAGGCTAAGCTCTGGGCAGTGACCTCTCTGGCGACATGGTCCCAGTCCCACCTCTGTGACGCGAGGGCTTCCTGCCACCTGGGGAAATGTAATGTTCTGCCTGGTGTAGGAAGGACCATGTTTAATAATTAGTTTTAGTCTAGTTATGTAGCACGATCAAGTAATCCAAATATATCAGTAAACCTAATATGATATTCTGCTTAATTGTGGTTAATGTAACACACAAGATCACACCATGTGAGTCTTTGTAGCTGCATCCTTACTTGACAAGTGAAATATACCACATGGCCCTAGTGCTGTGCAAAACACACTTTTATAGTTTAATTACAGAGTAAATGATGTAAAGCTCATCAAGATTGAATAAGCCACGGCCTGAAACCATTAACTCTTGAGCCATTAACACTTTTAGTTATATTTGAGTTAGAAAGCCCTATTGTCTGAAGAAAACAGCTGTGAGTTTTCAAACCTTCAGCCTTATGTTAAATTAATTTAGCCTTTTAACTTGTAATGTCTTCAAAAAGTAGTCACTTTTTTCCAAAGTGTACAATAGCGTTGTATATATACATCACTTTGGAATTAGTTTTTGTAATCAGTTTTGTTGTTATGTAGTTCTTGTGAATTTTACTCCTCGTGAACATGTATCATTCTGTATCATATATGTGTATCTTGTTTTAACACACTGGTTGTCTGTGCACTGATTTTTATCCATACTTTATATAGATTTCATATTGGAGTGTATGTGGAATTTTAGTATTAGCTTGAGGTTTCCTGCCTTTTGTACTTTTTGTAATTTTTAAGTAACTTGCTCCAGGCATCAGCAGTCACTAGGAAGTCACATGTAGACATTTGACCTCTGTGTAACACCTAGATATATCAATTAAACATTTGACATATGGAAGCCAAAGTATTAATTATTAGGACATGACACCTCACATCCTCTTATTGCAAATAAGCAGATTCACAAATTACCCTGCGGTGCCTCGTTATCTTAGTGGAAAGCTATGAACTTCATAAAATAACAAGGTAAAAGCTTTAATGGGAAGGATACTCCCACAACAGACTGACATCTTAGGGAACCAGTCAGGAGTTAACAGGAAGTAACATCAGTAAAGTGGTCATCACCCTTAAGAGACCAATCAGACAGTAATCATGCACCGCCTAAACAATCAGGAATTGATCATGCACTGCCCAAATCAATCAGAGTTCAGGGATATGACTGACCATGTAGAGGGAAATAAAAACAAAAGCAAAAAAACTGCGGATGCTGGAAATCCAAAACAAAAACAGAATTACCTGGAAAAACTCAACAGGTCTGGCAGCATCGGCGGAGAAGAAAAGTGTTGACGTTTCGAGTCCTCATGACCCTTCAACAGAACTTGAGTTCGAGTCCAAGAAAGAGTTGAAATATAAGCTGGTTTAAGGTGTGTGGTGGAGTGGGGGGGGGGGGGGGGAGCGGGGAGAGAGAGAGAGAGAGAAGTGGAGGGGGGTTTGTGGTTGTAGGAACCAACAAGCAGTGATAGAAGCAGATCATCAAAAGATGTCAACAACAATAGAACAAAAGAACACATAGGTGTTAAAGTTGGTGATATTATCTAAACGAATGTGCTAATTAAGAATGGATGGTAGGGCACTCAAGGTATAGCTCTAGTGGGGGTGGGGAGAGCATAAAAGATTTTAAAATATTTAAAAATAATGGAAATAGTTGGGAAAAGAAAAATCTATATAATTTATTGGAAAAAACAAAAGGAAGGGGGAAACAGAAAGGGGGTGGGGATGGGGGAGGGAGCTCAAGACCTAAAGTTGTTGAATTCAATATTCAGTCCGGAATGCTGTAAAGTGCCTAGTTGGAAGATGAGGTATTGTTCCTCCAGTTTGCGTTGGGCTTCACTGGAACAATGCAGCAAGCCAAGGACAGACATGTGAGCAAGAGAACAGGGTGGAGTGTTAAAATGGCAAGCGACAGGGAGGTTTGGGTCATTCTTGCCGACAGACCGCAGGTGTTCTGCAAAGCGGTCGCCCAGTTTACGTTTGGTCTCTCCAATGTAGAGGAGACCACATTTGGGAGCAATGAATGCAATAGACTAAGTTGGGGGAAATGCAAGTGAAATGCTGCTTCACTTGAAAGGAATGTTTGGGCCCTTGGACGGTGAGGAGAGAGGAAGTGAAGGGGCAGGTGTTGCACCTTTTGCATGGGCATGGGGTGGTGCCATAGGAGGGGGTTGAGGAGTAGGGGGTGATGGAGGAGTGGACCAGGGTGTCCCGGAGGGAGTGATCCCTACGGAATGCTGATAAGGGGGGTGAAGGGAAGATGTGTTTGGTGGTGGCATCATGCTGGAGTTGGCGGAAATGGCGGAGGTTGATCCTTTGAATGCGGAGGCTGGTGGGGTGATAAGTGAGGACAAGGGGGACCCTATCATGTTTCTGGGAGGGAGGAGAAGGCGTGAGGGCGGATGCGCGGGAGATGGGCCGGACCGGTTGAGGGCCCTGTCAACGACCGTGGGTGGAAAACCTCGGTTAAGGAAGAAGGAGGACATGTCAGAGGAACTGTTTTTGAATGTAGCATCATCGGAACAGATGTACGGAGGTGAAGGAACTGAGAGAATGGGATGGAGTCCTTACAGGAAGCGGGGTGTGAGGAGCTGTAGTCGAGGTAGCTGTGGGAGTCGGTGGGTTTGTAATGGATATTGGTGGACAGTCTATCACCAGAGATTGAGACAGAGAGGTCAAGGAAGGGAAGGGAAGTGTCAGAGATGGACCACGTGAAAATGATGGAGGGGTGGAGATTGGAAGCAAAATTAATAAATTTTTCCAAGTCCCGACGAGAGCATGAAGCGGCACCGAAGTAATCATCGATGTACTGGAGAAAGAGATGTGGAAGGGGGCCGGAGTAGGACTGGAACAAGGAATGTTCCACATACCCCATAAAGAGACAGGCATAGCTGGGGCCCATGCGGGTACCCATAGCCACACCTTTTATTTGGAGGAAGTGAGAGGAGTTGAAGGAGAAATTGTTCAGCGTGAGAACAAGTTCAGCAACGTTTAGCAGCCAGCCACACAGCATGAAGAAGCAGGAAGCAAAAAGATAGACTTTGGCCAACAGAAGAAAAGCGCTGCAGTCGCCCAGAAGTCGCGAACCAGCATTCCAGAGTGAACTGACTATCTCCCCTGCCTTTACTAAGTATTGCATTTTTGTACTTATTGTAATTAACTTAATAAATTCTGCGAAACTTGTGACAATATACTTGTACCCAGTGTGGTCTGTAGCTAGTCAAAACTGGAAGTTCCTTTCAGATCACCTCTCCCAACTCAGTCTAACGATTGTAATTGACTTAAGTCTTATCATTAAGTCAAGGAATACCCCAGACCTTACACTGGAATGCACCCCACTCACCAAACTCCTTGTGCGCTGTGCTATTGTTCCTGGAATGTTCCAAGTTGATTTTCTAGGAGCCTTCAGTTCAGGTGTGCAGCCTTTAAGAAGAGCAGACTGGCTTGCACCACATGATCTACAAATAACTAAAGGTCTAAGGAAGATGTTCCACTGAGCGAGTATGAGCAACCAGGAACAAAATTAAAAAGCTGAACCACAAAGGTAAAAAGCTCTGGGTTACTACCTGAGTCAAGAGCATATTGGCTTAGGGTAAATAAGATTAGAGAGTTGAATGAATGCTCAAAGATTGGTGTGGGAGAAATGGGTTTCGATTCATGGTGCACTGGCACCAGTAGTGTGGAAAGAGAGAGTTGTACAGTTGGGACAGCCTTCACGTGAACCATGCTGGGACCAGTGTTCTAATGAATCGTATAACCACAGCTGTAGAGCGGACTTTACACAAAAAGTGTGGGTGGGGGGAGGGGAGGGAGGTGGTTCATGTGAGGGGTGATTTGCAAAGTTAAAGCGAAAGGACAAGGCAATAGTACAGGGTAAAGGTACAAGTAATGATAACTAGAGTGTGACAGGAAGTGTCAGAGCATACAAACATAAGACTGCATCAGCAATTAAAGTCAGAGTAGGAAAAAATGGTATAAAGGCAGAATTAAAGGCTCTTTGCCTGAATACACACAGAATTGATAACAAAATGGATGAATTGATAGTACAAATAGAAATAAATAAGCAAGATATAATAGCCATTACAGAGACGTGGTTGTAAAGCTACCAAAGCTGGGATCTGAATACTTAACATTTCAGAAGTACAGAAAAAATGGAAAAGGAGGTGGGATGGCTCTGCTAATAAAAGATGAGATCTCACCAGGGAGAGATGATCTTGGTTCAGAGGACCAATATGTAGAGTCAGTTTGGGTGGAGATAAGAGATAGCAAAGGAAAGAAATCCTGGGGGGGGGGTGGCTTATAGACCCCTGACAATAGCTACACCGTAGGACACAGTATAAATCAAGAAATAATGGGAGCTTGTAAGAATGGTACAAAAATAACTGGGGGAAGTTTTAATTTTCATAGCGATTGGACAAATCAAACTGGCAAAAGTAGCCTCGGGGATGAGTTCATAGAGTGTATTCATAGCACAATACATTCTGGAACCAATCAGGGAATAGCCTATTTTACAGCTGGTAATGTGTAATGAGACAGGGTTAGTTAATTACTTCACGGTAAAGGTTCCTCTAGGTAAGAGTGATTATAACATGATAGAATTTCATATTCAGTTTGAGGGTGAGAAATTTAGGTCTGAAATTAATGTCTTGAACTTAAAAAGAGGCAATTACAAGGGTACGACGACAGTGATGGCTAAAGTGAAAGAGGTTAAAATGTAAAAGAGCAGGGAAATAGTGGCATTTAAGGAGATATTTCATAACTCTCAACAAAAATATATTCCATTGAGAAAGAAAAACCCTACAAGAAGGATGCACCATCCGTGGCTAACTAAGGAAGTTAAGGATGGTATCAAATCGAAAGAAAAGATGTATAGTGCTTGAAAGATTAATGGCACCCCAGAAGATTGGGAAACACCAGGAAAGGATGACTTAAAAAAATAAAGTGGGAGAAATTAGAGTATGAGAAAAAACAAGCAAGAAATATAAAAACAGACAGTAAAAGATTTTACAACTGTATAAAAAGGAAGAAAGTAGCTAAAGTAAGCCTTGGGTGAGTGTGAACAATTAACAATGGGAAACATGGAAGTGGCAGAGTCTTTGAACAAGTATTTTGCATCTGTCTTCACAGTACAAGTCACAGAAAGCATCCCAAGAACATTAGAAAACTGAGGGGCAAAAGGTAGAGAGGAACTTAGAACAATCAGGATCACTAGAGAAAAGTTATTAGGAAAACTAATGGCTTTCTTCTGACAATTCATCTGGACCTGATAGCCTGCATCCTAGCAGCTTAAAATAAGTGGCTGCAGAGATAGTGGATGCATAGGGTGTAATCTTCTAAAATTCCCTAGGTTCTGGGAAGGTCCTAGAGGATTGGAAAACTGCAAATATAGGACCTCTACTGAAGAAAGGAGAGAATCAGAAAGCAGGAAGCTATAAACCAGTTAGCCTAATTTCTGTCATTGGGAAAATGCTAGAATCCATTATTAAGGAGGTAAAGCAGAACATTTAGAAAACCCTAATACAATCAGGCAGAATCAACATGGTTTTGTAAAAGGAAAATTGTGTTTGACAAATTTGTTAGAGTTCTTTGAGAATGTAACAAGCAGGGTGGATAAAGGAGAACCAATAGGGGTAGTGTATTTGGATTTCCAAAACGCATTCAATAAGGTACCACATAAAAGGTTACAGTGCAAGGTAAGAGCTCATGGTGTTGGGAGTGATATATTAACATGGATAGAGGATTGGCTAACTAACAGGAAACAGAGAGTCAGGATAAATGGGTCATTTTCAGGTTGGCAAACTATAACTGGTGGAGTGTTGCAGGGATCAGTGCTGGGCATCAGCTATTTACAATCTATGTTAATGACTTGGATGAAGGTACCAACTAAATCAGAGACAAATATGCTGATGGTACAAAGATAAGTAGGAAAGCAAGATGTGAGTAGGACAAAGAGTTTGCAAAAGGCTATAGATAGGTTAAGTGACTGGGCAAAAATTTGGCAGATGGAGTACAATGTGGGAAGATGTAAGATTGTCCATTTTGGGAGGAAAAATGGAAAGCAGAATATTATATAAAGGAGAGAGACTACAGAATGTTTCAGTACAGAGGGATCTGGGTTTCTTTGTACATGAATCACAAAACATTAGCATGCAAGAACAGCAAGTAATTAGGAAGGTAATGGAATGTTGACCTTTATTTCCAGGGCAATGGTGTATAAAAGTAAGTACGTCCTGCTACAGCTGTAGAGGGCATTGGTGAGATTCCACCTGGACTACTGTGAACAATTTTAGTCTCCTTACTGAAGGAGGGGTATGCTTGCATTGGAATCAGTTCAGGAGGTTCACGAGGCTGATTACTGGGATGAAGGGGTTGTCTTATGAGAAAAGGTTAAGTAGGTTGGGCCCATACTCATTGGAGTTTAGAAGAATGAGAGGTGATCCTATTGAAACATATAAGATTCTGAGGAGGCTTGACAGTATAGATGATGAGAGGATATTTCCTCTTGTGGGGGAATCTAGAACTAGATGACACAGTTTCAGAATAAGGCATCTCCCATTTAAGACAGAGATTAAGAAGAATTTCTTCTCTCAGAGGATCGTTAGTCTTTGGAATTCTCTTCCCCAGAGACCAAATGAGTCTGGGTTATTGAGTATACTCAAGGTTGAGTTAAACAGTTTTTTGATCATCAAGGGAATCAAGGGTTAGGGGGGTGCAGGCAGGAAGACAAATTTAAGACCACAATCAGATCAGCCCATAATCTTATTTAATGACAGAGCAGGCTCGAGGAGCCAAATAGCTTGCTCCTATTTCTCATGATTTTCTGAACATTGCTAGACCCTCCTGCAGAGCATAGAGCACAGAGGCTGCAAGCAGTATGGGCAGAGAAAAGCACTCGAGCCAGTGCTACAATCTTAAGGCATAGGAAGCATAAGAAATAAGAGCATGTCTTGACCATACGGTCCATCAAGGCTGTTCCACCATTCAATATGTTGGTGGCTGATCTGCCTCAACTCCACTCTCTTGCCCGCTCCTCATCTCTTGATTCCCGAAGAGATTAAAAGTCTGTCTCCCTCAGCCTTAAATATCTTTAATGATGGAGCATCCACATCCCTCTGGTTTAGAGAATTCCAAAGATTCACACCCCTCTGAGTGAAGAGATTTCTCCATATCTCCATCCTAAATGATCTACCTTTTATTCTGAGATTGTACCCCCACCCCTGTGTTCTAGATTCCTCAACCAGGGGAAACAACCTCTCAGTGTCTACCTGTCATGCACCTTCAAAATCTTGTGAGTTACAATGAGATCACTTCTTATTTTTCTAAACTCCAGAGCATATACACCCAATTTACTCAGCCTCTCATCATAGGAACCAATCTAGTGAACCTTCGATGTACTGCTTTCAAGTATACTCTTCCTTAGGTATGGAGACCAAAACTGTGCACAGTACTCCAGGCGTGGTCTTACCAAAGTCGCATACAATTGTAGCAAAACTTCCTTATTCTTATACTGCAACTGCCTACCAATAAAGGCCAACATGCCATTTGCTCTCCTCATTGCTTACTGTAACCCCCATAATCATTTGGAAGAGGTGGGTACATCAAGTTTGAGTTTTATCTGAATGAGCACTGGTAGGTCGCAAATTGCAACCACTGTGCCCAAAAACTGAGACTTTCCAATTCCTATCCTGTTGCATTTTATATTAATATTCTGTGTAATATTAATTTTTGTTTTTTCTTGTTTAATTCCTGCTATTTGTAAAATTAACAACAAATTAACAAACAGAACTGAGTGGAAATTAATGCAAAAATGTATTTTTGCAGTCTGCATCTTGTCTACAATTATGTTAACAATTGATTTCCTTTAATAAGAGGTCATGACAAATTAAGTTTCTTTTCATGAAGAATGATAGATTATGCTTAATTCCAACTTCTTAAAAGTGTCAATTTTTTCAATTTAACTGAATTTGCTGCATGCAAAGCCTGGCGCTGAAGACCATGTGCGCTGCCGAAGCAAGGTAGGCAAATGAACCTCAAAGTCCCGGGCAAAATGCAGCTTGCCATGTGCATGTCGTTTATGTACTCCGATGTGCCTGGACGATCCAGCATGGGGAAATGATTCCAGTGAGCAGGGCTTATAATGAGATGCTAAAGAATTGAAAGTAAGTTCCCGATGAGCAGCGGCAGGAAATGCGGCCAGCCATTGATCGGTGGAGCAGACAATCATAAATTTGTTCTCCAACGACGTGAAACTGATTTTTGTGATCTCCCAATATTTTCCGCTCCTGCCCACTATGATACCCACTGCAAACAGGAGCAGACGATTCTGCCCAATGGGTCACATTTTATTTAATGAAATAATTCTACAAGGATAGTTTGAACCACAATTATAAAATTTTAAAAACTGTCAAATTCATTGCCTTTAGCATCTGGTAAGAGTTCATCGAATTTATCCTGAGTCACTTTGGCTATAGCAATGTTATTAGGATCCTACTCTGGACCAGTGTGGTGCTTTCAATTTCATAATCATCCCTCTACAACAAATCATCTTCCTCTCCATCCATTGAATTTGATATTCCACATTTTTTGAATGACCTGATGACAACTTGTGCATTAATGGCATCCTACGATTTGATGAGAAAACCATACAAAACATCAAGTGAGGCAGCACACATATTTTCACTCTTTGTGAAGGTTTTTCTTCTCTGTCAACCATCCATCTATTCCATTTGGTGGAAACATGATCCTTGAATAGCTTATTGAGGCACCATCGAAAAGTGAACTACGGATGTTAGACCCCTGACATAACTTCAATTTGGGTGTTATTTCTTCACAGGTGCTTTTTGATCTCATTAGTTATAGGGATCTGACCACTTCCCACACTAATAAGCTGCATTCTTTGCAAAGGCCACTGAGGTGCCTAGTCTACACATTAACAAACCACAACTTCATTCCATTCAGCTAACTGTTGTCATGGACATGTACAAAAACTCCCACAGAGAACTGGATTTTTGGCGTGGTTTTACATTTGAAAATTACCATAGGCTTTAATTTCACTCAATTGCCCTGCAGGCTAGAACTGCTATGAATTGTGTCTTCTCATATTCTGTGTTTTTCACTAGAACTGTTTTTGAACCTTGTCACTCCACAGTTTGGTTGCTAGGCATATTGAAATTCATGGGTGAGTCATCCATGTTGCCGATGTGACATAATGGGTGCTCATGTTTTTGCCACTGTCTGATGATGAATTGCTGGAAACTGGTAATTTTGGGAATTGAGGACTTTGGGTAGTCTAGAGCAGTCTTCTGCCACAACATTAGACATTTATTTCCATTCCATAAAATGATTACACCAACTGGCTGTTGCTCTGAAATCCTTGCTGGGTTCAGGGTTTGATTTAGCCCACTTGAGTGCATATGTACACAATGCATTTCTGGTGATGATGTAATCATTCTGACGATTTTCGAGGACACATTCCAATACGTACTTCTCAAGATCAGGCCAGTGGCTGGCTCTTGTTCTCATGGTGCATTTGGTCTTGAGCCTGTTCTTCAGGATGGGATCCCATCATTTTTCATTCTTGCGCTAGTTTTTTCACTAACATCGAATTCTCTCGCTGACGCAGTTATTTGATGAGTTAGTAAATGTTACGACTTTTAGTTTGAAACCAGCTTCATAGCTCAATCTTTTTGCTGGAGGACCCATTTCTGTTCAACGGTTGCCATGCATGGTCTGCTCTTTGTGACTGTGTCTTAAATTCCCACACATCTTGGCAGCACTTCCCACTTTGCCTGCTTGACCCCATGCACTGACTTACAAGGTGAGTATAGCCGTAAACATGCAAACGTAACCCTTAAGGTGTATTTATTATCTGAAAAAAGGGGGCGTGGTGGCGCTGGTGTCAACTCATATGCTGAGTATTGGCCTAAACATGCATTTTGGTGTTGAAAAAATAAGGTAATCTTATACGCCATATTGACTTATATGTCATGACCTATGGCATTTCCACTCCTTTACGTTGTATAATTGATATACTGAAAGTAAACTGAAATAACACAGATGTAAACAACATCCCAGTTATTTTGCAAATTCTACATGTATAGCTACAATTGAGATTATGGTTAAAATCATTGATACTACATATATGAAACGGAAAATGTGGTTAAACAGTTTTAAAATGGGTACCAATTGCTCACTGTTACATAATAGTCTTAGTTACTGTCACATGACCAGTTCGATATTTCATGCTGTACCATAAAACCTTGGCCTAAAATTGTTTCTAAATGGTTTTACTACAGCAGATTAAAACCCCATATATTAAATTTCCACCATAATTAATAGTTGTATTGCTCAGATTGAACCAGTTTCCCATGTTAGTTACAAGATCAGTAACTACAAGATATTTTGTAAATCACTGTCATCAATAGAAATGATGTTAGACAGATATAATAATATCAATCCTCAAAGTGCTCCAACAGTCAGGTTAAAATTACAACCATACAATCAAAACACTGTTTCATTTGTGGGAACATCAGAAAGATCTAACCATGATTAATTGATTAATATCAGCAATTAATAATCTTCTCACAACAAAACATAACTTTGTTTTGAAACTATATAACAGGCTGATAAGCAATACAGAATCACACTGTGAATTAAGATAATGGTTAAACATGACTTTAATAGTTACAGTGATTCAAGTGACCAAGTGTCAAGTTATGGGAAAGCTGTATAAGTTTTACATAATTGATCAAGAAATTTTACTTAAATCGATTCTCGTCAGTCACAGTTCATTAACCATTTATTGCCTAAAATGAAATTTGTAAAAAAAGAATTAGAGAAAAAGTTCATATTAGACTTCAGAAATCAGTGGCTAATTTAGCTTTACTTCCAACAATATTCTAAATATGTTTCTAAAATAAAACTTGGTCCAGTTAACAATTCAAGAGGAATGAAAGATTTCAGGTATATAATGCCCCCTTTATAGCATTATAAAGAAGTGGTGGTGCTGTAATAACCTGGGTTTTGGTGGAATGGAATTTGTACCACTTGTATAAAGTGCAGATTCTCCAACATTGTAGTAACATACGCATT
This sequence comes from Carcharodon carcharias, assembly GCF_017639515.1. NCBI lineage: Eukaryota > Metazoa > Chordata > Chondrichthyes > Lamniformes > Lamnidae > Carcharodon > Carcharodon carcharias. The sequence continues at coordinate 99,961,534 of NC_054477.1, read as the reverse complement.
CTGAATGTGAAGTTGGTTGAAAGTTGTGATTTATAATTTTATTTTTGAAGGCTGGAGTTTCCTTGCTAGCTGGGAGAAGCCCATACTGAACACCAAAAGGAAATCTGCATTGTTGAATGTCGGCTGTAGAAAAACTGGTAGCTGCAGTTTTAATGCTGCCTTTGGAAGCACTGGTAAAAATCATCTCTGGAGTCAGCAGTTTGGCTGCATTTAATCTACAAATCTATTGCTGAAATTAAAGCTACTAATGCTTGCAATGCTACATAATTGTCACCAATTTTAAGTGTTTTATGTATTTGTTTTATCTTAAAACATCACATTTTATTTCTTCCCTGCACAACAGAGTGGTAGGAGGGTGAGCTGCTGAGCCAGTGCTGCTACCAAACTCCATTAGAGGTTTTTTGATAGCAATTTAGAAGGACTTCTTTGCTCACTTTTCCCGGAATTAGGAATGATTAGTTTCTTTTTGCTGTCCCAGGAGGCTTGGCCAAAATCAGGAACTTATCATTGAAGAAGTAAAATGATGGAAATTAGACTGAAGGAGGTCTTGCAGTTCATTTTATCTAGGCCAATGGTAGCTTTACAATGGAATGATTAATCAACTCAAATCCTGCTATACAAGAAATACGTATTGAAGTACAATATGGCAGCAGGCCATTTGGCACACCCAGTCCATGTCAACGTTTATTCTACATACCAGGACCTAATTCTAACCACATTTATTCTGCTTGTTTCCATATCCCTTCATCCCCATTTTCAATCTAATCTTGAATGCTGACATAGTTTCTGCTTCAATTACTAATCCTGGATGTAAATTTTACAATCTCACAACTCTTGAGTAAAGAAGTACACATTGGTTTAAGTTTTAAACCTCTTACATTTAACCTTGACCCTTTACCACCTCAACTACTGGAAAGAATCTGTTTCTATTTACCCTGTCTCAACTTTTCATTATTTTAAATACTTCTATCATATCGCCCTGGAATTTGTTATAACTGAAATTACCTAATTTTTCAAATTTTTTTTGTGTTTCCTCATGCCAGGCAGCAATCCAGTGAATCTGTATGTAATCCTATCTCAGGCTGCAAAACTCAAAGGTGTAGCACCTGTATTTTCAGCATTACATATGCTGTTTTCATCCAAAATGGCGTCAGTGCGCTTGCACACACTTCTGTTCTGTCGTTTTTCCGGACATCGTTTTGGTGAGGTTGTTCGCATGGGTGCTGGGATCATGCCCCACAGGTATGCAGAGTGGGCAGATTGTCACATCAGCAGCAGGAAGGGCCATTCCTCCCCATTACCCTCTGCACCACCAGCTATTCAAAGGGATAGTCAAAGGGATAGGAACTACTTTCAGTGCAGTTGCTGATTGATTTCTACTGGGTATTGTTGAGTTTAGTTTCATGATTTTAGTTATTTAATTTTGGTGAAGCAAGTGGTGTAGCATTTGGTGAAACCCTTGGTTTCCACTTCAAGGGTTGTGCTCAGACCCCTTGCTCCCAGTCATGGATGCTATAGTTTCCATCGCTCTAGCCCTACAGCATGACAGGAAGAATGAGCAGACACAACACAGTAGGGGACAAATGCTCAAAGGAGAAGGAAGGGGAGACGGATACTTAGCAGGAGGCCATATCTGCCGAGGGTCTTCAGGGAGGAGATCTCCTACACAACCAAAGTGAGGAACCCCGTGCAATGCCTCAGGTAAGAAGGTGCTCACTGAAATTTGGCATGCAGACCTACAGTCTCAGAGCAGAGTGAAGGCCCCAATGCAAGTGGCAGTAAAGGCTACTGTGGCCATGAACTTCCTCACATCACACTCATTCCAGGCTGAAGCAGAAGTTATCTTCAACATCACGCAGTTCACTTTCCACTGTTGTAAAAGTGAGATGACTGATGCACTGATGCAAAGAAAGGGAAATCCATTGCATTCTTTCTTTCCAATAAGGAGCAGGTGGAGAAAGCAAAACAAAAACAGAATTACCTGGAAAAACTCAGCAGGTCTGGCAGCATCGGCGGAGAAGAAAAGAGTTGACGTTTCGAGTCCTCATGACCCTTCGACAGAACCCATGCACACTGTTCTGTCGAAGGGTCATGAGGACTCGAAACGTCAACTCTTTTCTTCTCCGCCGATGCTGCCAGACCTGCTGAGTTTTTCCAGGTAATTCTGTTTTTGTTTTGGATTTCCAGCATCCGCAGTTTTTTTGTTTTTATAGGTGGAGAAAGCATGTTGCTTTGCCAGAATAGAGGGCTTCCCTATGGAGCAGCACACCATCAGCTGCACACACACGGCTTTGCAGATGCCATACCTAACTGTAGAGGTGTACCACAACCACAAAGGATTCCACTCTTTGAATGTGTAACTGGTGTGCAGGTCATGCAGGTCAGTGTCTGCTATCCTAGCAGAAGTCATGGTGGTTTTATTTTGCATCAGTCCATTGTACCGACAGCATTTGAGGCAATAGAAGAGGCCAGAGGACAGCTATTGGATGATAAGGGTGATCCAGTGACCACTTGGTTCATGCACTCAGTACATAACCCATGCACACGTGGACAGCATGCATACCACAAGAATGCCACATGAATTGTCATTGAGCAGACCAGTGGGGCTGTTAAGAACTAGAGATATTTTAAGTAAGTTATATATGCATTTGGGTGTGTTAAGAGTAACATGTATTTTTAATGTTTAAGTTTGATTTGTATTTCTGCATTTGTCTATTAAGAAAAGGAGAAGTTGAATTTTAGTTTCACTTTAAAAGATGCCTGCATTTCTAATGAGATTTTTACAACTCTTGAAGGAGAGTTAAAGCAAACAAGAGTAGAAAAAACTATGCTGTTGCCTTGTAACAGGGGTCTAGAGAAGGAGGCCCCATGAACACACAGAGGCAACAAAAAACTAAAAAGAAGCAGTTTGAGTTCAGTTGGAAGCAGCTGCCAGAGAGACTGGACAGTAGAGGGACAGATAGCAAGTCCCAAACTGAAGTTGAAGCCAGGATTCCAGAGACACTGGATATTGGGAGAGGGAACTTCAGACAGAATAGATTTCCCAAAAGAACTGAAAGTTCCCAAAGCCAAGGAGTGAGACAGAAAGGATGGGTCCCAAGAAGACCTTCTAGTCAAAGGAATAACAGGAGTCTGGAAAAGGTCCTGTTCTGTGGAAGTAACAGTAAGGAGCAGAGACAAAGGCTCCAAGCTTCAGGCTTAAAGGGGAGAAAGCTGGAGGAAGTAGATTTAAAGTGATTCAGGTATGCGAGAAGCCAAGGAAACAACTGTAGGTCTGTATCTCTTTATTATGGGCATATGAAGCAGTGGTGTTCTGTTGGCACAGCTGAGTCAGTAAGAGAGAGTGTGTGGAAGAAAGTTTGAATGCACCTGGTGATCAAGGGGGGAACATCAGAAAGGGAGTTTGAAACCCTGGAGGTGGACCCTTGCGGATGGCATCTGAGAGAAAGTGTCAGTTTTGGAGAAGATTCCATAGCAAGTTCTTGGAGTGTGGAGATTGGAAACTCTTATGTGAAAGACAGAGTTCAGTGGGACTGGTTGGTTCACAGTGTGACAAGTGGGGGGAGTTGAGGAGAGATCCATAGCATCTGTTTGGGGTGGCATCGGTCACTTGGTTTCAGAGTGTGCTGTGCCTGACCACAGGTCACCTATTGGTTTACATGGACTAAGTGCTTACTGTGGATGTTAGAGTGTAAGATAGCTTTTATAACTTGTGTAATCCTTACAGATCTGTATATATCTGTAAAGGTATAGTTGTGGGCGAAGAAGTATTATAATATACTTCATCTTTTCTTATTTAATAAATGTTTTATTCTTTTGTTAAAAGTTCATCTACTGACTCCTGTGACTCTGTTCAGTAGCCACTCTCCATGTATCTAAACAAAGAATGAAAGTTAGGAGCTATCAAGCTGGGTTCCACCCTGGGATCTGGCTCGTCCACTAGTAAAAAGCAAAATACTGCTGATGCTGGAAATTTGAAACAAAAACAGAAAATGCAGTACAAACTCAGCAGGTCTAACAGCATCTGTGGGGGAAAAAAAGCAGAGTTAACATTTCAAATCCATATGACTCTTCTTCAGAGCTAAAGGGAAGTAAAAATGTAATGACATTTATACTGTTTAAGGCCGGGTGGCGGAGGGTGGGGTTTTATGGGTGGTGGAGCAGCTGAAGCTGGATAGAAAGCCAGTGATAGGTGGAGGCAAAGGAGAGCTTGCTAGAGATGACGTGGACAAAAGGACAAAAGGATGTTAATGGTACTGATACTGGCTAAAGGAGATGCTGATGGTGGCATTAAGATCAGAAAGGAGAATGTGATAATATCAGGACAAGGGCAAGTACTCTGGGAAGAACAACATGAATAAGTGACAGATGGTCCTTGTGGGGGTGGGGTGGGGGGGCAGGGAGGGGAAAGTGGTGGGAAAAAAGATTGAAAATAGAATAAAAGGTGGGAATAAAACAAAGAATAGAAATGAAAATAAATTTTAAAAAAATTAAAAAATGAAAAAATAAAAATTAAGAAATGAGAATGAACATTGAAAAATGGGGATAAAACGGTGGTGATGATGGAGGAGAGAGGTCATGGCCTGAAATTGTTGAACTCAATGTTAAGTCCAGAAGGCTGTAGAGTGCCTTATCGGAAGAAGAGGTGCTGTTCCTCCAGTTTGCATTGAGCTTCACTGGAACATTGCAGCAGGCCAAGGATGGACATGTGGGCATGAGAGCAGGATGGAGTGTTGAAATGGCAAGCAAAAGGAAGGTCTGGGTCATACTTGCGGGCAGGCTGAAGGTGTTCCGCAAAGCAGTCACCCAGTCTGCATGTGGTGTCTCCAATGTAGAGGAGACCACATTAGGAGCAGCGAATGCAGTAGACTAAATTGAAGGAGGTGCAAGTGATGTGCTGCTTCAACTGAAAAGAGTGTTTGGGCCCTTGGACAGTGAGAAGGGAGGAGGTAAAGGAGCAGGTGTTGTACCTTCTGCAATTGCATGGGAAGGTGCCGTGGGAGGGAGATGAGGTGTTGGGTGCAATGGAGGAATGGACCAGGGTGTCCTGGAGGGAACGGTCCCTATGGCCCTATGGAATGCCACTGGGGCAGGTGGGGGGAGGAGGTTGAAGAGAAGATGTGTTCGGTGGTGACATCATGCTGGAGTTGGTGGAAATGGTGGAGGATGATCCTTTGGATGCGGAGGCTGGTGGGGTGAAAAGTGAGAACAATGGGGACCCTATCATGGTTCTGGGAGGGAGTGGAGAGTGTGAGGGCAGAGGCCCGGGAGATGGGTCAGACACGGTTGAGGGCCCTGTCAACCACAGTGGATGGGAAACATCAGTTGAAGAAGAAGGAAGGCATTTCAGAAGCACCGTTTTGGAAAGTGGCCTCATCGGAACAGATCCGAAGGAGGCAAAGGAACTGAGAGAATGGGAATGCGTCCTTACGGGAAGCAATTCAATATTTTCTGTTACATTCTGCACAATGTTGCCATCATGAGGGTCAGACTTGCTATCAGATATATTGTGAGTGAGGAGCAGAGGGAGGAAGAGGAGGAGGAAGGGAGGAGGCAACCAACATATTCCCTTTCTGGCCATGCTGGCCATGACCGTCTCATCCAATAATGGTACCAGTGAACATAACCCCAATTCTCCATCAACAACAGTCACACTTCTTATCTTGCGTCTGTTATTGACTATCACAGTGTCATCCTGGCCGCAATGCTGAAATGCAAGCCCCACAAAATGAACATTCCAAACCAACTTGATCAAACTATCCAATATTTCACACAAAAATCAACTATTCAACATTGTGTATTCCCTTAGTGCCCGTTTTCCATGGGCCGATATTGCCGCTGAGTGGGTGGGGGTGTGTATTACACGCTCGAGTGTAAAATGACACGTGGTGACATTGGGCGAACATCCTGAGTCATTGTGCACTCGTGCAATATTTCAGTCAGTGGGCACACCCGGGAGTTGGCAGTGCGCCCTCTGAAAATTAACAGGCCCATTAAGGCCAATAATGTAATAATTAAATTAAATTTTTTGCTGCCTGTCCCTGTCCAATCTTACGGTTGGCGGGCAGTCAAAAAGACCAAGCAGCCTTTGGATATTTTAGGAAATCTCATCCACAGGTGGGATGAAGTTTTCAACAGCAAATAAAAATAAAATAAATATTTTGAAATTTCATTCATAACATGTCCTGCTCAAAGTCACATGAGGGGGCATGTTTTTAACAATGTTAACTTTTTTTATTTTTGAGCTTTTAAATCTTCAGCCCCCTGAGGCAGCTCTGTGCCTCAGGGAGATTTCATTGCGCGTACCTGCATGCATGCACAAGCTTCCGTGTTCGTCCTTCTCCCACCCCAATTAATGGCCAGCCAGCGTGAAGTTGATGTCAGGGCCGAACACGGGCGGCTCTTTCCGCCGAGGGGAAATCCTGGCTTATGTGACTTTACCTGACCTAGTGCTCCTTTGCAGTAATATCCAAATGATTGCAGCATGGCTGGTGGAAAACTGTTGATTTTCAGTGAAGGAAACAGTGGACTTGCAGGGTGACCTCACAATGGTCTGGCTCTGGAAGGTCTGGCTTTGGACTGCACCACCTCAATGGGCAGCAGTAATCTGAGCTGGCTGGCTGGCTGACAGGTCATTGACAAGGGCATTGGCAGAGTGGTAATACTGAGAGGTTAAATGCTGTCATCCCAGAGACGACAGCTGGTTTCTGTTCCAAGGACCTTTTATCACTCCCCTGGAGCAACACCTCAACAATCTTTTCAGTATAATGGTAACAGGTTGCTGGACTGCTGTGAGAAGCTGCAAGCCCTGGTGAGCACAAGTATGTTCAACCATGATGGCAGAAATCTGAGTGTGTATGGTAACAACCTAGGCTTGGATGGACCAAGTTAAGCTTGCATGACTTTGGTCTAGTTTCGACTGCAGAAATCAGATGTTGCATGGCTTCTGCTGCAATGGATGTTAAGATGTTAGTCATCAGATACTGGATCATGGCTGGCTCCCCAAGTGATCTCATGGAGTTGGCCACAACTTTCAAACTGAAGAGATGGGCTCTATGCTCTGCCATGCAAAAGGCTGGTGCTGAACTCTTCCATACTCCTTGAAAGTGATCACAGGCTTTCTGGCAGGCTTGCTAATAAACCAAGTATTTTTTGTGTGCATACCGATCAGCCTTTTTTTGTATGCTGCCCCATCCAAGTTCCCATCTGAATCCTCTGCAGCAAACCCGTGTGTGTCCTCACCCTCTGGTAAGCTGGCACCTGTGCTGTCCTTCCCCCCCTGATCTGGCTGTAGACCATTCTCACCTGGTGACTCACCAATTGCAGATCCCATCACTAAGCTCCTCTCTACAGTAAGCTCAGTGCCAGTATCTGAGATGGTGGCCAAGACAGTGTGAGCAGTTTCTTTTCTTCTTCTTCTTCTTCTTCTTCTATCATTTATTGTTCCTGCATCATTGTCTGGCCAGCTAATTCTTGGGTAGTGGAAATGAGAGTGGATTATGCTGCGTATAGGATGGGGGAAGCAAAAGGTGCATCTTTAAACCACTAGTAACTTGTAAATCAGAACAGATTGTGGCCTGAGGGGGAATGGAAAGAAGGGTTAGATTTGAGCATGTGGCATCTTTATTGATTTCAGCCTCCATCATGGTCACCCCAATGATGGCGAGCATCGACTCCTTCATGGATAAGAACATGTAGTGGTGCCTGTCACCCAATGGTTAGCTCCTGTTGCCTCTGGTTATGTGCCATCATGTCCTGTAAGAGAAAGAGAGAAATATGTCAACGATTGTTGTGCAATGTGTTTGGCTGATGTGACTTATAACTGATGTGCATGTATAACTAACCTAATTTTTAAACTGTGTCCCTCGCTCTAGGCTCCCCTGTAAGGAGAAACATCCTCTCAGAATTTACCCTGCCAAGCCCCCTCAGAATCTTATATGTCTCAATAAGGCCATCTCTCATTCTTCTAAACTCTGATGAATATGGTTCCAACCTGCTCAGCGCTTCCTCATAAGTTAACCCCTTCATCCCAGGAATCACTCAAGTGAACCTTCTCTGAACTGCTTCTAATGCAATTATATGTTTTCTTAAGTAAAGAGTCCAAAACTGAACACGGTACTCCAGATGCAGTCTAACTAAGGCCCTGTACAGCTGTAGTAACACTTTCCTACTTTTATATTCCATTCCCCTTGTAATAAACGCCAAAATTCCTATTTTTCTTCCTGGTCACTGCTTTACCTGCATACTAACTTTTTGTGACTCATATACCAGGACACCCAGATCCCTCTGTACTGTGGAGTTCTGCAGTCTTTCTCCATTTAAATAATACACCCCTTTTCTATTCTTCCTGTCAAAGTGGACAAGTTCACATTTTTCCACCTTATACTTCATCTGGCATGAGGCTCAATCCTCAAAATCAGGGCTTGTTGACCAGCTCAGAAGCAGCAGGAAGAGGGGGAAGAGGAAATGGAGGAGGAGAAAAAGGAAGGGAAGACCCAACACATCCGCAGTCCAAACAAGCTGTCTATGAGCATCTCATCATACCCTGGTTCGCCTGAATAAGTTCTCAAACCACTGTTGCTCAGCACTTCCCCACCTTATGGCCCAATGTAATGGATGATTACAGTGTCCTCTTGGCCCCAATTCTGACGTAAAAGACATAAAGCAACAACTCCATATCAACTTCATCGAACAACACTTCCAATAGTTCAAATAATGCTCAACTTTTCATGCTTGTGCATTCTCTTAGTCCCTGCCTTTGCCTTTCCCAGCGCTCCCCCAATGGCTGCTGCAAGGCTGCTAGAAGGCTGTTGACTTTCAGTGAGGAAAACAGGTTTGCACCATGGAGCCACTGCAACTCCTCATGGGTGATGTCTCAACAATCCTAATAATTTGCTGGAGCACAGATTCCTGGACTGCTGTTAGACCCTGCAAGCCCCTTTGACTTTGAGCATCTGTAGCCATGATAACAGCAGTCTGAGCTTGCATGGCATTAAACTGGGCTTGCAGGGCAACAAGCAGAGACCTCATGACCTCAGTCTGAGTGGCTTCTGCTTGTGCTGCAATGAAAGCTGAGACATCGGCTATTGGATAATGCATAACAGCTGTGTTTGGAAGTGTTGGCCACTACTTCAAAGCTGGAAAGACCAGGCTCCCAAAGCCCTGTGCCAGGTCAGAGCTGGACTCCTCCACGCTCATCGACAGTGACATGAGGCTCTCTGGCAGCCAGCCAACATACTAAGTATTTCTGTATGCATGCCCATCAGCCTTCTCCGATACACCATGCTATCAAAGTTCTCATCAGAGTCCTTTGCAAAAAAGAAAAACTTGGATTTATATACCGCTTTTCATGGCCACCAGATGTCTCAGAATGCTTACAGCAAATGAAATACTTGAAGTGTAGTCACTAATGTGGGAAACATGGCAGCTAATTTGCTCTCACTAAACTTCCGCAAACAGTAATGTGTTGATGACCAGGTAATGTATTTGTTGATGATGATTGAGGGATAACTATTGGCCAAGACACCAGGGATAACTCCCTGCTAAGGGTTCTTTCACATCCACCTGAGCAGGCAGATGGGGCTTCGGTTTAACATCTCATCCGAAAACAGAACATCTGACAGTGCTATGCTCTCTCAGTGTACTGCATTGGAGTGTCATCTTGAAGTTTGTGGTCAAGCTCTGGGGTAGGACTTGAACCTGGAACGTTGTGATTCAGAGGTGATAGTGCTACTAGCTGAAACACAGCTGACAGCAAAACTTGTCCTTGCCCTCCAGGAGGCTGATACATGCACTATGCTTTCTCCATGATCTGGCTACAGCCCATTCCAGTGACTTACCACATGCAGATTCTGTCTCTATACTACCCTCTAAGGTAAGAGCAATGCCACTGCTGGTGGCTGCGATTGTCACATCAAGTGATGGTGTCTGTTCCTCAATGGTCTGCTCTTCCTCTGCAGCACCACTGGCTGGTTCAGACAGGTATTTGAAAGCATAAATGCACAATTGGAAGATTGGGGTCAGGGCAATCGTGTGGGAGAAAAGCAAGAAAGACATGGTTACACCATTTGCAGCTTGTTATAGGATGAGGGTAAAGTGGGATTTTAGAAGGTATGTAGCAGGCATGTACTGTCGTCCTGAATGGCCTCAGTGATGGCAGCATCAAGATTATCGAGCACTGTGTCCACCATGGGTGTGAGGACATCCAGCTGTGTCTGTTCTAAGCAGGTTCTTTGCTGCTGCTTCATTTTATGGGCTATTTTGTACTGTAAGAGAAGGAAGTGTGTCAGTGATGTGTTGCATTGTGTCTAAGTGATACGCCTCTCATAATTGAATAGCTGTCAGTATGTGGAAGATGTAAGATCTTGCAAAAAAAAAGTGTATAAGGATGTGATGGAGCATATGAATGTTTGGCATCAGTCCTGATTAAGATGGTCGATGGATAAATGATCGGTGTGTGGTGCATTCAGCAGTGTGTGAGGTTGGTGGTGAGGTTGTAGGATATAACATATGAAAATAGATTCACTGACCTTGAACGCTCATGTGAGATCACTGAACTTCATTGGCACCATATCCAAGTTCTTGAGGCTAGACTTCTGGCATTGATATCCATAGCTACCTGCTCTCATTGCCTTTGCAGCTTCTGTCTGTAGGACTTCCTGGATCCCTGTAAATAGATTGCCTCTCTTTTCCTTTCAACCTCCTGCCTAAAGTCTGCAGCACTGTATTCCAGATACTAAGAGCCCTCTCTCCAGACTGCTGCACCATTACTCAACTTTCTTCCTGTTCCTTGTGTTTCCTAGCAAGTTGAATATGCTGCTGCAGCCAAAATGCAACTCCTCTTTTGGTAATGCAGGCTAGCTTTAATTGATGCTAGCCTCGCATGAACTTAGACACCCTGTTCAACGTGCATCCACTCAGCAGCATGTTTAGTGCTGGGCTGCATGTTACAATTGTGGAAATGAGTAGGCAGCAGGAAACATGCATGTTGTCTGCATTGCTTTCAACCAGTACAGGTTATTTGTGCATCACAATCCCAATACCAATGAAGGATGGTGTGTAATTTGGAGCAAAACTTGGAAATTGTGGCATTTCTATGCACCTGCTACCTTTGCCCTTCTAGGTAGTAGTTTGTGATTTTGGGATGTTCTGTCAAAGAAGCCTTGGAGTGTTGCTGCAGCGCATCTTGTAGAAGCTACGTACTGTGGCAACAGTGTGCCGGAGGTGGAAGGAATGCATCTTTAAGGTGGTCAGCAGTGTGCCGATCAAGCAGGTTGCTTTGTCCTGGTTCTTGACTGCTGTTGAGCTGCAGTCATCCAAGCAAGTAGAGAGTACTTCATCACTCTCCTGACTTGTGCCTTTTAGATGGTGGTAAGGCTTTGAGGGGTCAAGAAGTAATGCACTCACCACAGAAAAGTTAGCTACCGACCTACAATTTTGAACACAGTATTTGTGACTGATCCAGTGAAGTTGCTGGTCAATGAGGACCCACAGGATGTTGATGCTTGGGTATTTGATGATGTCCATCCTATTGAATGTTAACAGAGGGCAGGGCGTGGTGGTTGGGACTGTAACTTGTTGGAGATGGTCATTGCTTAGCACTTGTGTGGCATGAAAGCTAGTTATCAATCAAAACAGGGAACAACAGGAGGATAAAAGTGTGAGCCTAAGAGGGAGCAGGGCAAAAGTAATGAGAGGATAAAAGAGTGAGCTGAGAGGGAGAACTGCAAGAGTGGTGAAAGGATAAAAGAACGAGCCTAAGAGGGAGAAGTGCAAGAGTGGTGAGAGGATCAAAGAGTAAGCCTGAGAGGGAGTAGTGAGAGAGTGGCGAGAAGGTAAAGGAGCAAGTCTGAGAGGGAACAGTGCGAGAGTGGCGGGAGAGTAAAAGAGCGAGCCTGAGAGGAAGCAGTGAGAGAAGGGCGAGAGCATAAAAGAGCGAGTCTGAGAATGAGCATTACTGAGTGAGAGGATAAATGAGGAATCTTGAGAGGGAGCAGTGAGAAAGTGGTGAGAGGGGAAAACATCTAGCCTGTGAGGGAGCAGTTTGAGAGTGGCATGAGGGTAAACGAGCGAGCCTGTGAGAGGCCAGTCTGAGAGTGGCATGAGGGTAAAAGAGCGAGGCTGAGAGGGAGCAGTGTGAGAGAGGCGAGAGGGTTAAAGAGTGAGCATGAGAGAGAGAGCAGTACGAGACTGGTGAGAGGGTAAAAAGCGAACCTGAGAGTGAGCAGTGCGAGAGTGATGAGAGGGTAAAAAGCGAACCTGAGAGTGAGCAGTGCGAGAGTGGTGAGAGGGTAAAAAGTGTGCCTGAGAGTGAACAGTGTGAGAGCGAGAATAAGTGAGCAAGAGGATAAATGAGGAATCTTGAGAGGGAGCAGTGAGCGAGTGGTGGGAGGGTAAAAGCGAGATCTTGAGAGGGAGCAGTGTGAGAGGATAAATGAGCGAGCCTGAGATTGAGCAGTGCAAGTGTAGCGAGAGGATAAAAGAGTCAGCCTGAGAGGGAGCAGTGCAACAGTGGCGAGGGGGTAATAGAGTGAGTCTGAGGGGGAGCAGTGTGTGATGGTGGGAGGATAAAAGAGTGAGTCTGAGAGGGGGCAGTGTCAGAGTGGCGAGAGGATAAAACAGTGATCCTGAAAGGGAGGAGTGAGGGAGTAGCAAGAGGGTAAAACAGCGACACTGAGAGGGGGCAGTGCGAGAGAGGTGAGAAGGTTAAAGAGCAAACATGAGAGGGAGGAGCGTGAGATGGCAAGAGGATAAAAGAGCAAGCCTGAGAGGGAGAAGTTCAAGTGTGATGAAAGAGTAAAAGAGCGAGCCCGAGAGTGAGCAGTCTGAGAGTGGTGAGAGGATAAAAGAGCGAGCCTGAGAGTGAGCAGTGCGAGAGTGGAGAGAGGATAAAAGAGCGAACCTGAGATTGAGAGTGGGAGAGTGGCGACAGGATAAAAGAGAGAGTCTGAGAGGGAGTGGTGCGAGAGTGACAAGAGGGTGAAAGAGCGAGCCTAAGCGGGAGGAGTGTGAGAGTGGCGAGCGGATAAAAGAGCGAGCCTGAGAGTCAGCAGTGCGAGAATGAGCATAACTGAGCGAGAGGATAAATGAGGAATCTTGAGAGGGAACATTGGGAGAGTAGCGAGAGGGGAAAACATCCAGCCTGTGAGGGAGCTATCTGAGAGTGGCATGAAGGTAAAAGAGTGAACCTGAGAGAGAGAGAGCAGTGTGACGGTGGCGAGAGGGTAAAAGAGCGAGCCTGAGAGTGAGCAGTGTGAGAGTGGTGAGAGAGTAAGAGAGTGAGACTGAGATTGAGCATGCGAGAGAAGCGAGAGGGTGAAACGAGTGAGTCTGAGTGGGAGCAGTGTGACAGTGGAGAGAATAAAAGAGCAAGCTTGATGGGAGCAGTGTGAGAGTGGCGAGCAGGTAAATGAACGACCCTGAGATTGAGCAGTGCAAGAGTGGTGAGGGAGTAAAAGAGTGAGCCTGAGGGTGAGCAGTGCGAGGGTGAAGAGAAGTTTAAAGAGCTATTCAGAGAAGGAGCAGTGTGAGAGTGGCAAGAGGGTAAAAGGATGAGCCTGAGAGGAAGCAGTGCGAGATTGGCGAGAAGGTTAAAGAACCATTCTAAGTGGGAGGAGAGCGAGATGGCGAGAGGGTAAAACAGCGAGCCTGAACAGGAGTGTGAGAGTGGTGACAGGATAAAAGAGCGAGCCTGTGAAGGAGCAGTGTGAGGGTGAAGAAAGTTTAAAGAGCTAGTCTGAGAAGGAGCAGTGCGAGAGTGGCGAGAGGATAAAAGGGTGAGCCTGAGAGTGCGCGGCGCGAGAGTGGTGAAAGGATAAAAGAGCCTGTGATGGAGCAGAGTGAGGATCGCAAGAATTTTAAAGAGTGCGCCTGAGAGGGAGGGCGCGAGATGGCGAAAGGATAAAACAACGAGCCTAAGCGGGAAGAGTGGCGAGAGGGTAGCAGAGCGAGACTGAGATGGAGCAGTGTGAGAGCGGTTTGAGGATAAAACAGAGAGCCTAAGAGAGAAAGCAGTGCGAAAGTGGCGAGAGGATTAATAAGCGAGACTCAGATGGAGCAGTGTCATGGTGGTGAGAGGAAAAAGAGCGAGTCTGAGATTGGGAGAGCGAGAGTGGCGAGAGGATAAAAGAGTGAGCCTTAGGCGGGGCAGTGTGAGTGTGTGAGATGGTTAAACAGCCGGGCTGAAAGGGAGCAGTGTGAGAGGATAAACGAGCGAGCCTGAGAGGGAGCAGTGTGAAAGTGGCGAGAGGGTATAAGAATAAGCCTGAGATGGTGCAGTGTAAGTGAGAGTGTCTAGAGGGTAAAAGAGCGAATGTGAGAGTTAGGGGAGCAAGAGTGGTTGGGCGAAAAAGAGCGAGACTGAGAAGAAGCGATGTGAGGTTGGCAAGAGGATAAATCAACGAGCTGGAGAGTGAGCAGTGTGAGAGTGGCGAGAGGATAAAAGTGCGAGCCTGAGAGTGAGCAATGCGAGAGTGGTGAGAGGATAAAAGTGCGAGCCTGAGAGTGAGCAGTGTGAGAGTGGTGAGAGGATAAAAGTGCGAGCCTGAGAGTGAGAGTGTGAGAGTGGTGAGAGGATAAAAGTGCGAGCCTGAGAGTGAGAGTGTGAGAGTGGTGAGAGGATAAAAGTGCGAGTCTGAGAGGGAGTGGTGCGAAAGTGGCGAAAGGATAAAAGAGCGAACCCGAGAGTGAGCAGTGCAAGAGTGGCGAGAGGGTAAAAGAGCGAGTCTGAGGGGTCAGTGTGAGAGTGGTGAGAGGGTAAAAGAGCGAGACAGAGAGTGAGCAGTGTGAGAGTGGCGAGAGGATAAAAGAGCGAGCCTGAGAAGAAGCCACGTGAGGTTGGTAAGAGGATACATCAACGATCTTGAGAGGGAGCAGTGTGAGAGTGGAGAGAGGACAAAAGAGCGAGTCTGAGATTGAGAGTGCGAGAGAGTCAAGAGGAGAAAAGAGCAAGCCTGAGAGTGAGCAGTGCGAGATGGTGGTGAGAGCAGAAAAGAGTGAGACTGAGAATGAGCAGTGCAAGAGTGGTGAGAGGATAAAAGAGAGAGTTTGAGAGGGAGTGGTGCAAGAGTGGCGAAAGGATAAAAGAGCGAGCCTGAGAGTGAGCAGTGCAAGATGGTGGTGAGAGGGTAAAAGAATGAGTCTGAGAGGGAGCAGTGTGAGAGTGGCAAAAGCTTAAAGTGCGAGTCTGAGAGGGAGGTGCATGAGATGGCAAGAGGGTTAAACAGCAAGCCTAAGCGAGAGGAGTGTGAGAGTAGTGAGAGTGTAAAAGAGCGAGCATGAGGGGGTGCACTGTGAGAGGATAAAAGAGTGATCCTGAGATTGAGCACTGTCAGGGTGGCAAGAAGGTGAAAGGATCGAGCCTGAGACAGAGCAGTGTGAGAGTGTGAGTTGGTTAAACAGCCAGGCTGAGAGGGGGTAGTGTGAGGGTGGTGAGAGGATAAATGAGCGAAACTGAGAGAGAGAAGCGCGAGAAGGTGAGTGGGTAAAACAGCGAGCCTGAGCGGGAGGAGTGTGAGAGTGGCAAGAGGGTAAATAATCGAGCCTCAGAGGGAGCAGTGCAATAGGATAAAACAGCGAGCTGAGAGGAAGCAGTGTAAGTGTGCAGAGTGGATAAAAGAGTAAGCCTGAGAGGGAGCAGTGTGAGAGGATAAAACAGAGAATCTGGGAGGGAGCACTGTGAGAGTGATGAGGGTAAAAGGGCGAGCCTTTGATGGGGCAGAGCGAGAGTGGCGACCGGATAAATGAGCGAGCCTGTGGGAGGTCAGAGTGACAGTGGCGAAAGCATTAAAGAGCGAACCTGAGAGGGGGCAGAACGAGAGTAGCAAGAGGATAAAAGCGCGAGCGTGAGAGGGGGCAGACCGAGAGTGGCGAGAGGTTAAAAGAGCGAACCTGAGAGGGAGCAGTGTGAAAGTGGTGATAGGATAAAAGAGCGAACCTGAGAGGGAGCAGTATGAGAGTGGTGAGTGGATAAAAGAGTGAGCCTGAGAGTGAGCAGTGTGAGAGTGGTGAGAGGATAAAAGAGGGAGCCTAAGAGTGAGAGTGCGAGAGTGGTGAGAGGATAAAAGAGAGTCTGAGAGGGAGTGGTGTGAGAGTGGTGAAAGGATAAAAGAGCGAGCCCGAGAGTGAGCAGTGTGAGAGTGACGAGAGGGTAAAAGTGCAAGACTGAAAGTGAGAGTGCGAGAGTGGTGAGAGGGTAAAAGAGTTTGAGAGGGAGCAGTGTGAGAGTGGTGAGAGGATAAAAGAGTGAGTCTGAGGGGTGGCAGTGTGACAGTGGCAAGAGGATAAAAGAGCAAGTCTGAGAGGGGGCAGTGTGAGAGTGGTTAGAGGATAAAAGAGGTAGCCTGA
This sequence comes from Carcharodon carcharias, assembly GCF_017639515.1. Classification (NCBI taxonomy): domain Eukaryota; kingdom Metazoa; phylum Chordata; class Chondrichthyes; order Lamniformes; family Lamnidae; genus Carcharodon; species Carcharodon carcharias. The sequence goes on along the minus strand of NC_054477.1, from coordinate 99,945,190 downwards.
GAAGAAGCCATGTGAGGTTGGCAAGAGGATAAATCAACGAGAATGAGAGTTAGCAGTGTGAGAGTGGAGAGAGCACAAAAGAGCGAGTCTGAGATTGAGAGGGCGAGAGAGTCGAGAGGAGAAAAGAAAGAGACTAAGAGCGAGCAGTGCGAGAGGCTAAATGAGTGAGCGTGAGAGGGAGCAGAATGAGAGAGGCGAGAGGATAAAAGAGTGAGCCTGAGAGGGGGCAGAGTGAAAGTGGCGAGAGGATAAAAGAGCGAGCCTGAGAGGGGGCAGAGTGAGAGTGGCAAGAGGATCAAAGAGCAGGTCTGGGAGGGGGCAGAGCGAGAGTGGCGAGAGGCTAAATTAGCGGACCTGAGAAGTGAACAGTGCAAGAGTGGTGAGCGGATAAAAGAGCGAGCCTAAGAGTGAGAGTGCAAGAGTAGTGAGAGGATAAAAGTGAGAGTCTGAGAGTGAGCAGTGTGAGAGTGGCGAGTGGGTAAAAGTGCAAGACTGAAAGTGAGAGTGCGAGAGTGGTGAGAGGGTAAAAGGGTTTGAGAGGGAGCAGTGTGAGAGTAGTGAGAGGGTAAAAGAGCGAGACTGAGAGAGAGCAATGTGAGAGTGGCAAGAGGATAAAAGAGTGAGCCTGAAATTGAGAGTGCAAGAGTGGTGAGAGAGTAAAACAGTGAGCCTGAGAGTGAGAGTGCGAGAGTGGTGAGAGGATAAAACAGAGAGACTGAGAGGGAACAGTGTGACAGTGGTGAGAGGGTAAAAGAGCAAGTCTGAGGGGGAGACCTGTGAGGTTGGCAAGAGGATAAATCAATGAGTTTGAGAGTGAGCAGTGTGAGAGTGGAGAGAGGACAAAAGTGCGAGTCTGAGATTGAGAATGCGAGAGAGTCGAGAGGAGAAAAGAGTGAGACCAAGAGCGAGCAGTGGGGGAGTGGTGAGAGGCTAAATGTGCGAGCCTGAGAGGATGCAGAGTGAGAGTGGCGAGAGAATAAAAGAGCGAGCCTGAGAGGGGGCAGAGCGAGAGTAGCGAGTGGATAACAGAGCGAGTCTGAGAGGGGGCAGAGCGAGAGTGGCGAGAGGGTAAAAGAGCGAGTCTGAGGGGGGGCAGTGTGCGAGTGGCGACAGGATAAAAGAGCGAGCCGGAGAAGAAGCCATGTGAGGTTGGCAAGAGGATAAATCAATGAGTTTGAGAGGGAGCAGTGTGAGAGTGGAGAGAGGGTAAAAGAGCGAGTCTGAGATTGAGAGTGCGAGAGAGTCGAGAGGAGAAAAGAGCAAGCCTGAGAGTGAGCAGTGCGAGAGTGGCGAGAGGATAAAACAGAGAGACTGAGAGGGAACAGTTTGAGAGTGGTGAGAGGGTAAAAGAGCGAGTCTCAGGGGGAGCAGTATGAGAGTGGTGAGAGGATAAAAGAGCGAGTCTGAGAGGGAGCCATGTGAGGTTGGCAAGAGGATAAATCAACGAGTTTGAGAGGGAACAGTGTGCTAGTGGAGAGAGGACAAAAGAGCGAGTCTGAGAGGGAGCAGTGTGAGAGTGGCGAGAGGATAAAAGAGCAAGTCTGAGATTGAGAGTACTAGAGAGTCGAGAGAAGAAAAGAGCAAGCCTGAGAGTGAGCAGTGCGAGAGTGGTGAGTGGATAAAAGTGCGAGCCTAATAGTGAGCAGTGTGAGAGTGGCGTGAGGACAAAAGAGTGAGTCTGAGATTGAGAGTGCGAGAGAGTCGAGAGGAGAAAAGTGTGAGACCAAGAGCAAGCAGTGTGTGAGTGGCGAGAGGCTAAATGAACGAGCCTGAGAACGGGCAGAGCGAGAGTGGTGAGAGGATAAAAGCGCGAGCGTGAGTGGGGGCAGAGTGAGAGTGGTGAGAGGCTAAATGAGCGAGCCTGTGGGAGGTCAGAGCGAGAGTGGCGAGAGGATAACAGATCGATTCTGAAAGGGGGCAGAGTGAGAGTAGCGGAAGCTAAATGAGCGAGTCTGGGAGGGGGCAGAGCGAGAGTGGCGAGAGGCTAAATGAGCGAGCCTGAGAGTGAACAGTGCGAGAGTAGCGAAAGTATAAAAGAGCGAACCTGAGATTGAGAGTGGCAAGAGGATAAAAGAGAGAGCCTGAGATTGAGAGTGAGAGAATAGCGAGAGGATAAAGGAGCGAGCCTAAGAGTGAGCAGTGTGAGAGTGGTGAGAGGATAAAAGAGCGAACCTGAGAGTGAGCAGTGTGAGAGTGGTGAGAGGATAAAAGAGCAAGACAGAGAGTGACGAATGCAAGAGTGGTGAGAAGATAAAAGAGTGAGCCTGAGAGTGAGCAATGTCAGAATGGTGAGAGGATAAAAGAGCGAGCCCGAGAGTGAGAGTGCTAGAGTGGTGAGAGGATAAAACAGAGAGACTGAGAGTGAGCAGTGCGAGAGTGGCGAGAGGATAAAAGAGCGAATCTGACGGGGAGCAGTGTGAGAGTGGCGAGAGGATAAAAGAGTGAGCCTGAGATTGAGAGGGTGAGAGAGTCGAGAGGAGAAAAGTGTGAGACCAAGAGCGAGCAGTGTGTGAGTGGCGAGAGGCTAAATGAGCGAGCCTGAGAGTGAGCAGTGTGAGAGTGATGAGTGGATAAAAGAGCGACCCTGAGAGGGAGCAGTGTGAGAGTGGTTAGAGGATAAAAGAGCGAGGCTGAGAGTGAGCAGTGCGAGATGGTGGTGAAGGGATAAAAGAGTGAGCCCGAGAGTGAGCAATGTGAGAGTGGTGAGTGGATACAAGGGCGAGCCCAAGAGTGAGAGTGCAAGAGTGGTGAGAGGATAAAAGAGTTTGAGAGTGAGCAGAGCGAGAGCGGCGAGAGGGTAAAAGTGCAAGACTGAAAGTGAGAGTGCGAGAGTGGTGAGAGGGTAAAAGAGTGAGACTGAGAGTGAGCAATGTGAGAGTGGCAAGAGGATAAAAGAGTGAGCCCGAAATTGAGAGTGCAAGAGTGGTGAGAGAATAAAAGAGCGAGCCTGAGAGTGAGAGTGTGAGAGTGGTGAGAGGATAAAACAGAGAGACTGAGAGGGAACAGTGTGAGAGTGGTGAGAGGGTAAAAGAGAGAGTCTGAGGGGGAGCAGTGCGAGAGTGGTGAGAGGATAAAAGAGTGAGCCTGAGAGTGAGCAATGTGAGAGTGGCGAGCGGATAAAAGAGATAGACTGAGAGTGAGCAATGTGAGAGTGGGGAGAGGATAAAAGAGAAAGTCTGAGGGGGAGCAGTGTGAGAGTGGTGATAGGATAAAAAAGTGAGCCTGAGAGTGAGCAATGTGAGAGTGGCGAAAGGATAAAAGAGCGAGTCTGAGGGGGGGCAGTGTGAGAGTGGCGAGAGGATAAAAGAGCGAGCCGGAGAAGAAGCCATGTGAAGTTGGCAAGAGGATAAATCAATGAGTTTGAGAGGGAGCAGTGTGAGAGTGGAGAGTGGGTAAAAGGGCGAGTCTGAGAGTGAGAATGCGAGAGAGTTGAGAGGAGAAAAGAGCAAGCCTGAGAGTGAGCAGTGCGAGAGTGGCGAGAGGATAAAACAGAGACTGAGAGGGAACAGTGTGAGAGTGGTGAGAGGGTAAAAGAGCGAGTCTCAGGGGCAGCAGTGTGACAGTGGCGAGAGGATAAAAGAGCGAGTCTGAGAAGGAGCCATGTGAGGTTGGCAAGAGGATAAATCAACGAGTTTGAGAGGGAACAGTGTGCGAGTGGAGAGAGGACAAAAGAGCGAGTCTGAGATTGAGAATGCGAGAGAGTCGAGAGGAGAAAAGAATGAGACCAACAGCGAGCAGTGCGAGAATGGCGAGAGGCTAAATCAGCGAGCCTGAGAGGAAGCAGAGCGAGAGGAGCGACAGGATAAAAGCATGTGCGTGAGAGGGGGCAGAGTGAGAGTGGCGAGAGGATAACAGAGCGAGTCTGAGAGGGGGCAGAGCGAGAGTGGCGACAGGATAACAGAGCGAGTCTGGGAGGGGGCAGATGAGAGTGGCGAGAGGATAAAGGAGCGAACCTGAGAGGGAGCAGTGTGAGAGTGGTGAGCAGATACAAGAGCGAGCCTGAGAGTGAGAGTGCGAGAGTGGTGAGAGGATAAAAGAGCGAGCCTGAGAGTGAGCAGTGCGAGAGTGGTGAGAGGATAATAGAGCGAGTCTGAGGGGGAGCAGTGTGAGAGTGGTGAGCAGATACAAGAGCGAGCCTGAGAGTGAGAGTGCGAGATTGTTGAGAGGATAAAAGAGTGACTCTGAGAGGGAGTGGTGCGAGAGTGGCGACAGGATAAAGGAGCGAGCCCGAGAGTGAGAGTGCGAGAGTGCTGGGAGGATAAAAGAGAGAGTCTGAGGGGGAGCAGTGTGAGAGTGGTGAGAGTATAAAAGAGCGAGCCTGAGAGTGAGCAATGTGAGAGTGGCGAGAGCATAACAGAGCGAGTCTGAGAGGTGTCAGAGCGAGAGTGGCGAGAGGATAACAGATCGATTCTGAAAGGGGGCAGAGCTAGAGTGGCGGGAGCTTAATGAGCGAGTCTGGGAGGGGGCAGAGCGAGAGTGGCGAGAGGCTAATTGAGCGAGCCTGAGAGTGAGCAGTGTGAGAGTGGTGACAGGATAAAAGAGCGAACCTGAGAGTGAGCAGTGTGAGAGTGGTGACAGGATAAAAGAGTGAGCCTGAGAGTGAGCAATGTCAGAATGGTGAGAGGATAAAAGAGCGAGTCTGAGAGGGAGCAGTGTGAGAGTGGTGACAGGATAAAAGAGCGAACCTGAGAGTGAGCGGTGTGAGAGTGGTGAGAGGATAAAAGAGCAAGACAGAGAGTGAGGAATGCGAGATTGGTGAGAAGATTAAAGAGTGAGCCTGAGAGTGAGCAATGTCAGTATGGTGAGAGGATAAAAGAGCGAGCCCGAGAGTGAGAGTGCTAGAGTGGTGAGAGGATAAAACAGAGAGACTGAGAGTGAGCAGTGCGAGAGTGGTGAGAGGATAAAAGAGCGAATCTGACGGGGAGCAGTGTGAGAGTGGCAAGAGGATAAAAGAGTGAGCCTGAGATTGAGAGGGTGAGAGAGTCGAGAGGAGAAAAGTGTGAGACCAAGAGCGAGCAGTGTGTGAGTGGCGAGAGGCTAAATGAGCGAGCCTGAGAGTGAGCAGTGTGAGAGTGATGAGAGGGTAAAAGAGCGACCCTGAGAGGGAGCAGTGTGAGAGTGATGAGTGGATAAAAGAGCGACCCTGAGAGGGAGCAGTGTGAGAGTGGTTAGAGGATAAAAGAGTGAGCCTGAGAGTGAGCAATGTGAGAGTGGCGAGCGGATAAAAGAGTGAGCCTGAGAGTGAGAGTGCGAGAGTGGTGAGAGGATAAAACAGAGAGACTGAGAGGGAACAGTGTGAGAGTGGTGAGAGGGTAAAACAGAGAGACTGAGAGGGAACAGTGTGAGAGTGGTGAGAGGGTAAAAGAGAGAGTCTAAGGGGGAACAGTGTGAGAGTGGTGAGAGGGTAAAAGAGAGAGTCTAAGGGGGAGCAATGTGACAGTGGCGAGAGGATAAAGGAGCGAGTCTGAGGGGGAGCAGTGTGAGAGTGGCGAGAGGATAAAAGAGTGAGTCTGAGGGGGAGCAGTGTGAGAGTGGTGAGAGGATAAAAGAGTGAGTCTGAGAGGGAGCAGTGTGAGAGTGGTGACAGGATAAAAGAGTGAGTCTGAGAGGGAGCAGTGTGAGAGTGGTGAGAGGGTAAAAGAGCGAGACTGAGAGTGAGCAGTGCGAGAGTGGCGAGAGGGTAAAAGACCGAGTCTGAGGGGGGGCAGTGTGAGAGTGGCGACAGGATAAAAGAGCGTCCCGGAGAAGAAGACATGTGAGGTTGGCAAGTGGATAAATCAATGAGTTTGAGAGGGAGCAGTGTGAGAGTGGTGAGAGGGTAAAAGAGCGAGTCTCGGGGGAGCAGTGTGACAGTGGTGAGAGGATAAAAGAGTGAGCCTGAGAGTGAGCAATGTGAGAGTGGCAAGAGGATAAATCAACGAGTTTGAGAGGGAACAGTGTGCGAGTGGAGAGAGGACAAAAGAGCGAGTCTGAGATTGAGAATGCGAGAGAGTCGAGAGGAGAAAAGAGTGAGACCAAGAGCGAGCAGTGCGAGAATGGCGAGAGGCTAAATGAGCGAGCCTGAGAGGAGGCAGAGTGAGAGTAGCGAGAGGATAAAAGAGCGAGTCTGAGAGGGGGCAGAGCGAGAGTGGCGACAGGATAACAGAACGAGTCTGGGAGGGGGCAGATGAGAGTGGTGAGAGGATAAATGAGCGAACCGGAGAGGGAGCAGTGTGAGAGTGGTGAGCAGATAAAAGAGCGATCCTGAGAGTGAGAGTGCGAGATTGGTGAGAGGATAAAAGAGAGAGTCTGAGAGGGAGCAGTGCGAGAGTGGCGAAAGGATAAAGGAGCGAGCCCGAGAGTGAGAGTGCGAGAGTGGTGAGAGGATAAAAGTGCAAGACTGAGAGTGAGCAGTGCGAGAGTGGTGAGAGGATAAAAGAGTGAGTCTCAGGGGGAGCCATGTGAGAGTGGCGAGAGGTTAAAAGAGTGAGCCCGAAATTGAGAGTGCAAGAGTGGTGAGAGAATAAAAGAGCGAGCCTGAGAGTGAGAGTGCAAGAGTGGTGAGAGGATAAAACAGAGAGACTGAGAGGGAACAGTGTGAGAGTGGTGAGAGGGTAAAAGAGCGAGTCTCAGGGGGAGCAGTGTGAGAGTGGCGGGAGGATAAAAGAGCGAGTCTGAGAGTGAGCAGTGTGAGGGTGGCGAGAGGATAAAAGATCGAGTCTGAGAGGGAGCAGTGTGAGAGTGATGAGAGGGTAAAAGAGCGAGACTGAGAGTGAGCAGTGCGAGAGTGGCGAGAGGGTAAAAGAGCGAGTCTGAGGGGGAGCGGTGTGAGAGTGATGAGAGGGTAAAAGAGCGAGACTGAGAGTGAGCAGTGTGAGAGTGGCGAGAGGGTAAAAGAGCGAGTCTGAGGGGAGGCAGTGTGAGAGTGGCGACAGGATAAAAGAGCGAGCCGGAGAAGAAGCCATGTGAGGTTGGCAAGAGGATAAATCAATGAGTTTGAGAGGGAGCAGTGTGAGACTGGAGAGTGGGTAAAAGAGCGAGTCTGAGAGTGAGACTGCGAGAGAGTCGAGAGGAGAAAAGAGCAAGCCTGAGAGTGAGCAGTGCGAGAGTGGTGAGAGGATAAAACAGAGACTGAGAGGGAACAGTGTGAGAGTGGTGAGAGGGTAAAAGAGCGAGTCTCAGGGCAGCAGTGTGACAGTGGCGAGAGGTTAAAAGAGCAAGTCTGAGAGGGAGCCATGTGAGGTTGGCAAGAGGATAAATCAACGAGTTTGAGAGGGAACAGTGTGCGAGTGGAGAGAGGATAAAAGTGCGAGTCTGAGATTGAGAATGCGAGAGAGTCGAGAGGAGAAAAGAGTGAGACCAACAGCGAGCAGTGCGAGAATGGCGAGAGGCTAAATGAGCGCGCCTGAGAGGAGGCAGAGTGAGAGTGGCGAGAGGATAAAAGCATGTGCGTGAGAGGGGGCAGAGTGAGAGTGGCGAGAGGATAACAGATTTAGTCTGAGAGGGGGCAGAGCGAGAGTGGCGAGAGGATAACAGAGCTAGTTTGAGAGGGGGCAGAGCGAGAGTGGCAAGAGGATAACAGAGCGAGGCTGACAGGGGGCAGAGTGAGAGTAGCGAGAGGATAAAAACGTGAGCATGAGAGGGGGCAGATGAGAGTGGCGAGAGGAAAAAGGAGCGAACCTGAGAGGGAGCAGTGTGAGAGTGGTGAGCAGATACAAGAGCGAGCCTGAGAGTGAGAGTGCGAGATTGTTGAGAGGATAAAAGAGTGAGTCTGAGAGGGAGTGGTGCGAGAGTGGCGAAAGGATAAAAGAGCGAGCCCGAGAGTGAGAGTGCGAGTGGTGGGAGGATAAAAGAGCGAGACTGAGAGTGAGCAGTGCGAGAATGGTGAGAGGATAAAAGAGTGAGTCTGAGAGTGAGCAGTGCGAGAGTGGTGAGAGGATAAAAGTGCGAGCCTGAGAGGGAGCAGTGTGAGAGTGGTGAGCAGATACAAGAGCGAGCCTGAGAGTGAGAGTGCGAGATTGTTGAGAGGATAAAAGAGAGAGTCTGAGAGTGAGCAATGTGAGAATGGCGAGAGGATAACAGAGCGAGTCTGAGAGGCGGCAGAGCGAGAGTGGCGAGAGGATAACAGACCGATTCTGAAAGGGGGCAGAGCTAGAGTGGCGGTAGCTTAATGTGCGAGTCTGGGAGGGGGCAGAGCGAGAGTGGCGAGAGGCTAAATGAGCGAGCCTGAGAGTCAACAGTGCGAGAGTAGCGAAAGGATAAAAGAGCGAACCTGAGATTGAGAGTGAGAGAATGGCGAGAGGATAAAGGAGTGAGCCTAAGAGTGAGCAATGTGAGTGTGGTGACAGGAAAAAAGAGCGAACCTGAGAGTGAGCAGTGTGAGAGTGGTGAGAGGATAAAAGAGTGAGCCTGAGAGTGAGCAATGTCAGAATGGTGAGAGGATAAAAGAGCGAGCCCGAGAGTGAGAGTGCTAGAGTGGTGAGAGGATAAAACAGAGAGACTGAGAGTGAGCAGTGCGAGAGTGGCGAGAGGATAAAAGAGCGAATCTGACGGGGAGCAGTGTGAGAGTGGCGAGAGGATAAAAGAGTGAGCCTGAGATTGAGAGGGTGAGAGAGTCGAGAGGAGAAAAGTGTGAGACCAAGAGCGAGCAGTGTGTGAGTGGCGAGAGGCTAAATGAGCGAGCCTGAGAGTGAGCAGTGTGAGAGTGATGAGTGGATAAAAGAGCGACCCTGAGAGGGAGCAGTGTGAGAGTGGTTAGAGGATAAAAGAGCGAGGCTGAGAGTGAGCAGTGCGAGATGGTGGTGAAGGGATAAAAGAGTGAGCCCGAGAGTGAGCAATGTGAGAGTGGTGAGTGGATACAAGGGCGAGCCCAAGAGTGAGAGTGCAAGAGTGGTGAGAGGATAAAAGAGAGAGTCTGAGAGTGAGCAGTGCGAGAGTGGCAAGAGGGTAAAAGTGCAAGACTGAAAGTGAGAGTGCGAGAGTGGTGAGAGGGTAAAAGAGTTTGAGAGGGAGCAGTGTGCGAGTAGTGAGAGGGTAAAAGAGTGAGACTGAGAGTGAGTATTGTGAGAGTGGCAAGAGGATAAAAGAGTGAGCCCGAAATTGAGAGTGCGAGAGTGGTGAGAGAATAAAAGAGCGAGCCTGAGAGTGAGAGTGCGAGATTGGTGAGAGGATAAAACAGAGAGACTGAGAGGGAACAGTGTGAGAGTGGTGAGAGGGTAAAAGAGAGAGTCTAAGGGGGAGCAGTGTGAGAGTGGCCTGAGGATAAAAGAGTGAGCCTGAGAGTGAGCAATGTGAGAGTGGCGAGCGGATAAAAGAGAGAGTCTGAGGGGGAGCAATGTGAGAGTGGCGAGAGGATAAAAGAGCGAGACTGAGAGTGAGCAGTGCGAGAGTGGCGAGAGGGTAAAAGAGCGAGTCTGAGGGGGGGCAGTGTGAGAGTGGCGACAGGATAAAAGAGCGTGCCGGAGAAGAAGCCATGTGAGGTTGGCAAGTGGATAAATCAATGAGTTTGAGAGCGAGCAGTGTGAGAGTGGAGAGTGGGTAAAAGAGCGAGTCTGAGAGTGAGCAGTGCGAGAGTGGTGAGAGGATATAAGAGCGAGTCTGAGAGGGAGCCATGTGAGGTTGGCAAGAGGATAAATCAACGGGTTTGAGAGGGAACAGTGTGAGAGTGGAGAGAGGACAAAAGAGCGAGTCTGAGATTGAGAATGCGAGAGAGTCGAGAGGAGAAAAGAGTGAGACCAAGAGCGAGCAGTGCGAGAATGGCGAGAGGCTAAATGAGCGTGCCTGAGAGGAGGCAGAGCGAGAGTAGCGAGAGGATAAAAGCGTGTGTGTGAGAGGGGGCAGAGCGAGAGTGGCGAGAGGATAACAGAACGAGTTTGGGAGGGGGCAGATGAGAGTGGCGAGAGGATAAAAACGTGAGCATGAGAGGGGGCAGAGTGAGAGTGGCGAGAGGATAACAGAGCGAGTTTGGGAGGGGGCAGATGAGAGTGGCGAGAGGATAAAAACGTGAGCATGAGAGGGGGCAGAGCGAGAGTGGCGACAGGATAACAGAACGAGTTTGGGAGGGGGCAGATGAGAGTGGCGAGAGGATAAAAACGTGAGCATGAGAGGGGGCAGAGCGAGAGTGGCGAGAGGATAACAGAACGAGTTTGGGAGGGGGCAGATGAGAGTGGCGAGAGGATAAATGAGCGAACCGGAGAGGGAGCAGTGTGAGAGTGGTGAGCAGATACAAGAGCGAGCCTGAGAGCGAGAGTGCGAGATTGGTGAGAGGATAAAAGAGAGAGTCTGAGAGGGAGTGGTGCGAGAGTGGCGAAAGGATAAAGGAGCGAACCCGAGAGTGAGAGTGCGAGAGTGGTGAGAGGATAAAAGAGCGAGACTGAGAGTGAGCAGTGCGAGAGTGGTGAGAGGATAAAAGAGTGAGTCTCAGGGGGAGCCATGTGAGAGTGGCGAGAGGATAAAAGAGTGAGCCCGAAATTGAGAGTGCAGGAGTGGTGAGAGAATAAACGAGCGAGCCTGAGAGTGAGCAGTGCGAGATGGTGGTGAAGGGATAAAAGAGTGAGCCCGAGAGTGAGCAATGTGAGAGTGGTGAGCGGATACAAGGGTGAGCCCAAGAGTGATAGTGCAAGAGTGGTGAGAGGATAAAAGAGAGAGTCTGAGAGTGTGCAGTGCGAGAGTGGCGAGAGGGTAAATGTGCAAGACTGAAAGTGAGAGTGCGAGAGTGGTGAGAGGGTAAAAGAGTTTGAGAGGGAGCAGTGTGAGAGTAGTGAGAGGGTAAAAGAGTGAGACTGAGAGTGAGCAATGTGAGAGTGGCAAGAGGATAAAAGAGTGAGCCCGAAATTGAGAGTGCGAGAGTGGTGAGAGAATAAAAGAGCGAGCCTGAGAGTGAGAGTGCGAGAGTGGTGAGAGGGTAAAAGAGAGAGTCTGAGGGGGAGCAGTGTGAGAGTGGCGAGAGGGTAAAAGAGCGAGACTGAGAGTGAGCAGTGCGAGAGTCTCGACAGGGTAAAAGAGCGAGTCTGTGGGGGGGCAGTGTGAGAGTGGCGAGAGGATAAAAGAGCGAGTCTGAGAGGGAGCCATGTGAGGTTGGCAAGAGGATAAATCAACGAGTTTGAGAGGGAACAGTGTGCGAGTGGAGAGAGGACAAAAGAGCGAGTCTGAGATTGAGATTGCGAGAGAGTCGAGAGGAGAAAAGAGTAAGACCAAGAGCGAGCAGTGCGAGAATGGCAAGAGACTAAATGATCGAGCCTGAGAGGAGGCAGAGTGAGAGTAGTGAGAGGATAAAAGCGTGTGCGTGAGAGGGGGCAGAGCGAGAGTGGTGAGAGGATAACAGAGCTAGTCTGAGAGGGGGCAGAGCGAGAGTGGTGAGAGGATAAAAGAGCGAGCCTGAGAGTGAGCAACGTGAGAGTGGTGAGCGGATGCAAGAGCGAGCCCGAGAGTGAGAGTGCAAGAGTGGTGAGAGGATAAAAGAGAGAGTCTGAGAGTGAGCAGTGTGAGAGTGGCGAGAGGGTAAAAGTGCAAGACTGAAAGTGAGAGTGCGAGAGTGGTGAGAGGGTAAAAGAGTTTGAGAGTGAGCAGTGAGAGAGGTGAGAGGATAAAACAGAGAGACTGAGAGGGAACAGTGTGAGAGTAGTGAGAGGGTAAAAGAGTGAGCCCGAAATTGAGAGTGCGAGCGTGGTGAGAGAATAAAAGAGCGAGCCTGAGAGTGAGAGTGTGAGAGTGGTGAGAGGATAAAAGAGCGAGTCTCAGGGGGTGCAGTGTGCCAGAGGCGAGAGGATAAAAGAGCAAGTCTGAGAGGGAGCCATGTGAGGTTGGCAAGAGGATAAATCAACGAGTTTGAGAGGGAACAGTGTGAGAGTGGTGAGAAGACAAAAGAGCGAGTCTGAGATTGAGAAAAGTCGAGAGGAGAAAAGAGTGAGACCAAGAGCGAGCAGTGCGAGAGTGGCAAGAGGCTAAATGAGCGAGCCTGAGAGGATGCAGAGTGAGAGTGGCGAGAGGCTAAATGAGCGAGCCTGAGAGGGGGCAGAGCGAGAGTGGCGAGAGGATAACAGAGCGAGTCTGAGAGAGGGCAGAGTGAGAGTGGCGAGAGGATATAAGATCGAGCCTGAGAGGGGGCAGAGCGAGACGAGCAAGAGGATATAAGCGTGTGCGTCAGAGGGGGCAGAGCAAGAGGAGCGAGAGGCTACATGAGCGAGCTTGTGGGAGGTCAGAGGGAGAGTGGCGAGAGGATAAAAGTGCGAGCCTGAGAGGGGGCAGATGAGAGTGGCGAGAGGATAAAGGAGCGAACCTGAGGGGGAGCAGTGTGAGAGTGTTGAGCGGATACAAGAGCGAGCCTGAGAGTGAGAGTGCGAGAGTGGTGAGAGGATAAAAGAGAGAGTCTGAGAGGGAGTGGTGCGAGAGTGGCGAAAGGATAAAAGAGCGAGCCCGAGAGTGAGCAGTGCGAGAGTAGCTAGAGGGTAAAAAAGCGAGACTGAGAGTGAGCAGTACGAGAGTGGTGAGAGGATAAAAGTGCAAGTCTCAGGGTGAGCAGTGTGAGAGTGGCGACAGGATAAAAGAGCGAGTCTCAGGGAGTGCAGTGTGCCAGAGGCGAGAGGATAAAAGAGCGAGCCTGAGAAGAAGCCATATGAGGTTGGCAAGAGGATAACTCAATGAGTTTGAGAGGGAGCAGTGTGAGAGTGGAGAGAGGACAAAAGTGCGAATCTGAGATTGAGAGTGTGAGAGAGTCGAGAGGAGAAAAGAGTGAGACCAAGAGCGAGGCTAAATGAACGAGCCTGAGTGTGAGCAGTGCGAGAGTGGCAAGCGGGTAAAAGAGCGAGCTCTTTTACCCTCTCGGCACTCTCGCACTGCTCACTCTCGGGCTCGCTCTTTTACCCTGTCACCACTCCCGCACCGCTCCCTCTCAGACTCTCTTTTATCCTCTCACCAATCTCGCACTCTCACTCTCAGGCTCGCTCTTTTATCCTGTCACCACTTTCACACTGCTCACTCACAGTCTCACTCTTTTACCCTCTCAGCACTCTCACACTGCTCCCCCTGAGACTCACTCTGTTACCCTCTCACCACCCTGGAAACGGGTCACTCTCAGGATCACTCTTTTATCCTCTCACAGTGCACCCCCTCAGGCTCGCTCTTTTACACTCTCACTACTCTCACACTCCTCTCGCTTAGGCTTGCTGTTTAACCCTCTTGCCATCACGCGCACCTCCCTCTCAGACTCGCACTTTAAACTTTTGCCACTCTCACACTGTTTCCTCTCAGACTCATTCTTTTACCCTCTCACCACCATCTCACACTGTTCACTCTCAGTCTCACTCTTTTATCCTCTCACCACTCTCACACTGCTCCCTCTCAGGGTTGCTCTTTTACCCTCTCACCACTCTCACACTGCTCCCTCTCAGGGTCGCTCTTTTACCCTCTCACCACTCTCGCACTCTCACTCCCAGACTCGCTCATTTAGCCTCTGCCACTCTCGCTCTGCCCCCTTTCAGAATCGATCTGTTATCCTCTCGCCACTCTCGCTCTGACCTCCCACAGGCTCGCTCATTTAGCCTCTCACCACTCTCACTCTGCCCCCACTCACGCTCACACTTTTATCCACTTGCTACTCTCGCTCTGCCCCCTCTCAGGCTCACTCTTTTATCCTCTCGCCACTATCACTCTGCCTCCTCTCAGGCTCGTTCATTTAGCCTCTCGCCACTCTCGCACTGCTTGCTCTTGGTCTCACTCTTTTCTCCTCTCGACACTCTCGCACTCTCAATCTCAGACTCGCTCTTTTGTCCTCACGCCACTCTCACACTGCTCACTCTTAGGCTCGCTCTTTTATCCACTCACCACTCTCGCACTGCTCACTCTCAGGCTTGCTCTTTTCTCCTCTCGACTCTCTCGCACTCTCAATCTCAGACTCGCTCTTTTGTCCTCTCACCACTCTCACACTGCTCCCTCTCAAACTCATTGAGTAATCCTCTTGCCAACCTCACATGGCTTATTCTCTGGCTCGCTCTTTTATCCTGTAGCCACTCTCACACTGCTCCCTCTCAGACTCGCTCTTTTATCTTCTCGCCACTGTCACACTGCTCCCCCTGAGACTCGCTCTTTTATTCTCTCGCCACTCTCGCACTGCTCACTCTCAGTCTCGCTTTTTTACCCTCTCGCCACTCTCGCACTCTCACTCTCGGGCTCTCTCCTTTATCCTTTCGCCACTCTCGCACCACTCCCTCTCAGACTCTCTCTTTTATCCTCTCACCACTCTCACACTCTCACTCTCAGGCTCGCTCTTGAATCCGCTCACCACTCTCACACTGCTCCCTCTCCGGTTCGCTCCTTTATCCTCTCGCCACTCTCATCTGCCCCCTCCTAGACACGTTCTGTTATCGTGTTGCCATCTAGCTCTGCCCCCTCTCAGACTTGGTCTTTTATCCTCTCGCCACTCTCGCTCTGACCTCCCACAGACTCGCTCATTTAGCCTCTCACCACTCTCGCACTGCTCGTTCTTCGTCTCAGTCTTTTCTCCTCTCGACTCTCTCGCATTCTCAATCTCAGACTCGCTCTTTTGTCCTCTCACCACTCTCACACTGCTCCCCCTCGGACTCGTTGATTTATCCTCTTGCCAACCTCAAATGGCTTCTTCTCTGGCTCGCTTTTTTATCCTCTCGCCACTCTCACATTGTTCCCTCTCAGTCTATCTGTTTTATCCTCTCACCACTCTCGCTTTCTCACTCTCAGGCTCGCTCATTTAGCCTCCCGCCACTCTCGCTCTGACCTCCCACAGGCTCGCTCATTTAGCCTCTCAGCACTCTCACTCTGCCCCCACTCATGCTCACTCTTTTATCCTCTCGCCACTCTCACTCTGCCTCCTCTCAGGATCGTTCATTTAGCCTCTCGCCACTCTCGCACCGCTTGCTCTTGGTCTCACTCTTTTCTCCTCTCGACTCTCTCGCACTCTCAATCTCAGACTTGCGCTTTTGTCCTCACGCCACTCTCACACTGCTCACTCTTAGGCTCTCTCTTTTAACTACTCACCACTCTCGCACTGCTCACTCTCAGGCTTGCTCTTTTCTCCTCTCGACTCTCTCGCATTCTCAATCTCAGACTCGCTCTTTTGTCCTCTCACCACTCTCACACTGCTCCCTCTCAAACTCATTGAGTAATCCTCTTGCCAACGTCACATGGCTTATTCTCTGGCTCGCTCTTTTATCCTGTCGTCACTCTCACACTGCTCCCTCTCAGACTCGCTCTTTTATCCTGTCGCCACTGTCACACTGCTCCCCCTGAGACTCGCTCTTTTATTCTCTCGCCACTCTCGCACTGCTTACTCTCAGTCTCGCTTTTTTACCCTCTCGCCACTCTCGCACTGCTCACTCTTGGGCTCGCTCTTTTATCCTTTCGCCACTCTCACACTGCTCCCTCTCAGACTCTCTCTTTTATCCTCTCACCACTCTCGCACTCTCACTCTCAGGCTCGCTCTTTTGTCCTCTCACCACTCTCACACTGTTCCCTCTCAAACTCATTGATCTATCCTCTTGCTAACCTCACACTGCTCACTCTCAGACTCACTCTTTTATCCTCCCGCCACTGTCACACTGCTCCCCCTGAGTCTTGCTCTTTTACCCTCTCACCACTGTCACACTGCTCCCCCTGAGACTCTCTCTTTTACCCTCTCACCACTGTCACACTGTTCCCTCTCAGTCTCTCTGTTTTATTCTCTCACCACTCTTGCACTCTCAATTTCGGGTTCACTCTTTTATCCTCTTGCCACTCTCACACTGCTCACTCTCAGTCTCACTCTTTCACCCTCTCACTACTCTCACACTGCTCCCTCTCAAACTCTTTTACCCTCTCACCACTCTCGCACTCTCACTTTCAGTCTTGCATTTTTACTCTCTCGCCACTCTCGCACTGCTCACTCTCAGACTCTCTCTTTTATCCTCTCACCACTCTTGCACTCTCACTTTTGGGCTCGCCCTTGTGTCCGCTCACCACTCTCACATTGCTCACTCTCGGGCTCACTCTTTTATCCCTTCACCACCATCTCGCACTGCTCACTCTAGGGCTCGCTCTTTTAAACTCTCACCACTCTCACACTGCTACCTCTCAGGTTCGCTCTTTTATCCTCTCGCCACTCTCGCACTGTTCACTTCTCAGGCTCGCTCATTTAGCCTCTCGCCACTCTCGCTCTGCCCCCTCTCAGACTCGCTCTTTTATACTCTCGCTACTCTTGCTCCACCCCCTCTCAGACTCGCTCTTTTATACTCTCGCCACTCTCGCTCTGCCCCCTCTCAGACTCGCTCTTTTATACTCTCGCCACTCTTGCACTGCCCCCTCCCCGACTCGCTCTTTTATAGTCTCGGTATCTCGCTCTGCCCCCTCTCAGGCTCACACTATTATCCTCTTGCCTCTCTCGCTCTGCCACCTCTCAGACTCGTTCTTTTCTCCTCTCACCACCCTCATTCTGCCCCTTTTCAGGTTCGCTCTTTTATCCTCTCGCCACTCTCACTCTGCCCCCTAACAGACTCCCTCTTTTAACCTCTTGTCACTCTCACTCTGCCCCCTCTCAGACTCCCTCTTTTCTCCTCTCCGCACTCTTGCTCTGCCAACTATCAGATTCGTTGTTTTATCCTCTCGTCACTCTCGCTCTGCCACATCTCAGATTCATTGTTTTATTCTCTCGCCACTCTCGCACTGCCCCCTCTCAGATTAGCTCTTTTATCCTCTCGCCACGCTCACTCTGCGCGCTCTCATGCTTGATCTTTTATCCTCTCACCACTCTTGCTCCACCCCCCTCAGACTCACTCTTTTATCCTCTCGCGACTCTCGAACTGCCGCCTCTCAGACTCGTTCTTTTACCCTCTTGCCCCTCTCGCACTGCCCCCTCTCAGACTCGCTCTTTTCTCCTCTCACCACTCTCGCTCAGACTCATTCTTTTGTCCTCTCGCCATTCTCGCTCTGCCCACACTCAAACTCGCTGTTTTATCCACTCGCCACTCTTGCTCTGCCCCCTCTGAGGCCCACTCATTTAGCGCGTCACCGCCATCGCGTTGCCCACTCTCAGACTCGCTCTTTTAACCTCTCGCCACTCTCGTTTTTCCCCCTCTCAGACTCGTACTTTTATCTTCACCCACTCTCGCTCTGCCCTTTCTCAGACTCGCTCTTTTGTCCTCTCGCCACTGAGAGGGTGCAGAGCGAGAGTGGTGAGAGGATAAAAGAGTGAGCCTGAGAGGGGGCAGAGCGAGAATGGCGAGAGGCTAAATGAGCGAGCCTGAGAAGTGAACAGTGCGAGAGTGGCGAGAGTGTAAAATAGCGAGCCTGAGAGTGAGCAGTGCGAGATGGTGGTGAAGGGATAAAAGAGTGTCCGAGAGTGAGCAATGTGAGAGTGGTGAGTGGATGCAAGAGCGAGCCCGAGAGTGAGAGTGCAAGAGTAGTGAGAGGATAAAAGAGAGAGTCTGAGAGTGAGCAGTGAGAGAGTGGCAAGAGGGTAAAAGTGCAAGACTGAAAGTGAGAGTGCGAGAGTGGTGAGAGGGTAAAAGAGTTTGAGAGGGATCAGTGTGAGAGTGGTGAGAGGATAAAAGAGTGAGCCTGAAATTGAGAGTGCGAGAGTGGTGAGAGAATAAAAGAGCGAGCCTGAGAGTGAGAGTGTGAGATTGGTGAGAGGATAAAACAGAGAGACTGAGAGGGAACAGTGTGAGAGTGGTGAGAGGGTAAAAGAGCGAGTCTCAGGGGGAGCAGTGTGAGAGTGGCGAGAGGATAAAAGAGCGAGTCTGAGAGGGAGCAGTGTGAGATTGGTGAGAGGCTAAAAGAGCGAGCGTGCGAGGGAGCCATGTGGGGTTGGCAAGAGGATAAATCAACGAGTTTGAGAGGGAACAGTGTGAGAGTGGTGAGAGGACAAAAGAGCGAGTCTGAGATTGAGAATGCGAGAGAGTCGAGAGGAGAAAAGAGTGAGACCAAGAGCGAGCAGTGCGAGAGTGGCGAGAGGCTAAATGATCGAGCCTGAGAGGAGGCAGAGTGAGAGTGGCGAGAGGTTAAAAGAGCGAGCCGGACAGGGGGCAGAGCGAGACGAGTGAGAGGATAAAAGCGTGTGTGTGAGAGGGGGCAGACTGAGAGTGGCGAGAGGCTAAATGAGCGAGCCTGTGGGAGGTGAGAGCGAGAGTGGCGAGAGGATAAAAGAGCGAGTCTGAGAGGGGGCAGAGTGAGAGTGGCGAGAGGATAACAGAGCGAGTCTGAGAGGGAGCAGTTTGAGAGTGTTGAGCGGATACAAGAGTGAGCCTGAGAGTGAGAGTGCGAGAGTGGTGAGAGGATAAAAGAGAGAGTCTGAGAGGGAGTGGTGCGAGACTGGCGAAAGGATAAAGGAGCGAGCCCGAGAGTGAGAGTGCGAGAGTAGCTAGAGGGTAAAAAAGCGAGACTGAGAGTGAGCAGTGCGAGAGTGGCGAGAGGATAAAAGAGCAAGTCTCAGGGTGAGCAGTGTGAGAGTGGCGACAGGATAAAAGAGCTAGTCCCAGGGGGTGCAGGGTGCCAGAGGCGACAGAATAAAAGAGCGAGCCTGAGAAGAAGCCTTGTGAGGTTGGCAAGAGGATAAATCAATGAGTTTGAGAGGGAGCAGTGTGAGAGTGGAGAGAGGACAAAAGTGCGAGTCTGAGATTGAGAGTGCGAGAGAGTCGAGAGGAGAAAAGAGTGAGACCAAGAGCGAGGCTAAATGAACGAGCCTGAGAGTGAGCAGTGTGAGAGTGGCAAGAGGGTAAAAGAGCGAGCCCTTTTACCCTCTCGGCACTCTCGCACTGCTCACTCTCGGGCTCGCTCTTTTACCCTGTCGCCACTCCCGCACCGCTCCCTCTCAGACTCTCTCTTTTATCCTCTCACCACTCCCGCACCACTCCCTCTCTGGCTCGCTCTTTTATCCTCTCACCATTTTCACAATGCCCCCACCTTAGACTCGCTCTTTTATCCTCTTGCCACTCTCGCACTGCCCCCTCTCAGGCTCGCTCTTTTATCCTGTCGCCACTCTCGCACTGCTCACTCACAGTCTCACTTTTTTACCCTCTCACCACTGTCACACTGCTCCCTCTTGGGCTCGCTCTTTTATCCTGTCGCCACTTTCGCACCACTCCCTCTCAGGCTCACTCTTTTATCCTCGCATAACTCTCACACTGCTCCCTCTCAGACTCTCTCTTTTATCCTCGCATAACTCTCACACTGCTCCCTCTCAAACTTGTTGATTTATCCTCTTTCCAACCTCACATGGCTTCTTCTCTGGCTTGCTCTTTTATCCCCTCACCACTCTCACTCTGCCCCCTCTCAGACTCACTCGGTTATCCTCTCGCCACTCTTGCTCTGCCCCCTCTCAGACTCGCTTTTTAATCCTTTCGCCACTCTCGCACCACCCCCCTCTCAGGCTCGCTCTTTTCTCCTCTCGCACCACTCCATCTCAAACTCTCTCTTTTATCCTCTCACTACTCTCGCACTGCTCCCTCTCAGACTCGCTCTTTTACCCTCTCTCCACTCTCACACTGCTCCCTCTCAAACTAATTGATTTATCATCTTGCCAACCTCATATGGCTTCTTCTCAGGCTCGTTCTTTTACCCTCTCACCACTTTCACACTGCTCCCCCTGAGACTCGCTCTTTTAGCCTCTCAGCACTCTCACACTGCTCCCCCGAGACTCACTCTTTTACCCTCTCACCACCCTGGAAACGGGTCACTCTCAGGATCATTCTTTTATCCTCTCACAGTGCACCCCTTCAGGCTCGCTCTATTACACTCTCACTACTCTCACACTCCTCTCGCTTAGGCTTGCTGTTTAACCCTCTTGCCATCTCGCGCACCTCCCTCTCAGACTCGCACTTTAAACTTTTGCCACTCTCACACTGTTTCCTCTCAGACTCATTCTTTTACCCTCTCACCACCATCTCACACTGCTCACTCTCAGTCTCGTTCTTTTATCCTCACACCCCTCTCACACTGCTCCCTCTCAGACTCGCTCTTTTATTGTCTCGCCACTCTCGCACTGCCCCCTCTCAGACTCGCTCTTTTATACTCTCGCCACTCTCACTCTGCCCTCTCTGAGGTTCGCTCTTTTATCCTCTCGCCACTCTCAATCTGCCCCCTCTCAGACTCCCTCTTTTCTCCTCTCCGCACTCTCGCTCTGCCAACTATCAGATTCATTGTTTTATCCTCTCGTCACTCTCGCTCTGCCACATCTCAGATTCATTGTTTTATCCTCTCGCCACTCTCGCTCTGCCCCCTCTCAGATTCAATCTTTTATCCTCTTGCCACTCTCGCACTGCCCCCTCTCAGATTCAATCTTTTATCCTCTTGCCAATCTCCCTCCATCCCTTCTCAGACTCGCTCTTTTATACTCTCACCACCCTCGCTCTGCCCCCTCTCAGATTAGCTCTTTTATCCTCTCGCCACTCTCACTCTGCGCGCTCTCATGCTTGATCTTTTATCCTCTCACCACTCTTGCTCCACCCTCCCTCAGACTCACTCTTTTATCCTTTCGCGACTCTCGAACTGCCACCTCTCAGACTCGTTCTTTTACCCTCTTGCCCCTCTCGCACTGCTCCCTCTCAGACTCACTCTTTTCTCCTCTCACCACTCTCGCTCAGACTCACTCTTTTGTCCTCTCGCTCTGCCCATTCTCAAACTCGCTGTTTTATCCACTCGCCACTCTTGCTCTGCCCCCTCTGAGGCCCACTCATTTAGCGCGTCGCCGCTATCGCGTTGCCCACTCTCAGTCTCGCTCTTTTAACCTCTCGCCACTCTCGTTTTTCCCCCTCTCAGACTCGTACTTTTATCTTCTCCCCACTCTCACTCTGCCCTCTCTCAGACTCGCTCTTTTGTCCTCTCGCCACTGAGAGGGTGCAGAGCGAGAGTGGTGAGAGGATAAAAGAGTGAGCCTGAGAGGGGGCAGAGCGAGAATGGCGAGAGGCTAAATGAGCGAGCCTGAGAAGTGAACAGTGCGAGAGTGGCGAGAGGGTAAAAGAGCGAGCCTGAGAGTGAGCAGTGCGAGATGGTGGTGAAGGGATAAAAGAGTGAGTCCGAGAGTGAGCAATGTGAGAGTGGTGAGTGGATGCAAGAGCGAGCCCGAGAGTGAGAGTGCAAGAGTGGTGAGAGGATAAAAGAGAGAGTCTGAGAGGGAGCGGTGTGAGAGTGGTGAGAGGCTAAAAGAGCGACCGTCCGAGGGAGCCACGTGGGGTTGGCAAGAGGATAAATCAACGAGTTTGAGAGGGAATAGTGTGAGAGTGGTGAGAGGACAAAAGAGCGAGTCTGAGATTGAGAATGCGAAGAGTCAAGAGGAGAAAAGAGTGAGACCAAGACCGAGCAGTGCGAGAGTGGCGAGAGGCTAAATGAGCGAGACTGAGAGGAGGCAGAGTGAGAGTGGCGAGAGGATAAAAGAGCGAGCCTGAGAGGGGGCAGAGCGAGACGAGTGAGAGGATAAAAGCGTGTGCGTGAGAGGGGGCAGACTGAGAGTGGCGAGAGGCTAAATGAGCGAGCCTGTGGGAGGTGAGAGCGAGAGTGGCGAGAGGATAAAAGAGCGAGTCTGAGAGGGGGCAGAGTGAGAGTGGCGAGAGGATAACAGAGCAAGTCTGAGAGGGGGCAGATGAGAGTGGCGAGAGGATAAAAGAGCGAACCTGAGAGGGAGCAGTGTGAGAGTGTTGAGCGGATACAAGAGTGAGCCTGAGAGTGAGAGTGCGAGAGTGGTGAGAGGATAAAAGAGAGAGTCTGGGAGGGAGTGGTGCGAGACTGGCGAAAGGATAAAGGAGCGAGCCCGAGAGTGAGAGTATGAGAGTAGCTAGAGGGTAAAAAAGCGAGACTGAGAGTGAGCAGTGCGAGAGTGGCGACAGGATAAAAGAGCGAGTCTCAGGGGGTGCAGTGTGCCAGAGGCGAGAGAATAAAAGAGCGAGCCTGAGAAGAAGAAATGTGAGGTTGGCAACAAGATAAATCAATGAGTTTGAGAGGGAGCAGTGTGAGACTGGAGAGAGGACAAAAGTGCGAGTCTGAGATTGAGAGTGCGAGAGAGTCAAGAGGAGAAAAGAGTGAGACCAAGAGCGAGGCTAAATGAACGAGCCTGAGAGTGAGCAGTGTGAGAGTGGCAAGAGGGTAAAAGAGCGAGCCCTTTTACCCTCTCGGCACTCTCGCCCTGCTCACTCTCGGGCTCGCTCTTTTACCCTGTCGCCACTCCCGCACCACTCCCTCTCTGCCTCGCTCTTTTATCCTCTCACCACTTTCACACTGCCCCCACCTTAGACTCGCTCTTTTATCCTGTCGCCACTCTCGCACTGCTCACTCACAGTCTCACTTTTTTACCCTCTCACCACTCTCACACTGCTCCCTCTCGGGCTCGCTCTTTTATCCTGTCGCCACTTTCGCACCACTCCCTCTCAGGCTCACTCTTTTATCCTCGCATAACTCTCACACTGCTCCCTCTCAGACTCTCTCTTTTATCCTCGCATAACTCTCACACTGCTCCCTCTCAAACTTGTTGATTTATCCTCTTTCCAACCTCACATGGCTTCTTCTCTGGCTTGCTCTTTTATCCTCTCACCACTCTTGCTCTGCCCCCTCTCAGACTCGCTTTTTAATCCTTTCGCCACTCTCGCACCACCCCCCTCTCAGGCTCGCTCTTTTCTCCTCTCGCACCACTCCATCTCAAACTCTCTCTTTTATCCTCTCACTACTCTCGCACTGCTCCCTCTCAGACTCGCTCTTTTACCCTCTCTCCACTCTCACACTGCTCCCTCTCAAACTAATTGATTTATCATCTTGCCAACCTCATATGGCTTCTTCTCAGGCTCGTTCTTTTACCCTCTCGCCACTCTCGCACTGCTCGCTCGTGGTCTCACTCATTTCTCCTCGCGACTCTCTCGCATTCTCAATCTCAGACTCGCTCTTTTGTCCTCTCACCACTCTCACACTGTTCCCTCTCAAACTCGTTGATCTATCTTCTTGCCAACCTCACACTGCTCCCCCTTAGACTTGCTCTTTTATCCTCCCGCCACTCTCACACTGCTCCCCCTGAGGCTCGCTCTTTTACCCTCTCACCACTGTCACACTGCTCCCCCTGAGACTCGCTCTTTTACCCTCTCACCACTCTCACACTGTTCCCTCTCAGTCTCTCTGTTTTATCCTCTCACCACTCTCGCACTCTCACTTTCAGGCTCGCTCTTTTATTCTCTCACCACTCTTGCACTCTCAATTTCAGGCTCACTCTTTTATCCTCTTGCCACTCTCACACTGCTCACTCTCAGTCTCACTCTTTTACCCTCTCACTACTCTCACACTGCTCCCTCTCAAACTCTTTTACCCTCTCACCATTCTCGCACTCTCACTTTCAGTCTTGCACTTTTACTGTCTCGCCACTCTCGCACTGCTCACTCTCAGACTCTCTCTTTTATCCTCTCACCACTCTTGCACTCTCACTCTTGGGCTCGCCCTTATATCCGCTCACCACTCTCACATTGCTCACTCGCGGGCTCACTCTTTTATCCCTTCACCACCATCTCGCACTGCTCACTCTCAGGCTCGCTCTTTTAACCTCTCACCACTCTCACACTGCTACCTCTCAGGTTCGCTCTTTTATCCACTCGCCACTCTCGCACTGTTCACTTCTCAGGCTCGCTCATTTAGCCTCTCACCACCCTCGCTCTGCCCCCTCTCAGACTCGCTTTTTTATACTCTCGCTACTCTCGCACTGCCCCCTCTCAGGCTCGCTCTTTTATACTCTCGCTACTCTCGCTCCACCCCCTCTCAGGGTCGCTCTTTTATCCTCTCTCCACTAGTGCTGTTTCCCCTCTCAGACACGCTCTTTTATCTCTCACCACTCTTGCTCTGCCCCCTCTCAAGCTTGCTCTTTTCTCCTCTTGCCATTCTCGCTCTGCCCCCTCTCAGACACGCTCTTTTCTCCTCTCAGCAATCTCACTCTGCCCCCTCTGATGTTCGCTCTTTTATCCTCTCGCCACTCTCACTCTGCCCCCTCTCAGACTCCCTCTTTTCTCCTCTCCGCACTCTCGCTCTGCCAACTATCAGATTTGTTGTTTTATCCTCTCGTCACTCTTGCTCTGCCACATCTCAGATTCATTGTTTTATCCTCTCGTCACTCTCGCTCCGTCCCCTCTCAGACTTGCTCTTTTATCCTCTCGCCACTCTTGCACTGCCCCCTCTCAGATTAGCTCTTTTATCCTCTCGCCACTCTCACTCTGAGCACTCTCATGCTTGATCTTTTATCCTCTCACCACTCTTGCTCCACCCCCCCTCAGACTCACTCTTTTATCCTCTCGCGACTCTCGAACTGCCGCCTCTCAGACTCATTCTTTTACCCTCTTGCCCCTCTCGCACTGCCCCCTCTCAGACTCGCTCTTTTCTCCTCTCACTACTCTCGCTCAGACTCACTCTTTTGTCCTCTCGCCATTCTCGCTCTGCCCACACTCAAACTCGCTGTTTTATCCACTCGCCACTCTTGCTCTGCCCCCTCTGAGGCCCACTCATTTAGCGCTTCGCCGCTATCACGTTGCCCACTCTCAGACTCGCTCTTTTATCCTCTCGCCACTCTCGTTTTTCCCCCTCTCAGACTCGTACTTTTATCTTCTCCCCACTCTCACTCTCCCCTCTCTTAGACTCGCTCTTTTGTCCACTCGCCACTGAGAGGGTGCAGAGCGAGAGTGGTGAGAGGATAAATGAGCAAGCCTGAGAAGTGAACAGTGCGAGATGGTGGTGAAGGGATAAAAGAGTGAGTCCGAGAGTGAGCAATGTGAGAGTGGTGAGTGGATGCAAGAGCGAGCCCGAGAGTGAGAGTGCAAGAGTGGTGAGAGGATAAAAGAGAGAGTCTGAGAGTGAGCAGTGCGAGAGTGGCAAGAGGGTAAAAGTGCAAGACTGAAAGTGAGAGTGCGAGAGTGGTGAGAGGGTAAAAGAGTTTGAGAGGGATCAGTGTGAGAGTGGTGAGAGGATAAAAGAGTGAGCGTGAAATTGAGAGTGCGAGAGTGGTGAGAGAATAAAAGAGCGAGCCTGAGAGTGAGAGTGTGAGATTGGTGAGAGGATAAAACAGAGAGACTGAGAGGGAACAGTGTGAGAGTGGTGAGAGGGTAAAAGAGCGAGTCTCAGGGGGAGCAGTGTGAGAGTGGCGAGAGGACAAAAGAGCGAGCGTGCGAGGGAGCCATGTTGTGTTGGCAAGAGGATAAATCAACGAGTTTGAGAGGGAACAGTGTGAGAGTGGTGAGAGGACAAAAGAGCGAGTCTGAGATTGAGAATGCGAGAGAGTCTAGAGGAGAAAAGAGTGAGACCAAGAGCGAGCAGTGCGAGAGTGGTGAGAGGCTAAATGAGCGACCCTGAGAGGAGGCAGAGTGAGAGTGGCGAGAGGATAAAAGAGCGAGCCTGAGAGGGGGCAGAGTGAGACGAGTGAGAGGATAAAAGCGTGTGCGTGAGAGGGGGCAGACTGAGAGTGGCGGGAGGCTAAATAAGCGAGCCTGTGGGAGGTGAGAGTGAGAGTGGCGAGAGGATAAAAGAGTGAGTCTGAGAGGGGGCAGAGTGAGAGTGGCGAGAGGATAACAGAGCAAGTCTGAGAGGGGGCAGATGAGAGTGGCGAGAGGATCAAGGAGCGAACCTGAGAGGGAGCAGTGTGAGAGTGTTGAGCGGATACAAGAGCGAGCCTGAGAGTGAGAGTGCGAGAGTGGTGAGAGGATAAAAGAGAGAGTCTGAGAGGGAGTGGTGCGAGACTGGCGAAAGGATAAAGGAGCGAGCCCGAGAGTGAGAGTATGAGAGTAGCTAGAGGGTAAAAAAGCGAGACTGAGAGTGAGCAGTGCGAGAGTAGCGAGAGGATAAAAGAGCGAGTCTCAGGGTGAGCAGTGTGAGAGTGGCGACTGGATAAAAGAGCAAGTCTCAGGGGGTGCAGTGTGCCAGAGGCGAGAGAATAAAAGAGCGAGCCTGAGAAGAAGCCTTGTGAGGTTGGCAAGAGGATAACTCAATGAGTTTGAGAGGGAGCAGTGTGAGAGTGGAGAGAGGACAAAAGTGCGAGTCTGAGATTGAGAGTGCGAGAGAGTCGAGAGGAGAAAAGAGTGAGACCAAGAGCGAGGCTAAATGAACGAGCCTGAGAGTGAGCAGTGTGAGAGTGACAAGAGGGTAAAAGAGCGAGCCCTTTTACCCTCTCGGCACTCTCGCACTGCTCACTCTCGGGCTCGCTCTTTTATCCTGTCGCCACTCCCGCACCACTCTCTCTCAGACTCTCTCTTTTATCCTCTCACCACTTTCACACTGCCCCCACCTTAGACTCGCTCTTTTATCCTGTCGCCACTCTCGCACTGCTCACTCACAGTCTCACTTTTTTACCCTCTCACCACTCTCACACTGCTCCCTCACAGGCTCGCTCTTTTATCCTCGCACCACTTTCACACTTCTCACTCTCGGGCTCGCTCTTTTATCCTGTCACCACTCTCGCACCACTCCCTTTCAGGCTCACTCTTTTATCCTCTCACTACTCTCGCACTGCTCCCTCTCAGACTTGCTCTTTTACCCTCTCTCCACTCTCACACTGCTCCCTCTCAAACTAATTGATTTATCATCTTGCCAACCTCATATGGCTTCTTCTCAGGCTCGTTCTTTTACCCTCTCACCACTCTCACACTGCTCCCCCTGAGACTCGCTCTTTTAGCCTCTCAGCACTCTCACACTGCTCCCCCTGAGACTCACTCTTTTACCCTCTCACCACCCTGGAAACGGGTCACTCTCAGGATCATTCTTTTATCCTCTCACAGTGCACCCCTTCAGGCTCGCTCTATTACACTCTCACTACCCTCACACTCCTCTCGCTTAGGCTTGCTGTTTAACCCTCTTGCCATCACGCGCACCTCCCTCTCAGACTCGCACTTTAAACTTTTGCCACTCTCACACTGTTTCCTCTCAGACTCATTCTTTTACCCTCTCACCACCATCTCACACAGCTCACTCTCAGGCTCGCTCTTTTATCCTTTCGCCAGTCTGGCACCACTCCCTCTCAGACTCTCTCTTTTATCCTCTCACCACTTTCGCACACTCACTCTCAGGCTTGCTCTTGTATCCGCTCACCACTCTCACACTGCTCCCTCTCAGGTTCGCTCCTTTATCCTCTCGCCACTCTCATCTGCCCCCTCCCAGACTCGTTCTGTTATCCTGTCGCCACTCTCACTCTGCCCCCTTTCAGACTCGCTCTTTTATCCTCTCGCCACTCTCGCTCTGCCCCCTCTTATGCACACGCTTTTATCCTCTCGCTCGTCTCGTTCTGCCCCCTCTCAGGCTCGCTCTTTTATCCTCTCGCCCCTCTCACTCTGCCTCCTCTCAGGCTCGATCATTTAGCCTCTCGCCACTCTCGCACTGCTCGCTCTTGGTCTCACTCTTTTCTCCTCGCGACTCTCTTGCATTCTCAATCTCAGACTCGCTCTTTTGTCCTCTCACAACTCTCACACTGTTCCCTCTCAAACTCGTTGATCTATCCTCTTGCCAACCTCACACTGCTCCCCATCAGACTTGCTCTTTTATCCTCCCGCCACTCTCACACTGCTCCCCCTGAGGCTCGCTCTTTTACCCTCTCACCACTCTCACACTGTTCCCTCTCAGTCTCTCTGTTTTATCCTCTCACCACTCTCGCACTCTCACTCTCAGGCTCGCTCTTTTATTCTCTCACCACTCTTGCACTCTCAATTTCGGGCTCACTCTTTTATCCTCTTGCCACTCTCACATTGCTCACTCTCAGTCTCACTCTTTTACCCTCTCACTACTCTCACACTGCTCCCTCTCAAACTCTTTTACTCTCTCACCAAACTCGCACTCTCACTTTCAGTCTTGCACTTTTACTCTCTCGCCACTCTCGCACTGCTCACTCTCAGACTCTCTCTTTTATCCTCTCACCACTCTTGCACTCTCACTCTTGGGCTCGCGCTTGTATCCGCTCACCACTCTCACACTGCTCACTCTCGGGCTCACTCTTTTATCCCTTCACCATCATCTCGCGCTGCTCACTCTCAGGCTCGCTCTTTTAACCTCTCACCACTCTCACACTGCTACCACTCAGGGTCGCTCTTTTATCCTCTCGCCACTCTTGCACTGTTCACTTCTCAGGCTCGCTCATTTAGCCTCTCGCCACTCTCGCTCTGCCCCCTCTCAGACTCGCTCTTTTATACTCTCGCTACTCTCGCACTGCCTCCTCCCAGGCTCGCTCTTTTATCCTCTCGCTATCTCGCTCTGCCCCCTCTCAGGCTCACACTATTATCCTCTCGCCACTCTCGCTCTGCCCCCTATCAGACTCGCTCTTTTATCCTCTCGCCACTCTCACTCTGCCCCCTCTCAGATTCGCTCTTTTATCGTCTCGCCTCTCACGTACTGCCCTCTCTCAGACTCGCTGTTTTATCTGCTCGCCACGCTTTCTTTGCACCCTCTCAGACTCGTTCTTTTATCCTCTCACCACTCTCGCTCTGCCCCCTCTGACTCGCGCTTTTATCCTCTCGCCACTCTTGCTGTTTCCCCTCTCAGACACGCTCTTTTATCTCTCACCACTCTTGCACTGCCCCCTCTCAAGCTTGCTCTTTTCTCCTCTTGCCACTCTCGCTCTGCCCCCTCTCAGACTCGCTCTTCTCTCCTCTCAGCAATCTCACTCTGCCTCCTCTGATGTTCACTCTTTTATCCTCTCGCCACTCTCACTCTGCCCCCTCTCAGACTCCCTCTTTTCTCCTCTCTGCACTCTCGCTCTGCCAACTACCTGATTCGTTGTTTTATCCTCTCGTTACTCTCGCTCTGCCACATCTCAGATTCATTGTTTAATCCTCTTGCCACTCTCGCTCCGTCCCCTCTCAGACTTGCTCATTTATCCTCTCGCCACTCTTGCACTGCCCCCTCTCTGATTAGCTCTTTTATCCTCTCGCCACTCTCGCTCCGTCCCCTCTCAGGCTCGCTTTTTATCCTCTCGTCACTCTCGCTCTGCCTCCTCTCCGACTCGCTGTTCTATCCTCTTGCCAATCTCCCTCCATCCCCTCTCAGACTCGCTCTTTTATACTCTCACCACCCTCGCTCTGCCCCCTCTCAGACTTGCTCATTTATCCTCTCGCCACTCTCGCACTGCCCCCTCTCTAATTAGCTCTTTTATCATCTCGCCACTCACTCTGCGCGCTCTCATGCTTGATCTTTTATCCTCTCACCACTCTTGCTCCACCCCCCCTCAGACTCACTCTTTTATCCTTTCGCGACTCTCGAACTGCCACCTCTCAGACTCGTTCTTTTACCCTCTTGCCCCTCTCGCACTGCTCCCTCTCAGACTCGCTCTTTTCTCCTCTCACCACTCTCGCTCAGACTCACTCTTTTGTCCTCTCGCCATTCTCGCTCTGCCCACACTCAAACTCGCTGTTTTATCCACTCGCCACTCTTGCTCTGCACCCTCTGAGGCCCACTCATTTAGCGCGTCGCTGCTATCGCTCTGCCCACTCTCAGACTCGCTCTTTTATCTTCTTGCCACTCTTGCTCTTTCCCCTCTCAGGCTCGCTCTTTTATCCTCTCGCCACTTTCACACTGCACCCCCTGTGACTCGCTCTTTTGTCCACTCGCCACTGAGAGAGTGCAGAGTGAGAGTGGTGATAGGATAAAAGAGCGAGCCTGAGAGGGGGCAGAGTGAAAATGGCGAGAGGCTAAATGAGTGAGCCTGAGAAGTGAACAGTGTGAGAGTGGCGAGAGGATAAAAGAGCGAGCCTGAGAGTGAGCAGTGCGAGATGGTGGTGAAGGGATAAAAGAGTGATTCCGAGAGTGAGCAATGTGATAATGTTGAGAGGATAAAAGAGAGAGTCTGAGAGTGAGCAGTGTGAGAGTGGTGAGAGGGTAAAAGAATGAGCCCGAGAGTGAGCAATGTGAGAATGTTGAGAGGATAAAAGAGAGAGTCTGAGAGTGAGCAGTGTGAGAGTGGTGAGAGGATAAAAGAATGAGCCCGAGAGTGATCAATGTGAGAATGTTGAGAGGATAAAAGAGAGAGTCTGAGAGTGAGCAGTGTGAAAGTGGTGCGAGGGTAAAAGAGAAAGTTTGAGAGGGAGCAATGTGAGAGTGGTGAGAGGGTAAAAGATTGAGTCTGAGGGGGAGCGGTGTGAGAGTGGCGAGAGGAGAAAAGAGCGAGCCTGAGAGGGAGCAGTTTGAGAGTGGTAAGAGGGTAAAAGAGCGAGTCTGAGGGGGAGCGGTGTGAGAGTGGCGAGAGGAGAAAAGAGCGAACCTGAGAGGGAGCAGTGAAATTGGTTAGAGGATAAAAGAGCGAACGTGAGCAGTGCGGGAGTGGCGAGAGGATAAATGAGCGAACCTGAGAGGGAGCAGTGCGAGAGTGGTGAGTGGATAAAAGAGCGAGAATGAGAGTGAGCAGTGTGAGATTGGTGAGTGGATAAAAGAGCGAGACTGAGAGTGAGGAATGTGGGAGTGGTGAGAGGATAAAAGAGTGAACCCGAGTGTGAGCAATGTGAGAATGTTGAGAGGATAAAAGGGAGAGTCTGAGAGTGAGCAGTGTGAAAGTGGTGCGAGGATAAAAGAGAGAGTCTGAGAGTGAGCAGTGTGAAAGTGGTGCGAGGATAAAAGAGAGAGTCAGAGAGGGAGCAGTGTGAGAGTGGTGAGAGGGTAAAACAGCGAGTCTGAGGTGGGGGCAGTGTGAAAATGGTGAGAGGATAAAAGAGTGAGCCTGAGAGTGAGCAGTGCGAGATGGTGATGAGATGATAAAAGAGCAAGTCTGAGGGGGAGCAGTGTAAGAGTGGTGAGTGGATAAATGAGCGAACCTGAGATGGAGCAGTGCGAGAGAGGTGAGTGGATAAAAGAGCGAGTCTGAGGGGGAGCAGTGTGAGAGTGGCGTGTGGATAAAAGAGCGAGTCTCAGGAGGAGCAGTGTGAGAGTGGTGAGAGGATAAAAGAGCGAGTCTGAGGGGGAGCAGTTTGAGAGTGGTGAGTGGATAAAAGAGTGAACCCGAGTGTGAGCAATGTGAGAATGTTGAGAGGATAAAAGGGAGAGTCTGAGAGTGAGCAGTGTGAAAGTGGTGCGAGGATAAAAGAGAGAGTCTGAGAGTGAGCAGTGTGAAAGTGGTGCGAGGATAAAAGAGAGAGTCAGAGAGGGAGCAGTGTGAGAGTGGTGAGAGGGTAAAACAGCGAGTCTGAGGTGGGGGCAGTGTGAAAATGGTGAGAGGATAAAAGAGTGAGCCTGAGAGTGAGCAGTGCGAGATGGTGATGAGATGATAAAAGAGCAAGTCTGAGGGGGAGCAGTGTAAGAGTGGTGAGTGGATAAATGAGCGAACCTGAGATGGAGCAGTGCGAGAGAGGTGAGTGGATAAAAGAGCGAGTCTGAGGGGGAGCAGTGTGAGAGTGGCGTGTGGATAAAAGAGCGAGTCTCAGGAGGAGCAGTGTGAGAGCGGTGAGAGGATAAAAGAGCGAGTCTGAGGGGGAGCAGTTTGAGAGTGGTGAGTGGATAAAAGAGTGAACCCGAGTGTGAGCAATGTGAGAATGTTGAGAGGATAAAAGGGAGAGTCTGAGAGTGAGCAGTGTGAAAGTGGTGCGAGGATAAAAGAGAGAGTCTGAGAGTGAGCAGTGTGAAAGTGGTGCGAGGATAAAAGAGAGAGTCAGAGAGGGAGCAGTGTGAGAGTGGTGAGAGGGTAAAACAGCGAGTCTGAGGTGGGGGCAGTGTGAAAATGGTGAGAGGATAAAAGAGTGAGCCTGAGAGTGAGCAGTGCGAGATGGTGATGAGATGATAAAAGAGCAAGTCTGAGGGGGAGCAGTGTAAGAGTGGTGAGTGGATAAATGAGCGAACCTGAGATGGAGCAGTGCGAGAGAGGTGAGTGGATAAAAGAGCGAGTCTGAGGGGGAGCAGTGTGAGAGTGGCGTGTGGATAAAAGAGCGAGTCTCAGGAGGAGCAGTGTGAGAGTGGTGAGAGGATAAAAGAGCGAGTCTGAGGGGGAGCAGTTTGAGAGTGGTGAGTGGATAAAAGAGTGAGACTGAGAGTGAGCAGTGTGAGAGTGGTGAGTGTATAAAACAGTGAGACTGAGAGGGAGCAGTGTGAGATTGGTGAGAGGATAAAAGAGCGACCCTGAGAGGGAGCAGTGTGAGAGTGGTGAGAGGGTAAAAGAGCGAGTCTGAGAGGGAGCAGTGTGAGAGTGGTGAGAGGGTAAAAGAGCGAGTCTGTGGGGGAGCAGTGTGAGAGTGGTGAGCGGATAAAAGAGAGAGTCTGAGAGGGAGCAGTGTGAGAGTGTTGAGAGGATAAAAGAGCGAACCTGAGGGGGAGCGGTGTGAGAGTGGTGAGAAAGTAAAAGAGCGAGTCTCAGGAGGAGCAGTGTGAGAGGGGTGAGTGGATAAAAGAGTGAGTCTGAGAGTGAGCAGTGCGAGATGGTGCTGAGAGGATAAAAGAGCGAGTCTGAGGGGGAGCGGTGTGAGAGTGGTGAGAGGGTAAAAGAGCGAGTCTCAGGAGGAGCAGTGTGAGAGTGGTGAGTGGATAAAAGAGCGAGTCTCAGGAGGAGCAGTGTGAGGGGGTGAGTGGATAAAAGAGTGCGTCTGAGGGGGAGCAGTGTGAGAGTGGTGAGTGGATAAAAGAGCGAGTCTGAGGGGGAGCAGTGTGAGAGTGGTGAGTGGATAAAAGAGCGAGTCTCAGGAGGAGAAGTGTGAGAGTGGCGAGAGGATAAAAGAGTGAACCTGAGAGGGAGCGGTGTGAGAGTGGTGAGAGGGTAAAAGAGCGAACTTGAGAGGGAGCAGTGTGAGAGTGGTGAGTGGATAAATGAACGAACCTGAGAGGGAGCAGTGCCAGAGTGGCGAGTGGATAAATGAGCGAACCTGAGAGGGAGCAGTGCCAGAGTGGCGAGTGGATAAATGAGCGAACCTGAGAGGGAGCAGTGCCAGAGTGGCGAGTGGATAAATGAGCGAACCTGAGAGGGAGCAGTGCCAGAGTGGCGAGAAGATAATTGAGCGAACCTGAGAGGGAGTAGTGTGAGAGTGGTGAGAGGATAAAACAGCGGGTCTGAGGTGGGGGCAGCGTGAAAGTGGTGAGAGGATAAAAGAGAGAGTCTAAGAGGGAGCAATGTGAGAGTGGTGAGAGTGTAAAAGAGCAAGTCTGAGGGGGAGCAGTGTGAGAGTGGTGACTGGATAAAAGAGCGAACCTGAGAGGGAGCAGTGCGAGAGTGGTGAGTGGATAAAAGAGCGAACCTGAGAGGGAGCAGTGCGAGAGTGGTGAGTGGATAAAAGAGCGAACCTGAGAGGGAGCATTGTGAGAGCGGTGAGTGGATAAAAGAGCGAGAATGAGAGTGAGGAATGCGGGAGTGGTGAGAGGATAAAAGAGTGAACCCGAGGATGAGCAATGTGAGAATGTTGAGAGGATAAAAGGGAGAGTCGAGAGTGAGCAGTGTGAAAGTGGTGCGAGGATAAAAGAGCGAGTCTGAGGGGGAGCAGTGTGAAAGTGGGGAGAGGATAAAAGAGCGAGTCTGAGAGTGAACAGTGTGAGAGTGGTGAGAGGATAAAAGAGCGAGTATCAGGAGGAGCAGTGTGAGAGTGGTGAGAGGTTAAAAGAGCGAGTCTCAGGAGGAGCAGTGTGAGAGTGGTGAGAGGATAAAAGAGCGAGTATCAGGGGGAGCAGTGTGAGAGTGGTGAGTGGATAAAATAGCGAGTCTGAGGGGGAGCGGTGTGAGAGTGGTGAGGGATAAAAGAGCGAGTCTCAGGAGGAGCAGTGTGAGAGTGGTGAGTGGATAAAAGAGCGAGTCTCAGGAGGAGCAGTGTGAGAGTGGTGAGAGGTTAAAAGAGCGAGTATCGGGGGAGCAGTGTGAGAGTGGTGAGTGGATAAAAGAGAGAGTCTGAGGGGGAGCGGTGTGAGAGTGGTGAGTGGATAAATTAGCGAGTCTCAGGAGGAGCAGTATGAGAGTGGTGAGAGGATAAAAGAGCGAGTCTCAGGAGGAGCAGTGTGAGAGTGGTGAGTGGATAAAAGAGCGAGTCTCAGGAGGAGCAGTGTGAGAGTGGTGAGTGGATAAATTAGCGAGTCTCAGGAGGAGCAGTGTGAGAGTGGTGAGAGGATAAAAGAGCGAGTCTGAGGAGGAGCAGTGTGAGAGTGGTGCGTGGATAAAAGAGCGAACCTGAGAGGGAGCGGTGTGAGAGTGGTGAGTGGATAAATGAGTGAGACTAAGAGTGAGCAGTGTGAGAGTGGTGAGTGGATAAAAGAGCGAGTCTCAGGAGGAGCAGTGTGAGAGTGGTGAGAGGTTAAAAGAGCGAGTATCGGGGGAGCAGTGTGAGAGTGGTGAGTGGATAAAAGAGAGAGTCTGAGGGGGAGCGGTGTGAGAGTGGTGAGTGGATAAAAGAGTGAGACTGAGAGTGAGCAGTGTGAGAGTGGTGAGTGGATAAAAGAGCGAGCCTGAGAGGGAGGAATGTGGGAGTGGTGAGAGGATAAAAGAATGAGCCCGAGAGTGAGTAATGTGAGAATTTTGAGAGGATAAAAGAGAGAGTCTGAGAGTGAGCAGCGTGAGAATGGTGCGAGGATAAAAGAGAGAGTCTCAGAGATGGCAGTGTGAGAGAGGTGAGAGGATAAAAGAGCGAGCCAGAGAGTGAGCAGTGTGAGAGTGGCGAGAGGATAAAAGAGCGTACCTGAGAGGGAGCAGTGTGAGAGTGGTGAGTGGATAAAAGAGCGAACCTGAGAGGGAGCGGTGTGAGAGTGGTGAGTGGATAAAAGAGTGAGACTGAGAGTGAGCAGTGTGAGAGTGGTGAGAGGATAAAAGAGTGAGATTGAGAGTGAGCAGTGTGAGAGTGGTGAGAGGATAAAAGAGTGAGACTGAGAGTGAGCAGTGTGAGAGTGGTGAGAGGATAAAAGAGTGAGACTGAGAGTGAGCAGGGTGAGAGTGGTGAGAGGATAAAAGAGTGAGGCTGAGAGTGAGCAGTGTGAGAGTGGTGAGTGGATAAAAGAGCGAACCTGAGAGGGAGCAGTGTGAGCGTGGTGAGTGGATAAAAGAGAGAGTCTGAGAGTGAGCAGTGTGAAAGTGGTGCGAGGATAAAAGTGAGAGTCTCAGAGGGAGCAGTGTGAGAGTGGTGAGAGGATAAAAGAGTGAGACTGAGAGTGAGCAGTGTGAGAGTGGTGAGAGGATAAAAGAGTGAGACTGAGAGTGAGCAGTGTGAGAGTGGTGAGAGGATAAAAGAGTGAGGCTGAGAGTGAGCAGTGTGAGAGTGGTGAGTGGATAAAAGAGCGAACCTGAGAGGGAGCAGTGTGAGCGTGGTGAGTGGATAAAAGAGAGAGTCTGAGAGTGAGCAGTGTGAAAGTGGTGCGAGGATAAAAGTGAGAGTCTCAGAGGGAGCAGTGTGAGAGTGGTGAGAGGGTAAAAGAATGAGCCCGAGAGTGAGCAGTGTGAAAGTGGTGTGAGGATAAAAGGGAGAGTCTGAGAGGGAGCAGTTTGAGCGTGGTGAGAGGATAAAAGAGTGAGACTGAGAGTGAGGAATGCGGGAGTCGTGAGAGGATAAAAGAATGAGCCCGAGAGTGAGCAATGTGAGAATGTTGAGAGGATAAAAGAGAGAGTCTGAGAGTGAGCAGTGTGAAAGTGGTGCGAGGATAAAAGAGAGAGTCTCAGAGGGAGCAGTGTGAGAGTGGTGAGAGGGTAAAAGAATGAGCCCGAGAGTGAGCAGTGTGAAAGTGGTGCGAGGATAAAAGGGAGAGTCTGAGAGGGAGCAGTTTGAGCGTGGTGAGAGGATAAAAGAGCGAGACTGAGAGGGAGCAGTGTGAGAGTGGTGAGAGGATAAAAGAGCGAGACTGAGAGTGAGGAATGTGGGAGCGGTGAGAGGATAAAAGAGCGAGACTGAGAGGGAGCAATGTGAGAGTGGTGACAGGGTAAAAGAGAGAGTCTGAGAGTGAGCAATGTGAGAGCGGTGAGAGGGTAAAAGATTGAGTCTGAGGGGGAGCGGTGTGAGAGTGGTGAGAGGAGAAAAGAGCGAGCCTGAGAGGGAGCAGTTTGAGAGTGGTAAGAGGGTAAAAGAGCGAGTCTGAGGGGGAGCAATGTGAGAGTGGTGAGAGGGTAAAAGATTGAGTCTGAGGGGGAGCGGTGTGAAAGCGGCGAGAGGAGAAAAGAGCGAACCTGAGAGGGAGCAGTGAAAGTGGTTAGAGGATAAAAGAGCGAACCTGAGAGTGAGCAGTGCGAGAGTGGCGAGAGGATAAATGAGCGATCCTGAGAGGGAGCAGTGTGAGAGTGGTGAGAGGGTAAAAGAGAGAGTCTGAGAGTGAGCAATGTGAGAGTGGTGAGAGGGTAAAAGATTGAGTCTGAGGGGGAGCGGTGTGAGAGTGGTGAGAGGAGAAAAGAGCGAGCCTGAGAGGGAGCAGTTTGAGAGTGGTAAGAGGGTAAAAGAGCGAGTCTGAGGGGGAGCAATGTGAGAGTGGTGAGAGGGTAAAAGATTGAGTCTGAGGGGGAGCGGTGTGAAAGTGGCGAGAGGAGAAAAGAGCGAACCTGAGAGGGAGCAGTGAAAGTGGTTAGAGGATAAAAGAGCGAACCTGAGAGTGAGCAGTGCGAGAGTGGCGAGAGGATAAATGAGCGATCCTGAGAGGGAGCAGTGTGAGAGTGGTGAGAGGGTAAAAGAGCGAGTCTGAGAGTGAGCAGTGTGAGAGTGGCGAGAGGATAATTGAGCGAACCTGAGAGGGAGCAGTGCGAGAGTGGCGAGAGGATAAATGAGCGATCCTGAGAGGGAGCAGTGCGAGTGTGGTGAGTGGATAAAAGAGCGAGACTGAGAGTGAGCAGCGCAAGAGTGGTGAGATGATAAAAGAGCGAGACTGAGAGTCAGCAGTGTGAGAGTGGTGAGTGGATAAAAGAGCGAACCTGAGAGGGAGCATTGTGAGAGTGGTGAGTGGATAAAAGAGCGAGACTGAGAGTGAGCAGTGTGAGAGTGGTGAGAGGATAAAAGAGCGACCCTGAGAGGGAGAAGTGTGAGAGTGGTGAGTGGAGAAAAGAGCGAGACAGAGAGTGAGCAGTGTGAGAGTGGTTAGAGGATAAAAGAGCGACCCTGAGAGGGAGCAGTGTGAGAGTGGTGAATGGATAAATGAGCGAGACTGAGAGCGAGGAATGCGGGAGTGGTGAGAGGATAAAAGAGTGAACCCGAGTGTGAGCAATGTGAGAATGTTGAGAGGATAAAAGGGAGTGTCTGAGAGTGAGCAGGTTGAAAGTGGTGCGAGGATAAAAGAGAGAGTCAGAGAGGGAGCAGTGTGAGAGTGGTGAGAGGTTAAAAGATAGAGTCAGAGAGGGAGCAGTGTGAGAGTGGTGAGAGGATTAAACAGCAGGTCTGAGGTGGGGGCAGCGTGAGAGTGGTGAGTGGATAAAAGAGCGAGTCTGAGGGGGAGCAGTGTGAGAGTCGTGAGTGGATAAAAGAGCGAGTCTCAGGAGGAGCAGTGTGAGCGTGGTGAGTGGATAAAAGAGCGAGTCTCAGGAGGAGCAGTGTGAGAGTGGTGAGTGGATAAAAGAGCGAACCTAAGAGGGAGCGGAGTGAAAGTGGTGAGTGGATAAAAGAGTGAGACTGAGAGTGAGCAGTGTGAGAGTGGCGAGAGGATAAAAGAGTGAACCTGAGAGGGAGCGTTGTGAAAGTGGTGAGTGGATAAAAGAGAGAACCTCAGAGGGAGCAGTGTGAAAGTGGT
Organism: Carcharodon carcharias; assembly: GCF_017639515.1. NCBI lineage: Eukaryota > Metazoa > Chordata > Chondrichthyes > Lamniformes > Lamnidae > Carcharodon > Carcharodon carcharias. The sequence continues at coordinate 99,907,642 of NC_054477.1, read as the reverse complement.
GAGTGGATATAAGAGTGAGTTTGAGAGTGAGCAGTGTGAGAGTGGCGAGAGGATAAAAGAGCGAACCCGAGAGGGAGCGGTGTGAAAGTGGTGAGTGGATAAAAGAGTGAGACTGAGAGTGAGCAGTGTGAGAGTGGTGAGTGGATAAAAGAGTGAGACTGAGACTGAGCAGTGTGAGAGTGGTGAGTGGATAAAAGAGCGAGACTGAGAGTGAGCAGTGTGAGAGTGGTCAGAGGATAAAAGAGCGAGCCAGAAAGTGAGCAGTGTGAGAGTGGTGAGTGGATAAAAGAGTGAGTCTGAGAGGGAGCAGTGTGAGAGTGGTGAGTGGATAAAAGAGCGAGTCTGAGAGGGAGCAGTGTGAGAGTGGTGAGTGGATAAAAGAGTGAACCTGAGAGGGAGCAGTGTGAGAGTGGCGAGAGGATAATTGAGCGAACCTGAGAGAGAGCAGTGTGAGATTGGTGACTCGATAAAACAGCGGGTCTGAGGTGGGGGCAGCGTGAAAGTGGTGAGAGGATAAAAGAGTGAGCCTGAGAGTGACCAGTGTGAGAGTGGTGAGAGGATAAAAGAGTGAGCCTGAGAGTGAGCAGTGTGAGAGTGGTGAGAGGGTAAAAGAGCGAGTCTGAGAGGGAGCAGTGTGAGAGTGGTGAGAGGGTAAAAGAGCGAGTCTGAGAGGGGGCAGTGTGAGAGTGGTGAGAGGATAAAAGAGCGAACCTGAGAGGGAGCAGTGTGAGAGTGGTGAGTGGATATAAGAGCGAACCTGAGTGGGAGCGGTGTGAGAGTGGTGAGTGGATAAAAGAGTGAGACTGAGAGTGAGCAGTGTGAGAGTGGTGAGAGGATAAAAGAGCGACCCTGAGAGGGAGCAGTGTGAGAGTAGTGAGTAGATAAAACAGTGAGACTGAGAGTGAGCAGTGTGACAGTGGTGAGTGGGTAAAACAGCGAGTCTGAGGTGGAGGCAGTGTGAAAGTGGTGAGAGGATAAAAGAGCGAACCTGAGAGGGAGCATTGTGAGAGTGGTGAGTGGATAAAAGAGCGAGACTGAGAGTGAGCAGTGTGAGAGTGGTGAGAGGATAAAAGAGCGACCCTGAGAGGGAGAAGTGTGAGAGTGGTGAGTGGAGAAAAGAGCGAGACAGAGAGTGAGCAGTGTGAGAGTGGTTAGAGGATAAAAGAGCGACCCTGAGAGGGAGCAGTGTGAGAGTGGTGAATGGATAAATGAGCGAGACTGAGAGCGAGGAATGCGGGAGTGGTGAGAGGATAAAAGAGTGAACCCGAGTGTGAGCAATGTGAGAATGTTGAGAGGATAAAAGGGAGTGTCTGAGAGTGAGCAGGTTGAAAGTGGTGCGAGGATAAAAGAGAGAGTCAGAGAGGGAGCAGTGTGAGAGTGGTGAGAGGTTAAAAGATAGAGTCAGAGAGGGAGCAGTGTGAGAGTGGTGAGAGGATTAAACAGCAGGTCTGAGGTGGGGGCAGCGTGAGAGTGGTGAGTGGATAAAAGAGCGAGTCTGAGGGGGAGCAGTGTGAGAGTCGTGAGTGGATAAAAGAGCGAGTCTCAGGAGGAGCAGTGTGAGAGTGGTGAGTGGATAAAAGAGCGAGTCTCAGGAGGAGCAGTGTGAGCGTGGTGAGTGGATAAAAGAGCGAGTCTCAGGAGGAGCAGTGTGAGAGTGGTGAGTGGATAAAAGAGCGAACCTAAGAGGGAGCGGAGTGAAAGTGGTGAGTGGATAAAAGAGTGAGACTGAGAGTGAGCAGTGTGAGAGTGGCGAGAGGATAAAAGAGTGAACCTGAGAGGGAGCGTTGTGAAAGTGGTGAGTGGATAAAAGAGAGAACCTCAGAGGGAGCAGTGTGAAAGTGGTGAGTGGATAAATGAGTGAGATTGAGAGTGAGCAGTGTGAGAGTGGCGAGAGGATAAAAGAGCGAACCCGAGAGGGAGCGGTGTGAAAGTGGTGAGTGGATAAAAGAGTGAGACTGAGAGTGAGCAGTGTGAGAGTGGTGAGTGGATAAAAGAGTGAGACTGAGACTGAGCAGTGTGAGAGTGGTGAGTGGATAAAAGAGCGAGACTGAGAGTGAGCAGTGTGAGAGTGGTCAGAGGATAAAAGAGCGAGCCAGAAAGTGAGCAGTGTGAGAGTGGTGAGTGGATAAAAGAGTGAGTCTGAGAGGGAGCAGTGTGAGAGTGGTGAGTGGATAAAAGAGCGAGTCTGAGAGGGAGCAGTGTGAGAGTGGTGAGTGGATAAAAGAGTGAACCTGAGAGGGAGCAGTGTGAGAGTGGCGAGAGGATAATTGAGCGAACCTGAGAGAGAGCAGTGTGAGATTGGTGACTCGATAAAACAGCGGGTCTGAGGTGGGGGCAGCGTGAAAGTGGTGAGAGGATAAAAGAGTGAGCCTGAGAGTGACCAGTGTGAGAGTGGTGAGAGGATAAAAGAGTGAGCCTGAGAGTGAGCAGTGTGAGAGTGGTGAGAGGGTAAAAGAGCGAGTCTGAGAGGGAGCAGTGTGAGAGTGGTGAGAGGGTAAAAGAGCGAGTCTGAGAGGGGGCAGTGTGAGAGTGGTGAGAGGATAAAAGAGCGAACCTGAGAGGGAGCAGTGTGAGAGTGGTGAGTGGATATAAGAGCGAACCTGAGTGGGAGCGGTGTGAGAGTGGTGAGTGGATAAAAGAGTGAGACTGAGAGTGAGCAGTGTGAGAGTGGTGAGAGGATAAAAGAGCGACCCTGAGAGGGAGCAGTGTGAGAGTAGTGAGTAGATAAAACAGTGAGACTGAGAGTGAGCAGTGTGACAGTGGTGAGTGGGTAAAACAGCGAGTCTGAGGTGGAGGCAGTGTGAAAGTGGTGAGAGGATAAAAGAGCGAGACTGAGAGGGAGCAGTGTGAGAGTGTTGAGTGGATAAAAGAGCGAACCTGAGAGGGAGCAGTGTGAGAGTGGTGAGCGGATAAATGAGCGAACCTGAGAGGGAGCAGTGCGACAGTGGTGAGAGGGTAAAAGAGTGAGTCTGAGGGGGAGCAGTGTGAGATTGGTGAGTGGATAAATGAGCGATCTGAGAGGGAGCAGTGCGAGAGTGGCGAGAGGATAAATGAGCGATCCTGAGAGGGAGCGGTGCGAGAGTGGTGAGTGGATAAAAGAGCGAGACTGAGAGTGAGCAGTGTGAGAGTGGTGAGAGGACAAAAGAGCGAGACATAGAGTGAGGAATGCGGGAGTGGTGAGAGAATAAAAGAGTGAACCCGAGAGTGAGCAATGTGAGAATGTTGAGAGGATAAAAGGGAGAGTCTGAGAGTGAATAGTGTGAAAGTGGTGAGAGGATAAAAGAGAGAGTCAGTGAGGGAGAAGTGTGAGAGTGGTGAGAGGGTAAAACAGCGAGTCTGAGGTGGAGGCAGTGTGAAAGTGGTGAGAGGATAAAAGAGCGAGACTGAGAGTGAGCAATGTGAGAGTGGTGAGAGGATAAAAGAACGACCCTGAGAGGGAGCAGTGTGAGAGTGTTGAGTGGATAAAAGAGCGAGACTGAGAGTGAGCAGTGTGAGGGTGGTGAGAGGATAAAAGAGCGAGCCAGAAAGTGAGCAGTGTGAGAGTGGTGAGTGGATAAAAGAGCGAGACTGAGAGTGAGGAATGCGGGAGTTGTGAGAGGATAAAAGAGTGAACCCGAGTGTGAGCAATGTGAGAATGTTGAGGGGGATAAAAGGGAGAGTCTGAGAGTGAGCAGTGTGAAAGTGGTGCGAGGATAAAAGAGAGAGTCTGAGAGTGAGCAGTGTGAAAGTGGTGCGAGAATATAAGAGAGAGTCTGAGAGTGAGCAGTGTGAAAGTGGTGCGAGGATAAAAGAGAGAGTCTGAGTGGGGGCAGTGTGAGAGTGGTGATTGGATAAAAGAGCGAGTCTGAGGGGGAGAAGTGTGAGAGTGGTGAGTGGATAAAAGAGCGAGTCTCAGGAGGAGCAGTGTGAGAGTGGCGAGAGGATAAAAGAGCGAACCTGAGAGGGAGCAGTGTGAGAGTGGTGAGTGGATAAAAGAGCGAACCTGAGAGGGAGCGGTGTGAGAGTGGTGAGTGGATAAAAGATTGAGACTGAGAGTGAGCAGCGAGAGAGTGGTGAGAGGATAAAAGAGCGAACCTGAGAGGGAGCAGTGTGAGATTGGTGAGTGGATAAAAGAGCGAACCTAAGAGGGAGCATTGTGAGAGTGGTGAGTGGATAAAAGAGTGAGCAGTGTGAGAGTGGTGAGAGGATTAAAGAGTGAAACTGAGAGTGAGCAGTGTGAGAGTGGTGAGTGTATAAAAGAGTGAGACTGAGAGGGAGCAGTGTGAGATTGGTGAGAGGATAAAAGAGCGACCCTGAGAGGGAGCAGTGTGAGAGTGGTGAGCGGATAAAAGAGAGAGTCTGAGAGGGAGCAGTGTGAGAGTGGTGAGAGGATAAAAGAGCGAACCTGAGGGGGAGCGGTGTGAGAAGGGTGAGAGGGTAAAAGAGCGAGTCTCAGGAGGAGCAGTGTGAGAGGGGTGAGTGGATAAAAGAGTGAGTCTGAGAGTGAGCAGTGCGAGATGGTGCTGAGAGGATAAAAGAGCGAGTCTGAGGGGGAGCGGTGTGGGAGTGGTGAGAGGGTAAAAGAGCGCGTCTCAGGAGGAGCAGTGTGAGAGTGGTGAGTGGATAAAAGAGCGAGTCTCAGGAGGAGCAATGTGAGGGGGTGAGTGGATAAAAGAGTGAGTCTGAGAGTGAGCAGTGCGAGATGGTGCTGAGAGGATAAAAGAGCGAGTCTGAGGGGGAGAGGTGTGAGAGTGGTGAGAGGGTAAAAGAGCGAGTCTCAAGAGGAGCAGTGTGAGAGTGGTGAGTGGATAAAAGAGCGAGTCTCAGGAGGAGCAGTGTGAGGGGGTGAGTCTATAAAAGAGTGAATCTGAGGGGGAGCAGTGTGAGAGTGGTGAGTGGATAAAAGAGCGAGTCTGAGGGGGAGCAGTGTGAGAGTGGTGAGTGGATAAAAGAGCGAGTCTCAGGAGGAGCAGTGTGGGAGTGGTGAGTGGATAAAAGAGCGAGTCTCAGGAGGAGCAGTGTGAGAGTGGTGAGTGGATAAAAGAGCGAGTCTCAGGAGGAGCAGTGTGAGAGTGGTGAGTGGATAAAAGAGCGAGTCTCAGGAGGAGCAGTGTGAGAGTGGTGAGTGGATAGAAGAGCGAACCTGAGAGGGAGCAGTGTGAGAGTGGTGAGTGGATAAAAGAGTGAGACTGAGAGTGAGCAGTGTGAGAGTGGTGAGAGGCTAAATGAGCGAGCCTGAGAAGAGGCAGTGTGAGAGTGGCGAGAGGATAAAAGAGCGAGCCTGAGAGGGGGCAGAGCGAGACGAGTGAGAGGATAAAAGCGTGTGCGTGAGAGGGGGCAGACTGAGAGTGGCGGGAGGCTAAATGAGTGAGCCTGTGGGAGGTCAGAGCGAGAATGGCGAGAGGATAAAAGAGCGAGCGTGCGAGGGAGCCAAGTGAGGTTGGCAAGAGGATAAATCAACGAGTTTGAGAGGGAACTGTGTGCGAGTGGAGAGAGGACAAAAGACAGAGTCTGAGATTGAGAATGCGAGAGAGTCGAGAGGAGAAAAGAGTGAGACCAAGAGCGAGCAGTGCGAGAGTGGCGAGAGGCTAAATGATCGAGCCTGAGAGGAGGCAGAGTGAGAGTGGCGAGAGGATAAAATAGCGAGCCAGAGAGGGGGCAGAGCGAGACGAGCGAGAGGATAAAAGCGTGTGCATGAGAGGGGGCAGAATGAGAGTGGCGGGAGGCTAAATGAGCGAGTCTGAGAGGGGGCAGATGAGAGTGGCGAGAGGATAAAGGTGCGAACCTGAGAGGGAGCAGTGTGAGAGTGGTGAGCGGATACAAGAGCGAGCCTGAGAGTGAGAGTGCGAGAGTGGTGAGAGGATAAATGAGAGAGTCTGAGAGGGAGTGCTGCGAGAGTGGCGAAAAGATAAAAGAGCGAGCCCGAGATTGGACAGTGCAAGATTGGCGAGAGGGTAAAAATGCGAGACTGAGAGGGAGCAGTGTGAGAGTGGTGAGAGGGTAAATGAGCGAGTCTGAGAGGAAGCAGTGTGAGAGTGGCGAGAGGATAAAAGAGAGAGTCTGAGAGTGAGCAGTGTGAAAGTGGTGCGAGGATAAAAGAGAGAGTCTGAGAGGGAGCAGTGTGAGAGTGGTGAGAGGATAAAAGAGCGAGACTGAGAGTGAGTAGTGTGAGAGTGGTGAGAGGGTAAAAGAGCGAGTCTGAGAGGGAGCAGTGCCAGAGTGGCGAGAGGATAAATGAGCGAACCTGAGAATGAGCAGTGTGAGAGTGGTGAGTGGATAAATGAGCGAACATGAGAGGGAGCAGTGTGAGAGTGGTGAGTGGATAAAAGAGCGAACCTGAGAGGGAGCATTGTGAGAGTGGTGAGTGGATAAAAGAGCGAGACTGAGAGTGAGGAATGCGGGAGTGGTGAGAGGATAAAAGAGTGAACCCGAGTGTGAGCAATGTGAGAATGTTGAGAGGATAAAAGGGAGAGTCTGAGAGTGAGCAGTGTGAAAGTGGTGCGAGGATAAAAGAGCGGGTCTGAGGGGAAGCAGTGTGAGAGTCGTGACAGGATAAAAGAGCGAACCTGAGAGGGAGTGGTGTGAGAGTGGTGAGTGGATAAAAGAGTGAGACTGAGAGTGAGCAGTGTGAGACTGGTGAGTGGATAAAAGAGCGAACCTGAGAGGGAGCAGTGTGAGAGTGGTGCGAGGATAAAAGAGAGAGTCTGAGAGTGAGCAGTGTGAAAGTGGTGCGAGGATAAAAGAGAGAGTCTGAGAGTGAGCAGTGTGAAAGTGGTGCGAGGATAAAAGAGAGAGTCTGAGTGGGGGCAGTGTGAGAGTCGTGACAGGATAAAAGAGCGAACCTGAGAGGGAGTGGTGTGAGAGTGGTGAGTGGATAAAAGAGTGAGACTGAGAGTGAGCAGTGTGAGACTGGTGAGTGGATAAAAGAGCGAACCTGAGAGGGAGCAGTGTGAGAGTGGTGCGAGGATAAAAGAGAGAGTCTGAGAGTGAGCAGTGTGAAAGTGGTGCGAGGATATAAGAGAGAGTCTGAGAGTGAGCAGTGTGAAAGTGGTGCGAGGATAAAAGAGAGAGTCTGAGTGTGAGCAGTGTGAAAGTGGTGCGAGGATAAAAGAGAGAGTCTGAGAGTGAGCAGTGTGAAAGTGGTGCGAGGATAAAAGAGAGAGTCTGAGTGGGGGCAGTGTGAGAGTCGTGACAGGATAAAAGAACGAACCTGAGAGGGAGTGGTGTGAGAGTGGTGAGTGGATAAAAGAACGAACCTGAGAGGGAGCAGTGTGAGAGTGGTGCGAGGATAAAAGAGAGAGTCTGAGAGTGAGCAGTGTGAAAGTGGTGCGAGGATATAAGAGAGAGTCTGAGAGTGAGCAGTGTGAAAGTGGTGCGAGGATAAAAGAGAGAGTCTGAGTGGGGGCAGTGTGAGAGTGGTGAGTGGATAAAAGAGCGAGTCTGAGGGGGAGATGTGTGAGAGTGGTAAGTGCATAAAAGAGCGAGTCTCAGGAGGAGCAGTGTGAGAGTGGCGAGAGGATAAAAGAGCGAACCTGAGAGAGAGCAGTGTGAGATTGGTGAGTGGATAAAAGAACGAGCCTGAGAGGGAGCGGTTTGAGACTGGTGAGTGGATAAAAGATTGAGACTGAGAGTGAGCAGTGTGAGAGTGGTGAGAGGATAAAAGAGCGAACCTGAGAGGGAGCAGTGTGAGATTGGTGAGTGGATAAAAGAGCGAACCTGAGAGGGAGCATTGTGAGAGTGGTGAGTGGATAAAAGAGTGAGCAGTGTGAGAGTGGTGAGAGGATTAAAGAGTGAGACTGAGAGTGAGCAGTGTGAGAGTGGTGAGTGGATAAAACAGTGAGACTGAGAGGGAGCAGTATGAGATTGGTGAGAGGATAAAAGAGCGACCCTGAGAGGGAGCAGTGTGAGACTGGTGAGAGGGTAAAAGAGCGAGTCTGAGAGGGATCAGTGTGAGAGTGGTGAGAGGCTAAAAGAGCGAACCTGAGGGGGAGCAGTGCGAGAGTGGTGAGAGGGTAAAAGAGGGAGTTTGAGGGCGAGCAGTGTGAGAGTGGTGAGCGGATAAAAGAGAGAGTCTGAGAGGGAGCAGTGTGAGAGTGGTGAGAGGATAAAAGAGCGAACCTGAGGGGGAGCGGTGTGAGAAAGGTGAGAGGGTAAAAGAGCGAGTCTCAGGAGGAGCAGTGTGAGAGGGGTAGGTGGATAAAAGAGTGAGTCTGAGAGTGAGCAGTGCGAGATGGTGCTGAGAGGATAAAAGAGCGATTCTGAGGGGGAGCGGTGTGAGAGTGGTGAGAGGGTAAAAGAGCGCGTCTCAGGAGGAGCAGTGTGAGAGTGGTGAGTGGATAAAAGAGCGAGTCTCAGGAGGAGCAGTGTGAGGGGGTGAGTGGATAAAAGAGTGAGTCTGAGAGTGAGCAGTGCGAGATGGTGCTGAGAGGATAAAAGAGCGAGTCTGAGGGGGAGAGGTGTGAGAGTGGTGAGAGGGTAAAAGACCGAGTCTCAAGAGGAGCAGTGTGAGAGTGGTGAGTGGATAAAAGAGCGAGTCTCAGGAGGAGCAGTGTGAGGGGGTGAGTGGATAAAAGAGTGAGTCTGAGGGGGAGCAGTGTGAGAGTGGTGAGTGGATAAAAGAGCGAGTCTGAGGGGGAGCAGTGTGAGAGTGGTGAGTGGATAAAAGAGCGAGTCTCAGGAGGAGCAGTGTGGGAGTGGTGAGTGGATAAAAGAGCGAGTCTCAGGAGGAGCAGTGTGAGAGTGGTGAGTGCATAAAAGAGCGAGTCTCAGGAGGAGCAGTGTGAGAGTGGTGAGTGGATAAAAGAGCGAGTCTCAGGAGGAGCAGTGTGAGAGTGGTGAGAGGATAAAAGAGTGAACCTCAGAGGGAGCGGTGTGAGAGTGGTGAGTGGATAAATGAACGAACCTGAGAGGGAGCAGTGCCAGAGTGGCGAGTGGATAAATGAGCGAACCTGAGAGGGAGCAGTGCCAGAGTGGCGAGTGGATAAATGAGCGAACCTGAGAGGGAGCAGTGCCAGAGTGGCGAGAAGATAATTGAGCGAACCTGAGAGGGAGTAGTGTGAGAGTGGTGAGAGGATAAAACAGCGGGTCAGAGGTGGGGGCAGCGTGAAAGTGGTGAGAGGATAAAAGAGTGAGCCTGAGAGTGAGAGTGCGAGAGTGGTGAGAGGGTAAAAGAGCGAGTCTGAGAGGGAGCAGTGTAAGAGTGGTGAGAGGGTAAAAGATCGAGTCTGAGAGGGAACAGTGTGAGAGTGGTGAGAGGGTAAAAGAGCGAGTCTGAGAGGGAGCAGTGTGAGAGTGGTGAGTGGATAAAAGAGCGAGCCTGAGAGGGAGGAATGTGGGAGTGGTGAGAGGATAAAAGAATGAGCCCGAGAGTGAGCAACGTGAGAATGTTGAGAGGATAAAAGAGAGAGTCTGAGAGTGTGCAGTGTGAAAGTGGTGCGAGGATAAAAGAGAGAGTCTAAGAGGGAGCAATGTGAGACTGGTGAGATTGTAAAAGAGCGAGTCTGAGGGGGAGCAGTGTGAGAGTGGTGACAGGATAAAAGAGCGAACCTGAGAGGGAGCAGTGCGAGAGTGGTGAGTGGATAAAAGAGCGAACCTGAGAGGGAGCAGTGCGAGAGTGGTGAGTGGATAAAAGAGCGAACCTGATAGGGAGCATTGTGAGAGTGGTGAGTGGATAAAAGAGCGAGACTGAGAGTGAGGAATGCGGGAGTGGTGAGAGGATAAAAGAGTGAACCCGAGTATGAGCAATGTGAGAATGTTGAGAGGATAAAAGTGAGAGTCTGAGAGTGAGCAGTGTGAAAGTGGTGCGAGGATAAAAGAGCGTGTCTGAGGGGGAGCAGTGTGAGAGTGGTGAGAGGATAAAAGAGCGAGTATCAGGAGGAGCAGTGTGAGAGTGGTGAGAGGTTAAAAGAGCGAGTATCAGGAGGAGCAGTGTGAGAGTGGTGAGAGGATAAAAGAGCGAGTATCAGGAGGAGCAGTGTGAGAGGGGTGAGTGGATAAAAGTGCGAGTCTCAGGAGGAGCAGTGTGAGAGTGGTGAGTGAATAAAAGAGCGAGTCTCAGGAGGAGCAGTGTGAGAGTGGTGAGAGGATATAAGAGCGAGTATCAGGGGGAGCAGTGTGAGAGTGGTGAGTGGATAAAAGAGCGAGTATCGGGGGAGCAGTGTGAGAGTGGTGAGTGGATAAAAGAGCGAGTCTGAGGGGGAGCGGTGTGAGAGTGGTGAGTGGATAAAAGAGCGAGTCTCAGGAGGAGCAGTGTGAGAGTGGTGAGTGGATAAAAGAGCGAGTCTCAGGAGGAGCAGTGTGAGCGTGGTGAGTGGATAAAAGAGTGAGACTGAGAGTGAGCAGTGTGAGAGTGGTGAGTGGATAAAAGAGCGAACCTGAGAGGGAGCAGTGTGAGCGTGGTGAGTGGATTAAAGAGCGAGAATGAGAGTGAGGAGTGCGGGAGTGGTGAGAGGATAAAAGAATGAGCCCGAGAGTGAATTATGTGAGAATGTTGAGAGGATAAAAGAGAGAGTCTGAGAGTTAGCAGCGTGAGAGTGGTGTGAGGATAAAAGAGAGAGTCTGAGAGGGGGCCGTGTGAGAGTGGTGAGAGGATAAAAGAGCGAGCCAGAGAGTGAGCAGTGTGAGAGTGGCGAGAGGATAAAAGAGCGTACCTGAGAGGGAGCAGTGTGAGAGTGGTGAGTGGATAAAACAGCGACCCTGAGAGGGAGCGGTGTGAGAGTGGTGAGTGGATAAAAGAGTGAGACTGAGAGTGAGCAGTGTGAGAGTGGTGAGAGGATAAAAGAGCGACCCTGAGAGGGAGCAGTGTGAGAGTGGTGAGTCGATAAAAGAGGGAACCTGAGAGGGAGCAGTGTGAGAGTGGTGAGTGGATAAAAGAGTGAGACTGAGAGTGAGCAGTGTGAGAGTGGTGAGAGGATAAAAGAGTGAGACTGAGAGTGAGCAGTGTGAGAGTGGTGAGTGGATAAAAGAGTGAGGCTGAGAGTGAGCAGTGTGAGAGTGGTGAGTGTATAAAACAGTGAGACTGAGAGTGAGCAGTGTGACAGTGGTGAGAGGATAAAAGAGCGAACCTGAGAGGGAGCAGTGTGAGAGTGGTGAGAGGGTAAAAGAGCGAGTCTGAGAGGGAGCAGTGTGAGAGTGGTGAGAGGGTAAAAGAGCGAGTCTGAGAGGGGGCAGTGTGAGAGTGGTGAGAGGATAAAAGAGCGAGCCAGAGAGTGAGCAGTGTGAGAGCGGCGAGAGGATAAAAGAGCGAACCTGAGAGGGAGCAGTGTGAGAGTGGTGAGTGGATATAAGAGCGAACCTGAGAGGGAGCGGTGTGAGAGTGGTGAGTGGATAAAAGAGTGAGACTGAGAGTGAGCAGTGTGAGAGTGGTGAGAGGATAAAAGAGCGACCCTGAGAGGGAGCAGTGTGAGAGTGGTGAGTAGATAAAACAGTGAGACTGAGAGTGAGCAGTGTGACAGTGGTGAGAGGATAAAAGAGCGAACCTGAGAGGGAGCAGTGTGAGAGTGGTGAGCGGATAAATGAGCGAACCTGAGAGGGAGCAGTGCGACAGTGGTGAGAGGGTAAAAGAGTGAGTCTGAGGGGGAGCAGTGTGAGATTGGTGAGTGGATAAATGAGCGATCTGAGAGGGAGCAGTGCGAGAGTGGCGAGAGGATAAATGAGCGATCCTGAGAGGGAGCGGTGCGAGAGTGGCGAGTGTATAAAAGAGCGAGACTGAGAGTGAGCAGTGTGAGAGTGGTGAGAGGATAAAATAGCGAGACTGAGAGTGAGGAATGCGGGAGTGGTGAGAGAATAAAAGAGTGAACCCGAGAGTGAGCAATGTGAGAATGTTGAGAGGATAAAAGGGAGAGTCTGAGAGTGAATAGTGTGAAAGTGGTGAGAGGATAAAAGAGAGAGTCAGTGAGGGAGAAGTGTGAGAGTGGTGAGAGGGTAAAACAGCGAGTCTGAGGTGGGGGCAGTGTGAAAGTGGTGAGAGGATAAAAGAGCGAGACTGAGAGTGAGCAATGTGAGAGTGGTGAGAGGATAAAAGAACGACCCTGAGAGGGAGCAGTGTGAGAGTGTTGAGTGGATAAAAGAGCGAGACTGAGAGTGAGCAGTGTGAGGGTGGTGAGAGGATAAAAGAGCGAGCCAGAAAGTGAGCAGTGTGAGAGTGGTGAGTGGATAAAAGAGCGAGACTGAGAGTGAGGAATGCGGGAGTTGTGAGAGGATAAAAGAGTGAACCCGAGTGTGAGCAATGTGAGAATGTTGAGGGGGATAAAAGGGAGAGTCTGAGAGTGAGCAGTGTGAAAGTGGTGCGAGGATAAAAGAGAGAGTCTGAGAGTGAGCAGTGTGAAAGTGGTGCGAGAATATAAGAGAGAGTCTGAGAGTGAGCAGTGTGAAAGTGGTGCGAGGATAAAAGAGAGAGTCTGAGTGGGGGCAGTGTGAGAGTGGTGATTGGATAAAAGAGCGAGTCTGAGGGGGAGAAGTGTGAGAGTGGTGAGTGGATAAAAGAGCGAGTCTCAGGAGGAGCAGTGTAAGAGTGGCGAGAGGATAAAAGAGCGAACCTGAGAGGGAGCAGTGTGAGAGTGGTGAGTGGATAAAAGAGCGAACCTGAGAGGGAGCGGTGTGAGAGTGGTGAGTGGATAAAAGATTGAGACTAAGAGTGAGCAGCGAGAGAGTGGTGAGAGGATAAAAGAGCGAACCTGAGAGGGAGCAGTGTGAGATTGGTGAGTGGATAAAAGAGCGAACCTAAGAGGGAGCATTGTGAGAGTGGTGAGTGGATAAAAGAGTGAGCAGTGTGAGAGTGGTGAGAGGATTAAAGAGTGAGACTGAGAGTGAGCAGTGTGAGAGTGGTGAGTGGATAAAAGAGTGAGACTGAGAGTGAGCAGTGTGAGAGTGGTGATTGTATAAAACAGTGAGACTGAGAGGGAGCAGTGTGAGATTGGTGAGAGGATAAAAGAGCGACCCTGAGAGGGAGCAGTGTGAGAGTGGTGAGAGGGTAAAATAGCGAGTCTGAGAGGGAGCAGTGTGAGAGTGGTGAGAGGGTAAAAGAGCGAACCTGAGGGGGAGCAGTGCGAGAGTGGTGAGAGGGTAAAAGAGCGAGTCTGAGGGGGAGCAGTGTGAGAGTGGTGAGCGGATAAAAGAGAGAGTCTGAGAGGGAGCAGTGTGAGAGTGGTGAGAGGATAAAAGAGCGAACCTGAGGGGGAGAGGTGTGAGAAGGGTGAGAGGGTAAAAGAGCGAGTCTCAGGAGGAGCAGTGTGAGAGGGGTGAGTGGATAAAAGAGTGAGTCTGAGAGTGAGCAGTGCGAGATGGTGCTGAGAGGATAAAAGAGCGAGTCTGAGGGGGAGCGGTGTGAGAGTGGTGAGAGGGTAAAAGAGCGCGTCTCAGGAGGAGCAGTGTGAGAGTGGTGAGTGGATAAAAGAGCGAGTCTCAGGAGGAGCAGTGTGAGGGGGTGAGTGGATAAAAGAGTGAGTCTGAGAGTGAGCAGTGCGAGATGGTGCTGAGAGGATAAAAGAGCGAGTCTGAGGGGGAGAGGTGTGAGAGTGGTGAGAGGGTAAAAGAGCGAGTCTCAAGAGGAGCAGTGTGAGAGTGGTGAGTGGATAAAAGAGCGAGTCTCAGGAGGAGCAGTGTGAGGGGGTGAGTCTATAAAAGAGTGAATCTGAGGGGGAGCAGTGTGAGAGTGGTGAGTGGATAAAAGAGCGAGTCTGAGGGGGAGCAGTGTGAGAGTGGTGAGTGGATAAAAGAGCGAGTCTCAGGAGGAGCAGTGTGGGAGTGGTGAGTGGATAAAAGAGCGAGTCTCAGGAGGAGCAGTGTGAGAGTGGTGAGTGGATAAAAGAGCGAGTCTCAGGAGGAGCAGTGTGAGAGTGGTGAGTGGATAAAAGAGCGAGTCTCAGGAGGAGCAGTGTGAGAGTGGTGAGTGGATAGAAGAGCGAACCTGAGAGGGAGCAGTGTGAGAGTGGTGAGTGGATAAAAGAGTGAGACTGAGAGTGAGCAGTGTGAGAGTGGTGAGAGGCTAAATGAGCGAGCCTGAGAAGAGGCAGTGTGAGAGTGGCGAGAGGATAAAAGAGCGAGCCTGAGAGGGGGCAGAGCGAGACGAGTGAGAGGATAAAAGCGTGTGCGTGAGAGGGGGCAGACTGAGAGTGGCGGGAGGCTAAATGAGTGAGCCTGTGGGAGGTCAGAGCGAGAATGGCGAGAGGATAAAAGAGCGAGCGTGCGAGGGAGCCAAGTGAGGTTGGAAAGAGGATAAATCAATGAGTTTGAGAGGGAACTGTGTGCGAGTGGAGAGAGGACAAAAGACAGAGTCTGAGATTGAGAATGCGAGAGAGTCGAGAGGAGAAAAGAGTGAGACCAAGAGCGAGCAGTGCGAGAGTGGCGAGAGGCTAAATGATCGAGCCTGAGAGGAGGCAGAGTGAGAGTGGCGAGAGGATAAAATAGCGAGCCAGAGAGGGGGCAGAGCGAGACGAGCGAGAGGATAAAAGCGTGTGCATGAGAGGGGGCAGAATGAGAGTGGCGGGAGGCTAAATGAGCGAGTCTGAGAGGGGGCAGATGAGAGTGGCGAGAGGATAAAGGTGCGAACCTGAGAGGGAGCAGTGTGAGAGTGGTGAGCAGATACAAGAGCGAGCCTGAGAGTGAGAGTGCGAGAGTGGTGAGAGGATAAATGAGAGAGTCTGAGAGGGAGTGCTGCGAGAGTGGCGAAAAGATAAAAGAGGGAGCCCGAGATTGGACAGTGCAAGATTGGCGAGAGGGTAAAAATGCGAGACTGAGAGGGAGCAGTGTGAGAGTGGTGAGAGGGTAAATGAGCGAGTCTGAGAGGGAGCAGTGTGAGAGTGGCTAGAGGATAAAAGAGAGAGTCTGAGAGTGAGCAGTGTGAAAGTGGTGCGAGGATAAAAGAGAGAGTCTGAGAGGGAGCAGTGTGAGAGTGGTGAGAGGATAAAAGAGCGAGACTGAGAGGGAGTAGTGTGAGAGTGGTGAGAGGGTAAAAGAGCGAGTCTGAGGGGGAGCTGTGTGAGAGTGGTGAGTGGATAAATGAGCGAACCTGAGAGGGAGCAGTGCCAGAGTGGCGAGAGGATAAATGAGCGAACCCGAGAATGAGCAGTGTGAGAGTGGTGAGTGGATAAATGAGCGAACATGAGAGGGAGCAGTGTGAGAGTGGTGAGTGGATAAAAGAGCGAGACTGAGAGTGAGGAATGCGGGAGTGGTGAGAGGATAAAAGAATGAACCCGAGTGTGAGCAATGTGAGAATGTTGAGAGGATAAAAGGGAGAGTCTGAGAGTGAGCAGCGTGAGAGTGGTGCGAGGATAAAAGAGAGAGTCTGAGAGGAGGCAGAGTGAGAGTGGCGAGAGGATAAAATAGCGAGCCAGAGAGGGGGCAGAGCGAGACGAGCGAGAGGATAAAAGCGTGTGCATGAGAGGGGGCAGAATGAGAGTGGCGGGAGGCTAAATGAGCGAGTCTGAGAGGGGGCAGATGAGAGTGGCGAGAGGATAAAGGTGCGAACCTGAGAGGGAGCAGTGTGAGAGTGGTGAGCGGATACAAGAGCGATCCTGAGAGTGAGAGTGCGAGAGTGGTGAGAGGATAAATGAGAGAGTCTGAGAGGGAGTGCTGCGAGAGTGGCGAAAAGATAAAAGAGCGAGCCCGAGATTGGACAGTGCAAGATTGGCGAGAGGGTAAAAATGCGAGACTGAGAGGGAGCAGTGTGAGAGTGGTGAGAGGGTAAATGAGCGAGTCTGAGAGGGAGCAGTGTGAGAGTGGCGAGAGGATAAAAGAGAGAGTCTGAGAGTGAGCAGTGTGAAAGTGGTGCGAGGATAAAAGAGAGAGTCTGAGAGGGAGCAGTGTGAGAGTGGTGAGAGGATAAAAGAGCGAGACTGAGAGGGAGTAGTGTGAGAGTGGTGAGAGGGTAAAAGAGCGAGTCTGAGGGGGAGCAGTGTGAGAGTGGTGAGTGGAAAAATGAGCGAACCTGAGAGGGAGCAGTGCCAGAGTGGCGAGAGGATAAATGAGCGAACCCGAGAATGAGCAGTGTGAGAGTGGTGAGTGGATAAATGAGCGAACATGAGAGGGAGCAGTGTGAGAGTGGTGAGTGGATAAAAGAGCGAACCTGAGAGGGAGCATTGTGAGAGTGGTGAGTGGATAAAAGAGCGAGACTGAGAGTGAGGAATGCGGGAGTGGTGAGAGGATAAAAGAGTGAACCCGAGTGTGAGCAATGTGAGAATGTTGAGAGGATAAAAGGGTGAGTCTGAGAGTGAGCAGTGTGAAAGTGGTGCGAGGATAAAAGAGCGGGTCTGAGGGGAAGCAGTGTGAGAGTCGTGACAGGATAAAAGAGCGAACCTGAGAGGGAGTGGTGTGAGAGTGGTGAGTGGATAAATGAGTGAGACTGAGAGTGAGCAGTGTGAGACTGGTGAGTGGATAAAAGAGCAAACCTGAGAGGGAGCAGTGTGAGAGTGGTGCGAGGATAAAAGAGAGAGTCTGAGAGTGAGCAGTGTGAAAGTGGTGCGAGGATATAAGAGAGAGTCTGAGAGTGAGCAGTGTGAAAGTGGTGCGAGGATAAAAGAGAGAGTCTGAGTGTGAGCAGTGTGAAAGTGGTGCGAGGATAAAAGAGAGAGTCTGAGAGTGAGCAGTGTGAAAGTGGTGCGAGGATAAAAGAGAGAGTCTGAGTGGGGGCAGTGTGAGAGTCGTGACAGGATAAAAGAGCGAACCTGAGAGGGAGTGGTGTGAGAGTGGTGAGTGGATAAAAGAGCGAACCTGAGAGGGAGCAGTGTGAGAGTGGTGCGAGGATAAAAGAGAGAGTCTGAGGGTGAGCAGTGTGAAAGTGGTGCGAGGATATAAGAGAGAGTCTGAGAGTGAGCAGTGTGAAAGTGGTGCGAGGATAAAAGAGAGAGTCTGAGTGGGGGCAGTGTGAGAGTCGTGACAGGATAAAAGAGCGAACCTGAGAGGGAGTGGTGTGAGAGTGGTGAGTGGATAAAAGAGCGAACCTGAGAGGGAGCAGTGTGAGAGTGGTGCGAGGATAAAAGAGAGAGTCTGAGAGTGAGCAGTGTGAAAGTGGTGCGAGGCTATAAGAGAGAGTCTGAGAGTGAGCAGTGTGAAAGTGGTGCGAGGATAAAAGAGAGAGTCTGAGTGGGGGCAGTGTGAGAGTGGTGAGTGGATAAAGGAGCGAGTCTGAGGGGGAGAAGTGTGAGAGTGGTGAGTGGATAAAAGAGGGAGTCTCAGGAGGAGCAGTGTGAGAGTGGCGAGAGGATAAAAGAGCGAACCTGAGAGGAAGCAGTGTGAGATTGGTGAGTGGATAAAAGAGCGAACCTGAGAGGGAGCGGTGTGAGACTGGTGAGTGGATAAAAGATTGAGACTGAGAGTGAGCAGTGTGAGAGTGGTGAGAGGATAAAAGAGCGAACCTGAGAGGGAGCAGTGTGAGATTGGTGAGTGGATAAAAGAGCGAACCTGAGAGGGAGCTGTGTGAGAGTGGTGAGCGGATAAAAGAGAGAGTCTGAGAGGGAGCAGTGTGAGAGTGGTGAGAGGATAAAAGAGCGAACCTGAGGGGGAGCGGTGTGAGAAAGGTGAGAGGGTAAAAGAGCGAGTCTCAGGAGGAGTAGTGTGAGAGGGATAGGTGGATAAAAGAGTGAGTCTAAGAGTGAGCAGTGCGAGATGGTGCTGAGAGGATAAAAGAGCGATTCTGAGGGGGAGCGGTGTGAGAGTGGTGAGAGGGTAAAAGAGCGCGTCTCAGGAGGAGCAGTGTGAGAGTGGTGAGTGGATAAAAGAGCGAGTCTCAGGAGGAGCAGTGTGAGGGGGTGAGTGGATAAAAGAGTGAGTCTGAGAGTGAGCAGTGCGAGATGGTGCTGAGAGGATAAAAGAGCGAGTCTGAGGGGGAGAGGTGTGAGAGTGGTGAGAGGGTAAAAGACCGAGTCTCAAGAGGAGCAGTGTGAGAGTGGTGAGTGGATAAAAGAGCGAGTCTCAGGAGGAGCAGTGTGAGAGTGGTGAGTGGATAAAAGAGCGAGTCTCAGGAGGAGCAGTGTGAGAGTGGTGAGTGGATAGAAGAGCGAACCTGAGAGGGAGCAGTGTGAGAGTGGTGAGTGGATAAAAGAGTGAGACTGAGAGTGAGCAGTGTGAGAGTGGTGAGAGGCTAAATGAGCGAGCCTGAGAAGAGGCAGTGTGAGAGTGGCGAGAGGATAAAAGAGCGAGCCTGAGAGGGGGCAGAGCGAGACGAGTGAGAGGATAAAAGCGTGTGCGTGAGAGGGGGCAGACTGAGAGTGGCGGGAGGCTAAATGAGTGAGCCTGTGGGAGGTCAGAGCGAGAATGGCGAGAGGATAAAAGAGCGAGCGTGCGAGGGAGCCAAGTGAGGTTGGAAAGAGGATAAATCAATGAGTTTGAGAGGGAACTGTGTGCGAGTGGAGAGAGGACAAAAGACAGAGTCTGAGATTGAGAATGCGAGAGAGTCGAGAGGAGAAAAGAGTGAGACCAAGAGCGAGCAGTGCGAGAGTGGCGAGAGGCTAAATGATCGAGCCTGAGAGGAGGCAGAGTGAGAGTGGCGAGAGGATAAAATAGCGAGCCAGAGAGGGGGCAGAGCGAGACGAGCGAGAGGATAAAAGCGTGTGCATGAGAGGGGGCAGAATGAGAGTGGCGGGAGGCTAAATGAGCGAGTCTGAGAGGGGGCAGATGAGAGTGGCGAGAGGATAAAGGTGCGAACCTGAGAGGGAGCAGTGTGAGAGTGGTGAGCAGATACAAGAGCGAGCCTGAGAGTGAGAGTGCGAGAGTGGTGAGAGGATAAATGAGAGAGTCTGAGAGGGAGTGCTGCGAGAGTGGCGAAAAGATAAAAGAGGGAGCCCGAGATTGGACAGTGCAAGATTGGCGAGAGGGTAAAAATGCGAGACTGAGAGGGAGCAGTGTGAGAGTGGTGAGAGGGTAAATGAGCGAGTCTGAGAGGGAGCAGTGTGAGAGTGGCTAGAGGATAAAAGAGAGAGTCTGAGAGTGAGCAGTGTGAAAGTGGTGCGAGGATAAAAGAGAGAGTCTGAGAGGGAGCAGTGTGAGAGTGGTGAGAGGATAAAAGAGCGAGACTGAGAGGGAGTAGTGTGAGAGTGGTGAGAGGGTAAAAGAGCGAGTCTGAGGGGGAGCTGTGTGAGAGTGGTGAGTGGATAAATGAGCGAACCTGAGAGGGAGCAGTGCCAGAGTGGCGAGAGGATAAATGAGCGAACCCGAGAATGAGCAGTGTGAGAGTGGTGAGTGGATAAATGAGCGAACATGAGAGGGAGCAGTGTGAGAGTGGTGAGTGGATAAAAGAGCGAGACTGAGAGTGAGGAATGCGGGAGTGGTGAGAGGATAAAAGAATGAACCCGAGTGTGAGCAATGTGAGAATGTTGAGAGGATAAAAGGGAGAGTCTGAGAGTGAGCAGCGTGAGAGTGGTGCGAGGATAAAAGAGAGAGTCTGAGAGGAGGCAGAGTGAGAGTGGCGAGAGGATAAAATAGCGAGCCAGAGAGGGGGCAGAGCGAGACGAGCGAGAGGATAAAAGCGTGTGCATGAGAGGGGGCAGAATGAGAGTGGCGGGAGGCTAAATGAGCGAGTCTGAGAGGGGGCAGATGAGAGTGGCGAGAGGATAAAGGTGCGAACCTGAGAGGGAGCAGTGTGAGAGTGGTGAGCGGATACAAGAGCGATCCTGAGAGTGAGAGTGCGAGAGTGGTGAGAGGATAAATGAGAGAGTCTGAGAGGGAGTGCTGCGAGAGTGGCGAAAAGATAAAAGAGCGAGCCCGAGATTGGACAGTGCAAGATTGGCGAGAGGGTAAAAATGCGAGACTGAGAGGGAGCAGTGTGAGAGTGGTGAGAGGGTAAATGAGCGAGTCTGAGAGGGAGCAGTGTGAGAGTGGCGAGAGGATAAAAGAGAGAGTCTGAGAGTGAGCAGTGTGAAAGTGGTGCGAGGATAAAAGAGAGAGTCTGAGAGGGAGCAGTGTGAGAGTGGTGAGAGGATAAAAGAGCGAGACTGAGAGGGAGTAGTGTGAGAGTGGTGAGAGGGTAAAAGAGCGAGTCTGAGGGGGAGCAGTGTGAGAGTGGTGAGTGGAAAAATGAGCGAACCTGAGAGGGAGCAGTGCCAGAGTGGCGAGAGGATAAATGAGCGAACCCGAGAATGAGCAGTGTGAGAGTGGTGAGTGGATAAATGAGCGAACATGAGAGGGAGCAGTGTGAGAGTGGTGAGTGGATAAAAGAGCGAACCTGAGAGGGAGCATTGTGAGAGTGGTGAGTGGATAAAAGAGCGAGACTGAGAGTGAGGAATGCGGGAGTGGTGAGAGGATAAAAGAGTGAACCCGAGTGTGAGCAATGTGAGAATGTTGAGAGGATAAAAGGGTGAGTCTGAGAGTGAGCAGTGTGAAAGTGGTGCGAGGATAAAAGAGCGGGTCTGAGGGGAAGCAGTGTGAGAGTCGTGACAGGATAAAAGAGCGAACCTGAGAGGGAGTGGTGTGAGAGTGGTGAGTGGATAAAAGAGTGAGACTGAGAGTGAGCAGTGTGAGACTGGTGAGTGGATAAAAGAGCAAACCTGAGAGGGAGCAGTGTGAGAGTGGTGCGAGGATAAAAGAGAGAGTCTGAGAGTGAGCAGTGTGAAAGTGGTGCGAGGATATAAGAGAGAGTCTGAGAGTGAGCAGTGTGAAAGTGGTGCGAGGATAAAAGAGAGAGTCTGAGTGTGAGCAGTGTGAAAGTGGTGCGAGGATAAAAGAGAGAGTCTGAGAGTGAGCAGTGTGAAAGTGGTGCGAGGATAAAAGAGAGAGTCTGAGTGGGGGCAGTGTGAGAGTCGTGACAGGATAAAAGAGCGAACCTGAGAGGGAGTGGTGTGAGAGTGGTGAGTGGATAAAAGAGCGAACCTGAGAGGGAGCAGTGTGAGAGTGGTGCGAGGATAAAAGAGAGAGTCTGAGAGTGAGCAGTGTGAAAGTGGTGCGAGGATATAAGAGAGAGTCTGAGAGTGAGCAGTGTGAAAGTGGTGCGAGGATAAAAGAGAGAGTCTGAGTGGGGGCAGTGTGAGAGTCGTGACAGGATAAAAGAGCGAACCTGAGAGGGAGTGGTGTGAGAGTGGTGAGTGGATAAAAGAGCGAACCTGAGAGGGAGCAGTGTGAGAGTGGTGCGAGGATAAAAGAGAGAGTCTGAGAGTGAGCAGTGTGAAAGTGGTGCGAGGCTATAAGAGAGAGTCTGAGAGTGAGCAGTGTGAAAGTGGTGCGAGGATAAAAGAGAGAGTCTGAGTGGGGGCAGTGTGAGAGTGGTGAGTGGATAAAGGAGCGAGTCTGAGGGGGAGAAGTGTGAGAGTGGTGAGTGGATAAAAGAGGGAGTCTCAGGAGGAGCAGTGTGAGAGTGGCGAGAGGATAAAAGAGCGAACCTGAGAGGAAGCAGTGTGAGATTGGTGAGTGGATAAAAGAGCGAACCTGAGAGGGAGCGGTGTGAGACTGGTGAGTGGATAAAAGATTGAGACTGAGAGTGAGCAGTGTGAGAGTGGTGAGAGGATAAAAGAGCGAACCTGAGAGGGAGCAGTGTGAGATTGGTGAGTGGATAAAAGAGAGAGTCTGAGAGGGAGCAGTGTGAGAGTGGTGAGAGGATAAAAGAGAGAGTCTGAGAGGGAGCAGTGTGAGAGTGGTGAGAGGATAAAAGAGCGAACCTGAGGGGGAGCGGTGTGAGAAAGGTGAGAGGGTAAAAGAGCGAGTCTCAGGAGGAGTAGTGTGAGAGGGATAGGTGGATAAAAGAGTGAGTCTAAGAGTGAGCAGTGCGAGATGGTGCTGAGAGGATAAAAGAGCGATTCTGAGGGGGAGCGGTGTGAGAGTGGTGAGAGGGTAAAAGAGCGCGTCTCAGGAGGAGCAGTGTGAGAGTGGTGAGTGGATAAAAGAGCGAGTCTCAGGAGGAGCAGTGTGAGGGGGTGAGTGGATAAAAGAGTGAGTCTGAGAGTGAGCAGTGCGAGATGGTGCTGAGAGGATAAAAGAGCGAGTCTGAGGGGGAGAGGTGTGAGAGTGGTGAGAGGGTAAAAGACCGAGTCTCAAGAGGAGCAGTGTGAGAGTGGTGAGTGGATAAAAGAGCGAGTCTCAGGAGGAGCAGTGTGAGAGTGGTGAGTGCATAAAAGAGCGAGTCTCAGGAGGAGCAGTGTGAGAGTGGTGAGTGGATAAAAGAGCGAGTCTCAGGAGGAGCAGTGTGAGAGTGGTGAGAGGATAAAAGAGTGAACCTCAGAGGGAGCGGTGTGAGAGTGGTGAGTGGATAAATGAACGAACCTGAGAGGGAGCAGTGCCAGAGTGGCGAGTGGATAAATGAGCGAACCTGAGAGGGAGCAGTGCCAGAGTGGCGAGTGGATAAATAAGCGAACCTGAGAGGGAGCAGTGCCAGAGTGGCGAGACGATAATTGAGCGAACCTGAGAGGGAGTAGTGTGAGAGTGGTGAGAGGATAAAACAGCGGGTCAGAGGTGGGGGCAGCGTGAAAGTGGTGAGAGGATAAAAGAGTGAGCCTGAGAGTGAGAGTGCGAGAGTGGTGAGAGGGGAAAAGAGCGAGTCTGAGAGGGAGCAGTGTAAGAGTGGTGAGAGGGTAAAAGATCGAGTCTGAGAGGGAACAGTGTGAGAGTGGTGAGAGGGTAAAAGAGCGAGTCTGAGAGGGAGCAGTGTGAGAGTGGTGAGTGGATAAAAGAGCGAGCCTGAGAGGGAGGAATGTGGGAGTGGTGAGAGGATAAAAGAATGAGCCCGAGAGTGAGCAACGTGAGAATGTTGAGAGGATAAAAGAGAGAGTCTGAGAGTGTGCAGTGTGAAAGTGGTGCGAGGATAAAAGAGAGAGTCTAAGAGGGAGCAATGTGAGAGTGGTGAGAGTGTAACAGAGCAAGTCTGAGGGGGAGCAGTGTGAGAGTGGTGACAGGATAAAAGAGCGAACCTGAGAGGGAGCAGTGCGAGAGTGGTGAGTGGATAAAAGAGCGAACCTGAGAGGGAGCAGTGCGAGAGTGGTGAGTGGATAAAAGAGCGAACCTGATAGGGAGCATTGTGAGAGTGGTGAGTGGATAAAAGAGCGAGACTGAGAGTGAGGAATGCGGGAGTGGTGAGAGGATAAAAGAGTGAACCCGAGTATGAGCAATGTGAGAATGTTGAGAGGATAAAAGGGAGAGTCTGAGAGTGAGCAGTGTGAAAGTGGTGCGAGGATAAAAGAGCGTGTCTGAGGGGGAGCAGTGTGAGAGTGGTGAGAGGATAAAAGAGCGAGTATCAGGAGGAGCAGTGTGAGAGTGGTGAGAGGTTAAAAGAGCAAGTATCAGGAGGAGCAGTGTGAGAGTGGTGAGAGGATAAAAGAGCGAGTATCAGGAGGAGCAGTGTGAGAGGGGTGAGTGGATAAAAGTGCGAGTCTCAGGAGGAGCAGTGTGAGAGTGGTGAGTGAATAAAAGAGCGAGTCTCAGGAGGAGCAGTGTGAGAGTGGTGAGAGGATAAAAGAGCGAGTATCAGGGGGAGCAGTGTGAGAGTGGTGAGTGGATAAAAGAGCAAGTCTGAGGGGGAGCGGTGTGAGAGTGGTGAGTGGATAAAAGAGCGAGTATCGGGGGAGCAGTGTGAGAGTGGTGAGTGGATAAAAGAGCGAGTCTGAGGGGGAGCGGTGTGAGAGTGGTGAGTGGATAAAAGAGCGAGTCTCAGGAGGAGCAGTGTGAGAGTGGTGAGAAGATAAAAGAGCGAGTCTCAGGAGGAGCAGTGTGAGAGTGGTGAGTGGATCAAAGAGCGAGTCTGAGGGGGAGCGGTGTGAGAGTGGTGAGTGGATAAAAGAGCGAGTCTCAGGAGGAGCAGTGTGAGAGTGGTGAGTGGATGAAAGAGCGAACCTGAGAGGGAGCGGTGTGAGAGTGGTGAGTGGATAAAAGAGTGAGACTGAGAGTGAGCAGTGTGAGAGTGGTGAGTGGATAAAAGAGCGAACCTGAGAGGGAGCAGTGTGAGCGTGGTGAGTGGATAAAAGAGCGAGAATGAGAGTGAGGAGTGCGGGAGTGGTGAGAGGATAAAAGAATGAGCCCGAGAGTGAGTTATGTGAGAATGTTGAGAGGATAAAAGAGAGAGTCTGAGAGTGAGCAGTGTGAGAGTGGTGTGAGGATAAAAGAGAGAGTCTGAGAGGGGGCCGTGTGAGAGTGGTGAGAGGATAAAAGAGCGAGCCAGAGAGTGAGCAGTGTGAGAGTGGCGAGAGGATAAAAGAGCGTACCTGAGAGGGAGCAGTGTGAGAGTGGTGAGTGGATAAAAGAGCGACCCTGAGAGGGAGCGGTGTGAGAGTGGTGAGTGGATAAAAGAGTGAGACTGAGAGTGAGCAGTGTGAGAGTGGTGAGAGGATAAAAGAGCGACCCTGAGAGGGAGCAGTGTGAGAGTGGTGAGTCGATAAAAGAGCGAACCTGAGAGGGAGCAGTGTGAGAGTGGTGAGTGGATAAAAGAGTGAGACTGAGAGTGAGCAGTGTGAGAGTGGTGAGAGGATAAAAGAGTGAGACTGAGAGTGAGCAGTGTGAGAGTGGTGAGTGGATAAAAGAGTGAGGCTGAGAGTGAGCAGTGTGAGAGTGGTGAGTGGATAAAACAGTGAGACTGAGAGTGAGCAGTGTGACAGTGGTGAGAGGATAAAAGAGCGAACCTGAGAGGGAGCAGTGTTAGAGTGGTGAGTGGATAACTGAGAGAACCTGAGAGGGAGCAATGCGAGAGTGGTGAGAGGGTAAAAGAGCGAGTCTGAGGGGGAGCAGTGTGAGATTGGTGAGTGGATAAATGAGCGAATCTGAGAGGGAGCAGTGCGAGAGTGGCGAGAGGATAAATGAGCGAGACTGAGAGTCAGCAGTGTGAGAGTGGTGAGTGGATAAAAGAGCGAACCTGAGAGGGAGCAGTGTGAGAGTGGTGAGTGGATAAAAGAGTGAGACTGAGAGTGAGAAGTGTGAGAGTGGTGAGTGGATAAAAGAGCGAGACTGAGAGTGAGGAATGCGGGCGTGGTGAGAGGATAAAAGAGTGAACCCGAGAGTCAGCAATGTCAGAATGTTGAGAGGATAAAAGGGAGAGTCTGAGAGTGAGCAGTGTGAAAGTGGTGCGAGGATAAAAGAGAGAGTCAGTGAGGGAGAAGTGTGAGAATGGTGAGAGGGTAAAACAGCGAGTCTGAGGTGGGGGCAGTGTGAAAGTGGTGAGTGGATAAATGAGCGAGACTGAGAGTGAGCAGCACAAGAGTGGTGAGTGGATAAAAGAGCGAGACTGAGAGTGAGCAGTGTGAGAGTGGTGAGTGGATAAAAGAGCGAGACTGAGAGCGAGGAATGCGGGAGTGGTGAGAGGATAAAAGAGTGAACCCGAGTGTGAGCAATGTGAGAATGTTGAGAGCATAAAAGGGAGAGTCTGAGAGTGAGCAGTGTGAAAGTGGTGCGAGGATAAAAGAGCGGGTCTGAGGGGAAGCAGTGTGAGAGTCGTGACAGGATAAAAGAGCGAACCTGAGAGGGAGTGGTGTGAGACTGGTGAGTGGATAAAAGAGTGAGACTGAGAGTGAGCAGTGTGAGACTGGTGAGTGGATAAAAGAGCGAACCTGAGAGGGAGCAGTGTGAGAGTGGTGCGAGGATAAAAGAGAGAGTCTGAGAGTGAGCAGTGTGAAAGTGGTGCGAGGATATAAGAGAGAGTCTGAGAGTGAGCAGTGTGAAAGTGGTGCGAGGATAAAAGAGAGAGTCTGAGTGTGAGCAGTGTGAAAGTGGTGCGAGGATAAAAGAGAGAGTCTGAGAGTGAGCAGTGTGAAAGTGGTGCGAGGATAAAAGAGAGAGTCTGAGGGGGAGCGGTGTGAGAGTGGTGAGTGGATAAAAGAGCGAGTCTCAGGAGGAGCAGTGTGAGAGTGGTGAGTGGATAAAAGAGCGAACCTGAGAGGGAGCGGTGTGAGAGTGGTGAGTGGATAAAAGAGTGAGACTGAGAGTGAGCAGTGTGAGAGTGGTGAGAGGATAAAAGAGTGAAACTGAGAGGGAACAGTGTGAGAGTGGTGAGTGGATAAAAGAGCCAACCTGAGAGTGGAGCAGTGTGAGCGTGGTGAGTGGATAAAAGAGCGAGAATGAGAGTGAGGAATGCGGGAGTGGTGAGAGGATAAAAGAATGAGCCCGAGAGTGACTAATGTGAGAATGTTGAGAGGATAAAAGGGAGAGTCTGAGAGTGAGCAGCGTGAGAGTGGTGCGAGGATAAAAGAGAGAGTCTGAGAGGAGGCAGAGTGAGAGTGGCGAGAGGATAAAATAGCGACCAGAGAGGGGGCAGAGCGAGACGAGCGAGAGGATAAAAGCGTGTGCATGAGAGGGGGCAGAATGAGAGTGGCGGGAGGCTAAATGAGCGAGTCTGAGAGGGGGCAGATGAGAGTGGCGAGAGGATAAAGGTGCGAACCTGAGAGGGAGCAGTATGAGAGTGGTGAGCGGATACAAGAGCGATCCTGAGAGTGAGAGTGCGAGAGTGGTGAGAGGATAAATGAGAGAGTCTGAGAGGGAGTGCTGCGAGAGTGGCGAAAAGATAAAAGAGCGAGCCCGAGATTGGACAGTGCAAGATTGGCGAGAGGGTAAAAATGCGAGACTGAGAGGGAGCAGTGTGAGAGTGGTGAGAGGGTAAATGAGCGAGTCTGAGAGGGAGCAGTGTGAGAGTGGCGAGAGGATAAAAGAGAGAGTCTGAGAGTGAGCAGTGTGAAAGTGGTGCGAGGATAAAAGAGAGAGTCTGAGAGGGAGCAGTGTGAGAGTGGTGAGAGGATAAAAGAGCGAGACTGAGAGGGAGTAGTGTGAGAGTGGTGAGAGGGTAAAAGAGCGAGTCTGAGGGGGAGCAGTGTGAGAGTGGTGAGTGGATAAATGAGCGAACCTGAGAGGGAGCAGTGCCAGAGTGGCGAGAGGATAAATGAGCGAACCCGAGAATGAGCAGTGTGAGAGTGGTGAGTGGATAAATGAGCGAACATGAGAGGGAGCAGTGTGAGAGTGGTGAGTGGATAAAAGAGCGAACCTGAGAGGGAGCATTGTGAGAGTGGTGAGTGGATAAAAGAGCGAGACTGAGAGTGAGGAATGCGGGAGTGGTGAGAGGATAAAAGAGTGAACCCGAGTGTGAGCAATGTGAGAATGTTGAGAGGATAAAAGGGTGAGTCTGAGAGTGAGCAGTGTGAAAGTGGTGCGAGGATAAAAGAGCGGGTCTGAGGGGAAGCAGTGTGAGAGTCGTGACAGGATAAAAGAGCGAACCTGAGAGGGAGTGGTGTGAGAGTGGTGAGTGGATAAAAGAGTGAGACTGAGAGTGAGCAGTGTGAGACTGGTGAGTGGATAAAAGAGCAAACCTGAGAGGGAGCAGTGTGAGAGTGGTGCGAGGATAAAAGAGAGAGTCTGAGAGTGAGCAGTGTGAAAGTGGTGCGAGGATATAAGAGAGAGTCTGAGAGTGAGCAGTGTGAAAGTGGTGCGAGGATAAAAGAGAGAGTCTGAGTGTGAGCAGTGTGAAAGTGGTGCGAGGATAAAAGAGAGAGTCTGAGAGTGAGCAGTGTGAAAGTGGTGCGAGGATAAAAGAGAGAGTCTGAGTGGGGGCAGTGTGAGAGTCGTGACAGGATAAAAGAGCGAACCTGAGAGGGAGTGGTGTGAGAGTGGTGAGTGGATAAAAGAGCGAACCTGAGAGGGAGCAGTGTGAGAGTGGTGCGAGGATAAAAGAGAGAGTCTGAGAGTGAGCAGTGTGAAAGTGGTGCGAGGCTATAAGAGAGAGTCTGAGAGTGAGCAGTGTGAAAGTGGTGCGAGGATAAAAGAGAGAGTCTGAGTGGGGGCAGTGTGAGAGTGGTGAGTGGATAAAGGAGCGAGTCTGAGGGGGAGAAGTGTGAGAGTGGTGAGTGGATAAAAGAGGGAGTCTCAGGAGGAGCAGTGTGAGAGTGGCGAGAGGATAAAAGAGCGAACCTGAGAGGAAGCAGTGTGAGATTGGTGAGTGGATAAAAGAGCGAACCTGAGAGGGAGCGGTGTGAGACTGGTGAGTGGATAAAAGATTGAGACTGAGAGTGAGCAGTGTGAGAGTGGTGAGAGGATAACAGAGCGAACCTGAGAGGGAGCAGTGTGAGATTGGTGAGTGGATAAAAGAGCGAACCTGAGAGGGAGCAGTGTGAGAGTGGTGAGCGGATAAAAGAGAGAGTCTGAGAGGGAGCAGTGTGAGAGTGGTGAGAGGATAAAAGAGCGAACCTGAGGGGGAGCGGTGTGAGAAAGGTGAGAGGGTAAAAGAGCGAGTCTCAGGAGGAGTAGTGTGAGAGGGATAGGTGGATAAAAGAGTGAGTCTAAGAGTGAGCAGTGCGAGATGGTGCTGAGAGGATAAAAGAGCGATTCTGAGGGGGAGCGGTGTGAGAGTGGTGAGAGGGTAAAAGAGCGCGTCTCAGGAGGAGCAGTGTGAGAGTGGTGAGTGGATAAAAGAGCGAGTCTCAGGAGGAGCAGTGTGAGAGTGGTGAGAGGATAAAAGAGCGAGTATCAGGAGGAGCAGTGGGAGAGTGGTGAGAGGTTAAAAGAGCAAGTATCAGGAGGAGCAGTGTGAGAGTGGTGAGAGGATAAAAGAGCGAGTATCAGGAGGAGCAGTGTGAGAGGGGTGAGTGGATAAAAGTGCGAGTCTCAGGAGGAGCAGTGTGAGAGTGGTGAGTGAATAAAAGAGCGAGTCTCAGGAGGAGCAGTGTGAGAGTGGTGAGAGGATAAAAGAGCGAGTATCAGGGGGAGCAGTGTGAGAGTGGTGAGTGGATAAAAGAGCGAGTCTGAGGGGGAGCGGTGTGAGAGTGGTGAGTGGATAAAAGAGCGAGTATCGGGGGAGCAGTGTGAGAGTGGTGAGTGGATAAAAGAGCGAGTCTGAGGGGGAGCGGTGTGAGAGTGGTGAGTGGATAAAAGAGCGAGTCTCAGGAGGAGCAGTGTGAGAGTGGTGAGAAGATAAAAGAGCGAGTCTCAGGAGGAGCAGTGTGAGAGTGGTGAGTGGATCAAAGAGCGAGTCTGAGGGGGAGCGGTGTGAGAGTGGTGAGTGGATAAAAGAGCGAGTCTCAGGAGGAGCAGTGTGAGAGTGGTGAGTGGATAAAAGAGCGAACCTGAGAGGGAGCGGTGTGAGAGTGGTGAGTGGATAAAAGAGTGAGACTGAGAGTGAGCAGTGTGAGAGTGGTGAGTGGATAAAAGAGCGAACCTGAGAGGGAGCAGTGTGAGCGTGGTGAGTGGATAAAAGAGCGAGAATGAGAGTGAGGAGTGCGGGAGTGGTGAGAGGATAAAAGAATGAGCCCGAGAGTGAGTTATGTGAGAATGTTGAGAGGATAAAAGAGAGAGTCTGAGAGTGAGCAGCGTGAGAGTGGTGTGAGGATAAAAGAGAGAGTCTGAGAGGGGGCCGTGTGAGAGTGGTGAGAGGATAAAAGAGCGAGCCAGAGAGTGAGCAGTGTGAGAGTGGCGAGAGGATAAAAGAGCATACCTGAGAGGGAGCAGTGTGAGAGTGGTGAGTGGATAAAAGAGCGACCCTGAGAGGGAGCGGTGTGAGAGTGGTGAGTGGATAAAAGAGTGAGACTGAGAGTGAGCAGTGTGAGAGTGGTGAGAGGATAAAAGAGCGACCCTGAGAGGGAGCAGTGTGAGAGTGGTGAGTCGATAAAAGAGCGAACCTGAGAGGGAGCAGTGTGAGAGTGGTGAGTGGATAAAAGAGTGAGACTGAGGGTGAGCAGTGTGAGAGTGGTGAGAGGATAAAAGAGTGAGACTGAGAGTGAGAAGTGTGAGAGTGGTGAGTGGATAAAAGAGCGAGACTGAGAGTGAGGAATGCGGGCGTGGTGAGAGGATAAAAGAGTGAACCCGAGAGTCAGCAATGTCAGAATGTTGAGAGGATAAAAGGGAGAGTCTGAGAGTGAGCAGTGTGAAAGTGGTGCGAGGATAAAAGAGAGAGTCAGTGAGGGAGAAGTGTGAGAATGGTGAGAGGGTAAAACAGCGAGTCTGAGGTGGGGGCAGTGTGAAAGTGGTGAGAGGATAAATGAGCGAGACTGAGAGTGAGCAGCACAAGAGTGGTGAGTGGATAAAAGAGCGAGACTGAGAGTGAGCAGTGTGAGAGTGGTGAGTGGATAAAAGAGCGAGACTGAAAGCGAGGAATGCGGGAGTGGTGAGAGGATAAAAGAGTGAACCCGAGTGTGAGCAATGTGAGAATGTTGAGAGCATAAAAGGGAGAGTCTGAGAGTGAGCAGTGTGAAAGTGGTGCGAGGATAAAAGAGAGAGTCAGAGAGGGAGCAGTGTGAGAGTGGTGAGACGATAAAACAGCGAGTCTCAAGAGGAGCAGTGTGAGAGTGGCGAGAGGATAAAAGAGCGAACCTGAGAGGGAGCAGTGTGAGAGTGGTGAGTGGATAAAAGAGTGAGACTGAGAGTGAGCAGTGTGAGAGTGGTGAGAGGATAAAAGAGTGAGATTGAGAGGGAGTGCTGCGAGAGTGGCGAAAAGATAAAAGAGCGAGCCCGAGATTGGACAGTGCAAGAGTGGCGAGAGGGTAAAAATGCGAGACTGAGAGGGAGCAGTGTGAGAATGGTGAGAGGGAAAATGAGCGAGTCTGAGAGGGAGCAGTGTGAGAGTGGTGAGAGGATAAAAGAGAGCGTCTGAGAGTGAGCAGTGTGAAAGTGCTGCGAGGATAAAAGAGAGAGTCTGAGAGGGAGCAGTGTGAGAGTGGTGAGAGGATAAAAGAGCGTGACTGAGAGTGAGTAGTGTGAGAGTGGTGAGAGGGTAAAAGAGCGAGTCTGAGGGGGAGCAGTGTGAGAGTGGTGAGTGGATAAATGAGCGAACCTGAGAGGGAGCAGTGCCAGAGTGGCGAGAGGATAAATGAGCGAACCTGAGAATGAGCAGTGTGAGAGTGGTGAGTGGATAAATGAGCGAACATGAGAGGGAGCAGTGTGAGAGTGGTGAGTGGATAAAAGAGCGAACCTGAGAGGGAGCAGTGTGAGAGTGGTGAGTGGATAAAAGAGCGAACCTGAGAGGGAGCATTGTGAGAGTGGTGAGTGGATAAAAGAGCGAGACTGAGAGTGAGGAATGCGGGAGTGGTGAGAGGATAAAAGAGTGAACCCGAGTGTGAGCAATGTGAGAATGTTGAGAGAATAAAAGGGAGAGTCTGAGAGTGAGCAGTGTGAAAGTGGTGCGAATATAAAAGAGCGGGTCTGAGGGGAAGCAGTGTGAGAGTCGTGACAGGATAAAAGAGCGAAACTGATAGGGAGTGGTGTGAGAGTGGTGAATGAATAAAAGAGTGAGATTGAGAGTGAGTAGTGTGAGACTGGTGAGTGGATAAAAGAGCGAACCTGAGAGGGAGCAGTGTGCGAGTGGTGCGAGGATAAAAGAGAGAGTCTGAGAGTGAGCAGTGTGAAAGTGGTGCGAGGATAAAAGAGAGAGTCTGAGAGTGAGCAGTGTGAAAGTGGTGCGAGGATAAAAGAGAGAGTCTGAGTGGGGGCAGTGTGATAGTCGTGACAGGATAAAAGAGTGAACCTGAGAGGGAGTGGTGTGAGAGTGGTGAGTGGATAAAAGAGTGAGACTGAGAGTGAGCAGTGTGAGACTGGTGAGTGGATAAAAGAGCGAACCTGAGAGGAGCAGTGTGAGAGTGGTGCGAGGATAAAAGAGAGAGTCTGAGAGTGAGCAGTGTGAAAGTGGTGCGAGGATATAAGAGAGAGTCTGAGAGTGAGCAGTGTGAAAGTGGTGCGAGGATAAAAGAGAGAGTCTGAGTGGGGGCAGTGTGAGAGTGGTGAGTGGATAAAAGAGCGAGTCTGAGGGGGAGAAGTGTGAGAGTGTTGAGTGGATAAAAGAGCGAGTCTCAAGAGGAGCAGTGTGAGGGGGTGAGTGGATAAAAGAGTGAGTCTGAGGGGGAGCAGTGTGAGAGTGGTGAGTGGATAAAAGAGCGAGTCTGAGGGGGAGCAGTGTGAGACTGGTGAGTGGATAAAAGAGCGAGTCTGAGGGGGAGCAGTGTGAGAGTGGTGAGTGGATAAAAGAGTGAGTCTCAGGAGGAGCAGTGTGGGAGTTGTGATTGGATAAAAGAGCGAGTCTCAGGAGGAGCAGTGTGAGAGTGGTGAGTGGATAAAAGAGCGAGTCTCAGGAGGAGCAGTGTGAGAGTGGTGAGTGGATAAAAGAGCGGTCTCAGGAGGAGCAGTGTGAGATTGGTGAGTGGATAAAAGAGTGAACCTGAGAGGGAGCATTGTGAGAGTGGTGAGTGGATAAAAGAGCGAGACTGAGAGTGAGGAATGCGGGAGTGGTGAGAGGATAAAAGAGTGAACCCGAGTTTGAGCAATGTGAGAATGTTGAGAGGATAAAAGGGAGAGTCTGAGAGTGAGCAGTGTGAAAGTGGTGCGAGGATAAAAGAGCGAGTCTGAGGGGGAGCAGTGTGAAAGTGGGGAGAGGATAAAAGAGCGAGTCTGAGAGTGAACAGTGTGAGAGTGGTGAGAGGATAAAAGAGCGAGTATCAGGGGGAGCAGTGTGAGAGTGGTGAGAGGATAAAAGAGCGAGTATCAGGAGGAGCAGTGTGAGAGTGGTGAAAGGTTAAAAGAGCGAGTCTCAGGAGGAACAGTGTGAGAGTGGTGAGTGTATAAAAGAGCGAGTCTCAGGAGGAGCAGTGTGAGAGTGGTGAGAGGATAAAAGAGCGAGTATCAGGAGCAGCAGTGTGAGAGTGGTGAGAGGATAAAAGAGCGAGTATCAGGAGGAGCAGTGTGAGAGTGGTGAGTGGATAAAAGTGCGAGTCTCAGGAGGAGCAGTGTGAGAGTGGTGAGTGGATAAAAGAGCGAGTCTCAGGAGGAGCAGTGTGAGAGTGGTGAGAGGATAAAAGAGCGAACCTGAGAGGGAGCAGTGTGAGAGTGGTGAGTGGATAAAAGAGCGAACCTGAGAGGGAGCGGTGTGAGAGTGGTGAGTGGATAAAAGATTGAGACTGAGAGTGAGCAGTGTGAGAGTGGTGAGAGGATAAAAGAGCAAACCTGAGAGGGAGCAGTGTGAGATTGGTGAGTGGATAAAAGAGCGAACCTGAGAGGGAGCATTGTGAGAGTGGTGAGTGGATAAAAGAGTGAGCAGTGTGAGAGTGGTGAGAGGATTAAAGAGTGAGACTGAGAGTGAGCAGTGTGAGAGTGGTGAGTGGATAAAAGAGTGAGACTGAGAGTGAGCAGTGTGAGAGTGGTGAGTGTATAAAACAGTGAGACTGAGAGGGAGCAGTGTGAGATTGGTGAGAGGATAAAAGAGCGACCCTGAGAGGGAGCAGTGTGAGAGTGGTGAGAGGGTAAAAGAGCGAGTCTGAGAGGGAGCAGTGTGAGAGTGGTGAGAGGTCAAAAGAGCGAATCTGAGGGGGAGCAGTGCGAGAGTGGTGAGAGGATAAAAGAGCGAGTCTGAGAGTGAACAGTGTGAGAGTGGTGAGAGGATAAAAGAGCGAGTATCAGGGGGAGCAGTGTGAGAGTGGTGAGAGGATAAAAGAGCGAGTATCAGGAGGAGCAGTGTGAGAGTGGTGAGAGGTTAAAAGAGCGAGTCTCAGGAGGAACAGTGTGAGAGTGGTGAGTGTATAAAAGAGCGAGTCTCAGGAGGAGCAGTGTGAGAGTGGTGAGAGGATAAAAGAGCGAGTATCAGGAGCAGCAGTGTGAGAGTGGTGAGAGGATAAAAGAGCGAGTATCAGGAGGAGCAGTGTGAGAGTGGTGAGTGGATAAAAGTGCGAGTCTCAGGAGGAGCAGTGTGAGAGTGGTGAGTGGATAAAAGAGCGAGTATCAGGGGGAGCAGTGTGAGAGTGGTGAGTGGATAAAAGAGCGAGTCTGGGGGGAGCGGTGTGAGAGTGGTGAGTGGATAAAAGAGCGAGTCTCAGGAGGAGCAGTGTGAGAGTGGTGAGAGGATAAAAGAGCGAGTATCGGGGGAGCAGTGTTAGAGTGGTGAGTGGATAAAAGAGCGAGTCTGAGGGGGAGCGGTGTGAGAGTGGTGAGTGGATAAAAGAGCGAGTCTCAGGAGGAGCAGTGTGAGAGTGGTGAGAGGATAAAAGAGCGAGTCTCAGGAGGAGCAGTGTGAGAGTGGT
This sequence comes from Carcharodon carcharias, assembly GCF_017639515.1. Taxonomy (NCBI): domain Eukaryota; kingdom Metazoa; phylum Chordata; class Chondrichthyes; order Lamniformes; family Lamnidae; genus Carcharodon; species Carcharodon carcharias. The sequence continues at coordinate 99,873,788 of NC_054477.1, read as the reverse complement.
GAGTGGATAAAAGAGCGAGTCTGAGGGGGAGCGGTGTGAGAGTGGTGAGTGGATAAAAGAGCGAGTCTCAGGAGGAGCAGTGTGAGAGTGGTGAGTGGATAAAAGAGCGAACCTGAGAGGGAGCGGTGTGAGAGTGGTGAGTGGATAAAAGAGTGAGACTGAGAGTGAGCAGTGTGAGAGTGGTGAGAGGATAAAAGAGTGAAACTGAGAGGGAACAGTGTGAGAGTGGTGAGTGGATAAAAGAGCCAACCTGAGAGGGAGCAGTGTGAGCGTGGTGAGTGGATAAAAGAGCGAGAATGAGAGTGAGGAATGCGGGAGTGGTGAGAGGATAAAAGAATGAGCCCGAGAGTGACTAATGTGAGAATGTTGAGAGGATAAAAGGGAGAGTCAGAGAGTGAGCATCGTGAGAGTGGTGCGAGGATAAAAGAGAGAGTCTGAGAGGAGGCAGAGTGAGAGTGGCGAGAGGATAAAATAGCGAGCCAGAGAGGGGGCAGAGCGAGACGAGCGAGAGGATAAAAGCGTGTGCATGAGAGGGGGCAGAATGAGAGTGGCGGGAGGCTAAATGAGCGAGTCTGAGAGGGGGCAGATGAGAGTGGCGAGAGGATAAAGGTGCGAACCTGAGAGGGAGCAGTGTGAGAGTGGTGAGCGGATACAAGAGCGAGCCTGAGAGTGAGAGTGCGAGAGTGGTGAGAGGATAAATGAGAGAGTCTGAGAGGGAGTGCTGCGAGAGTGGCGAAAAGATAAAAGAGAGAGCCCGAGATTGGACAGTGCAAGATTGGCGAGAGGGTAAAAATGCGAGACTGAGAGGGAGCAGTGTGAGAGTGGTGAGAGGGTAAATGAGCGAGTCTGAGAGGGAGCAGTGTGAGAGTGGCGAGAGGATAAAAGAGAGAGTCTGAGAGTGAGCAGTGTGAAAGTGGTGCGAGGATAAAAGAGAGAGTCTGAGAGGGAGCAGTGTGAGAGTGGTGAGAGGATAAAAGAGCGAGACTGAGAGGGAGTAGTGTGAGAGTGGTGAGAGGGTAAAAGAGCGAGTCTGAGGGGGAGCAGTGTGAGAGTGGTGAGTGGATAAATGAGCGAACCTGAGAGGGAGCAGTGCCAGAGTGGCGAGAGGATAAATGAGCGAACCCGAGAATGAGCAGTGTGAGAGTGGTGAGTGGATAAATGAGCGAACATGAGAGGGAGCAGTGTGAGAGTGGTGAGTGGATAAAAGAGCGAACCTGAGAGGGAGCATTGTGAGAGTGGTGAGTGGATAAAAGAGCGAGACTGAGAGTGAGGAATGCGGGAGTGGTGAGAGGATAAAAGAGTGAACCCGAGTGTGAGCAATGTGAGAATGTTGAGAGGATAAAAGGGTGAGTCTGAGAGTGAGCAGTGTGAAAGTGGTGCGAGGATAAAAGAGCGGGTCTGAGGGGAAGCAGTGTGAGAGTCGTGACAGGATAAAAGAGCGAACCTGAGAGGGAGTGGTGTGAGAGTGGTGAGTGGATAAAAGAGTGAGACTGATAGTGAGCAGTGTGAGACTGGTGAGTGGATAAAAGAGCGAACCTGAGAGGGAGCAGTGTGAGAGTGGTGCGAGGATAAAAGAGAGAGTCTGAGAGTGAGCAGTGTGAAAGTGGTGCGAGGATAAAAGAGAGAGTCTGAGTGGGGGCAGTGTGAGAGTCGTGACAGGATAAAAGAGCGAACCTGAGAGGGAGTGGTGTGAGCGTGGTGAGTGGATAAAAGAGTGAGACTGAGAGTGAGCAGTGTGAGACTGGTGAGTGGATAAAAGAGCGAACCTGAGAGGGAGCAGTGTGAGAGTGGTGCGAGGATAAAAGAGAGAGTCTGAGAGTGAGCAGTGTGAAAGTGGTGCGAGGATATAAGAGAGAGTCTGAGAGTGAGCAGTGTGAAAGTGGTGCGAGGATAAAAGAGAGAGTCTGAGTGTGAGCAGTGTGAAAGTGGTGCGAGGATAAAAGAGAGAGTCTGAGAGTGAGCAGTGTGAAAGTGGTGCGAGGATATAAGAGAGAGTCTGAGAGTGAGCAGTGTGAAAGTGGTGCGAGGATAAAAGAGAGAGTCTGAGTGTGAGCAGTGTGAAAGTGGTGCGAGGATAAAAGAGAGAGTCTGAGAGTGAGCAGTGTGAAAGTGGTGCGAGGATAAAAGAGAGAGTCTGAGTGGGGGCAGTGTGAGAGTCGTGACAGGATAAAAGAGCGAACCTGGGAGGGAGTGGTGTGAGAGTGGTGAGTGGAGAAAAGAGCGAACCTGAGAGGGAGCAGTGTGAGAGTGGTGCGAGGATAAAAGAGAGAGTCTGAGAGTGAGCAGTGTGAAAGTGGTGCGAGGCTATAAGAGAGAGTCTGAGAGTGAGCAGTGTGAAAGTGGTGCGAGGATAAAAGAGAGAGTCTGTGTGGGGGCAGTGTGAGAGTGGTGAGTGGATAAAAGAGCGAGTCTGAGGGGGAGAAGTGTGAGAGTGGTGAGTGGATAAAAGAGGGAGTCTCAGGAGGAGCAGTGTGAGAGTGGCGAGAGGATAAAAGAGCGAACCTGAGAGGGAGCAGTGTGAGATTGGTGAGTGGATAAAAGAGCGAACCTGAGAGGGAGCGGTGTGAGACTGGTGAGTGGATAAAAGATTGAGACTGAGAGTGAGCAGTGTGAGAGTGGTGAGAGGATAAAAGAGCGAACCTGAGAGGGAGCAGTGTGAGATTGGTGAGTGGATAAAAGAGTGAGCAGTGTGAGAGTGGTGAGAGGATTAAAGAGTGAGACTGAGAGTGAGCAGTGTGAGAGAGGTGAGTGGATAAAAGAGTGAGACTGAGAGGGAGCAGTGTGAGATTGGTGAGAGGATAAAAGAGCGACCCTGAGAGGGAGCAGTGTGAGACTGGTGAGAGGGTAAAAGAGCGAGTCTGAGAGGGAGCAGTGTGAGAGTGGTGAGAGGCTAAAAGAGCGAACCTGAGGGGAGCAGTGCGAGAGTGGTGAGAGGGTAAAAGAGGGAGTTTGAGGGCGAGCAGTGTGAGAGTGGTGAGCGGATAAAAGAGAGAGTCTGAGAGGGAGCAGTGTGAGAGTGGTGAGAGGATAAAAGAGCGAACCTGAGGGGGAGCGGTGTGAGAAAGGTGAGAGGGTAAAAGAGCGAGTCTCAGGAGGAGCAGTGTGAGAGGGATAGGTGGATAAAAGAGTGAGTCTGAGAGTGAGCAGTGCGAGATGGTGCTGAGAGGATAAAAGAGCGATTCTGAGGGGGAGCGGTGTGAGAGTGGTGAGAGGGTAAAAGAGCGCGTCTCAGGAGGAGCAGTGTGAGAGTGGTGAGTGGATAAAAGAGCGAGTCTCAGGAGGAGCAGTGTGAGGGGGTGAGTGGATAAAAGAGTGAGTCTGAGAGTGAGCAGTGCGAGATGGTGCTGAGAGGATAAAAGAGCGAGTCTGAGGGGGAGAGGTATGAGAGTGGTGAGAGGGTAAAAGACCGAGTCTCAAGAGGAGCAGTGTGAGAGTGGTGAGTGGATAAAATAGCGAGTCTCAGGAGGAGCAGTGTGAGAGTGGTGAGTGCATAAAAGAGCGAGTCTCAGGAGGAGCAGTGTGAGAGTGGTGAGTGGATAAAAGAGCGAGTCTCAGGAGGAGCAGTGTGAGAGTGGTGAGAGGATAAAAGAGTGAACCTCAGAGGGAGCGGTGTGAGAGTGGTGAGTGGATAAATGAACGAACCTGAGAGGGAGCAGTGCCAGAGTGGCGAGTGGATAAATGAGCGAACCTGAGAGGGAGCAGTGCCAGAGTGGCGAGTGGATAAATGAGCGAACCTGAGAGGGAGCAGTGCCAGAGTGGCGAGAAGATAATTGAGCGAACCTGAGAGGGAGTAGTGTGAGAGTGGTGAGAGGATAAAACAGCGGGTCAGAGGTGGGGGCAGCATGAAAGTGGTGAGAGGATAAAAGAGTGAGCCTGAGAGTAAGAGTGCGAGAGTGGTGAGAGGGGAAAAGAGCGAGTCTGAGAGGGAGCAGTGTAAGAGTGGTGAGAGGGTAAAAGATCGAGTCTGAGAGGGAACAGTGTGAGAGTGGTGGGTGGATAAAAGAGCGAGCCTGAGAGGGAGGAATGTGGGAGTGGTGAGAGGATAAAAGAATGAGCCCGAGAGTGAGCAAAGTGAGAATGTTGAGAGGATAAAAGAGAGAGTCTGAGAGTGTGCAGTGTGAAAGTGGTGCGAGGATAAAAGAGAGAGTCTAAGAGGGAGCAATGTGAGAGTGGTGAGAGTGTAAAAGAACAAGTCTGAGGGGGAGCAGTGTGAGAGTGGTGACAGGATAAAAGAGCGAACCTGAGAGGGAGCAGTGCGAGAGTGGTGAGTGGATAAAAGAGCGAACCTGAGAGGGAGCAGTGCGAGAGTGGTGAGTGGATAAAAGAGCGAACCTGATAGGGAGCATTGTGAGAGTGGTGAGTGGATAAAAGAGCGAGACTGAGAGTGAGGAATGCGGGAGTGGTGAGAGGATAAAAGAGTGAACCCGAGTATGAGCAATGTGAGAATGTTGAGAGGATAAAAGTGAGAGTCTGAGAGTGAGCAGTGTGAAAGTGGTGCGAGGATAAAAGAGCGTGTCTGAGGGGGAGCAGTGTGAGAGTGGTGAGAGGATAAAAGAGCGAGTATCAGGAGGAGCAGTGTGAGAGTGGTGAGAGGTTAAAAGAGCGAGTATCAGGAGGAGCAGTGTGAGAGTGGTGAGAGGATAAAAGAGCGAGTATCAGGAGGAGCAGTGTGAGAGGGGTGAGTGGATAAAAGTGCGAGTCTCAGGAGGAGCAGTGTGAGAGTGGTGAGTGAATAAAAGAGCGAGTCTCAGGAGGAGCAGTGTGAGAGTGGTGAGAGGATAAAAGAGCGAGTATCAGGGGAGCAGTGTGAGAGTGGTGAGTGGATAAAAGAGCGAGTCTGAGGGGGAGCGGTGTGAGAGTGGTGAGTGGATAAAAGAGCGAGTATCGGGGGAGCAGTGTGAGAGTGGTGAGTGGATAAAAGAGCGAGTCTGAGGGGGAGCGGTGTGAGAGTGGTGAGTGGATAAAAGAGCGAGTCTCAGGAGGAGCAGTGTGAGAGTGGTGAGTGGATAAAAGAGCGAACCTGAGAGGGAGCGGTGTGAGAGTGGTGAGTGGATAAAAGAGTGAGACTGAGAGTGAGCAGTGTGAGAGTGGTGAGTGGATAAAAGAGCGAACCTGAGAGGGAGCAGTGTGAGCGTGGTGAGTGGATAAAAGAGCGAGAATGAGAGTGAGGAGTGCGGGAGTGGTGAGAGGATAAAAGAATGAGCCCGAGAGTGAGTTATGTGAGAATGTTGAGAGGATAAAAGAGAGAGTCTGAGAGTGAGCAGCGTGAGAGTGGTGTGAGGATAAAAGAGAGAGTCTGAGAGGGGGGCCGTGTGAGAGTGGTGAGAGGATAAAAGAGCGAGCCAGAGAGTGAGCAGTGTGAGAGTGGCGAGAGGATAAAAGAGCGTACCTGAGAGGGAGCAGTGTGAGAGTGGTGAGTGGATAAAAGAGTGAGACTGAGAGTGAGCAGTGTGAGAGTGGTGAGAGGATAAAAGAGCGACCCTGAGAGGGAGCAGTGTGAGAGTGGTGAGTCGATAAAAGAGCGAACCTGAGAGGGAGCAGTGTGTGAGTGGTGAGTGGATAAAAGAGTGAGACTGAGAGTGAGCAGTGTGAGAGTGGTGAGAGGATAAAAGAGTGAGACTGAGAGTGAGCAGTGTGAGAGTGGTGAGTGGATAAAAGAGTGAGGCTGAGAGTGAGCAGTGTGAGAGTGGTGAGTGGATAAAACAGTGAGACTGAGAGTGAGCAGTGTGACAGTGGTGAGAGGATAAAAGAGCGAACCTGAGAGGGAGCAGTGTTAGAGTGGTGAGTGGATAACTGAGAGAACCTGAGAGGGAGCAATGCGAGAGTGGTGAGAGGGTAAAAGAGCGAGTCTGAGGGGGAGCAGTGTGAGATTGGTGAGTGGATAAATGAGCGAATCTGAGAGGGAGCAGTGCGAGAGTGGCGAGAGGATAAATGAGCGAGACTGAGAGTCAGCAGTGTGAGAGTGGTGAGTGGATAAAAGAGCAAACCTCAGAGGGAGCAGTGTGAGAGTGGTGAGTGGATAAAAGAGTGAGACTGAGAGTGAGAAGTGTGAGAGTGGTGAGTGGATAAAAGAGCGAGACTGAGAGTGAGGAATGCGGGCGTGGTGAGAGGATAAAAGAGTGAACCCGAGAGTGAGCAATGTCAGAATGTTGAGAGGATAAAAGGGAGAGTCTGAGAGTGAGCAGTGTGAAAGTGGTGCGAGGATAAAAGAGAGAGTCAGTGAGGGAGAAGTGTGAGAGTGGTGAGAGGGTAAAACAGCGAGTCTGAGGTGGGGGCAGTGTGAAAGTGGTGAGAGGATAAATGAGCGAGACTGAGAGTGAGCAGCACAAGAGTGGTGAGTGGATAAAAGAGCGAGACTGAGAGTGAGCAGTGTGAGAGTGGTGAGTGGATAAAAGAGCGAGACTGAGAGCGAGGAATGCGGGAGTGGTGAGAGGATAAAAGAGTGAACCCGAGTGTGAGCAATGTGAGAATGTTGAGAGCATAAAAGGGAGAGTCTGAGAGTGAGCAGTGTGAAAGTGGTGCGAGGATAAAAGAGAGAGTCAGAGAGGGAGCAGTGTGAGAGTGGTGAGACGATAAAACAGCGAGTCTCAAGAGGAGCAGTGTGAGAGTGGCGAGAGGATAAAAGAGCGAACCTGAGAGGGAGCAGTGTGAGAGTGGTGAGTGGATAAAAGAGTGAGACTGAGAGTGAGCAGTGTGAGAGTGGTGAGAGGATAAAAGAGTGAGATTGAGAGGGAGTGCTGCGAGAGTGGCGAAAAGATAAAAGAGCGAGCCCGAGATTGGACAGTGCAAGAGTGGCGAGAGGGTAAAAATGCGAGACTGAGAGGGAGCAGTGTGAGAGTGGTGAGAGGGAAATGAGCGAGTCTGAGAGGGAGCAGTGTGAGAGTGGTGAGAGGATAAAAGAGAGCGTCTGAGAGTGAGCAGTGTGAAAGTGCTGCGAGGATAAAAGAGAGTGTCTGAGAGGGAGCAGTTTGAGAGTGGTGAGAGGATAAAAGAGCGTGACTGAGAGTGAGTAGTGTGAGAGTGGTGAGAGGGTAAAAGAGCGAGTCTGAGGGGGAGCAGTGTGAGAGTGGTGAGTGCATAAATGAGCGAACCTGAGAGGGAGCAGTGCCAGAGTGGCGAGAGGATAAATGAGCGAACCTGAGAATGAGCAGTGTGAGAGTGGTGAGTGGATAAATGAGCGAACATGAGAGGGAGCAGTGTGAGAGTGGTGAGTGGATAAAAGAGCGAACCTGAGAGGGAGCAGTGTGAGAGTGGTGAGTGGATAAAAGAGCGAACCTGAGAGGGAGCATTGTGAGAGTGGTGAGTGGATAAAAGAGCGAGACTGAGAGTGAGGAATGCGGGAGTGGTGAGAGGATAAAAGAGTGAACCCGAGTGTGAGCAATGTGAGAATGTTGAGAGAATAAAAGGGAGAGTCTGAGAGTGAGCAGTGTGAAAGTGGTGCGAATATAAAAGAGCGGGTCTGAGGGGAAGCAGTTTGAGAGTCGTGACAGGATAAAAGAGCGAACCTGATAGGGAGTGGTGTGAGAGTGGAGAGTGAATAAAAGAGTGAGACTGAGAGTGAGTAGTGTGAGACTGGTGAGTGGATAAAAGAGCGAACCTGAGAGGGAGCAGTGTGCGAGTGGTGCGAGGATAAAAGAGAGAGTCTGAGAGTGAGCAGTGTGAAAGTGGTGCGAGGATAAAAGAGAGAGTCTGAGAGTGAGCAGTGTGAAAGTGGTGCGAGGATAAAAGAGAGAGTCTGAGTGGGGGCAGTGTGAGAGTCGTGACAGGATAAAAGAGTGAACCTGAGAGGGAGTGGTGTGAGAGTGGTGAGTGGATAAAAGAGTGAGACTGAGAGTGAGCAGTGTGAGACTGGTGAGTGGATAAAAGAGCGAACCTGAGAGGAGCAGTGTGAGAGTGGTGCGAGGATAAAAGAGAGAGTCTGAGAGTGAGCAGTGTGAAAGTGGTGCGAGGATATAAGAGAGAGTCTGAGAGTGAGCAGTGTGAAAGTGGTGCGAGGATAAAAGAGAGAGTCTGAGTGGGGGCAGTGTGAGAGTGGTGAGTGGATAAAAGAGCGAGTCTGAGGGGGAGAAGTGTGAGAGTGTTGAGTGGATAAAAGAGCGAGTCTCAGGAGGAGCAGTGTGAGGGGGTGAGTGGATAAAAGAGTGAGTCTGAGGGGGAGCAGTGTGAGAGTGGTGAGTGGATAAAAGAGCGAGTCTGAGGGGGAGCAGTGTGAGACTGGTGAGTGGATAAAAGAGCGAGTCTGAGGGGGAGCAGTGTGAGAGTGGTGAGTGGATAAAAGAGTGAGTCTCAGGAGGAGCAGTGTGGGAGTTGTGATTGGATAAAAGAGCGAGTCTCAGGAGGAGCAGTGTGAGAGTGGTGAGTGGATAAAAGAGCGAGTCTCAGGAGGAGCAGTGTGAGAGTGGTGAGTGGAAAAAAGAGCGGTCTCAGGAGGAGCAGTGTGAGATTGGTGAGTGGATAAAAGAGTGAACCTGAGAGGGAGCATTGTGAGAGTGGTGAGTGGATAAAAGAGCGAGACTGAGAGTGAGGAATGCGGGAGTGGTGAGAGGATAAAAGAGTGAACACGAGTTTGAGCAATGTGAGAATGTTGAGAGGATAAAAGGGAGAGTCTGAGAGTGAGCAGTGTGAAAGTGGTGCGAGGATAAAAGAGCGAGTCTGAGGGGGAGCAGTGTGAAAGTGGGGAGAGGATAAAAGAGCGAGTCTGAGAGTGAACAGTGTGAGAGTGGTGAGAGGATAAAAGAGCGAGTATCAGGGGGAGCAGTGTGAGAGTGGTGAGAGGATAAAAGAGCGAGTATCAGGAGGAGCAGTGTGAGAGTGGTGAGAGGTTAAAAGAGCGAGTCTCAGGAGGAACAGTGTGAGAGTGGTGAGTGTATAAAAGAGCGAGTCTCAGGAGGAGCAGTGTGAGAGTGGTGAGAGGATAAAAGAGCGAGTATCAGGAGCAGCAGTGTGAGAGTGGTGAGAGGATAAAAGAGCGAGTATCAGGAGGAGCAGTGTGAGAGTGGTGAGTGGATAAAAGTGCGAGTCTCAGGAGGAGCAGTGTGAGAGTGGTGAGTGGATAAAAGAGCGAGTCTCAGGAGGAGCAGTGTGAGAGTGGTGAGAGGATAAAAGAGCGAACCTGAGAGGGAACAGTGTGAGAGTGGTGAGTGGATAAAAGAGCGAACCTGAGAGGGAGCGGTGTGAGAGTGGTGAGTGGATAAAAGATTGAGACTGAGAGTGAGCAGTGTGAGAGTGGTGAGAGGATAAAAGAGCGAACCTGAGAGGGAGCAGTGTGAGATAGGTGAGTGGTTAAAAGAGCGAACCTGAGAGGGAGCATTGTGAGAGTGGTGAGTGGATAAAAGAGTGAGCAGTGTGAGAGTGGTGAGAGGATTAAAGAGTGAGACTGAGAGTGAGCAGTGTGAGAGTGGTGAGTGGATAAAAGAGTGAGACTGAGAGTGAGCAGTGTGAGAGTGGTGAGTGTATAAAACAGTGAGACTGAGAGGGAGCAGTGTGAGATTGGTGAGAGGATAAAAGAGCGATCCTGAAAGGGAGCAGTGTGAGAGTGGTGAGAGGGTAAAAGAGCGAGTCTGAGAGGGAGCAGTGTGAGAGTGGAGCGAGGATAAAAGAGAGAGTCTGAGTGGGGGCAGTGTGAGAGTGGTGAGTGGATAAAAGAGCGAGTCTGAGGGGGAGCAGTGTGAGAGTGGTGAGTGGATAAATGAGCGAGTCTCAGGAGGAGCAGTGTGAGAGTGGCGAGAGGATAAAAGAGTGAACCGGAGGGTGCAGTGTGAGAGTGGTGAGTGGATAAAAGAGCGAACCTGAGAGGGAGCGGTGTGAGAGTGGTGAGTGGATAAAAGGTTGAGACTGAGAGGGAGCAGTGTGAGAGTGGTGAGAGGATAAAAGAGCGAACCTGAGAGGGAGCAGTGTGAGATTGGTGAGTGGATAAAAGAGCGAACCTGAGAGGGAGCTTTGTGAGAGTGGTGAGTGGATAAAAGAGTGAGCAGTGTGAGAGTGGTGAGAGGATTAAAGAGTGAGACTGAGAGTGAGCAGTGTGAGAGTGGTGAGTGTATAAAACAGTGAGACTGAGAGGGAGCAGTGTGAGATTGGTGAGAGGATTAAAAAGCGACCCTGAGAGGGAGCAGTGTGAGAGTGGTGAGAGGGTAAAAGAGCGAGTCTGAGAGGGAGCAGTGTGAGAGTGGTGAGAGGTTAAAAGAGCGAACCTGAGGGGGAGCAGTGCGAGAGTGGTGAGAGGGTAAAAGAGCGAGTCTGAGGGGAAGCAGTGTGAGAGTGGTGAGCGGATAAAAGAGAGATTCTGAGAGGGAGCAGTGTGAGAGTGGTGAGAGGATAAAAGAGCGAACCTGAGGGGGAGCGGTGTGAGAAGGGTGAGAGGGTAAAAGAGCGAGTCTCAGGAGGAGCAGTGTGAGAGGGGTGAGTGGATAAAAGAGTGAGTCTGAGAGTGAGCAGTGCGAGATGGTGCTGAGAGGATAAAAGAGCGAGTCTGAGGGGGAGAGGTGTGAGAGTGGTGAGAGGGTAAAAGAGCGAGTCTCAGGAGGAGCAGTGTGAGAGTGGTGAGTGGATAAAAGAGCGAGTCTCAGGAGGAGCAGTGTGAGGGGGTGAGTGGATAAAAGAGTGAGTCTGAGGGGGAGCAGTGTGAGAGTGGTGAGTGGATAAAAGAGCGAGTCTGAGGGGGAGCAGTGTGAGAGTGGTGAGTGGATAAAAGAGCGAGTCTCAGGAGGAGCAGTGTGGGAGTGGTGAGTGGATAAAAGAGCGAGTCTCAGGAGGAGCAGTGTGAGAGTGGTGAGTGGATAAAAGAGCGAGTCTCAGGAGGAGCAGTGTGAGAGTGGTGAGTGGATAAAAGAGCGAGTCTCAGGAGGAGCAGTGTGAGAGTGGTGAGTGGATAAAAGAGCGAGTCTCAAGAGGAGCAGTGTGAGAGTGGTGAGAGGATAAAAGAGCGAGTATCAGGGGGAGCAGTGTGAGAGTGGTGAGTGGATAAAAGAGCGAGTCTGAGGGGGAGCGGTGTGAGAGTGGTGAGTGGATAAAAGAGCGAGTCTCAGGAGGAGCAGTGTGAGAGTGGTGAGTGGATAAAAGAGCGAGTCTCAGGAGGAGCAGTGTGAGAGTGGTGAGAGGATAAAAGAGCGAGTATCGGGGGAGCAGTGTGAGAGTGGTGAGTGGATAAAAGAGCGAGTCTGAGGGGGAGCGGTGTGAGAGTGGAGAGTGGATAAAAGAGCGAGTCTCAGGAGGAGCAGTGTGAGAGTGGTGAGAGGATAATAGAGCGAGTCTCAGGAGGAGCAGTGTGAGAGTGGTGAGTGGATAAAAGAGCGAACCTGAGAGGGAGCGGTGTGAGAGTGGTGAGTGGATAAAAGAGTGAACCTGAGAGGGAGTGGTGTGAGAGTGGTGAGTGGATAAAAGAGTGAGACTGAGAGTGAACAGTGTGAGAGTGGTGAGTGGATAAAAGAGCGAACCTGAGAGGGAGCAGTGTGAGCGTGGTGAGTGGATAAAAGAGCGAGAATGAGAGTGAGGAATGCGGGAGTGGTGAGAGGATAAAAGAATGAGCCCGAGAGTGAGTAATGTGAGAATGTTGAGAGGATAAAAGAGAGAGTCTGAGAGTGAGCAGCGTGAGAGTGGTGCGAGGTTAAAAGAGAGAGTCTGAGAGGGGGCAGTGTGAGAGTGGTGAGAGGATAAAAGAGCGAACCTGAGAGTGAGCAGTGTGAGAGTGGCGAGAGGATAAAAGAGCGTACCTGAGAGGGAGCAGTGTTAGAGTGGTGAGTGAATAAAAGAGCGAACCTGAGAGAGAGCGGTGTGAGAGTGGTGAGTGGATAAAAGAGTGAGACTGAGAGAGAGCAGTGTGAGAGTCGTGAGAGGATAAAAGAGCGACCCTGAGAGGGAGCAGTGTGAGATTGGTGAGTGGATAAAAGAGCGAACCTGAGAGGGAGCATTGTGAGAGTGGTGAGTGGATAAAAGAGTGAGCAGTGTGAGAGTGGTGAGTGGATAAAAGAGTGAGACTGAGAGTGAGCAGTGTGAGAGTGGTGAGTGTATAAAACAGTGAGACTGAGAGGGAGCAGTGTGAGATTGGTGAGAGGATAAAAGAGCGACCCTGAGAGGGAGCAGTGTGAGAGTGTTGAGAGGGTAAAAGAGCGAGTCTTAGAGGGAGCAGTGTGAGAGTGGTGAGAGGTTAAAAGAGCGAACCTGAGGAGGAGCAGTGCGAGAGTGGTGAGAGGGTAAAAGAGCGAGTCTGAGGGGGAGCAGTGTGAGAGTGGTGAGCGGATAAAAGAGTGAGTCTGAGAGGGAGCAGTGTGAGAGTGGTGAGAGGATAAAAGAGCGAACCTGAGGGGAGCGGTGTGAGAAGGGTGAGAGGGTAAAAGAGCGAGTCTGAGGGGGAGCAGTGTGAGATTGGTGAGTGGATAAATGAGCGAATCTGAGAGGGAGCAGTGCGAGAGTGGCGAGAGGATAAATGAGGGATCCTGAGAGGGAGCAGTGCGAGAGTGGTGAGTGGATAAAAGAGCGAGACTGACAGTGAGCAGTGTGAGAGTGGTGAGTGGATAAAAGAGCGAACCTGAGAGGGAGCAGTGTGAGAGTGGTGAGTGGATAAAAGAGTGAGACTGAGAGTGAGAAGTGTGAGAGTGGTGAGTGGATAAAAGAGCGAGACTGAGAGTGAGGAATGCGGGCGTGGTGAGAGGATAAAAGAGTGAACCCGAGAGTCAGCAATGTGAGAATGTTGAGGGGATAAAAGGGAGAGTCTGAGAGTGAGCAGTGTGAAAGTGGTGCGAGGATAAAAGAGAGAGTCAGTGAGGGATAAGTGTGAGAGTGCTGAGAGGGTAAAACAGCGAGTCTGAGGTGGGGGCAGTGTGAAAGTGGTGAGAGGATAAAGGAGCGAGACTGAGAGTGAGCAGTGTGAGAGTGGTGAGTGGATAAAAGAGCGAACCTGAGAGGGAGCAGTGTGAGAGTGGTGAGTGGATAAAAGAGTGAGACTGAGAGTGAGAAGTGTGAGAGTGGTGAGTGGATAAAAGAGCGAGACTGAGAGTGAGGAATGCGGGCGTGGTGAGAGGATAAAAGAGTGAACCCGAGAGTCAGCAATGTCAGAATGTTGAGAGGATAAAAGGGAGAGTCTGAGAGTGAGCAGTGTGAAAGTGGTGCGAGGATAAAGAGAGAGTCAGTGAGGGAGAAGTGTGAGAGTGCTGAGAGGGTAAAACAGCGATTCTGAGGTGGGGGCAGTGTGAAAGTGGTGAGAGGATAAAGGAGCGAGACTGAGAGTGAGCAGTGTGAGAGTGGTGAATGGATAAAAGAGCGAGACTGAGAGTGAGCAGTGTGAGAGTGGTGAGTGGATAAAAGAGCGAGACTGAGAGCAAGGAATGCGGGAGTGGTGAGAGGATAAAAGAGTGAACCCGAGTGTGAGCAATGTGAGAATGTTGAGAGGATAAAAGGGAGAGTCTGAGAGTGAGCAGTGTGAAAGTGGTGCGAGGATAAAAGAGAGAGTCTGAGTGGGGGCATTGTGAGAGTGGTGAGTGGATAAAAGAGCAAGTCTGAGGGGGAGCAGTGTGAGAGTGGTGAGTGGATAAAAGAGCGAGTCTCAGGAGGAGCAGTGTGAGAGTGGCGAGAGGATAAAAGAGCGAACCTGAGAGGGAGCAGTGTGAGAGTGGTGAGTGGATAAAAGAGCGAACCTGAGAGGGAGCGGTGTGAGAGTGGTGAGTGGATAAAAGATTGAGACTGAGAGTGATCAGTGTGAGAGTGGTGAGAGGATAAAAGAGCGAACCTGAGAGGGAGCAGTGTGAGATTGGTGAGTGGATAAAAGAGCAAACCTGAGAGGGAGCGGTGTGAGAAGGGTGAGAGGGTAAAAGAGCGAACTTGAGAGGGAGCAGTGTGAGAGTGGTGAGTGGATAAATGAATGAACCTGAGAGGGAGCAGTGCCAGAGTGGCGAATGGATAACTGAGCGAACCTGAGAGGGAGCAGTGCCAGAGTGGCGAGTGGATAACTGAGCGAACCTGAGAGGGAGCAGTGCCAGAGTGGCGAGAAGATAATTGAGCGAACCTGAGAGGGAGTAGTGTGAGAGTGGTGAGAGGATAAAACTGCGGGTCTGAGGTGGGGGCAGCGTGAAAGTGGTGAGAGGATAAAAGAGTGAGCCTGAGAGTGAGAGTGCGAGAGTGGTGAGAAGGTAAAAGAATGAGCCCGAGAGTGAGCAATGTGAGAATGTTGAGAGGATAAAAGAGAGAGTCTGAGAGTGTGCAGTTTGAAAGTGGTGCGAGGATAAAAGAGAGAGTCTAAGAGGGAGCAATGTGAGAGTGGTGAGATTGTAAAAGAGCGAGTCTGAGGGGGAGCAGTGTGAGAGTGGTGACAGGATAAAAGAGCGAACCTGAGAGGGAGCAGTGTGAGAGTGGTGAGTGGATAAAAGAGCGAACCTGAGAGGGAGCGGTGTGAGAGTGGTGAGTGGATAAAAGATTGAGACTGAGAGTGATCAGTGTGAGAGTGGTGAGAGGATAAAAGAGCGAACCTGAGAGGGAGCAGTGTGAGATTGGTGAGTGGATAAAAGAGTGAACCTGAGAGGGAGCGGTGTGAAAAGGGTGAGAGGGTAAAAGAGCGAGACTCAGGAGGAGCAGTGTGAGAGGGGTGAGTGGATAAAGAGTGATTCTGAGAGTGAGCAGTGCGATATGGTGCTGAGAGGATAAAAGAGCGAGTCTGAGGGGGAGAGGTGTGAGAGTGGTGAGAAGGTAAAAGAGCGAGTCTCAGGAGGAGCAGTGTGAGGGGGTGAGTGGATAAAAGAGTGAGTCTGAGGGGGAGCAGTGTGAGAGTGGTGAGTGGATAAAAGAGCGAGTCTCAGGAGGAGCAGTGTGAGAGTGGCGAGAGGATAAAAGAGCGAACCTGAGAGGGAGCAGTGTGAGAGTGGTGAGTGGATAAAAGAGCGAACCTGAGAGGGAGCGGTGTGAGAGTGGTGAGTGGATAAAAGATTGAGACTGAGAGTGATCAGTGTGAGAGTGGTGAGAGGATAAAAGAGCGAGCCTGAGAGGGAGCAGTGTGAGATTGGTGAGTGGATAAAAGAGCGAACCTGAGAGGGAGCGGTGTGAGAAGGGTGAGAGGGTAAAAGAGCGAGTCTCAGGAGGAGCAGTGTGAGAGGGGTGAGTCGATAAAAGAGTGATTCTGAGAGTGAGCAGTGCGATATGGTGCTGAGAGGATAAAAGAGCGAGTCTGAGGGGGAGAGGTGTGAGAGTGGTGAGAAGGTAAAAGAGCGAGTCTCAGGAGGAGCAGTGTGAGGGAGTGAGTGGATAAAAGAGTGAGTCTGAGGGGGAGCAGTGTGAGAGTGGTGAGTGGATAAAAGAGCGAGTCTCAGGAGGAGCAGTGTGAGAGTGGCGAGAGGATAAAAGAGCGAACCTGAGAGGGAGCAGTGTGAGAGTGGTGAGTGGATAAAAGAGCGAACCTGAGAGGGAGCGGTGAAAGAGTGGTGATTGGATAAAAGATTGAGACTGAGAGTGAGCAGTGTGAGAGTGGTGAGAGGATAAAAGAGCGAACCTGAGAGGGAGCAGTGTGAGATTGGTGAGTGGATAAAAGAGCGAACCTGAGAGGGAGCGGTGTGAGAAGGGTGAGAGGGTAAAAGAGCGAGTCTCAGGAGGAGCAGTGTGAGAGGGGTGAGTCGATAAAAGAGTGATTCTGAGAGTGAGCAGTGCGATATGGTGCTGAGAGGATAAAAGAGCGAGTCTGAGGGGGAGAGGTGTGAGAGTGGTGAGAAGGTAAAAGAGCGAGTCTCAGGAGGAGCAGTGTGAGGGGGCGAGTGGATAAAAGAGTGAGTCTGAGGGGGAGCAGTGTGAGAGTGGTGAGTGGATAAAAGAGCGAGTCTGAGGGGGAGCAGTGTGAGAGTGGTGAGTGGATAAAAGACCGAGTCTCAGGAGGAGCAGTGTGGGAGTGGTGAGTGGATAAAAGAGCGAGTCTCAGGAGGAGCAGTGTGAGAGTGGTGAGTGGATAAAAGAGCGAGTCTCAGGAGGAGCAGTGTGAGAGTGGTGAGTGGATAAAAGAGCGAGTCTCAGGAGGAGCAGTGTGAGAGTGGTGAGTGGATAAAAGAGCGAGTCTCAGGAGGAGCAGTGTGAGAGTGGCGAGAGGATAAAAGAGTGAACCTGAGAGGGAGCGGTGTGAGAGTGGTGAGAGGGTAAAAGAGCGAACTTGAGAGGGAGCAGTGTGAGAGTGGTGAGTGGATAAATGAATGAACCTGAGAGGGAGCAGTGCCAGAGTGGCGAGTGGATAAATGAGCGAACCTGAGAGGGAGCAGTGCCAGAGTGGCGAGTGGATAAATGAGCGAACCTGAGAGGGAGCATTGCCAGAGTGGCGAGAAGATAATTGAGCGAACCTGAGAGGGAGTAGTGTGAGAGTGGTGAGAGGATAAAACAGCGGGTCTGAGGTGGGGACAGCGTGAAAGTGGTGAGAGGATAAAAGAGTGAGCCTGAGAGTGAGATTGCGAGAGTGGTGAGAGGGTAAAAGAGTGAGTCTGAGAGGGAGCAGTGTAAGAGTGGAGAAAGGGTAAAAGATGGAGTCTGAGAGGGAACAGTGTGAGAGTGGTGAGTGGATAAAAGAGCGAGTCTCAGGAGGAGCAGTGTGAGAGTGGTGAGTGGATAAAAGAGCGAGTCTCAGGAGGAGCAGTGTGAGAGTGGTGAGTGGATAAAAGAGCGAGTCTCAGGAGGAGCAGTGTGAGAGTGGTGAGTGGATAAAAGAGCGAGTCTCAGGAGGAGCAGTGTGAGAGTGGTGAGAGGATAAAAGAGTGAACCTGAGAGGGAGCGGTGTGAGAGTGGTGAGAGGGTAAAAGAGCGAACTTGAGAGGGAGCAGTGTGAGAGTGGTGAGTGGATAAATGAATGAACCTGAGAGGGAGCAGTGCCAGAGTGGCGAGTGGATAACTGAGCGAACCTGAGAGGGAGCAGTGCCAGAGTGGCGAGTGGATAACTGAGCGAACCTGAGAGGGAGCAGTGCCAGAGTGGCGAGAAGATAATTGAGCGAACCTGAGAGGGAGTAGTGTGAGAGTGGTGAGAGGATAAAACAGCGGGTCTGAGGTGGGGGCAGCGTGAAAGTGGTGAGAGGATAAAAGAGTGAGCCTGAGAGTGAGAGTGCGAGAGTGGTGAGAAGGTAAAAGAATGAGCCCGAGAGTGAGCAATGTGAGAATGTTGAGAGGATAAAAGAGAGAGTCTGAGAGTGTGCAGTGTGAAAGTGGTGCGAGGATAAAAGAGAGAGTCTAAGAGGGAGCAATGTGAGAGTGGTGAGAGTGTAAAAGAGCGAGTCTGAGGGGGAGCAGTGTGAGAGTGGTGAGAGGATAAAAGAGCGAACCTGAGAGGGAGCAGTGCGAGAGCGGTGAGTGGATAAAAGAGCGAACCTGAGAGGGAGCAGTGCGAGAGTGGTGAGTGGATAAAAGAGCGAAGCTGAGAGGGAGCAGTGCGAGAGTGGTGAGTGGATAAAAGAGCGAGTCTGAGAGGGAGCAGTGTGAGAGTGGTGAGTGGATAAAATAGCGAGCCTGAGAGGGAGGAATGTGGGAAAGGTGAGAGGATAAAAGAATGAGCCCGAGAGTGAGCAATGCGAGAATGTTGAGAGGATAAAAGAGAGAGTCTGAGAGTGTGCAGTGTGAAAGTGGTGCGAGGATAAAAGAGAGAGTCTAAGAGGGAGCAATGTGAGAGTGGTGAGAGTGTAAAAGAGCGAGTCTGAGGGGGAGCAGTGTGAGAGTGGTGACAGGATAAAAGAGCGAACCTGAGAGGGAGCAGTGCGAGAGTGGTGAGTGGATAAAAGAGCGAACCTGAGAGGGAGCAGTGCGAGAGTGGTGAGTGGATAAAAGAGCGAAGCTGAGAGGGAGCATTGTGAGAGTGGTGAGTGGATAAAAGAGCGAGACTGAGAGTGAGGAATGCGGGAGTGGTGAGAGGATAAAAGAGTGAACCCGAGTATGAGCAATGTGAGAATGTTGAGAGGATAAAAGGGAGAGTCTGAGAGTGAGCAGTGTGAAAGTGGTGCGAGGATAAAAGAGCGAGTCTGAGGGGGAGCATTGTGAAAGTGGGGAGAAGATAAAAGAGCGAGTCTGAGAGTGAACAGTGTGAGAGTGGTGAGAGGATTAAAGAGCGAGTATCAGGGGGAGCAGTGTGAGAGTGGTGAGAGGTTAAAAGAGCGAGTCTCAGGAGGAACAGTGTGAGAGTGGTGAGTGGATAAAAGAGCGAGTCTCAGGAGGAGCAGTGTGAGAGTGGTGAGAGGATAAAAGAGCGAGTATCAGGAGGAGCAGTGTGAGAGTGGTGAGAGGATAAAAGAGCGAGTATCAGGAGGAGCAGTGTGAGAGTGGTGACAGGATAAAAGTGCGAGTCTCAGGAGGAGCAGTGTGAGAGTGGTGAGTGGATAAAAGAGCGAGTCTCAGGAGGAGCAGTGTGAGAGTGTTGAGAGGATAAAAGAGCGAGTATCAGGGGGAGCAGTGTGTGAGTGGTGAGTGGATAAAAGAGCGAGTCTCAGGAGGAGCAGTGTGAGAGTGGCGAGAGGATAAAAGAGTGAACCTGAGAGGGAGCGGTGTGAGAGTGGTGAGAGGGTAAAAGAGCGAACTTGAGAGGGAGCAGTGTGAGAGTGGTGAGTGGATAAATGAATGAACCTGAGAGGGAGCAGTGCCAGAGTGGCGAGTGGATAAATGAGCGAACCTGAGAGGGAGCAGTGCCAGAGTGGCGAGTGGATAAATGAGCGAACCTGAGAGGGAGCAGTGCCAGAGTGGCGAGAAGATAATTGAGCGAACCTGAGAGGGAGTAGTGTGAGAGTGGTGAGAGGATAAAACAGCGGGTCTGAGGTGGGGGCAGCGTGAAAGTGGTGAGAGGATAAAAGAGTGAGCCTGAGAGTGAGAGTGCGAGAGTGGTGAGAGGGTAAAAGAGCGAGTCTGAGAGGGAGCAGTGTAAGAGTGGTGAGAGGGTAAAAGATCGAGTCTGAGAGGGAAAAGTGTGAGAGTGGTGAGAGGGTAAAAGAGCGAGTCTGAGAGGGAGCAGTGTGAGAGTGGTGAGTGGATAAAAGAGCGAGCCTGAGAGGGAGGAATGTGGGAGTGGTGAGAGGATAAAAGAATGAGCCTGAGAGTGAGCAATGTGAGAATGTTGAGAGGATAAAAGAGAGAGTCTGAGAGTGTGCAGTGTGAAAGTGGTGCGAGGATAAAAGAGAGAGTCTAAGAGGGAGCAATGTGAGAGTGGTGAGAGTGTAAAAGAGCGAGTCTGAGGGGGAGCAGTGTGAGAGTGGTGAGAGGATAAAAGAGCGAACCTGAGAGGGAGCAGTGCGAGAGAGGTGAGTGGATAAAAGAGCGAACCTGAGAGGGAGCAGTGCGAGAGTGGTGAGTGGATAAAAGAGCGAAGCTGAGAGGGAGCAGTGCGAGAGTGGTGAGTGGATAAAAGAGCGAGTCTGAGAGGGAGCAGTGTGAGAGTGGTGAGTGGATAAAATAGCGAGCCTGAGAGGGAGGAATGTGGGAAAGGTGAGAGGATAAAAGAATGAGCCCGAGAGTGAGCAATGCGAGAATGTTGAGAGGATAAAAGAGAGAGTCTGAGAGTGTGCAGTGTGAAAGTGGTGCGAGGATAAAAGAGAGAGTCTAAGAGGGAGCAATGTGAGAGTGGTGAGAGTGTAAAAGAGCGAGTCTGAGGGGGAGCAGTGTGAGAGTGGTGACAGGATAAAAGAGCGAACCTGAGAGGGAGCAGTGCGAGAGTGGTGAGTGGATAAAAGAGCGAACCTGAGAGGGAGCAGTGCGAGAGTGGTGAGTGGATAAAAGAGCGAAGCTGAGAGGGAGCATTGTGAGAGTGGTGAGTGGATAAAAGAGCGAGACTGAGAGTGAGGAATGCGGGAGTGGTGAGAGGATAAAAGAGTGAACCCGAGTATGAGCAATGTGAGAATGTTGAGAGGATAAAAGGGAGAGTCTGAGAGTGAGCAGTGTGAAAGTGGTGCGAGGATAAAAGAGCGAGTCTGAGGGGGAGCATTGTGAAAGTGGGGAGAAGATAAAAGAGCGAGTCTGAGAGTGAACAGTGTGAGAGTGGTGAGAGGATTAAAGAGCGAGTATCAGGGGGAGCAGTGTGAGAGTGGTGAGAGGTTAAAAGAGCGAGTCTCAGGAGGAACAGTGTGAGAGTGGTGAGTGGATAAAAGAGCGAGTCTCAGGAGGAGCAGTGTGAGAGTGGTGAGAGGATAAAAGAGCGAGTATCAGGAGGAGCAGTGTGAGAGTGGTGAGAGGATAAAAGAGCGAGTATCAGGAGGAACAGTGTGAGAGTGGTGAGTGGATAAAAGTGCGAGTCTCAGGAGGAGCAGTGTGAGAGTGGTGAGTGGATAAAAGAGCGAGTCTCAGGAGGAGCAGTGTGAGAGTGTTGAGAGGATAAAAGAGCGAGTATCAGGGGAGCAGTGTGTGAGTGGTGAGTGGATAAAAGAGCGAGTCTCAGGAGGAGCAGTGTGAGAGTGGCGAGAGGATAAAAGAGTGAACCTGAGAGGGAGCGGTGTGAGAGTGGTGAGAGGGTAAAAGAGCGAACTTGAGAGGGAGCAGTGTGAGAGTGGTGAGTGGATAAATGAATGAACCTGAGAGGGAGCAGTGCCAGAGTGGCGAGTGGATAAATGAGCGAACCTGAGAGGGAGCAGTGCCAGAGTGGCGAGTGGATAAATGAGCGAACCTGAGAGGGAGCAGTGCCAGAGTGGCGAGAAGATAATTGAGCGAACCTGAGAGGGAGTAGTGTGAGAGTGGTGAGAGGATAAAACAGCGGGTCTGAGGTGGGGGCTGCGTGAAAGTGGTGAGAGGATAAAAGAGTGAGCCTGAGAGTGAGAGTGCGAGAGTGGTGAGAGGGTAAAAGAGCGAGTCTGAGAGGGAGCAGTGTAAGAGTGGTGAGAGGGTAAAAGATCGAGTCTGAGAGGGAACAGTGTGAGAGTGGTGAGAGGGTAAAAGAGCGAGTCTGAGAGGGAGCAGTGTGAGAGTGGTGAGTGGATAAAAGAGCGAGCCTGAGAGGGAGGAATGTGGGAGTGGTGAGAGGATAAAAGAATGAGCCTGAGAGTGAGCAATGTGAGAATGTTGAGAGGATAAAAGAGAGAGTCTGAGAGTGTGCAGTGTGAAAGTGGTGCGAGGATAAAAGAGAGAGTCTAAGAGGGAGCAATGTGAGAGTGGTGAGAGTGTAAAAGAGCGAGTCTGAGGGGGAGCAGTGTGAGAGTGGTGACAGGATAAAAGAGCGAACCTGAGAGGGAGCAGTGCGAGAGTGGTGAGTGGATAAAAGAGCGAGTCTGAGAGTGAACAGTGTGAGAGTGGTGAGAGGATTAAAGAGCGAGTATCAGGAGGAGCAGTGTGAGAGTGGTGAGAGGTTAAAAGAGCGAGTCTCAGGAGGAACAGTGTGAGAGTGGTGAGTGGATAAAAGAGCGAGTCTCAGGAGGAGCAGTGTGAGAGTGGTGAGAGGATAAAAGAGCGAGTATCAGGAGGAGCAGTGTGAGAGTGGTGAGAGGATAAAAGAGCGAGTATCAGGAGGAGCAGTGTGAGAGTGGTGAGTGGATAAAAGTGCGAGTCTCAGGAGGAGCAGTGTGAGAGTGGTGAGTGGATAAAAGAGCGAGTCTCAGGAGGAGCAGTGTGAGAGTGTTGAGAGGATAAAAGAGCGAGTATCAGGGGAGCAGTGTGTGAGTGGTGAGTGGATAAAAGAGCGAGTCTCAGGAGGAGCAGTGTGAGAGTGGCGAGAGGATAAAAGAGTGAACCTGAGAGGGAGCGGTGTGAGAGTGGTGAGAGGGTAAAAGAGCGAACTTGAGAGGGAGCAGTGTGAGAGTGGTGAGTGGATAAATGAATGAACCTGAGAGGGAGCAGTGCCAGAGTGGCGAGTGGATAAATGAGCGAACCTGAGAGGGAGCAGTGCCAGAGTGGCGAGTGGATAAATGAGCGAACCTGAGAGGGAGCAGTGCCAGAGTGGCGAGAAGATAATTGAGCGAACCTGAGAGGGAGTAGTGTGAGAGTGGTGAGAGGATAAAACAGCGGGTCTGAGGTGGGGGCAGCGTGAAAGTGGTGAGAGGATAAAAGAGTGAGCCTGAGAGTGAGAGTGCGAGAGTGGTGAGAGGGTAAAAGAGCGAGTCTGAGAGGGAGCAGTGTAAGAGTGGTGAGAGGGTAAAAGAGCGAGTCTGAGGGAGAGCAGTGTGAGAGTGGTGAGAGGGTAAAAGAGCGAGTCTGAGAGGGAGCAGTGCGAGAGTGGTGAGTGGATAAAAGAGCGAAGCTGAGAGGGAGCATTGTGAGAGTGGTGAGTGGATAAAAGAGCGAGACTGAGAGTGAGGAATGCGGGAGTGGTGAGAGGATAAAAGAGTGAACCCGAGTATGAGCAATGTGAGAATGTTGAGAGGATAAAAGGGAGAGTCTGAGAGTGAGCAGTGTGAAAGTGGTGCGAGCATAAAAGAGCGAGTCTGAGGGGGAGCAGTGTGAAAGTGGGGCGAGGATAAAAGAGCGAGTCTGAGAGTGAACAGTGTGAGAGTGGTGAGTGGATAAAAGAGCGAGCCTGAGAGGGAGGAATGTGGGAGTGGTGAGAGGATAAAAGAATGAGCCTGAGAGTGAGCAATGTGAGAATGTTGAGAGGATAAAAGAGAGAGTCTGAGAGTGTGCAGTGTGAAAGTGGTGCGAGGATAAAAGAGAGAGTCAGAGAGGGAGCAGTGTGAGAGTGGTGAGAGTGTAAAAGAGCGAGTCTGAGGGGGAGCAGTGTGAGAGTGGTGACAGGATAAAAGAGCGAACCTGAGAGGGAGCAGTGCGAGAGTGGTGAGTGGATAAAAGAGCGAGTCTGAGAGTGAACAGTGTGAGAGTGGTGAGAGGATTAAAGAGCGAGTATCAGGAGGAGCAGTGTGAGAGTGGTGAGAGGTTAAAAGAGCGAGTCTCAGGAGGAACAGTGTGAGAGTGGTGAGTGGATAAAAGAGCGAGTCTCAGGAGGAGCAGTGTGAGAGTGGTGAGAGGATAAAAGAGCGAGTATCAGGAGGAGCAGTGTGAGAGTGGTGAGTGGATAAAAGAGCGAACCTGAGAGAGAGCGGTGTGAGAGTGGTGAGTGGATAAAAGAGTGAGACTGAGAGAGAGCAGTGTGAGAGTGGTGAAAGTATAAAAGAGCGACCCTGAGAGGGAGCAGTGTGAGATTGGTGAGTGGATAAAAGCGCGAACCTGGGAGGGAGCATTGTGAGAGTGGTGAGTGTATAAAAGAGTGAGCAGTGTGAGAGTGGTGAGTGGATAAAAGAGTGAGACTGAGAGTGAGCAGTGTGAGAGTGGTGAGTGTATAAAACAGTGAGACTGAGAGGGAGCAGTGTGAGATTGGTGAGAGGATAAAAGAGCGACCCTGAGAGGGAGCAGTGTGAGAGTGGTGAGAGGGTAAAAGAGCTAGTCTGAGAGGGAGCAGTGTGAGAGTGGTGAGAGGTTAAAAGAGCGAACCTGAGGAGGAGCAGTGCGAGAGTGGTGAGAGTGTAAAAGAGCGAGTCTGAGGGGGAGCAGTGTGAGAGTGGTGAGCGGATAAAAGAGAGATTCTGAGAGGGAGCAGTGTGAGAGTGGTGAGAGGATAAAAGAGGGAACCTGAGGGGGAGCGGTGTGAGAAGGGTGAGAGGGTAAAAGAGCGAGTCTCAGGAGGAGCAGTGTGAGAGGGGTGAGTGGATAAAAGAGTGAGTCTGAGAGTGAGCAGGGCGAGATGGTGCTGAGAGGATAAAAGAGCGAGTCTGAGGGGGAGCGGTGTGAGAGTGGTGAGAGGGTAAAAGAGCGCGTCTCAGGAGGAGCAGTGTGAGAGTGGTGAGTGGATAAAAGAGCGAGTCTCTGGAGGAGCAGTGTGAGGGGGTGAGTGGATAAAAGAGTGAGTCTGAGAGTGAGCAGTTCGATATGGTGCTGAGAGGATAAAAGAGCGAGTCTCAGGAGGAGCAGTGTGAGGGGGTGAGTGGATAAAAGAGTGAGTCTGAGGGGGAGCAGTGTGAGAGTGGTGAGTGGATAAAAGAGCGAGTCTGAGGGGGAGCAGTGTGAGAGTGGTGAGTGGATAAAAGAGCGAGTCTCAGGAGGAGCAGTGTGGGAGTGGTGAGTGGATAAAAGCGCAAACCTGAGGGGGAGCGGTGTGAGAAGGGTGAGAAGGTAAAAGAGCGATTCTCAGGAGGAGCAGTGTGAGAGGGGTGAGTGGATAAAAGAGTGAGTCTGAGAGTGAGCAGTGCGAGATGGTGCTGAGAGGATAAAAGAGCGAGTCTGAGGGGGAGCGGTGTGAGAGTGGTGAGAGGGTAAAAGAGCGCGTCTCAGGAGGAGCATTGTGAGGGGGTGAGTGGATAAAAGAGTGAGTGTGAGGGGGAGCAGTGTGAGAGTGGTGAGAGGATAAAAGAGCGAGTCTGAGGGGGAGCAGTGTGAGAGTGGTGAGTGGATAAAAGAGCGAGTCTCAGGAGGAGCAGTGTGGGAGTGGTGAGTGGATAAAAGAGCGAGTCTCAGGAGGAGCAGTGTGAGAGTGGTGAGTGGATAAAAGAGCGAGTCTCAGGAGGAGCAGTGTGAGAGTGGTGAGTGGATAAAAGAGTGAGCCTGAGAGTGAGAGTGCGAGAGTGGTGAGAGGGTAAAAGAGCGAGTCTGAGAGGGAGCAGTGTAAGAGTGGTGAGAGGGTAAAAGATCGAGTCTGAGAGGGAACAGTGTGAGAGTGGTGAGAGGGTAAAAGAGCGAGTCTGAGAGGGAGAAGTGTGAGAGTGGTGAGTGGATAAAAGAGCGAGCCTGAGAGGGAGGAATGTGGGAGTGGTGAGAGGATAAAAGAATGAGCCTGAGAGTGAGCAATGTGAGAATGTTGAGAGGATAAAAGAGAGAGTCTGAGAGTGTGCAGTGTAAAAGTGTTGCGAGGATAAAAGAGAGAGTCTAAGAGGGAGCAATGTGAGAGTGGTGAGAGTGTAAAAGAGCGAGTCTGAGGGGGAGCAGTGTGAGAGTGGTGACAGGATAAAAGAGCGAACCTGAGAGGGAGCAGTGCGAGAGTGGTGAGTGGATAAAAGAGCGAAGCTGAGAGGGAGCATTGTGAGAGTGGTGAGTGGATAAAAGAGCGAGACTGAGAGTGAGGAATGCGGGAGTGGTGAGAGGATAAAAGAGTGAACCCGAGTATGAGCAATGTGAGAATGTTGAGAGGATAAAAGGGAGAGTCTGAGAGTGAGCAGTGTGAAAGTGGTGCGAGCATAAAAGAGCGACT
The DNA here is from genome assembly GCF_017639515.1 of Carcharodon carcharias. Classification (NCBI taxonomy): domain Eukaryota; kingdom Metazoa; phylum Chordata; class Chondrichthyes; order Lamniformes; family Lamnidae; genus Carcharodon; species Carcharodon carcharias. The sequence goes on along the minus strand of NC_054477.1, from coordinate 99,848,716 downwards.
CTGAGAGGGAGCAGTGTGAAAGTGGGGCGAGGATAAAAGAGCGAGTCTGAGAGTGAACAGTGTGAGAGTGGTGAGAGGATTAAAGAGCGAGTATCAGGGGGTGCAGTGTGAGAGTGGTGAGTGGATAAAAGAGCGAGTCTGAGGGGGAGCGGTGTGAGAGTGGTGAGTGGATAAAAGAGCGAGTCTCAGGAGGAGCAGTGTGAGAGTGGTGAGTGGATAAAAGAGCGAGTCTCAGGAGGAGCAGTGTGGGAGTGGTGAGAGGATAAAAGAGCGATTATCGGGGGAGCAGTGTGAGAGTGGTGAGTGGATAAAAGAACGAGTCTGAGGGGGAGCGGTGTGAGAGTGGAGAGTGGATAAAAGAGCGAGTCTCAGGAGGAGCAGTGTGAGAGTGGTGAGAGGATAAAAGAGCGAGTCTCAGGAGGAGCAGTGTGAGAGTGGTGAGTGGATAAAAGAGCGAACCTGAGAGGGAGCGGTGTGAGAGTGGTGAGTGGATAAAAGAGTGAACCTGAGAGGGAGCGGTGTGAGAGTGGTGAGTGGATAAAAGAGTGAGACTGAGAGTGAGCAGTGTGAGAGTGGTGAGTGGATAAAAGAGCGAACCTGAGAGGGAGCAGTGTGAGCGTGGTGAGTGGATAAAAGAGCGAGAATGAGAGTGAGGAATGCGGGAGTGGTGAGAGGATAAAAGAATGAGCGCGAGAGTCAGTAATGTGAGAATGTTGAGAGGATAAAAGAGAGAGTCTGAGAGTGAGCAGCGTGAGAGTGGTGCGAGGATAAAAGAGAGAGTCTGAGAGGTGGCAGTGTGAGAGTGGTGAGAGGATAAAAGAGCGAACCTGAGAGTGAGCAGTGTGAGAGTGGCGAGAGGATAAAAGAGCGTACCTGAGAGGGAGCAGTGTGAGAGTGGTGAGTGGATAAAAGAGCGAACCTGAGAGAGAGCGGTGTGAGAGTGGTGAGTGGATGAAAGAGTGAGACTGAGAGAGAGCAGTGTGAGAGTGGTGAAAGTATAAAAGAGCGACCCTGAGAGGGAGCAGTGTGAGATTGGTGAGTGGATAAAAGCGCGAACCTGAGAGGGAGCATTGTGAGAGTGGTGAGTGGATAAAAGAGTGAGCAGTGTGAGAGTGGTGAGTGGATAAAAGAGTGAGACTGAGAGTGAGCAGTGTGAGAGTGGTGAGTGTATAAAACAGTGAGACTGAGAGGGAGCAGTGTGAGATTGGTGAGAGGATAAAAGAGCGACCCTGAGAGGGAGCAGTGTGAGAGTGGTGAGAGGGTAAAAGAGCGGTTCTGAGAGGGAGCAGTGTGAGAGTGGTGAGAGGTTAAAAGAGCGAACCTGAGGAGGAGCAGTGCGAGAGTGGTGAGAGTGTAAAAGAGCGAGTCTGAGGGGGAGCAGTGTGAGAGTGGTGAGCGGATAAAAGAGAGATTCTGAGAGGGAGCAGTGTGAGAGTGGTGAGAGGATAAAAGAGGGAACCTGAGGGGGAGCGGTGTGAGAAGGGTGAGAGGGTAAAAGAGCGAGTCTCAGGAGGAGCAGTGTGAGAGGGGTGAGTGGATAAAAGAGTGAGTCTGAGAGTGAGCAGGGCGAGATGGTGCTGAGAGGATAAAAGAGCGAGTCTGAGGGGGAGCGGTGTGAGAGTGGTGAGAGGGTAAAAGAGCGCGTCTCAGGAGGAGCAGTGTGAGAGTGGTGAGTGGATAAAAGAGCGAGTCTCTGAAGGAGCAGTGTGAGGGGGTGAGTGGATAAAAGAGTGAGTCTGAGAGTGAGCAGTTCGATATGGTGCTGAGAGGATAAAAGAGCGAGTCTCAGGAGGAGCAGTGTGAGGGGGTGAGTGGATAAAAGAGTGAGTCTGAGGGGGAGCAGTGTGAGAGTGGTGAGTGGATAAAAGAGCGAGTCTGAGGGGGAGCAGTGTGAGAGTGGTGAGTGGATAAAAGAGCGAGTCTCAGGAGGAGCAGTGTGGGAGTGGTGAGTGGATAAAAGCGCAAACCTTAGGGGGAGCGGTGTGAGAAGGGTGAGAAGGTAAAAGAGCGATTCTCAGGAGGAGCAGTGTGAGAGGGGTGAGTGGATAAAAGAGTGAGTCTGAGAGTGAGCAGTGCGAGATGGTGCTGAGAGGATAAAAGAGCGAGTCTGAGGGGGAGCGGTGTGAGAGTGGTGAGAGGGTAAAAGAGCGCGTCTCAGGAGGAGCATTGTGAGGGGGTGAGTGGATAAAAGAGTGAGTGTGAGGGGGAGCAGTGTGAGAGTGGTGAGAGGATAAAAGAGCGAGTCTGAGGGGGAGCAGTGTGAGAGTGGTGAGTGGATAAAAGAGCGAGTCTCAGGAGGAGCAGTGTGGGAGTGGTGAGTGGATAAAAGAGCGAGTCTCAGGAGGAGCAGTGTGAGAGTGGTGAGTGGATAAAAGAGCGAGTCTCTGGAGGAGCAGTGTGAGGGGGTGAGTGGATAAAAGAGTGAGTCTGAGAGTGAGCAGTTCGATATGGTGCTGAGAGGATAAAAGATCGAGTCTCAGGAGGAGCAGTGTGAGGGGGTGAGTGGATAAAAGAGTGAGTCTGAGGGGGAGCAGTGTGAGAGTGGTGAGTGGATAAAAGAGCGAGTCTGAGGGGGAGCAGTGTGAGAGTGGTGAGTGGATAAAAGAGCGAGTCTCAGGAGGAGCAGTGTGGGAGTGGTGAGTGGATAAAAGCGCAAACCTGAGGGGGAGCGGTGTGAGAAGGGTGAGAAGGTAAAAGAGCGATTCTCAGGAGGAGCAGTGTGAGAGTGGTGAGTGGATAAAAGAGTGAGTCTGAGAGTGAGCAGTGCGAGATGGTGCTGAGAGGATAAAAGAGCGAATCTGAGGGGGAGCAGTGTGAGAGTGGCGAGAGGATAAAAGAGCGAACCTGAGAGGGAGTGGTGTGAGAGTGGTGAGTGGATAAAAGAGCGAGACTGAGAGTGAGCAGTGTGAGAGTGGTGAGAGGATAAACAAGCGAGCCAGAAAGTGAGCAGTGTGAGAGTGGTGAGTGGATAAAAGAGCGAGACTGATAGCGAGGATTGCGGGAGTGGTGAGAGGATAAAAGAGTGACCCGAGTGTGAGCAATGTGAGAATGTTGAGAGGATAAAAGGGAGAGTCTGAGAGTGAGCAGTGTGAAAGTGGTGCGAGGATAAAAGAGAGAGTCTGAGTGGGGGCAGTGTGAGAGTGGTGAGTGGATAAAAGAGCGAGTCTGAGGGGGAGCAGTGTGAGAGTGGTGAGTGGATAAAAGAGCGAGTCTCAGGAGGAGCAGTGTGGGAGTGGTGAGTGGATAAAAGCGCAAACCTTAGGGGGAGCGGTGTGAGAAGGGTGAGAAGGTAAAAGAGCGATTCTCAGGAGGAGCAGTGTGAGAGGGGTGAGTGGATAAAAGAGTGAGTCTGAGAGTGAGCAGTGCGAGATGGTGCTGAGAGGATAAAAGAGCGAGTCTGAGGGGGAGCGGTGTGAGAGTGGTGAGAGGGTAAAAGAGCGCGTCTCAGGAGGAGCATTGTGAGGGGGTGAGTGGATAAAAGAGTGAGTGTGAGGGGGAGCAGTGTGAGAGTGGTGAGAGGATAAAAGAGCGAGTCTGAGGGGGAGCAGTGTGAGAGTGGTGAGTGGATAAAAGAGCGAGTCTCAGGAGGAGCAGTGTGGGAGTGGTGAGTGGATAAAAGAGAGAGTCTCAGGAGGAGCAGTGTGAGAGTGGTGAGTGGATAAAAGAGCGAGTCTCAGGAGGAGCAGTGTGAGAGTGGTGAGTGGATAAAAGAGCGAGACTGAGAGTGAGCAGTGTGAGAGTGGTGAGAGGATAAAAGAGCGAACCTGAGAGGGAGCAGTGCGAGAGTGGTGAGTGGATAAAAGAGCGAGACTGAGAGTGAGCAGTGTGAGAGTGGTGAGAGGATAAAAGAGCGAGACTGAGAGTCAGCAGTGTGAGAGTGGTGAGTGGATAAAAGAGCGAACCTGAGAGGGAGCAGTGTGAGAGTGGTGACTGGATATAAGAGTGAGACTGAGAGTGAGCAGTGAGGGAGTGGTGAGTGGATAAAAGAGCGAGACTGAGAGTGAGGAATGCGGGCGTGGTGACAGGATAAAAGAGTGAACCCAAGAGTGAGCAATGTGAGAATGTTGAGAGGATAAAAGGGAGAGTCTGAGAGTGAATAGTGTGAAAGTGGTGCGAGGATAAAAGAGAGAGTCAGTGAGGGAGAAGTGTGAGAGTGGTGAGAGGGTAAAACAGCGAGTCTGAGGTGGGGGCAGTGTGAAAGTGGTGAGAGGATAAAAGAGCGAGACTGAGAGTGAGCAGTGTGAGAGTGGCGAGTGGATAAAAGAGCGAGATTGAGAGTGAGCAATGTGAGAGTGGTGAGAGGATAAAAGAACGACCCTGAGAGGGAGCAGTGTGAGAGTGGTGAGTGGATAAAAGAGCGAGACTGAGAGTGAGCAGTGTGAGAGTGGTGAGAGGATAAACGAGCGAGCCAGAAAGTGAGCAGTGTGAGAGTGGTGAGTGGATAAAAGAGCGAGACTGAGAGTGAGGAATGCAGGAGTGGTGAGAGGATAAAAGAGTGAACCCGAGTGTGAGCAATGTGAGAATGTTGAGGGGGATAAAAGGGAGGGTCTGAGAGTGAGCAGTGTGAAAGTGGTGCGAGGATAAAAGAGAGAGTCTGAGAGTGAACAGTGTGAGAGTGGCGAGAGGATAAAAGAGCGAACCTGAGAGTGAACAGTGCGAGATGGTGCTGAGAGGATAAAAGAGCGAACCTGAGAGGGAGCAGTGCGAGAGTGGTGAGTGGATAAAAGAGCGAAGCTGAGAGGGAGCATTGTGAGAGTGGTGAGTGGATAAAAGAGCGAGACTGAGAGTGAGGAATGCGGGAGTGGTGAGAGGATAAAAGAGTGAACCCGAGTATGAGCAATGTGAGAATGTTGAGAGGATAAAAGGGAGAGTCTGAGAGTGAGCAGTGTGAAAGTGGTGCGAGCATAAAAGAGCGAGTCTGAGGGGGAGCAGTGTGAAAGTGGGGCGAGGATAAAAGAGCGAGTCTGAGAGTGAACAGTGTGAGAGTGGTGAGAGGATTAAAGAGCAAGTATCAGGGGGTGCAGTGTGAGAGTGGTGAGAGGATAAAAGAGCGAGTATCAGGAGGAGCAGTGTGAGAGTGGTGAGAGGTTAAAAGAGCGAGTCTCAGGAGGAACAGTGTGAGAGTGGTGAGTGGATAAAAGAGCGAGTCTCAGGAGGAGCAGTGTGAGAGTGGTGAGAGGATAAAAGAGCGAGTATCAGGAGGAGCAGTGTGAGAGTGGTGAGAGGATAAAAGAGCGAGTATCAGGAGGAGCAGTGTGAGAGTGGTGAGTGGATAAAAATGCGAGTCTCAGGAGGAGCAGTGTGAGAGTGGTGAGTGGATAAAAGAGCGAGTCTCAGGAGGAGCAGTGTGAGAGTGTTGAGAGGATAAAAGAGCGATTATCAGGGGGAGCAGTGTCAGAGTGGTGAGTGGATAAAAGAGCGAGTCTGAGGGGGAGCGGTGTGAGAGTGGTGAGTGGATAAAAGAGCGAGTCTCAGGAGGAGCAGTGTGAGAGTGGTGAGTGGATAAAAGAGCGAGTCTCAGGAGGAGCAGTGTGAGAGTGGTGAGAGGATAAAAGAGCGATTATCGGGGGAGCAGTGTGAGAGTGGTGAGTGGATAAAAGAGCGAGTCTGAGGGGGAGCGGTGTGAGAGTGGAGAGTGGATAAAAGAGCGAGTCTCAGGAGGAGCAGTGTGAGAGTGGTGAGAGGATAAAAGAGCGAGTCTCAGGAGGAGCAGTGTGAGAGTGGTGAGTGGATAAAAGAGCGAACCTGAGAGGGAGCGGTGTGAGAGTGGTGAGTGGATAAAAGAGTGAACCTGAGAGGGAGCGGTGTGAGAGTGGTGAGTGGATAAAAGAGTGAGACTGAGAGTGAGCAGTGTGAGAGTGGTGAGTGGATAAAAGAGCGAACCTGAGAGGGAGCAGTGTGAGCGTGGTGAGTGGATAAAAGAGCGAGAATGAGAGTGAGGAATGCGGGAGTGGTGAGAGGATAAAAGAATGAGCGCGAGAGTCAGTAATGTGAGAATGTTGAGAGGATAAAAGAGAGAGTCTGAGAGTGAGCAGCGTGAGAGTGGTGCGAGGATAAAAGAGCGAGTCTGAGGGGGAGCAGTGTGAAAGTGGGGCGAGGATAAAAGAGCGAGTCTGAGAGTGAACAGTGTGAGAGTGGTGAGAGGATTAAAGAGCGAGTATCAGGGGGTGCAGTGTGAGAGTGGTGAGAGGATAAAAGAGCGAGTATCAGGAGGAGCAGTGTGAGAGTGGTGAGAGGTTAAAAGAGCGAGTCTCAGGAGGAACAGTGTGAGAGTGGTGAGTGGATAAAAGAGCGAGTCTCAGGAGGAGCAGTGTGAGAGTGGTGAGAGGATAAAAGAGCGAGTATCAGGAGGAGCAGTGTGAGAGTGGTGAGAGGATAAAAGAGCGAGTATCAGGAGGAGCAGTGTGAGAGTGGTGAGTGGATAAAAATGCGAGTCTCAGGAGGAGCAGTGTGAGAATGGTGAGTGGATAAAAGAGCGAGTCTCAGGAGGAGCAGTGTGAGAGTGTTGAGAGGATAAAAGAGCGATTATCAGGGGGAGCAGTGTCAGAGTGGTGAGTGGATAAAAGAGCGAGTCTGAGGGGGAGCGGTGTGAGAGTGGTGAGTGGATAAAAGAGCGAGTCTCAGGAGGAGCAGTGTGAGAGTGGTGAGTGGATAAAAGAGCGAGTCTCAGGAGGAGCAGTGTGAGAGTGGTGAGAGGATAAAAGAGCGATTATCGGGGGAGCAGTGTGAGAGTGGTGAGTGGATAAAAGAGCGAGTCTGAGGGGGAGCGGTGTGAGAGTGGAGAGTGGATAAAAGAGCGAGTCTCAGGAGGAGCAGTGTGAGAGTGGTGAGAGGATAAAAGAGCGAGTCTCAGGAGGAGCAGTGTGAGAGTGGTGAGTGGATAAAAGAGCGAACCTGAGAGGGAGCGGTGTGAGAGTGGTGAGTGGATAAAAGAGTGAACCTGAGAGGGAGGGGTGTGAGAGTGGTGAGTGGATAAAAGAGTGAGACTGAGAGTGAGCAGTGTGAGAGTGGTGAGTGGATAAAAGAGCGAACCTGAGAGGGAGCAGTGTGAGCGTGGTGAGTGGATAAAAGAGCGAGAATGAGAGTGAGGAATGCGGGAGTGGTGAGAGGATAAAAGAATGAGCGCGAGAGTCAGTAATGTGAGAATGTTGAGAGGATAAAAGAGAGAGTCTGAGAGTGAGCAGCGTGAGAGTGGTGCGAGGATAAAAGAGAGAGTCTGAGAGGTGGCAGTGTGAGAGTGGTGAGAGGATAAAAGAGCGAACCTGAGAGTGAGCAGTGTGAGAGTGGCGAGAGGATAAAAGAGCGTACCTGAGAGGGAGCAGTGTGAGAGTGGTGAGTGGATAAAAGAGCGAACCTGAGAGAGAGCGGTGTGAGAGTGGTGAGAGGTTAAAAGAGCGAACCTGAGGAGGAGCAGTGCGAGAGTGGTGAGATTGTAAAAGAGCGAGTCTGAGGGGGAGCAGTGTGAGAGTGGTGAGCGGATAAAAGAGAGATTCTGAGAGGGAGCAGTGTGAGAGTGGTGAGAGGATAAAAGAGGGAACCTGAGGGGGAGCGGTGTGAGAAGGGTGAGAGGGTAAAAGAGCGAGTCTCAGGAGGAGCAGTGTGAGAGGGGTGAGTGGATAAAAGAGTGAGTCTGAGAGTGAGCAGGGCGAGATGGTGCTGAGAGGATAAAAGAGCGAGTCTGAGGGGGAGCGGTGTGAGAGTGGTGAGAGGGTAAAAGAGCGCGTCTCAGGAGGAGCAGTGTGAGAGTGGTGAGTGGATAAAAGAGCGAGTCTCTGGAGGAGCAGTGTGAGGGGGTGAGTGGATAAAAGAGTGAGTCTAAGAGTGAGCAGTTCGATATGGTGCTGAGAGGATAAAAGAGCGAGTCTCAGGAGGAGCAGTGTGAGGGGGTGAGTGGATAAAAGAGTGAGTCTGAGGGGGAGCAGTGTGAGAGTGGTGAGTGGATAAAAGAGCGAGTCTGAGGGGGAGCAGTGTGAGAGTGGTGAGTGGATAAAAGAGCGAGTCTCAGGAGGAGCAGTGTGGGAGTGGTGAGTGGATAAAAGCGCAAACCTTAGGGGGAGCGGTGTGAGAAGGGTGAGAAGGTAAAAGAGCGATTCTCAGGAGGAGCAGTGTGAGAGGGGTGAGTGGATAAAAGAGTGAGTCTGAGAGTGAGCAGTGCGAGATGGTGCTGAGAGGATAAAAGAGCGAGTCTGAGGGGGAGCGGTGTGAGAGTGGTGAGAGGGTAAAAGAGCGCGTCTCAGGAGGAGCATTGTGAGGGGGTGAGTGGATAAAAGAGTGAGTGTGAGGGGGAGCAGTGTGAGAGTGGTGAGAGGATAAAAGAGCGAGTCTGAGGGGGAGCAGTGTGAGAGTGGTGAGTGGATAAAAGAGCGAGTCTCAGGAGGAGCAGTGTGGGAGTGGTGAGTGGATAAAAGCGCAAACCTTAGGGGGAGCGGTGTGAGAAGGGTGAGAAGGTAAAAGAGCGATTCTCAGGAGGAGCAGTGTGAGAGGGGTGAGTGGATAAAAGAGTGAGTCTGAGAGTGAGCAGTGCGAGATGGTGCTGAGAGGATAAAAGAGCGAGTCTGAGGGGGAGCGGTGTGAGAGTGGTGAGAGGGTAAAAGAGCGCGTCTCAGGAGGAGCATTGTGAGGGGGTGAGTGGATAAAAGAGTGAGTGTGAGGGGGAGCAGTGTGAGAGTGGTGAGAGGATAAAAGAGCGAGTCTGAGGGGGGAGCAGTGTGAGAGTGGTGAGTGGATAAAAGAGCGAGTCTCAGGTGGAGCAGTGTGGGAGTGGTGAGTGGATAAAAGAGCGAGTCTCAGGAGGAGCAGTGTGAGAGTGGTGAGTGGATAAAAGAGCGAGTCTCAGGAGGAGCAGTGTGAGAGTGGTGAGTGGATAAAAGAGCGAGACTGAGAGTGAGCAGTGTGAGAGTGGTGAGAGGATAAAAGAGCGAACCTGAGAGGGAGCAGTGCGAGAGTGGTGAGTGGATAAAAGAGCGAGACTGAGAGTGAGCAGTGTGAGAGTGGTGAGAGGATAAAAGAGCGAGACTGAGAGTCAGCAGTGTGAGAGTGGTGAGTGGATAAAAGAGCGAACCTGAGAGGGAGCAGTGTGAGAGTGGTGACTGGATATAAGAGTGAGACTGAGAGTGAGCAGTGAGGGAGTGGTGAGTGGATAAAAGAGCGAGACTGAGAGTGAGGAATGCGGGCGTGGTGACAGGATGAAAGAGTGAACCCGAGAGTGAGCAATGTGAGAATGTTGAGAGGATAAAAGGGAGAGTCTGAGAGTGAATAGTGTGAAAGTGGTGCGAGGATAAAAGAGAGAGTCAGTGAGGGAGAAGTGTGAGAGTGGTGAGAGGGTAAAACAGCGAGTCTGAGGTGGGGGCAGTGTGAAAGTGGTGAGAGGATAAAAGAGCGAGACTGAGAGTGAGCAGTGTGAGAGTGGCGAGTGGATAAAAGAGCGAGATTGAGAGTGAGCAATGTGAGAGTGGTGAGAGGATAAAAGAACGACCCTGAGAGGGAGCAGTGTGAGAGTGGTGAGTGGATAAAAGAGCGAGACTGAGAGTGAGCAGTGTGAGAGTGGTGAGAGGATAAACGAGCGAGCCAGAAAGTGAGCAGTGTGAGAGTGGTGAGTGGATAAAAGAGCGAGACTGAGAGTGAGGAATGCGGGAGTGGTGAGAGGATAAAAGAGTGAACCCGAGTGTGAGCAATGTGAGAATGTTGAGGGGGATAAAAGGGAGGGTCTGAGAGTGAGCAGTGTGAAAGTGGTGCGAGGATAAAAGAGAGAGTCTGAGAGTGAACAGTGTGAGAGTGGCGAGAGGATAAAAGAGCGAACCTGAGAGTGAACAGTGCGAGATGGTGCTGAGAGGATAAAAGAGCGAGTCTGAGGGGGAGCAGTGTGAGAGTGGCGAGAGGATAAAAGAGCGAACCTGAGAGGGAGTGGTGTGAGAGTGGTGAGTGGATAAAAGAGCGAGACTGAGAGTGAGCAGTGTGAGAGTGGTGAGAGGATAAACAAGCGAGCCAGAAAGTGAGCAGTGTGAGAGTGGTGAGTGGATAAAAGAGCGAGACTGATAGCGAAGAATGCGGGAGTGGTGAGAGGATAAAAGAGTGACCCGAGTGTGAGCAATGTGAGAATGTTGAGAGGATAAAAGGGAGAGTCTGAGAGTGAGCAGTGTGAAAGTGGTGCGAGGATAAAAGAGAGAGTCTGAGTGGGGGCAGTGTGAGAGTGGTGAGTGGATAAAAGAGCGAGTCTGAGGGGGAGCAGTGTGAGAGTGGTGAGTGGATAAAAGAGCGAGTCTCAGGAGGAGCAGTGTGAGAGTGGCGAGAGGATAAAAGAGCGAACCTGAGAGGGATCAGTGTGAGAGTGGTGAGTGGATAAAAGAGCGAACCTGAGAGGGAGCATGTGAGAGTGGTGAGTGGATAAAAGATTGAGACTGAGAGTGAGCAGTGTGAGAGTGGTGAGAGGATAAAAGAGCGAACCTGAGAGGGCCAGTGTGAGATTGGTGAGTGGATAAAAGAGCGAACCTGAGAGGGAGCTTTCTGAGAGTGGTGAGTGGATAAAAGAGTGAGCAGTGTGAGAGAGGTGAGAGGATTAAAGAGTGAGACTGAGAGTGAGCAGTGTGAGAGTGGTGAGTATATAAAACAGTGAGACTGAGAGGGAGCAGTGTGAGTTTGGTGAGAGGATAAAAGAGCGACCCTGAGAGGGAGCAGTGTGAGAGTGGTGAGAGGGTAAAAGAGCGAGTCTGAGAGGGAGCAGTGTGAAAGTGGTGAGAGGTTAAAAGAGCGAACCTGAGGGGGAGCAGTGCGAGAGTGGTGAGAGGGTAAAAGAGCGAGTCTGAGGGGAAGCAGTGTGAGAGTGGTGAGTGGATAAAAGAGCGAGTCTCAGGAGGAGCAGTGTGAGAGTGGTGAGTGGATAAAAGAGCGAGTCTCAGGAGGAGCAGTGTGAGAGTGGTGAGTGGATAAAAGAGTGAGTTTGAGAGTCCGCAGTGCGAGATGGTGCTGAGAGGATAAAAGAGCGAGTCTGAGGGGGAGCGGTGTGAGAGTGGTGAGAGGGTAAAAGAGCGCATCTCAGGAGGAGCAGTGTGAGGGGGTGAGTTGATAAAAGAGTGAGTCTGAGGGGGAGCAGTGTGAGAGTGGTGAGAGGATAAAAGAGCGAGTCTGAGGGGGAGCAGTGTGAGAGTGGTGAGTGGATAAAAGAGCGAGTCTCAGGAGGAGCAGTGTGGGAGTGGTGAGTGGATAAAAGAGCGAGTCTCAGGAGGAGCAGTGTGAGAGTGGTGAGTGGATAAAAGAGCGAGTCTCAGGAGGAGCAGTGTGAGAGTGGTGAGTGGATAAAAGAGCGAGACTGAGAGTGAGCAGTGTGAGAGTGGTGAGAGGATAAAAGAACGAACCTGAGAGGGAGCAGTGCGAGAGTGGTGAGTGGATAAAAGAGCGAGACTGAGAGTGAGCAGTGTGAGAGTGGTGAGAGGATAAAAGAGTGAGACTGAGAGTCAGCAGTGTGAGAGTGGTGAGTGGATAAAAGAGCGAACCTGAGAGGGAGCAGTGTGAGAGTGGTGACTGGATATAAGAGTGAGACTGAGAGTGAGCAGTGAGGGAGTGGTGAGTGGATAAAAGAGCGAGACTGAGAGTGAGGAATGCGGGCGTGGTGACAGGATAAAAGAGTGAACCCGAGAGTGAGCAATGTGAGAATGTTGAGAGGATAAAAGGGAGAGTCTGAGAGTGAATAGTGTGAAAGTGGTGCGAGGATAAAAGAGAGAGTCAGTGAGGGAGAAGTGTGAGAGTGGTGAGAGGGTAAAACAGCGAGTCTGAGGTGGGGGCAGTGTGAAAGTGGTGAGAGGATAAAAGAGCGAGACTGAGAGTGAGCAGTGTGAGAGTGGCGAGTGGATAAAAGAGCGAGATTGAGAGTGAGCAATGTGAGAGTGGTGAGAGGATAAAAGAACGACCCTGAGAGGGAGCAGTGTGAGAGTGGTGAGTGGATAAAAGAGCGAGACTGAGAGTGAGCAGTGTGAGAGTGGTGAGTGGATAAACGAGCGAGCCAGAAAGTCAGCAGTGTGAGAGTGGTGAGTGGATAAAAGAGCGAGACTGAGAGTGAGGAATGCGGGAGTGGTGAGAGGATAAAAGAGTGAACCCGAGTGTGAGCAATGTGAGAATGTTGAGGGGGATAAAAGGGAAGGTCTGAGAGTGAGCAGTGTGAAAGTGGTGCGAGGATAAAAGAGAGAGTCTGAGAGTGAACAGTGTGAGAGTGGCGAGAGGATAAAAGAGCGAACCTGAGAGTGAACAGTGCGAGATGGTGCTGAGAGGATAAAAGAGCGAGTCTGAGGGGGAGCAGTGTGAGAGTGGCGAGAGGATAAAAGAGCGAACCTGAGAGGGAGTGGTGTGAGAGTGGTGAGTGGATAAAAGAGTGAGACTGAGAGTGAGCAGTGTGAGAGTGGTGAGAGGATAAACAAGCGAGCCAGAAAGTGAGCAGTGTGAGAGTGGTGAGTGGATAAAAGAGCGAGACTGATAGCGAAGAATGCGGGAGTGGTGAGAGGATAAAAGAGTGACCCGAGTGTGAGCAATGTGAGAATGTTGAGAGGATAAAAGGGAGAGTCTGAGAGTGAGCAGTGTGAAAGTGGTGCGAGGATAAAAGAGAGAGTCTGAGTGGGGGCAGTGTGAGAGTGGTGAGTGGATAAAAGAGCGAGTCTGAGGGGGAGCAGTGTGAGAGTGGTGACTGGATAAAAGAGCGAGTCTCAGGAGGAACAGTGTGAGAGTGGCGAGAGGATAAAAGAGCGAACCTGAGAGGGAGCAGTGTGAGAGTGGTGAGTGGATAAAAGAGCGAACCTGAGAGGGAGCGGTGTGAGAGTGGTGAGTGGATAAAAGATTGAGACTGAGAGTGAGCAGTGTGAGATTGGTGAGAGGATAAAAGAGCGAACCTGAGAGGGCCAGTGTGAGATTGGAGAGTGGATAAAAGAGCGAACCTGAGAGGGAGCTTTGTGAGAGTGGTGAGTGGATAAAAGAGTGAGCAGTGTGAGAGAGGTGAGAGGATTAAAGAGTGAGACTGAGAGTGAGCAGTGTGAGTGTGGTGAGTGTATAAAACAGTGAGACTGAGAGGGAGCAGTGTGAGATTGGTGAGAGGATAAAAGAGCGACCCTGAGAGGGAGCAGTGTGAGAGTGGTGAGAGGGTAAAAGAGCGAGTCTGAGAGGGAGCAGTGTGAAAGTGGTGAGAGGTTAAAAGTGCGAACCTGAGGGGGAGCAGTGCAAGAGTGGTGAGAGGGTAAAAGAGCGAGTCTGAGGGGAAGCAGTGTGAGAGTGGTGAGCGGATAAAAGAGAGATTCTGAGAGGGAGCAGTGTGAGAGGGGTCAGTGGATAAAAGAGTGAGTCTGAGAGTGAGCAGGGCGAGATGGTGCTGAGAGGATAAAAGAGCGAGTCTGAGGGGGAGCGGTGTGAGAGTGGTGAGAGGGTAAAAGAGCGCGTCTCAGGAGGAGCAGTGTGAGAGTGGTGAGTGGATAAAAGAGCGAGTCTCTGGAGGAGCAGTGTGAGGGGGTGAGTGGATAAAAGAGTGAGTCTAAGAGTGAGCAGTTCGATATGGTGCTGAGAGGATAAAAGAGCGAGTCTCAGGAGGAGCAGTGTGAGGGGGTGAGTGGATAAAAGAGTGAGTCTGAGGGGGAGCAGTGTGAGAGTGGTGAGTGGATAAAAGAGCGAGTCTGAGGGGGAGCAGTGTGAGAGTGGTGAGTGGATAAAAGAGCGAGTCTCAGGAGGAGCAGTGTGGGAGTGGTGAGTGGATAAAAGCGCAAACCTTAGGGGGAGCGGTGTGAGAAGGGTGAGAAGGTAAAAGAGCGATTCTCAGGAGGAGCAGTGTGAGAGGGGTGAGTGGATAAAAGAGTGAGTCTGAGAGTGAGCAGTGCGAGATGGTGCTGAGAGGATAAAAGAGCGAGTCTGAGGGGGAGCGGTGTGAGAGTGGTGAGAGGGTAAAAGAGCGCGTCTCAGGAGGAGCATTGTGAGGGGGTGAGTGGATAAAAGAGTGAGTGTGAGGGGGAGCAGTGTGAGAGTGGTGAGAGGATAAAAGAGCGAGTCTGAGGGGGAGCAGTGTGAGAGTGGTGAGTGGATAAAAGAGCGAGTCTCAGGAGGAGCAGTGTGGGAGTGGTGAGTGGATAAAAGAGCGAGTCTCAGGAGGAGCAGTGTGTGAGTGGTGAGTGGATAAAAGAGCGAGTCTCAGGAGGAGCAGTGTGAGAGTGGTGAGTGGATAAAAGAGCGAGACTGAGAGTGAGCAGTGTGAGAGTGGTGAGAGGATAAAAGAGCGAACCTGAGAGGGAGCAGTGCGAGAGTGGTGAGTGGATAAAAGAGCGAGACTGAGAGTGAGCAGTGTGAGAGTGGTGAGAGGATAAAAGAGCGAGACTGAGAGTCAGCAGTGTGAGAGTGGTGAGTGGATAAAAGAGCGAACCTGAGAGGGAGCAGTGTGAGAGTGGTGACTGGATATAAGAGTGAGACTGAGAGTGAGCAGTGAGGGAGTGGTGAGTGGATAAAAGAGCGAGACTGAGAGTGAGGAATGCGGGCGTGGTGACAGGATGAAAGAGTGAACCCGAGAGTGAGCAATGTGAGAATGTTGAGAGGATAAAAGGGAGAGTCTGAGAGTGAATAGTGTGAAAGTGGTGCGAGGATAAAAGAGAGAGTCAGTGAGGGAGAAGTGTGAGAGTGGTGAGAGGGTAAAACAGCGAGTCTGAGGTGGGGGCAGTGTGAAAGTGGTGAGAGGATAAAAGAGCGAGACTGAGAGTGAGCAGTGTGAGAGTGGCGAGTGGATAAAAGAGCGAGATTGAGAGTGAGCAATGTGAGAGTGGTGAGAGGATAAAAGAACGACCCTGAGAGGGAGCAGTGTGAGAGTGGTGAGTGGATAAAAGAGCGAGACTGAGAGTGAGCAGTGTGAGAGTGGTGAGAGGATAAACGAGCGAGCCAGAAAGTGAGCAGTGTGAGAGTGGTGAGTGGATAAAAGAGCGAGACTGAGAGTGAGGAATGCGGGAGTGGTGAGAGGATAAAAGAGTGAACCCGAGTGTGAGCAATGTGAGAATGTTGAGGGGGATAAAAGGGAGGGTCTGAGAGTGAGCAGTGTGAAAGTGGTGCGAGGATAAAAGAGAGAGTCTGAGAGTGAACAGTGTGAGAGTGGCGAGAGGATAAAAGAGCGAACCTGAGAGTGAACAGTGCGAGATGGTGCTGAGAGGATAAAAGAGCGAGTCTGAGGGGGAGCAGTGTGAGAGTGGCGAGAGGATAAAAGAGCGAACCTGAGAGGGAGTGGTGTGAGAGTGGTGAGTGGATAAAAGAGCGAGACTGAGAGTGAGCAGTGTGAGAGTGGTGAGAGGATAAACAAGCGAGCCAGAAAGTGAGCAGTGTGAGAGTGGTGAGTGGATAAAAGAGCGAGACTGATAGCGAAGAATGCGGGAGTGGTGAGAGGATAAAAGAGTGACCCGAGTGTGAGCAATGTGAGAATGTTGAGAGGATAAAAGGGAGAGTCTGAGAGTGAGCAGTGTGAAAGTGGTGCGAGGATAAAAGAGAGAGTCTGAGTGGAGGCAGTGTGAGAGTGGTGAGTGGATAAAAGAGCGAGTCTGAGGGGGAGCAGTGTGAGAGTGGTGAGTGGATAAAAGAGCGAGTCTCAGGAGGAGCAGTGTGAGAGTGGCGAGAGGATAAAAGAGCGAACCTGAGAGGGAGCAGTGTGAGAGTGGTGAGTGGATAAAAGAGCGAACCTGAGAGGGAGCATGTGAGAGTGGTGAGTGGATAAAAGATTGAGACTGAGAGTGAGCAGTGTGAGAGTGGTGAGAGGATAAAAGAGCGAACCTGAGAGGGCCAGTGTGAGATTGGTGAGTGGATAAAAGAGCGAACCTGAGAGGGAGCTTTCTGAGAGTGGTGAGTGGATAAAAGAGTGAGCAGTGTGAGAGAGGTGAGAGGATTAAAGAGTGAGACTGAGAGTGAGCAGTGTGAGAGTGGTGAGTATATAAAACAGTGAGACTGAGAGGGAGCAGTGTGAGTTTGGTGAGAGGATAAAAGAGCGACCCTGAGAGGGAGCAGTGTGAGAGTGGTGAGAGGGTAAAAGAGCGAGTCTGAGAGGGAGCAGTGTGAAAGTGGTGAGAGGTTAAAAGAGCGAACCTGAGGGGGAGCAGTGCGAGAGTGGTGAGAGGGTAAAAGAGCGAGTCTGAGGGGAAGCAGTGTGAGAGTGGTGAGTGGATAAAAGAGCGAGTCTCAGGAGGAGCAGTGTGAGAGTGGTGAGTGGATAAAAGAGCGAGTCTCAGGAGGAGCAGTGTGAGAGTGGTGAGTGGATAAAAGAGTGAGTTTGAGAGTCCGCAGTGCGAGATGGTGCTGAGAGGATAAAAGAGCGAGTCTGAGGGGGAGCGGTGTGAGAGTGGTGAGAGGGTAAAAGAGCGCATCTCAGGAGGAGCAGTGTGAGGGGGTGAGTTGATAAAAGAGTGAGTCTGAGGGGGAGCAGTGTGAGAGTGGTGAGAGGATAAAAGAGCGAGTCTGAGGGGGAGCAGTGTGAGAGTGGTGAGTTGATAAAAGAGCGAGTCTCAGGAGGAGCAGTGTGGGAGTGGTGAGTGGATAAAAGAGCGAGTCTCAGGAGGAGCAGTGTGAGAGTGGTGAGTGGATAAAAGAGCGAGTCTCAGGAGGAGCAGTGTGAGAGTGGTGAGTGGATAAAAGAGCGAGACTGAGAGTGAGCAGTGTGAGAGTGGTGAGAGGATAAAAGAACGAACCTGAGAGGGAGCAGTGCGAGAGTGGTGAGTGGATAAAAGAGCGAGACTGAGAGTGAGCAGTGTGAGAGTGGTGAGAGGATAAAAGAGTGAGACTGAGAGTCAGCAGTGTGAGAGTGGTGAGTGGATAAAAGAGCGAACCTGAGAGGGAGCAGTGTGAGAGTGGTGACTGGATATAAGAGTGAGACTGAGAGTGAGCAGTGAGGGAGTGGTGAGTGGATAAAAGAGCGAGACTGAGAGTGAGGAATGCGGGCGTGGTGACAGGATAAAAGAGTGAACCCGAGAGTGAGCAATGTGAGAATGTTGAGAGGATAAAAGGGAGAGTCTGAGAGTGAATAGTGTGAAAGTGGTGCGAGGATAAAAGAGAGAGTCAGTGAGGGAGAAGTGTGAGAGTGGTGAGAGGGTAAAACAGCGAGTCTGAGGTGGGGGCAGTGTGAAAGTGGTGAGAGGATAAAAGAGCGAGACTGAGAGTGAGCAGTGTGAGAGTGGCGAGTGGATAAAAGAGCGAGATTGAGAGTGAGCAATGTGAGAGTGGTGAGAGGATAAAAGAACGACCCTGAGAGGGAGCAGTGTGAGAGTGGTGAGTGGATAAAAGAGCGAGACTGAGAGTGAGCAGTGTGAGAGTGGTGAGTGGATAAACGAGCGAGCCAGAAAGTCAGCAGTGTGAGAGTGGTGAGTGGATAAAAGAGCGAGACTGAGAGTGAGGAATGCGGGAGTGGTGAGAGGATAAAAGAGTGAACCCGAGTGTGAGCAATGTGAGAATGTTGAGGGGGATAAAAGGGAAGGTCTGAGAGTGAGCAGTGTGAAAGTGGTGCGAGGATAAAAGAGAGAGTCTGAGAGTGAACAGTGTGAGAGTGGCGAGAGGATAAAAGAGCGAACCTGAGAGTGAACAGTGCGAGATGGTGCTGAGAGGATAAAAGAGCGAGTCTGAGGGGGAGCAGTGTGAGAGTGGCGAGAGGATAAAAGAGCGAACCTGAGAGGGAGTGGTGTGAGAGTGGTGAGTGGATAAAAGAGTGAGACTGAGAGTGAGCAGTGTGAGAGTGGTGAGAGGATAAACAAGCGAGCCAGAAAGTGAGCAGTGTGAGAGTGGTGAGTGGATAAAAGAGCGAGACTGATAGCGAAGAATGCGGGAGTGGTGAGAGGATAAAAGAGTGACCCGAGTGTGAGCAATGTGAGAATGTTGAGAGGATAAAAGGGAGAGTCTGAGAGTGAGCAGTGTGAAAGTGGTGCGAGGATAAAAGAGAGAGTCTGAGTGGGGGCAGTGTGAGAGTGGTGAGTGGATAAAAGAGCGAGTCTGAGGGGGAGCAGTGTGAGAGTGGTGACTGGATAAAAGAGCGAGTCTCAGGAGGAACAGTGTGAGAGTGGCGAGAGGATAAAAGAGCGAACCTGAGAGGGAGCAGTGTGAGAGTGGTGAGTGGATAAAAGAGCGAACCTGAGAGGGAGCGGTGTGAGAGTGGTGAGTGGATAAAAGATTGAGACTGAGAGTGAGCAGTGTGAGATTGGTGAGAGGATAAAAGAGCGAACCTGAGAGGGCCAGTGTGAGATTGGAGAGTGGATAAAAGAGCGAACCTGAGAGGGAGCTTTGTGAGAGTGGTGAGTGGATAAAAGAGTGAGCAGTGTGAGAGAGGTGAGAGGATTAAAGAGTGAGACTGAGAGTGAGCAGTGTGAGAGTGGTGAGTGTATAAAACAGTGAGACTGAGAGGGAGCAGTGTGAGATTGGTGAGAGGATAAAAGAGCGACCCTGAGAGGGAGCAGTGTGAGAGTGGTGAGAGGGTAAAAGAGCGAGTCTGAGAGGGAGCAGTGTGAAAGTGGTGAGAGGTTAAAAGTGCGAACCTGAGGGGGAGCAGTGCAAGAGTGGTGAGAGGGTAAAAGAGCGAGTCTGAGGGGAAGCAGTGTGAGAGTGGTGAGCGGATAAAAGAGAGATTCTGAGAGGGAGCAGTGTGAGAATGGTGAGAGGATAAAAGAGTGAACCTGAGGGGGAGCGGTGTGAGAGTGGTGAGTGGATAAAAGAGCGAGTCTGAGGGGGAGCAGTGTGAGAGTGGTGAGTGGATAAAAGAGCGAGTCTCAGGAGGAGCAGTGTGGGAGTGGTGAGTGGATAAAAGAGCGAGTCTCAGGAGGAGCAGTGTGAGAGAGGTGAGTGGATAAAAGAGCGAGTCTCAGGAGGAGCAGTGTGAGAATGGTGAGTGGATAAAAGAGCGAGTCTCAGGAGGAGCAGTGTGAGAGTGGTGAGTGGATAAAAGAGCGAGTCTCAGGAGGAGCAGTGTGAGAGTGGCGAGAGGATAAAAGAGTGAACCTGAGAGGGAGCGGTGTGAGAGTGGTGAGAGGGTAAAAGAGCGAGTCTGAGGGGGAGCAGTGTGAGAGTGGTGACAGGATAAAAGAGCGAACCTGAGAGGGAGCAGTGCGAGAGTGGTGAGTGGATAAAAGAGCGAACCTGAGAGGGAGCAGTGCGAGAGTGGTGAGTGGATAAAAGATCGAAGCTGAGAGGGAGCATTGTGAGAGTGGTGAGTGGATAAAAGAGCGAGACTGAGAGCGAGGAATGCGGGAGTGGTGAGAGGATAAAAGAGTGAACCCGAGTATGAGCAATGTGAGAATGTTGAGAGGATAAAAGGGAGAGTCTGAGAGTGAGCAGTGTGAAAGTGGGGAGAGGATAAAAGAGCGATTCTGAGAGTGAACAGTGTGAGAGTGGTAAGAGGATTAAAGAGCGAGTATCAGGGGGAGCAGTGTGAGAGTGGTGAGAGGATAAAAGAGCGAGTATCAGGAGGAGCAGTTGTGAGAGTGGTGAGAGGATAAAAGAGCGAGTATCAGGAGGAGCAGTGTGAGAGTGGTGAGAGGATAAAAGAGCGAGTATCAGGAGGAGCAGTGTGAGAGTGGTGAGTGGATAAAAGTGCGAGGCTCAGGAGGAGCAGTGTGAGAGTGGTGAGAGGTTAAAAGAGCGAGTATCAGGGGGGGCAGTGTGAGAGTGGTGAGTGGATAAAAGAGCGAGTCTCAGGAGGAGCAGTGTGAGAGTGGTGAGAGGTTAAAAGAGCGAGTATCAGGGGGGGCAGTGTGAGAGTGGTGAGTGGATAAAAGAGCGAGTCTCAGGAGGAGCAGTGTGAGGGAGTGAGTGGATAAAAGAGTGAGTCTGAGGGGGAGCAGTGTGAGAGTGGTGAGTGGATAAAAGAGTGAACCTGAGAGGGAGCGGTGTGAGAGTGGTGAGAGGGTAAAAGAGCGAACTTGAGAGGGAGCAGTGTGAGAGTGGTGAGTGGATAAATGAATGAACCTGAGAGGGAGCAGTGCCAGAGTGGCGAGTGGATAAATGAGCGAACCTGAGAGGGAGCAGTGCCAGAGTGGCGAGTGGATAAATGAGCGAACCTGAGAGGGAGCAGTGCCAGAGTGGCGAGAAGATAATTGAGCGAACCTGAGAGGGAGTAGTGTGTGAGTGGTGAGAGGATAAAACAGCGGGTCTGAGGTGGGGGCAGCGTGAAAGTGGTGAGAGGATAAAAGAGTGAGCCTGAGAGTGAGAGTGCGAGAGTGGTGAGCAGGTAAAAGAGCGAGTCTGAGAGGGAGCAGTGTAAGAGTGGTGAGAGGGTAAAAGATCGAGTCTGAGAGGGAACAGTGTGAGAGTGGTGAGAGGGTAAAAGAGCGAGTCTGAGAGGGAGCAGTGTGAGAGTGGTGAGTGGATAAAAGAGCGAGCCTGAGAGGGAGGAATGTGGGAGTGGTGAGAGGATAAAAGAATGAGCCCGAGAGTGAGCAATGTGAGAATGTTGAGAGGATAAAAGAGAGAGTCTGAGAGTGTGCAGTGTGAAAGTGGTGCGAGGATAAAAGAGAGAGTCTAAGAGGGAGCAATGTGAGAGTGGTGAGAGTGTAAAAGAGCGAGTCTGAGGGGGAGCAGTGTGAGAGTGGTGACAGGATAAAAGAGCGAACCTGAGAGGGAGCAGTGCGAGAGTGGTGAGTGGATAAAAGAGCGAACCTGAGAGGGAGCAGTGCGAGAGTGGTGAGTGGATAAAAGAGCGAAGCTGAGAGGGAGCATTGTGAGAGTGGTGAGTGGATAAAAGAGCGAGACTGAGAGTGAGGAATGCGCGAGTGGTGAGAGGATAAAAGAGTGAACCCGAGTATGAGCAATGTGAGAATGTTGAGAGGATAAAAGTGAGAGTCTGAGAGTGAGCAGTGTGAAAGTGGTGCGAGGATAAAAGAGCGAGTCTGAGGGGGAGCAGTGTGAAAGTGGGGAGAAGATAAAAGAGCGAGTCTGAGAGTGAACAGTGTGAGAGTGGTGAGAGGATTAAAGAGCGAGTATCAGGAGGAGAAGTGTGAGAGTGGTGAGAGGTTAAAAGAGCGAGTCTCAGGAGGAACAGTGTGAGAGTGGTGAGTGGATAAAAGAGCGAGTCTCAGGAGGAGCAGTGTGAGAGTGGTGAGAGGATAAAAGAGCGAGTATCAGGAGGAGCAGTGTGATAGTGGTGAGAGGATAAAAGAGCGAGTATCAGGAGGAGCAGTGTGCGAGTGGTGAGTGGATAAAAGTGCGAGTCTCAGGAGGAGCAGTGTGAGAGTGGTGAGTGGATAAAAGAGCGAGTCTCAGGAGGAGCATTGGGAGACTGGTGAGAGGATAAAAGAGCGAGTATCAGGGGGAGCAGTGTGTGAGTGGTGAGTGGATAAAAGAGCGAGTCTCAGGAGGAGCAGTGTGAGAGTGGCGAGAGGATAAAAGAGTGAACCTGAGAGGGAGCAGTGCCAGAGTGGCGAGAATATAATTGAGCGAACCTGAGAGGGAGTAGTGTGTGAGTGGTGAGAGGTTAAAACAGCGGGTCTGAGGTGGGGGCAGCGTGAAAGTGGTGAGAGGATAAAAGAGTGAGCCTGAGAGTGAGAGTGCGAGAGTGGTGAGAGGGTAAAAGAGCGAGTCTGAGAGGGAGCAGTGTAAGAGTGGTGAGAGGGTAAAAGATCGAGTCTGAGAGGGAACAGTGTGAGAGTGGTGAGAGGGTAAAAGAGCGAGTCTGAGAGGGAGCAGTGTGAGAGTGGTGAGTGGATAAAAGAGCGAGCCTGAGAGGGAGGATTGTGGGAGTGGTGAGAGGATAAAAGAATGAGCCCGAGAGTGAGCAATGTGAGAATGTTGAGAGGATAAAAGAGAGAGTCTGAGAGTGTGCAGTGTGAAAGTGGTGCGAGGATAAAAGAGAGAGTCTAAGAGGGAGCAATGTGAGAGTGGTGAGAGTGTAAAAGAGCAAGTCTGAGGGGGAGCAGTGTGAGAGTGGTGACAGGATAAAAGAGCGAACCTGAGAGGAGCAGTGCGAGAGTGGTGAGTGGATAAAAGAGCGAACCTGAGAGGGAGCAGTGCGAGAGTGGTGAGTGGATAAAAGAGCGAAGCTGAGAGGGAGCATTGTGAGAGTGGTGAGTGGATAAAAGAGCGAGACTGAGAGTGAGGAATGCGGGAGTGGTGAGAGGATAAAAGAGTGAACCCGAGTATGAGCTATGTGAGAATGTTGAGAGGATAAAAGGGAGAGTCTGAGAGTGAGCAGTGTGAAAGTGGTGCGAGGATAAAAGAGCGAGTCTGAGGGGGAGCAGTGTGAAAGTGGGGAGAAGATAAAAGAGCGAGTCTGAGAGTGAACAGTGTGAGAGTGGTGAGAGGATTAAAGAGCGAGTATCAGGAGGAGCAGTGTGAGAGTGGTGAGAGGTTAAAAGAGCGAGTCTCAGGAGGAACAGTGTGAGAGTGGTGAGTGGATAAAAGAGCGAGTCTCAGGAGGAGCAGTGTGAGAGTGGTGAGAGGATAAAAGAGCGAGTATCAGGAGGAGCAGTGTGATAGTGGTGAGAGGATAAAAGAGCGAGTATCAGGAGGAGCAGTGTGCGAGTGGTGAGTGGATAAAAGTGCGAGTCTCAGGAGGAGCAGTGTGAGAGTGGTGAGTGGATAAAAGAGCGAGTCTCAGGAGGAGCATTGGGAGACTGGTGAGAGGATAAAAGAGCGAGTATCGGGGGAGCAGTGTGTGAGTGGTGAGTGGATAAAAGAGCGAGTCTCAGGAGGAGCAGTGTGAGAGTGGCGAGAGGATAAAAGAGTGAACCTGAGAGGGAGCAGTGCCAGAGTGGCGAGAATATAATTGAGCGAACCTGAGAGGGAGTAGTGTGTGAGTGGTGAGAGGATAAAACAGCGGGTCTGAGGTGGGGGCAGCGTGAAAGTGGTGAGAGGATAAAAGAGTGAGCCTGAGAGTGAGAGTGCGAGAGTGGTGAGAGGGTAAAAGAGCGAGTCTGAGAGGGAGCAGTGTAAGAGTGGTGAGAGGGTAAAAGATCGAGTCTGAGAGGGAACAGTGTGAGAGTGGTGAGAGGGTAAAAGAGCGAGTCTGAGAGGGAGCAGTGTGAGAGTGGTGAGTGGATAAAAGAGCGAGCCTGAGAGGGAGGATTGTGGGAGTGGTGAGAGGATAAAAGAATGAGCCCGAGAGTGAGCAATGTGAGAATGTTGAGAGGATAAAAGAGAGAGTCTGAGAGTGTGCAGTGTGAAAGTGGTGCGAGGATAAAAGAGAGAGTCTAAGAGGGAGCAATGTGAGAGTGGTGAGAGTGTAAAAGAGCAAGTCTGAGGGGGAGCAGTGTGAGAGTGGTGACAGGATAAAAGAGCGAACCTGAGAGGGAGCAGTGCGAGAGTGGTGAGTGGATAAAAGAGCGAACCTGAGAGGGAGCAGTGCGAGAGTGGTGAGTGGATAAAAGAGCGAAGCTGAGAGGGAGCATTGTGAGAGTGGTGAGTGGATAAAAGAGCGAGACTGAGAGTGAGGAATGCGGGAGTGGTGAGAGGATAAAAGAGTGAACCCGAGTATGAGCAATGTGAGAATGTTGAGAGGATAAAAGGGAGAGTCTGAGAGTGAGCAGTGTGAAAGTGGTGCGAGGATAAAAGAGCGAGTCTGAGGGGGAGCAGTGTGAAAGTGGGGAGAAGATAAAAGAGCGAGTCTGAGAGTGAACAGTGTGAGAGTGGTGAGAGGATTAAAGAGCGAGTATCAGGAGGAGCAGTGTGAGAGTGGTGAGAGGTTAAAAGAGCGAGTCTCAGGAGGAACAGTGTGAGAGTGGTGAGTGGATAAAAGAGCGAGTCTCAGGAGGAGCAGTGTGAGAGTGGTGAGAGGATAAAAGAGCGAGTATCAGGAGGAGCAGTGTGATAGTGGTGAGAGGATAAAAGAGCGAGTATCAGGAGGAGCAGTGTGCGAGTGGTGAGTGGATAAAAGTGCGAGTCTCAGGAGGAGCAGTGTGAGAGTGGTGAGTGGATAAAAGAGCGAGTCTCAGGAGGAGCATTGGGAGACTGGTGAGAGGATAAAAGAGCGAGTATCAGGGGGAGCAGTGTGTGAGTGGTGAGTGGATAAAAGAGCGAGTCTCAGGAGGAGCAGTGTGAGAGTGGCGAGAGGATAAAAGAGTGAACCTGAGAGGGAGCAGTGTGAGAGTGGTGAGTGGATAAAAGAGCGAGTCTCAGGAGGAGCAGTGTGAGAGTGGCGAGAGGATAAAAGAGTGAACCTGAGAGGGAGCGGTGTGAGAGTGGTGAGAGGGTAAAAGAGCGAACTTGAGAGGGAGCAGTGTGAGAGTGGTGAGTGGATAAATGAATGAACCTGAGAGGGAGCAGTGCCAGAGTGGCGAGAGGATAAATGAGCGAACCTGAGAATGAGCAGTGTGAGAGTGGTGAGTGGATAAATGAGCGAACATGAGAGGGAGCAGTGTGAGAGTGGTGAGTGGATAAATGAATGAACCTGAGAGGGAGCAGTGCCAGAGTGGCGAGTGGATAAATGAGCGAACCTGAGAGGGAGCAGTGCCGGAGTGGCGAGTGGATAAATGAGCGAACCTGAGAGGGAGCAGTGCCAGAGTGGCGAGAAGATAATTGAGCGAACCTGAGAGGGAGTAGTGTGAGAGTGGTGAGAGGATAAAACAGCGGGTCTGAGGTGGGGGCAGCGTGAAAGTGGTGAGAGGATAAAAGAGTGAGCCTGAGAGTGAGAGTGCGAGAGTGGTGAGAGGGTAAAAGAGCGAGTCTGAGAGGGAGCAGTGAAAGAGTGGTGAGAGGGTAAAAGATCGAGTCTGAGAGGGAACAGTGTGAGAGTGGTGAGAGGGTAAAAGAGCGAGTCTGAGAGGGAGCAGTGTGAGAGTGGTGAGTGGATAAAAGAGCGAGCCTGAGAGGGAGGAATGTGGGAGTGGTGAGAGGATAAAAGAATGAGCCCGAGAGTGAGCAATGTGAGAATGTTGAGAGGATAAAAGAGAGAGTCTGAGAGTGTGCAGTGTGAAAGTGGTGCGAGGATAAAAGAGAGAGTCTAAGAGGGAGCAATGTGAGAGTGGTGAGAGTGTAAAAGAGCGAGTCTGAGGGGGAGCAGTGTGAGAGTGGTGACAGGATAAAAGAGCGAACCTGAGAGGGAGCAGTGCGAGAGTGGTGAGTGGATAAAAGAGCGAACCTGAGAGGGAGCAGTGCGAGAGTGGTGAGTGGATAAAAGAGAGAAGCTGAGAGGGAGCATTGTGAGAGTGGTGAGTGGATAAAAGAGCGAGACTGAGAGTGAGGAATGCGGGAGTGGTGAGAGGATAAAAGAGTGAACCCGAGTATGAGCAATGTGAGAATGTTGAGAGGATAAAAGGGAGAGTCTGAGAGTGAGCAGTGTGAAAGTGGTGCGAGGATAAAAGAGCGAGTCTGAGGGGGAGCAGTGTGAAAGTGGGGAGAGGATAAAAGAGCGAGTCTGAGAGTGAACAGTGTGAGAGTGGTGAGAGGATTAAAGAGCGAGTATCAGGGGGTGCAGTGTGAGAGTGGTGGAGGATAAAAGAGCGAGTATCAGGAGGAGCAGTGTGAGAGTGGTGAGTGGATAAAAGAGCGAGTCTCAGGAGGAGCAGTGCGAGAGTGGTGAGTGGATAAAAGAGCGAGACTGAGAGTGAGCAGTGTGAGAGTGGTGAGAGGATAAAAGAGCGAGACTGAGAGTCAGCAGTGTGAGAGTGGTGAGTGCATAAAAGAGCGAACCTGAGAGGGAGCAGTGTGAAAGTGGTGAGTGGATAAAAGAGCGTGACTGAGAGTGAGGAATGCGGGAGTGGTGAGAGGATAAAAGAGTGAACCCGAGAGTGAGCATGTGAGAATGTTGAGAGGATAAAAGGGAGAGTCTGAGAGTGAGCAGTGTGAAAGTGGTGCGAGGATAAAAGAGAGAGTCTGAGAGTGAACAGTGTGAGAGTGGCGAGAGGATAAAAGAGCGAACCTGAGAGTGAACAGTGCGAGATGGTGCTGAGAGGATAAAAGAGCGAGTCTGAGGGGGAGCAGTGTGAGAGTGGCGAGAGGATAAAAGAGCGAACCTGAGAGGGAGTGGTGTGAGAGTGGTGAGTGGATAAAAGAGTGAGACTGAGAGTGAGCAGTGTGCGAGTGGTGAGAGGATAAAAGAGTGAGACTGAGAGTGAGCAGTGTGAGAGTGGTGAGAGGATAAAAGAGTGAGACTGAGAGTGAGCAGTGTGAGAGTGGTGAGAGGATAAAAGAGTGAGACTGAGAGTGAGCAGTGTGAGAGTGGTAAGCGGATAAAACAGTGAACCTGAGAGGGAGCAGTGTGAGAGTGGTTAGTGGATAAAAGAGCAAGACTGAGATTGAGGAATGTGGGAGTGGTGAGAGGATAAAAGAATGAGCCCGAGAGTGAGCAATGTGAGAATGTTGAGAGGATAACAGAGAGAGTCTGAGAGTGAGCAGTGTGAGAGTGGTGAGAGGGTAAAAGAATGAGCTACAGAGTGAGCAATGTGAGAATGTTGAGAGGATAAAAGAGAGAGTCTGAGAGTGAGCAGTGTGAGAGTGGTGAGAGGATAAAAGAATGAGCCCGAGAGTGATCAATGTGAGAATGTTGAGAGGATAAAAGAGAGAGTCTGAGAGTGAGCAGTGTGAAAGTGGTGCGAGGTTAAAAGAGAAAGTTTGAGTGGGAGCAATGTGAGAGTGGTGAGAGGGTAAAAGATTGAGTCTGAGGGGGAGCGGTGTGAGAGTGGCGAGAGGAGAAAAGAGCGAGCCTGAGAGGGAGCAGTTTGAGAGTGGTAAGAGGGTAAAAGAGCGAGTCTGAGGGGGAGCGGTGTGAGTGTGGCGAGAGGAGAAAATAGCGAACCTGAGAGGGAGCAGTGAAAGTGGTTAGAGGATAAAAGAGCGAACCTGAGAGTGAGCAGTGCGAGAGTGGCGAGAGGATAAATGAGCGAACCTGAGAGGGAGCAGTGCGAGGGTGGTGATTGGATAAAAGAGCGAGACTGAGAGTGAGGAATGTGGGAGTGGTGAGAGGATAAAAGAGTGAACCCGAGTGTGAGCAATGTGAGAATGTTGAGAGGATAAAAGGGAGAGTCTGAGAGTGAGCAGTGTGAAAGTGGTGCGAGGATAAAAGAGAGAGTCTGAGAGTGAGCAGTGTGAAAGTGGGGCGAGGATAAAAGAGAGAGTCAGAGAGGGAACAGTGTGAGAGTAGTGAGAGGGTAAAACAGCGAGTCTGAGGTGGGGGCAGTGTGAAAGTGGTGAGAGGATAAAAGAGTGAGCCTGAGAGTGAGCAGTGCGAGATGGTGATGAGATGATAAAAGAGCGAGTCTGAGGGGGAGCAGTGTAAGAGTGGTGAGTGGATAAAAGAGCGAACCTGAGAGGGAGCAGTGCGAGAGAGGTGAGTGGATAAAAGAGCGAGTCTGAGGGGGAGCAGTGTGAGAGTGGCGTGTGGATAAAAGAGCGAGTCTCAGGATGAGCATTGTGAGGGTGGTGAGAGGATAAAAGAGCGAGTCTGAGGGGGAGCAGTGTGAGAGTGGTGAGTGGATAAAAGAGCGAACCTGAGAGGGAGCAGTGTGAAAGTGGTGAGTGGATAAAAGAGCGAGACTGAGAGTGAGGAATGCGGGAGTGGTGAGAGGATAAAAGAGTGAACCCGAGAGTGAGCAATGTGAGAATGTTGAGAGGATAAAAGGGAGAGTCTGAGAGTGAGCAGTGTGAAAGTGGTGCGAGGATAAAAGAGAGAGTCTGAGAGTGAACAGTGTGAGAGTGGCGAGAGGATAAAAGAGCGAACCTGAGAGTGAACAGTGCGAGATGGTGCTGAGAGGATAAAAGAGCGAGTCTGAGGGGGAGCAGTGTGAGAGTGGCGAGAGGATAAAAGAGCGAACCTGAGAGGAGGCAGAGTGAGAGTGGCGAGAGGATAAATGAGCGAGTCTGAGATTGACAGGGCGAGAGAGTCGAGCGGAGAAAAGAGTGAGACTAAGAGCGAGCAGTGCAAGAGTGGTGAGAGGCAATATGAGCGAGCCTGAGAGTGAGCAGTGTGAGAGTGATGACAGGGTAAAAGATCGAGTCTGAGGGGGAGCAGTGTGAGAGTGGCGACAGGATAAAAGAGCGAGCCGGAGAAGAAGCCATATGAGGTTGGCAAGAGGATAAATCAACAGTTTGAGATGGAGCAGTGTGAGAGTGGAGAGTGGACAAAAGAGCGAGTCTGAGATTGAGAGTGCGAGAGAGTCAAAAGGAGAAAAGAGTGAGACCAAGAGTGAACAGTGCGAGAGTGGCGAGAGGATAAATGAAGGAGCCTGAGAGGAGGCAGAGTGAGAGTGGCGAGAGGATAAAAGAGTGAGCCTGAGAGCGGGCAGAGCGAGAGTAGCGAGAGGATAAAAGCGCGAGCGTGAGTGGGGGCAGAGTGAGAGTGGTGAGAGGCTAAATGAGCGAGCCTGGGGGAGGTCGGAGCGAGAGTGGCAAGAGCATAAAAGAGCGAGTCTGAAAGGGGTCAGAGCAAGAGTGGCGAGAGGATAACAGAGCGAGACTGAGAGGGGGCAGAGCGAGAGTGGCGAGAGGCTAAATGAGCGAGTCTGAGAGTGAACAGTGCGAGAGTAGCGAAAGGATAAAAGAGTGAACCTGAGATTGAGAGTGGCGAGAGGATAAAAGACCGAGCCTGAGATTGAGAGTGAGAGAATGGTGAGAGGATAAAGGAGCGAGCCTAAGAGTGAGCAATGTGAGTGTGGTGACAGGATAAAAGAGCGAACCTGAGAGGGAGCAGTGTGAGAGTGGTGAGAGGATAAAAGAGCAAGACAGAGAGTGAGGAATGCGAGAGTGGTGAGAAGATAAAAGAGTGAGCCTGAGAGTGAGCAATGTCAGAATGGTGAGAGGATAGAAGACCGAGCCCGAGAGTGAGCAGTGCGAGAGTGGCGAGAGGTTTGAAAGAGCGATTCTCAGCGGGGAGCAGTGTTAGAGTGGTGAGAGGATAAAAGAGTGAGCCCGAGAGTGAGCAGTATGAGAGTGGCGAGAGGAGAAAAGAGCGAGTCTGACGGGGAGCAGTGTGAGAGTGGCAAGAGGATAAAAGAGCGAGTCAGAGAAGAAGCCGTGTGAGGTGGGCAAGAGGATAAATCAACAAGTTTGAGAGGGAACAGTGTGAGAGTGGAGAGAGGACAAAAGAGCGAGTCTGAGGGGGAGCAGTGTGAGAGATTCGAGAGGAGAAAAGAGTGAGACTAAGAGCGAGCAGTGCGAGAGTGGCGAGAGGCTAAATGAGCGAGCCTGAGAGTGAGCAGTGTGAGAGTGATGAGTGGATAAAAGAGCAACCCTGAGAGGGAGCAGTGTGAGAGTGGTGAGAGGGTAAAAGAGAAACCCTGAGAGGGAGCAGTGTGAGAGTGGCGAGAGGGTAAAAGAGCGAGTCTGAGAGGGAGCAGTGTGAGAGTGGTGAGTGGATAAAAGAGCGAGAATGAGAGTGAGCAGTGTGAGATTGGTGAGTGCATAAAAGAGCGAACCTGAGAGTGAGCAGTGTGAGAGTGGTGACTGGATAAAAGAGCGAACCTGAGAGGGAGCAGTGTGAGAGTGGTGAGTGGATAAAAGAGCGAAACTGAGAGGGAGCAGTGTGAGAGTGGTGAGTGGATAAAAGAGTGAGACTGAGAGTGAGGAATGCGGGAGTGGTGAGAGGATAAAAGAGTGAGCCCGAGAGTGAGCAATGTGAGAATGTTGAGAGGTATAAAAGGGAGAGTCTGAGAGTGAGCAGTGTGAAAGTGGTGCGAGGATAAAAGAGAGAGTCAGAGAGGGAGTAGTGTGAGAGTGGTGAGAGGATATAAACAGCGAGTCTAGAGAGGGAGCAGTGTGAGAGTGGTGAGAGGATAAAAGAGTGAGCTGAGAGTGAGCAGTGTGAGAGTGGTGAGAGGGTAAAAGATCGAGTCTGAGGGGGAGCAGTGTGAGAGTGGCGAGAGGATAAAAGAGCGAGCCGGAGAAGAAGCCATATGAGGTTGGCAAGAGGATAATCAACACTTTGAGAGGGAGCAGTGTGAGAGTGGAGAGAGGACAAAAGAGTGAGTCTGAGATTGACAGTGCGAGAGAGTCAAGAGGAGAAAAGTGTGAGACCAAGAGTGAACAGTGCGAGAGTGGGAGAGGCTAAATGAAGGAGCCTGAGAGGAGCAGAGCGAGAGTAACGAGAGGATAAAAGGCGCGAGCATGAGTGGGGGGCAGAGCGAGAGTGGTGAGAGGCTAATTGAGCGAGCCTGGGGGAGGTCAGAGCGAGAGTGGCAAGAGCATAAAAGAGCGAGTCTGAAAGGGGGCCAGAGCAAGCGTGGCGAGAGGATAACAGAGCGAGACTGAGAGGGGGGCAGAGCGAGAGCGGCGGAGGTTAATTGAGCGAGCCTGAGAGTGAACAGTGCGAGAGTAGCGAAAGGATAAAAGACCGAGCCTGAGATTGAGAGTGAGAGAATGGCGACGAGGATAAAGAAGCGAGTCTGAGAGGGAGCAGTGTGAGAGTGGCAACAGGATAAAAGATTGAGTCTCAGGGGGAGCAGTGTGGAGTGGCAAGAGGATAAAACATTGAGTCTCAGGGGGAGCAGTGTGAGAGTGGAGAGTGGATAAAACATTGAGTCTCAGGGGGGAGCAGTGTGAGAGTGGTGAGTGGATAAAACATTGAGTCTCAGGGGGAGCAGTGTGGAGTGGCGACAGGATAAAGAGCGAGTCTCGGGGAGCAGGTGTGAGAGTGGCGAGAGGATAAAACATTGAGTCTCAGGGGGAGCAGTGTGAGAGTGGTGAGTGGATAAAACATTGAGTCTTAGGGGGAGCAGTATGAGAGTGGTGAGTGGATAAAAGAGCGACCCTGAGAAGAAGTCATATGAGGTAGGCCACAGGGGATAAATCAATGAGTTTGAGAGGGAGCCGTGTGTGAGAGTGGAAGAGAAATAAGAGAGAGTTTGAGATTGAGAAGAGGAGAGGAGAGAGTCGAGAGGCGAAAGAGCGAGCCTAGAAGTGAGCAGTGCGAGAGTGGCGAGAGTGATAAAAGAGCGAGGCTGAGAGTGAGCAGCGTGAGAGTGGTGAGCGATAAGAGTGAAGACTGAGAGTGAGCAGTGTGAAGAGTGGGTGAGTGGATATAAAAGAGCGAACTCAGAGGAGCAGCAGTGTGAGAAGTGGTGAGTGGATAAAAGAGGAGAATGAGAGTCAGAGTGAGCAGTGTGAAAGTGGTGCGAGGTTAAAAGGAGGGAGCCTGTGAGGTGCAAGCAGTGGACATGGTGATGAGAGGATAAAAGAGCGAGTCTGAGGGGAAGCAGATTGAGAGTGGTGAGTAGATTAAAGACGTGAGCCTGGAGGGGGCAGAGGCGAGAGTAGCGAGAGGATAATAGAGGCGAGTCTGAATGGGGGACACAGAGAAGAGTGGCGAGAGGAGAACAGAGCGAGTCTGAGAGGGGGCAGAGAGCAAGAGTAGTGAAAGGATAAACGAGCGAACTGAGATTGAGAGTGGCGGAGAGGTTAAAAGAGCGAGCCTGAGATTGAGGAGTGAAGAGGATGGTGTGAGGATATGGGGTGAGCCTAAGAGGGAGCAGTGTGAGTGTGGTGACAGGATAAAAGAGCGAACCTGAGAGGGAGCATGAGTGAGTGGTGAGAGGATAAAAGAGCAAGACAGAGCGTGAGGAATGCGAGAGTGGTGAGAGATAAAAGGTGAGCCTGAGAGTGAGCAATGTAAGAATGGTTGAGAGGGGATTTAAAAGAGCGAGCCCAAGAGTGAGCAGTGCGAGAGTGGCGAGAGGTTTAAAAGAGGATTCGCGGGAGCAGGGTTAGAGTGGCGAGAGGATAAAAGAGTGAGTCTGAGGGGGAGCAGTGTGAGAGTGCTGACAGGATAAAAGAGCGAGTCAGAGAAGAAGCGTGTGAGGTGGGCAAGAGGATAAAATTAAAAGTTTGAGAGGGAACAGTGTGAGAGTGGTGAGAGGACAAAAGAGCGAGTCTGAGGGGGAGCAGTGTGAGAGATTCGAGGGAGGAAATGAGTGAGACTAAGAGCGAGCATGCCAGTGTGGAGGTGCGAGAGGCTAAATGAGCGAGCCTGAGAGTGAGCCGTGTGAGAGTGATGGTGGATAAAAGGCGAAACTGAGAGGGAGCAGTGTGAGATGGTGAGAGGGTAAAAAAAGGGGGAAGGGGTGGGGGGGGGGGGGGGGGGGGGGGGGGGGGGGGGAGCGGACGAGTCTGAGAGGGAGCAGTGTGAGAGTGGTGAGAGGGTAAAAGATTGAGTCTGAGGGGGAGCGGTTTGTGAGAGTGGCGAGAGGAGAAAATAGCGAACTGTGAGGGAGCAGTGAAAGTGGTTAGAGGATAAAAGAGCGAACCTGGAAGTGAGCAGTGGCGAGAGTGGGTGGTGAGGATAAATGAGTGAACTTGAGAGGGAGCAGTGCGAGAGTGGTGAGAGGGATAAAAGAGTGAGACTGAGAGTGAGCAGTTTGAGATTGGTGAGTGGATAAGAGAGCGAACCTGAGAGGGTGCTCCAGTGTGTGAGAGTGGTGAAGTGGATAAAAGAGCGAACCTGAGAGGGAGCATGTGAGAGTGGTGAGTGGATAAAATAGCGAGATGAGAGTGAGTATGGCGGGAGTGGTGAGAGGATAAAAGAGTGAGCCCGAGAGTGAGCAATGTGAGATGTTGAGAGGATAAAGGGAGAGTTGAGAGTGAACAGTGCGAGAATAGCGAAAGGATAAAAGAGCGAACCTGCGATTGAGAGTGGTGAGAGGATAAAAGAGCAAGACAGAGACGTGAGGAATGCGAGAGTGGTGAGAAGATAAAAGAGTGAGCCTGAGAAGTGAGCAATTTCAGAATGGTGAGAGGATAAAAGAGCGAGCCCCGAGAAGTGCGCAGTGCGCGAGTGGGAGAGGTTAAAAGAGCGATTCTCAGCGGGAGCAGTGTTAGAGTGGCGAGAGGATAAAAGAGCGAGTCTGACGGGGAGCAGTGTGAGAGTGGCAAAGAGGATAAAGAGCGAGTCAGAGAAGAAGCCTGTATGAGGTTGGCAAGAGGATAACTCAACAAGTTTGAGAGGGAACAGTGTGAGAGTGGACAGAGGACTAAAAGAGACAAAGTCTGAGGGGGAGCAGTGGAGAGATTCGAGAGGAGAAAACGAGTGAGAGATAAGTGCAGCAGTGCACAAGAGGGAGAGAGGCTAATGATGCGAGCCTGAGAGTGAGCAGTGTGAGAGTGATGAGTGGATAAAGAGCAACCCTGAGGGGAGCAGTGTGCAGAGTGGTGAGAGGGTTAAAAGAGCTGTCTGAGAGGGAGCAGTTGTGAGAGTGGTGAGAGGGTAAAAGATTGAGTCTGAGGTGGAGCAGTGTGAGGAGTGGTGAGAGGGTAAAAGATTGAGTTGAGGGGGCGCAGTGTGAGGTGGTGAGTGGATAAAAGAGCGAGACTAGAGTAGTGAGGAATGCTGGAGTGGTGATGGAGGTGATAGAAAAGAGTGAAGCCTAGAGGGAGCAGTGTGAGAGTGGTGAGCTGGATAAAAGAGCGAACCTGAGCGGGGCATTGTGGAGTGGGGAGGTGGATAAAAGAGCGAGACTGAGAGTGAGGCATGTCGGGTGTGGTGAGTGGATAAAAGTGTGAGCCTGAGAGTGAGCTCAATGGGGGAATGTTGAGAGGTTAATAGGGGAGAGTCTGAGAGTGAGCCGTGTGTAAGTGGTACGAGGATAAAACAGGGGTCTTTAGAGGGAGCAGTGTGAGAGTGGTGAGTGGATAAAGAGTGTGAGTGAGAACTGAGAGTGAGCTGTGTGAGATGGTTAGATGAGAGGATAAAAAGAGCGAGTAGAGGGGGAGCGGTGTGTGAAGTGGTGAGTGGATAAAAGAGTGGTCTCACGGGAGCAGTGTGAGAGCGGGGAGTGAGAGGATAAAAGAGCGGACCTGAGAAGAAGTCATATGAGGTGCAAGAGGATAAATCAATGAGTTTGAGAGGGGAGCAGTGTGAGAGTGGAGAGAGGATAAAAAGAGAATAGCTTTGAGATTGAGAGTGCAAGGAAGAGAAGTCGGAGGAGAAAAAAGAGCGAACCTGAGATGGGGAGCAGTGTGAGAGTGGTTGAGTGGATAAAAGAGGCGAACCTCAGAGGGGGCAGTGTGAGAGTGGTGAGTGGATAAAAGAGTGAGACGAGAGTGAACAGGTGTGCAGAGTGGCAGAGAGGTTAAAAGAGCGAACCTGAGAGGGAGCAGTGCGAGAGTGGCGAGAGGATAAAAGAGCGAACTCAGGAGGGAGCAGTTGAGAGTGCAGTGAGTGGATAAGAGATGGGTCTGAGACGGGAGTAGGTGCGGGGATAGTGGCGACAGGATAAAAAGAGGGAGCTGAGAGTGAGCAGTGCCGAGAGTGGCGAGAGGATAAAAGAGCGGTTGAGAGGGGCAAGCTGAGAGTGGCGAGTAGGATATAGGGCGAGCCTGAGAGGGGCACCCAGAGCGTGATAGCGAGATTTATAAAAAGCAGCGAGCCTAAGAGGGGGCAGAGGTGAAGTGGCAAGAGCAGAAAAGAGCATGCTTTGAGGGGGCGGGCAAGAGTGGTGAGAGATAAAAAGCGGTCTGAGAGGGGGGAAACAGCAAGAGTGGCAAGAGGCTAAATGAGCGGTTGAAGAGGTGGGCAGAGCGAGAGTGGCGAGTGGATAAAAGAGCGAGTCAGAGGGGGCAGTGCGAGAGGGGTGAGAGGGATAAAAGAGCAAGTTCTTTTTTGAAGGTGGGGAAGGGGTTTGGGGGAATAAGAGGCAAGGGTGGCGAAGCTAAATAGCGGGACTGAGAGGGGCCAAAGCAAGCGTGGCGAGCAGATAAAGCAGCGAGTCTGTGAGGTGGCAAGTTACGTGAGAGGCGAGTGGATAAAAGAGGAGTCAGAGGGGGCCAGAGCGAGAGTTGGTGAGAGGATAAAAGAGGCGGCCCTGAGATTGAGTCGTGCGAGAATGCGAGAGATAAAAGAGCGAAGCCTAAGTGTGAGCAGTGTGAGAGTGGTGACGAATAAAAGAGCTAACTGAGAGGTAGCAGTGTTTGTGAGCAGTTTAGCGTGAGAGGGTTTAAAGAGGGAAAGACTGAGAAGTGAGCAGGTGCGAGATGGTGGTGAAGGTGATAATGAGTGAGCCCGAGAGTGAGCAATGTGAGATGGTGTGTGAGCGGATACGCAAGTGCGAGCCCGAGATGTGAGAGTGCAAGTGTTAGTGAGAGGATAAAAGAGTGAGCTGAGAGTGAGCAATGTGAGAATGGTGAGAGGATAAAAGAGCGAGCCAAGGGAAGTGAGAGTGCAGAGTGGTGAGAGGATAAATGAGAGAGGTCTGAGAAGTGAGCAGTGCGAGAGTGGCAAGAGGGTAATGTGCAAGGACTGAAAGTGTGAGAGCGAGAGTGGTGAGAGGGTTTAAAAGATTCTAAGAGGGAGCAGTGTGAGAGTGAGTGAGAGGGGTAATTAAAGAGCGAGACTGAGGGAGCAGTAAGTGGGAGTGGCAAGAGGAATAAAAGAGGTGAGCGAAATTGAGGGAGTGCTGGAGAGTGGTGGAGAATAAAAGAGCGTGCCCTGAGAGTGAGAGAGTGAGCGATTGTGAGAGGATAAAAACAGAGAGAATGTGAGGGATAAAAACCAGTGTGAGAGAGGTGTGAGGGTAAAAGTGTGAGTCTCAGGGGGAGCAGTGTGTCAGTGGCCTGAGGATAAAAGAGTGAGTCTGAGGGGGAGGCCATGTGGGGGATCGCAAGAGGATAAATCATGGAGTTTGAGAGGGAAACGTGTGAGAGTGGTGTTGGACAAAAGAGCGAGTTGAGATTGAGAATGCTGAGAGGAGGTCGGAGGAGAAAAGAGTGGAGACCAAGAGAGAGCAGTGAGAGAGCGGTGAGAGAATAAAAGAGCGTGCCTGAGCTGTGCAGCGTGTGAGAGTGGTGAGAGGTTAATTTTTAAAGAGCGACTGAGAGGGAAACAGTGTGAGGACAAATGGGGTGGTGAGAGGCTAAATGAGTGAGCTGAGTGGAGGCCAGAGTGAGAGTGGCGACAGGATTTAAAAGAGTGACTCTGAGATTGATTAGGGCGAGAGAGTCGAGAGGAGAAAGAGTGGAGGGACTAAGAGCGAGCGTGCGAGAGTGGTGAGAGGCTTTATGAGCGAGAGCCTGAGAGTGAGCAGTGTGAAAGTGGTAAGTTGGAATAAAGAAGGCGAGCTTTAAACTGAGCAGTGTGAGAGTAGCGTGATGATTAAAAGATTCGAGTCTGAGGGGGGCAGTGGGAAAAGTGGTGAGAGGAAACAAAGAACGAGTCTGGAGGACGCAGTGTGAGAGTGGCAGAGAGATAAAAGATCGTGTCTGAGGGGGAAGGCAGTGTGGGAGGAGTGGAAGAGGATAAAAGAGCGCTGTCAGTGAAGAAGACTCATATGAGGGTTAGGCAAGAGGATAAATCAACAGTTTGAGAGGGAGCAGTGTGAGAGTGGGGAAGAGGACAAAAGAGCGAGTCTGAGTTGAGACAGAGGAGAGTCGAGAAGAGAAAAGAGTGAGACCAAGAAGGTGTACAGTGCGAGAGTGGCGAGAGGATAAAAGAAAGGGAGCCTGAGAGGAGGCAGAGTGAGAATGGGCGAGAGGGTACAAACCCACGATGCTGGAGAAGTGGGCAGGGAAAAACGCAAAAGTGGTGAGAGGATAAAAGAATGCGAGCTGTGAGGAGGCAGGGGGTAGGAGAGTGAGAGTGGCAAGAGGATAAAGAGTGAGCCCTGAGAGGGGGCTGAGCGAGAGTTACGCGAGAGGAAAAATGCGCGAGCGTGTGTGGGGGCAGGAGAGTGAGTGGTGAGGAAGCTAAATGAGCGAGCCTGTGGGACAGGCTCAGAGCGAGAGTGGCGAGAGCATAAAAGAGCGATGGTCTGAAAGGGGGGGCAGGAGCAGAGTGTGGCGAGAGGAAAGCAGAGCGAGTTGAGAGGGGCAGAGCGAGAATGGGCGAGAGGCTCTAAATGAGCGAGATGAGAGTGGAACTGGCGAGAGTAGCGAAGGATAAAAGAGCGAACCTGAGGATTGAGATTGGCGATGAGGATAACGAGCGAATGCCTGGAGATTGAGTGTGAGAGAATGGCGATGAGGATAAAGGGGCGAGTCCTAAGAGGAGCAATGTGAGTGTGGTGACAGGAAAAAAGAGCGAACTGAGGGGAGCAGTGTTGAGAGTGTTGAGTGGATTAAAGAGCAAGACAGAGTGTGAGAATGCGAGATTGGTGGAAGAAGGATAAAAGAGTGAGCCTGGAGATGAGCAATGTCAGAATGGTGAGAGGATAAAAGAGCGAGCCAAGAGTGGCAGTGCGGAGAGTGGCGAGAGGCTAATGAGGCCGAGCTGTGATGTGTGCTGTGTGTGAGTGATGAGTGGAATTAAAGAGCGACCCTGAGAGGGAAGCAGGTGTGAGAGTGGTTGGGGCTAAATGATGTGGCCCGAGAGTGAGCATGTGAGATGGTGAGAGAGGATAAAATAGTGAGCCTGAGAGTGAGCAGTGTGAGATGGTGGTGAGAGTATAAAAGATCGAGCTGAGAGGGGGCGGAGTAGTGAGAGTGGCTAGGATGATAAAAGAGCGAGTCTGAGGGGCAGCAGTGTGTGAGTGGTGTGAGTATAAAAGAACGAGTCGAGGGGGAGCGTGTGGAGTGGCGAGAGGATAAAAGAGCGAGCCTGAGAGGGAGCAGTGCGATAGTGGCGAGAGATTAAAGAGCGAGC